>NC_092634.1:30785246-31506496 GCF_039555335.1 Amphiura filiformis | reverse complement strand
AATAAACATATCTCCAAATTAAAACAAGCAAATTGAACAGAACAAACGGCATTTAGGAGCTTAGACTGCGCCCTTGACGTGGATGTAAGCATCATGTCACAACGGTATTTTCTAGTTGCCAAAGAGAGCGCTTTTTACTTGCACAATTTTTATTTTTTAGACAGGCTGCATATGCAATATATTTTAACATTACAATTGTCTATTTTCCTCTCCCAGGTTTTGTATGCGTAGGTGACACTATTGCAATGGGCTTAATTTCTTCTTATTTCATCGAGTATCATGCTGCAACCAGTGTCATCACCACCGGACTACCACTGGCAATCATGTCTTTTGCACCGATGACGCAGATCTTCATCGATACCTATGGATGGCGAGGTGCAATGTTATTGCTTGGCGGATTAAATATACACTTTGTAGCTGCTGCCGCACTACTCAAACCTACAGAACATATTCAAACTTACTCTAACGATGCGACTTATGAGAGTCTTGAAAAATCGAATAAGGCTGGAGAAGATAATACTAACAGATTTACAGCATGCTTCAAAGACATCATTAATATCTCATTGCTTAAGAATAGCTCATTCATCATTGTTCTTTTCGTGGCGGGAATCGCGAGCTACTCTTTCAATGGTTGGGTAGTATACTTAATTTCGTTTGCTCGAAGTAAGGGATTATCACCTGCTGATGCCGCCATTGTAGCTACAACAAGTGGTGTAGGCTCTTTTGTGATCAGACCGCTGATGGCACTATTACAAGGACAGATATCTCCTAGGCAACTTCTCTATGTTGGGTCGGCACTGGTAGCACTCTCCTATGCCGGTTTTTATTTTGCAACAACGTTTCTAACCGTGTGCTCCGTCTCTTTTGTTTTGGGTGCTGGTTTGAGTATTGTTGGGACAGAGGTATATGTTGCTGCTTATGATATAATCCGGGAAGATGACGCAGTTAGTGCAGTAGCGTGGATTCATTTGTTTTTTGGAATTGGCTACATCATTAGTGGATACGTCACAGGTACGTCAAAGCACTTTAAAAGTCTTAGTTCCACTGACATTAACAAGTCTTTTGCCAAATGTTGGTGACGTCACCTATTTTATCCACATATCAATTTGCCAAAATAGAACATTTTGCTTTTTAAGATATTGAGTGAGACGGGGTTTTTTTATGTTGGATTTTCTGATAGGCTATTTTGAAATGTCTGTAATAAGTTGAAATGCAGGCCGGATATTTCATCCAAATTAAAGAGATGAAGTTTGAAATTCAAAAATACACCCAAATGATTACATTTGGGGAAGTCTCAACGTTTCCAAACCGTCCCTGTCTGGGTTCTTAATTATGTTAATAATAAAAACAGTGCATATTCTGTTCTAGAAACACCCAATACAGCTGGGACAAGTTATCACTAATCTATACAATTTTGGGGCAATTTGTTTCTCTGAAACAGTCTAGCTATAAATAGGCCTGACATTTAGCACAGTGTAGAGCCTGATGCAGACTCCATATCGCGACCCTTTGCCTTATCTACTTTATAAGAATCAGTGGCTCTGTAAAGATCACTCTAATCTCGTAGAATCTCACTCATTTATTTTTGATCCCGAAACTATTCGTTTTGATAATATTACTATTCATATTATCATTTGGACCGACAATATTATCAAAATGAATAGTTTCCGTTTTATTTTAACAAGTAACTTTTCCGCCTCTTAGAAGACAATCTTCTCAAAAGTTTACCAAAGCGAGACTGACTACAATATTGCCTGTAACATGTAATCACCCTTCATTATGTTGCATTCAATTGAGTTGGTGCACGACCTTGAATTTGTGGTTTTAAATGCCTTTATTTGCGGGGTTACTTGTCATTTTGATGAGAATATCCGAGTCATTTAGAAGTGAAACCTGTTATGTCCCCATCTGAATAATTTTCCTTTTCGTTTTAAGAGTGAATTTAAATCATAAATGTTTGTCGAATAAGCTTATCGAGCAACACGCAATTTTTCATCATTGTTCTATTGTGTTTGTTCTTTGTAGGTTGGCTTTATGATCAAAGTAAAAATTTCGACTTATCTTGGATTGAACTCAGCGCGGTGTCGTCTCTACCGATCGTGGCTTTAGGAGCAGAAGATTTGTGGAACTTATCTAGACGTTGAGGGTGTGCTGTATCTGCATGTTTATCCGTGTCTGGTTGAGCCATATATAAAAAGAAAGGAAATTTGGTCTCTACCCTTGCCTGGTATTTAGAAGAAAGTTGAGCACAATGCTTTCGTCAATTAAAAGCAGCCGACAGCCCTAAGGTGAAAACTTTTGTAAGAATTAGTTATTCGCCATACACCTAATTATTTTAAGTAAATATTATATCGAGTAAATGTATATGGGCCTATTGCACACGTCATTCCGAAGACGTTTTTGAATAGAATCAAAGTAACACACTCATAAGGCTTTGTAAAAGTAAAATAACTTGGAAAATAGGAGCTCAATCAAGTTGTAAATTTTATAAGCAGGAGTCAATCATTATTATATTGTTATAAAGAAACTTTAAATTGAGTACAAAGATGCTAGTAATTGGGTTCAATTGTTTTAAAGATATCCATTAGTACCATGATGCAGTCATGTCTACAGTAGAATTCATTTCGACCTTTGCAGGACTTAACCCCATTAAAAGCTATTAAACCAAGATAACACTCATTGAAACAGCTCAACTGATTAAATCGGATCTTCTCTGGCTGTGCACATGTGACTGTTTTCATGTGCGATATCGCAATAAAGTTTGTATTATATAGCTTCAGTTGGGTAACCGATTATAAAGGAAACGAAAGGAAACAATGGTATGTGTACTTTTGTTCACGAAATGAGACAATGGCGTGCTTTTTGTAAACCAGCATTCTTGAAAATGAGCAACATAATGATTGTTGACTTAACACGGTTTGGAAATAATTTCTTCATATTTTTGGTGTTATCTGTCGTTTACATATCCTTCCTAAAACACAAAAGTACGACCCTCTCCAAACACCTAAATTAGCTAAAAATTTAGGACATGTTACAAAACTATATTGTCTAGAATTTTAGAAGAGTACTTTTAATATTGGCCGGTTATTTTTCACACAGCGACGTTAAATAGGCAATGTACTATTACCTATAACATTAACTAAAACACCAAAGTACGAATATTTCCAAACATCTAAATTAGCTAAAATTTAGTACATGTTAAAAAACTATATTTTCTAGAACTTTAGAAGAGTACTTTTAATATTGGCCGGTTATTTTTCACACAGCGACGTTAACTAGTCATATCCCCATACTTTTAACGTAGGGCTATTTGTAGAGGTCACGCGTCAGTGGGAAAGAGCACTGTGTATTGTGTATAGGAAAACGGACAGTAACTGCAGTATGCCCTTTTGGAGCGTATTCGAACGTGAAGCATTGTAACCTGCAAATGACAAGTACCTCCTTAAGGCGTAATAACAAAAGCAGAAATGTGAATGTTGGGTATGTTGACATTTTGCTCGATGCAATGAATTGGGGCCAATGTTTACAAAGTGTCCATTCGGACTCATCAAAACCAGGGTTGTCTATTGTTTACTCATAACAATTACACCACAGAGGAATCTATTTTGTCGATAAATGCCCTGAAGATGAAACGTCTTTTCTAAAACTACAAGATATTTTTAGATGTAGTATGCTGTGTTGTATGAAAAGACATTTTGTAGTGAATATTTCGTTTGTGTCTTTTCTAAGGTAATGACAGCAATGGGTTATTCCAGTTTTTGGAAATATCTTCCACAGGGGAGTATGTTTTTCAAATATAATTGGTTGGAATTAATCATTTTGAAACTCATACTCCCCCTGCTTTACATATATCTTCCACACGTGGGGTGAGGATTTCAAATGGAAGTTCCCCCATTGCTCGTTTGATTTGAAACTCATACTCCCTCTGTGGAAGGCTTTAGCTAAATCTTCCACAGGGGTAGTGTGGATTTTAAATGGAATAGCCCAATGCATGAGACTTACGGTGTATATCAACTCGTCAAGTTTACCTTAAGTTTACCAGTACATGATCTTCATTTTTTCACTGGGTGGGTCATTTTGAAGAGGTTTATGGTTTATTAGTGTAAAATAGTTTCAAAAATTCCTAAATAAAAGTGCATCCTCACAATCGTTTGTTTTGTTATTCGAAAAGCATGTGGTACTTTTTCAGCTTTGTTGATCAAAATGTTTAAATGTGACCCATCACATTAACACCAACCACTTCGCGGCTGGCTTCATTGGCAGATAACGATGAAAGAAGATGAGAAAATATGAAGAAAATAAAAAGAAATTTGAGCTTGGTTTGCCTCATAAAAGCTCAAAATCAGCAGTTTATCCCAGTGTTTAAATCTCCATTTTCATTTCTGCCACGAAGTGGTTGGTTTTGATGTGATGGGACACAAATGTTGAGATACCTTAGAGTATTATAATGCTTATGTTCCAAAATGAGATATTACAAAATCTAATATTTCCAATTGCATGATTATTGTTCCTAAATAATTTCACTTCTTAGCTTTGTTCCAAGTTATCATAATACTCCTCTTACGGATAACACCACAGCACCCTTGATAAATTGCTAATATGTGATCAATTTTTGGTGAAGTGATTTTGGTGAACTTGGATTTTAAATGCCGACTAATAGATATGATATCAGACAGTCGCGGGCATTAAAGACCCGTCGGTTTGAACAGTCGGCTGTTTTTATTCGTTTGAATGGTCAATATGAGTTTGTTTTAAATAAAACCACGTGATTCGTGCTTGATCAATTGTTTTCTAACATGTAAGGCATAATGTTATGATTGTCGGAGACTTCCTTTAATGGCGTATAGCTGCAGGTATATTGTAGGAATGTATTTACTCTTATTTTCAAATCAACTTCAGTCATTTACTCATAAAGCATATGCATTTGCCATTCTAAGTGTCAGAAAACTGAATTACATTTTTACAATATCTGATCAAACTTGAAAGAATGTCAGAGGTACTTCATGGTTCATCTCAATATCTGCAGGTATTGTATATTGTTGAGTCAAATGTATTGTTTGATTTGCGGCGTTTGATTATGATCATCAAAGTATTGACCTTTTTCGAACATCTGCCTCAAAACTTGGATTGGGGCCAAGAATGCGAGTGAGGCCACACCAGATGTAACAAGGCGAAAGTTATTTATTCGATGCAATCTGTGCTGTCTTGAAATCTCATATTTGATTTTTCTTCTACCTATATTATAAATGCGACATGCGACGCCTTTTTATACAAATACAGTTCTTATTGTTGTCATTCATCAGGCACTGACAAGCTATTTATATAACTCAAACAAGATTCTTATCATATGATTGGTCAATTGCTATTGATTATGTTGCCATTTTTTGTAAAAGACTATTGCACTCCGCGCGAGTGCAATAGTCCATATTTCATTGCACTCACGCACCGCTACCTTGGCAACGCTGACAAACGTGAGGGAATAGCGGGCACGGTGACCACATCGACTAGCCGATTATAGTTGTGGGTGTCGCTTCTAGCATAATACGCTTTATATATTTGTTTAAGTATTTTTGTTTTCCTCGTTGAAAGGAACAGTCTATATTTTACCTCGTGAAACTTTTCTTACCAATGTACTCATAAACAATCAATATTTGTATACCATTTCGTCACTTTGTCCAGTTGTCACTGATCTTGCTAATAACAAGACCTGCATGTGTTGTTACTCGAGTAAACTTGCAGTGTATGTATATTTTAGGAGAGTAAGAAGTACTTGTTATTTTTACCCGCACAATTAGCAAGGCAAAATATCTTTTCCTACTCCCAATTTGGCCGAACATTTTACACCCACTAACACTATCTCATTAGCATCTTTCACCACTGCCCACCATTTCCAATATTTCCGCACAAGGGCTTAACAAAAGTGCTTGTATCAGCGTCGTATATTTTGATTTATGCCATTGTGCTATTCCAGTTGAAATTCACACTACCCCTGTGGAAGAGTGTGTTTTTCAAATTTATATAGTCAGATTTAATCATTTTGAAACACATACTCCCCCTGTATTATGCCTCTACCTACAATCTTGGAAATAAGTCTTGGAAATACAAAAGTGGTTGCAAAAAACAGTCCTCAGGTAATGCTCATTAAAATGTAAATTCATTATTTTAACTTCCTTTATAAACAATATTATTCAATCCCTTGAAAGGTAGCATAAATTTGGTGGCAATATTGTGACACGTTTTACAGAGTAGGACCTATAAAAACAAATAAAAAGAAAAAGGAATTGATGATATTCATGTTAATATCCGGAGATTACAAGACGGGAATTACAAACAAATCTTATTTTACATTTGTATCTCTATGATTTTATGGAGAGAGATTATAGTCTTTATAGTTTATTCTTTGAATATAATATGCTGCATATAAGTAAAACCTTTGAATATTGCAGTGATTGATTGTTTTAGAAAACAAAAGTTTGATGAATTATTTTAGAAGGAAACAAATCTTGTTTGGTTGTTTTAGAAAGAACAAAAAACACTTTGGATACTTATATGGATATATATAAGGCCGCGATCCTCCAATCAAATGAAACAAAAAGAAACATACACTATGAAAAATGTTCAAACATTTAAGAACTTTAATTAACATATTTGATATTACCCAAAAATGTAGCTCCTAAAAATGTCTTGGAACTTTGCGACGAACCTCTTCATCATAAAGTATCCCGAAAGGAAAACCTGATTAATACACTGGAGTGTAATAATGATTAAAGAGCCATAGGAAATTGTACACTTTCTTTGTACGTAGAAGCAAATAAGCTAGAATAGACGCAGAATAGCTTGGTCTTTGCTTTGAGGGAATAAGTAATTTTAAAAACAAAAAAGGACCAAAAATAAATATAAAAGTAAATATCGTTTCCAGTGTCTTGTCCTTAAACCTCTGAATTGTTATTGAAATAAATGCGATGACCGGGGCGATGACCTCAATTATTATTTAATATCGAAGTTATAAGACGGAGATGACTATGAAATTAGAGTTATAATCCGATTTACTGGACTTACGTGTTTGTGAGTGGCAATATTTCACATCCTATCTGGGATGCATCATCAGGCCAACTGATGTTAAAGCGGCAACAGTTCGTTGACCTGTGAAGAGGATGTTACATCACAGGTCGAAGATGAGCCAAACCTCTGAGGGATCTTCTTTATCGCCGAACAATAGGCCCCTGCCATTCAATAATCTATTTGAAATAGATTTAATTAATCTATTATAGCGATATTTCTTTGTTTAAAGTAAAGACATAAGTAAAATATATAATATCGTCAATATTAAACAGTCCATCTGTATGTTTATTTATTTATATTTATTTATTTATTTATCGCTCCTTTACACTTAGAGTTGAGCACTCTCTGAAGAAACTTTAGTTCATTACTTTGTAATATCGTCAATGGATATACAATCAATGGTATTTTTTCATCAATCCTAGTTAAAATGAAGGTAAATTGTATATTTTAATCAAATTCTTTTGTTATTTAAATTATTTTACCCCGGTGAAATTTAATTTTAAAAATGTATGTGTAAAAGTCTGCAAAATTCGGAAAGGATACGAAGGTGGCCTATGTTGCCTGCGCAAGCAACATGCTACCTGGTTCGGCAGTGTTTCATGGACAGACAGCTATATCGGACTGTTTAAAATGTCTCAGAATAGAAGTTGTTGATTTCTCAGAATAGCGTGATGCTGTAGTGGCACTTGTTATTGTTATGCTACTTATACTTTTAACGTTATTTTTCCTTGATGGGTTGTCTCGACATACAATGACTTTCATCGGCTTTGGTCTTAGTTCATTGCTCTGAAAAGATAAATAAGACCATAATGTTATGTTATATCGCAAATAATTGTATAACGGTCGTTGATACAATTATGAGTAGTGGTTTTTCACTGTTTAATTTGCCGAATCAGGCAGCATGTTGCCGAGAATTCGACAGACTAAGGACTAAATTGTTCATGGTGATTTTATAAAAGATCGGTGGAAATTTTACTTTGACATACATGAGCTACATGTAAGTTGACAATTTTTCACCGGGCGAAAAAAAATTCCTCCGGGAGAAAATAATTTAAATAACAAAACGGTTTTTTAAAAATTCGATTTAAATATGCAAATTAACTTAATTGTAACTAAAATTTATGAAAAATTACTACTAATTGTACATTCATTGATAATTTTATATATTTTACCTACCTCTTTACTCTAAACCAAGAAATAACGTTATATTAAAAGATGCTCTATTTGAAATAGAGCATTGCATTGTGGGATACCATACTGCCTGACTCGGCAACATGCTGCCTGATTCGGCAGTACTTCCTGATCAGGCAGTCGGACCGGACTGGTTAATGTACTTCTGTGATTCTTTGCCCACATGGCCTTCTTGCTTTGAATAGCATATCTACTCTTCTTAACTGAACTATTTTCATAAAAATGATGATAAACGGTCTAGTTACCGTGTGAGTGTACTATTTATCCAATTTTATTGAAATACAAATCAAACTATTTTAATAGTTGATTTAAGGGCTGGGGTATGAACGTTTGGACAGTATTTATTGTGGGACATTAGAGCACATCAGACATATCGAATTGCATTCTGAATACGAAGAATGTCATTCTGATATCAAATGATTTTTGAAATTCGCAATTTAATACACATTTTATGGCAAATCATTAAAAATTGATATTTTTGATATTTAACAGTACTTGAAGTAAACTTTATAAATCTGATGATTTATACTTAAATTGTATGTAGGTGGGATGAAAAGCCGACGATCAATTGAAAATTTTGACCTTTCATATTGAAGATATGGATTTTTTCCCCAAAACACAAACAAAAATTAGGTCTTTTTTGGAAAAAAATCCATATCTTCAATATGAAAGGTCAAAATTTCAATTGACCGTCGGCTTTTCCTCCCTGCTACATACACTTTAAGAATATGTCATTAGATTTATATAATTTACTTCGAGGACTGTATTATATCAAAAATTTGCAAAATATCAAATTTTTATAATTTGTCATAAAATTTGTATTATATTGTGATTTTCAAAAAATGAAAATTATTTGATATCAGAAAGACATGCTTCGTATTCAGAATGCAATTCGATAGGTCTGAGGTGCTCTCATGTCCCACAAAAAATACTGTCGAAACGCAATAAACGCTCATTTTAGATCCCTTAAAATGCGATAAACATAATAAAGCACACGCATCATCTTCACTGCTTGGCATGGCAGTGCAAGCCGATGAATCTTCAATGTCCGCGACTGTTTAAGCTTACCATGACTCATATCGTGGCTTGATCTTATACTCGGCATTTTATTTATCCAAAGTTGATCAAATTATTGAATTAATATCCCTTTATCGGTTATAATCACCAAAAATTGATCACATTTAGCAATCTTTCAAGGGTGAATAAACTAGATGCACTCCAGGAAAGGCACTGTTAATACCCTTTACAACCCATAAGGTTATCATGTACCATATCTTGGCAAATATAAAGGTAATGTACTGGCGATCTTAAGGCAAAATTGACGAGTTGATATATACCGTAAGTATCGGATATAATACTAATAGTATTATCGAACACGCTCTCGCCATTACCCTAGAAAGGACACAAAAGAAGTTTTTTATTCAATTAACTGCAAAATGTCTTTTTATACAACACAACACACTTCCTACATCTAAAAATATCTTGTAGTTTTTCAAAAGATGTTTCATCCTCCGGAAGCTTAGAGGCATTTATCCAAAAAAAATGGCATCCTCCGTGGTGTAATTGTATGTGAGTAAACAAAAGACAATCCTAGTTTTGATGAGTACGAATGGACACTTTGTAAACCCTGGCCCCAGTACATTGCATCGAGCAAAATGTCAACATACCCGACATTCACATTGCTGCTTTTGTTATTAAGCCTTAAGGAGGTACTTGTCATTTCAATGTAATAATACCTCACTTTCGAATATGCTTCAAAAGGCACTAATGGATATTTTTGAAAAGTTCAGAAAACATTTAAGGTTTAACTTAGAAACGATTAAACTAATATAATATATCAGGCATGTTTTTACTCATTTGAAAGCTTTACTCAATAACAACCTAGTAATGCTTGCACACTATTTATAGAAAAGTGTACAATTTGCCATTTTCTGTGAACATTATTTCAAAAATAGTGTATCGTCTGCTAGCTCTTGATCGAGAAGCTAGGTACAGGTTAGCCAATAAATAGATGATGAGTAGTGTGTACTAATGACATAATGAAGATGGTTGTATGACATCCCTCTAAAGCATAGCGCATTAAAGATATTTTCCCGTGATATTTCAATCTTAAATCCATAAACTAATGTTACAGTGATAAATGACGTTAATGAAATAATGTGCATTAGTCTTTTCATGCGTTAACAATGAGGCGCGTAATTTATTTTGAACTATGTGGAACGTTACTGACATATTTATAAATATCGTACGGGTGCAGATACATTATTAATACATTAAGAATGCATTAAAACATAAATTTAATTGTTCTTGGAATCCGCGCTTAAAGCGCATTATTTTATATTGAGCCTGGACCAGCCAAACAACCAATGAGATTGATCGTTTCTTTTTTCATTTTCGTACAAATAGTCTAGTTCATTGATCAAAAATCGTTCAGTATTGACAACCTGAATTTGAGTTGTTTTTACACCTTGTAATGGAATATTGTTTTGATGCAAGTAGTGTAGTGTGTTTTTGTAGTGGAATATTTTGAAATATAAAAGAACATACATGCAGACAGGACTTCTGGAAAATATAAAAGATGCCAAACATGCCAAATGGCGAATTTAGCTATTGTTTGGCCATAATTGCTCACAGTCTCTCCATATTAAAATAAGAATCCAAAAGACTTTATGTCATCATTTATACGTTGGAAAATCTTTTGCGATTGCCCCTTTTAGTGTCAGAAAAAGTATAATGTTAAGTATAAGTTAACTCTCGCAAGGTCTCAGAACATAAACCTTTAAACCTGTCTCGAATACATTAATATCGCACTGCACCTCTATATATTCTGATATTCTTGTTAACACGAGACACTCCACACTACACGTTAACATGCCAACTTTATACTTCAGATGCTAGCGATGAATGATATAAATCGTTTCATTTTTCATTGAAAAGAACACTTATCTCCTGGGCCAAAAAACCATCGCTTTCACTCGCGATTAGATTTGACATTATTTCAGCGTTAGCGATCTAAAGAGCGTGGACCGTGTGGTGGTTAGCGTAAAAACATTTCCGTGTCCAATTAGGTCCAACACCAACAGATTTACAGGATTTAAAAGTCGCATTTAAAACGTGTCCCAAAAATATGAAAACCGTTGTCATGATTTTTCAAACTGTCCATTGCCCGGTCTATTGTGTTCAAATGGGCTAGTCAGAGGCCTATCGATCGGTGACGGGGGTGGTGGTGGTGGTGGGGGGGTGCTAGTTGTTCATGGCTTAAATTACCGGGACAAATTTAACTAAATGTGTACCTAAAATTGCCGCTAACATGGCTACGGTTTCAGGCAGTATCCCGTAAATGCCGGTACTTTGTTAAATTTCCCAACCGTCACAGGAGTCATTGTGTGAAAACCGTGAGTGTAAGTTATATATGAAGGTATTTTTAGTACGGTAGTATTGTAGCTTTGAAGGTCTTCTGGTTCTGAAGACAAGTAGAAAAAAAGGTTTTACAAATCCTCGTTTAAGCATGTGGCCAGAACACAATACGTAATAAAATACACAATACGATGACAGATAACATTTAGGGTGCATATTGAGGTAATAACTGAATGCTTTGTTTTTCTATGAATTTCTTAATATACTGTCAAAACCAACTCTACACTCGAGCGTGACTAAGCTTAAGTATGTAGCGATATAAAGCGTGATAGTTGTTCGGTGTATGTCACAAACCTCAAATACACATGCAAGCGCTCACAAGATTAAAAATACCCCTAATTTAACGCACCAGTATGCATATCCGTTTGCATAATTTCAAAGTACGTTATAAATGCGTCAGTGTTGTTTAAACACCAGTGTTTAAGATGGCATGTCTGTCAGTCCAAGTAAAAAGTCAGTATCTGTAAGCATTATTACAAAACGAATATTGCGTTTTACTAAAGAGACATTTATTTTGGAATCAGAATTCACACAAAGTCAAAATACAGTAACTGTAATGCTAGTTTCATACTTCCTGTCGCTTGCCTCTGAGCGGCGTGACGCTTCCATAATGCCACTTGTACTTTTCTGCAAGCGGCAGCGGCATGACTATGAAAGCCAATGTAGCCGCTCAGCACCGCCATAAATCGGTGCCGCTCCTGAGTTGACTTGAATTCAACTCCTATCGATGCTGCCGCTTGAGCAGAAAGGTAGAGTGATCGGTATATTGGCTTGGTCACCGCTAACGTTTATGATGCGATCAGAGCAGCAAGCGGCAGGAAAGTATGAAGCCAGCATATAAAGTAAACAACATATCAGATCCCGCCTTAAGATCGGTGCCGGGTGAACCAAACATTTTGAAAAAGTGTGCTCTTAAAGTAGAAGACAATATCTGCTAGTTCTTTACATGCTTAACAACCCCCATATTTAACTGCGGTTTAACTTTGGAGGAAAGTTCCCCTATTCTGTAATTTGACTAACTGGTTAATTACACTTGATGTCTAGACAACGTGACGTACTTACACCGACAGTGTACTTCTACAGTTGATATAAATTTGTATCACTAAGAACGATATTCTTTCTTCAATTTATTTCAATTTGTCTTTTAGTCAATGTATGGACAAGCTTATAGTTGAACTTTTCTGTAAATACACGAGAGATAAAAGTACGTGTACCTGCATTCAAAATTGACACATCATATCTGGGTAGCAATCGACTTGATTGAACTTTAGTCCTTCAAATCGTTAGTCCTTCAAACCGTCAGTATTTTCTAGCGGATCAGGATACTTTTGATATACAATTCGAGGGTTGACAATCAGAAAGCCTTAACTCACAAAGGAACCCTTTGTGAGTTAAGGCTTTCTGATTGTCAACCCTCGAATTGTGTTCATGATTTTTTAACTCCTGTTGTAATCAATATTGCCGATCAGGTTTCCTAGGTTTAGAGCAAATTGGCAACCAATTATTCTGACAACTTGACTAATCTTTAAGAGATCGGATAGCAACGTTTGCACAATATTTTTGTGGGACATGAGAGCACATCAGATACATCAAAATGCAATCTGAATACGAGGAATGTCCTTCTAACATCAACTATTTTTTGATTTTTGAATTCGAAATTCGTGATATAATAAAAATTATTATTATTAAAAAAAAAAAGATTTATTTACTCCCCAAAAGACCTTACAATTGTAGATCTGTTTATGAAATTACGGATCTTCAATACGGATTTTCAAATGATTGACGGATTTCCCTCCCAGCTACACTTTAGGTATCTGCCATTATATTTAGTAGTTTACTTCGAGGACTGTTAAATATCAAAAGTATTAAAACAAATAAATTTGCCATAAAATTTGTATTATATCGCGAATTTCAAAAAATGAAAAATAGTTGATATCAAAAGGACATTCCTCGTATTCAGAATGCAACTTGGTGTGTCTGATGTGCTCCCAGGCTCCACACAAAAATACTGTGCAAACGTTGATATCCCATTCCCGGTTCCTTTTATCTACGATAGACCGGTCGCGGACCTCCGTCCTCCGTCCACTAACTCCAGGTAATTTACCATAAGCGCAATCATTTGTTACAGGTCTCTTCTCTTTCCTGTCATCTGTCGAGTTTTGTGTAACTTTTGATCCATTCATCTTTCACAATTAGTTCATCGGCAAGACACACGAGCACTTGTGAACCATATACTGGGAAATCGGTGGCTCTAATTTCACATCATGAGCATGTAAAAACAATAATCATGTACAAAAAAACATACCATACAGCTAAGGGAGCGATCGTTATTTATGGCAGGGGGAATGGGTAAATTTAGGGGAACACGAAATTTTTTGTGGTCTTGAGGGGGAACCTGAAATTTTAGTTGAACCTGGAGGGGGATTGTTAAATTTTAAATGGAGAAAATTGCGAAAACAAGAGGGAACGCGAAAATGTTGAGCGGACGCGAGGGGAGAATGCGACATTTTTTGTCAATATTTTTGCCAAAATGCCCATTCCCCCCCTGCCGTAAATAACGATCGGTCCCTAAGCAGTTGAAAATATTGCGAATGATAACCCATTGGTCGAAGTAGTTAATCAAATTTGAGAGACCGAATTACTTGTGGCATTCCCTGATTGCAATTAATGGTTTATACCTGCTACCTTCATCAGCGCTAAATGCAGGTATACCGCTATATCATCTCAACATCCCCTGACCTCCTTTCTCCGAATATCTCTGTCTCCAGGCAATCTGTTCCCTTATACAAAGCTCTCTCCTTTCTTGTCAACTGTCAATTGTTTGTCATTTTTCTTCTGTCTACCCTTTCTTCTCATTTCCTTCTATTTTCTTCGTAGATAATTTCTGCCAAGAGGGTTCTAACTCTGCTGCTTGTGACTCTGTGCCACAAAGTAGGCCAGTTTATGTGTGATTATCGTTCCTATATCAGTGGGCTCACGACACAATGCATTTATCTAGTGTCTATTATTTTCGGTCCCACATTTGCCTTTTAACATTGATTTCATATTGCAATCAAAAGTGATATGCCAGTGTTTTCTAGCAATTGGCTTGGTTGCACTTTTCAAGCAGACAAGCAGATTTTTGTTTTCTGAAAAATGTCATAAAAGAGAATGCTATGATCACGAAATAATCATTTAAAATTATATAAGATCTCAACATTGATATTTGTTATATCGAACTTACAGATAAGTTGGTTGGTTCAAGTGTTTATGGTACATTTAACATTACAAAGGAATACCAACAAATATAACACTTCTCTCAGCAGTTCTTTCTTCATCGTGTCAAAATTATTATAATAACCCCCCCCCTGTCAAATCAGTCTATGATACCCAAAAACGCGTAATATCTTAAAGTGTAGTCTAAATTCATGCTGAATCAAAAGAAGGTTACGCCACGCAATCATATCCGACTCGCCATGTTAATTTTCCTCATCAGCGGTAAAGCGGGTGATTTTATCGTCTTACCGAGGGAACGATTCAAAAGCTTCCGACCCATATTCACAGGATTGATGTTCCCGGCTTGCGTATAGTTAATAACAGCACACACTGCAATTAAACATATCTCTTAGGGTAGCCAATCAGACTTAAGTGTCAATCATAGATATTGGATGGGGAATGTTTGTCAAATCAAAATGAGTGTGTCGGGGTTGTAAAGGTTGTTATGCCTTGTATTTTTACATTTTCATATATCTTGATTTAGATTTATGCGATCAATTTCTTGTTTTTATTGAGAGCATTACCTCAAATGCAGTATTTCATAAGTACGTTATGCATGGGCTGAGTTGATTAAAAATAGAACAGCATGCATCAGACACAGATATCAATTAATAGTACTTGAGGTACTCATTTTGGTTTGGGAAACGCAAGGTAATGTAGTTAAAACATGAGTTTTTACTTTCCTCATTCACACGTTATTTTAACGGCAGCTGCATGAGTATTCTACATTAAAGAAGAAACAAATATTGGGTAAAGTTTCAAGTTGAGAGAGCAAGTAAAGACACGAAAGTTTGACTCAAATTAGATTCATTGACTTGATTGTACTTCAACGCAAGCACTGTAGACGATTACTTTGATAATCTGCGATATCGCAATTGCCTTCTCGCAAATTTAACTATATGTTATACTATATTTCACCTTGGTTTTGCTAATCACTGGGCGCAAATCGCTAGCGTTCGCTCAAAGCTCTGGTGTACACACGCACGCGTTTAAGGACTCCACATAGAAGCGCGAGCGAACAGTCCTATTACGCAGTTTACAACAGGGAAATGCAAAAATATTTTATTCTTACAATCTTTGAAGAAAATTTGGTGTTATTTTGTTAAGTGAAGAGATGGAAGTGACTAAAATGGACTCTAAATGGACTCTCAATCTAAATACTTTCTATTTAGGTAGATGATTATTGATTAATTCGTTAATTGGAGTTAATTTGGTGATTTTGTGAACATTGTGTTTCGTGTTTTCCTCTTAGTGAATATTAACAATAACCAAAATAATCGCGCAATTTGGCTTACATGAAGTCGCAAAAAATGAATCTTCTATGTATTAATAGCATAATTCTATATATCCGGTTAAAATAATCATTGTACAAAGCAATTTTTAAATTTCTCGTGGGTAATTTGGCAGACAATAGCAAAAATACAGTACATTATGCTTCATGTAACGTAGCGAGGAGTTTTGGGCTGGAAAGACGACCTTAGTTGTACTTTTGTATTAAGACACAAGTACAAGTAACTTGTCATTATATCATCAAACCTTTGAAACGCTCAATTTACGTGTAAATTGGAGTTCGTAGAGACTTGAATATTAGACAGATCAAATATCAATTCTTAAGTCTTATATAGCTCGAATAAAACCTAGTTGTAGTAACTACAAATTTCGAACGTTTGAGGACTTGTTCTCAAGTTGCAGGTACTCCTGTAGGGTGCCTCCGTGATTTTATTTTGGCAAGTTTGCATTAGTATATCTGGTAAAATACTCACTTTAGAAACCTGTGTCACTGATGTATGTCATCTGTGATTGCTAAACTTATTCTATGCATCAGCTTTTGTTCAAAGAAATATTTAAAAAGATGATTTTTGAGCGATTTTTATGAGCAGCGAAAAGTCCACTCCACGGCTATGTACATGTGAATATGGTGATGAATGCACGCTAAATCGTGGCGACACATACACGTATCTCCTTGGAACTCACGGTTGGAGCCGTGAGTTCCAATTATTGGAACTAGAATAAAACCCAAAAATATATAGCTAATGGTAGATAGTTTCTATTTATTTCGTTGACAATAGACTATTCCAGTAGAAATCCATACCCCCTATGGTGTAGATTTCAAATGGAGTCACCACTTAAAATAGAGGATGTAGAGGTAATTCAACTGGAATAACCCAATAACGAGGCTGGTTTAGTACACATGGCTCCGGCAGATCATTTGCAACTATACATTCATTAATCTAATTAATTTGAATTCAGGTATTTAACCGAAATGTTTTACTATAATGCAATTGTTTTTCACGAAATGTTTTATTTAGGGTAAATGATTACAAACTCAGACTAGTTGGCTCTTTTGGATGACGATTTCACTGGCTTCAGGAAAAAAATGAAAACAACAGGGGGCGAAACTGAGTTTATCATTCTAATTCAATCGCTAGCTCTGAGAGATTCGTTCTTTGCTGAACTATGAGATTTATCATGTCTGCTACCCTAGTTACGTTGATAAATACAATCAAGTTTATTGGTTTATAGCTATCGATTGCATTATGAAGTGTCAAGATGAGATTCTGACCGCCCTGATTTTAAGCTTTTATGGCTTTTTTGTACCTTATAGCCCATTTTTGTAAAATATTCCCGATAGATTCAAACTTTTTGGTCGCATGAATTCAATTTAATTCTTTGTGTTTTTATCTGGGCTTTTCTAAAATGGGGACGGCAATAGTAAAGTATCCTTAAAATGACTAAAACTGGGACCAAACATTTACAAATTGGTACGAAAATTTGGCTTTTCCCCATCACACTTAAATACTGGCTACGCCACCAGCTAGAACCCTGTTGGCACCACTTGCCTACAAAGAAACTAGAAGGAAATTGAAAGAAAGCGTAGACAGAAGAAAAATGACAAAACAGTAGACAGCTGGTGTGGTGATATATCGCCACTTGGTGGTGACGAAGGAAGTAGTTATAAACTATAAGTGCAGTTGTGACTGTCATAAGCATTTTGGTATCTCAAATATTACTGAGTGAGCTGTTTCGACTACTGATTTGCCATTTGGAAAATTGTCAAAACTCTATTTTTCCACATTACTATTTTTGTGTAGTTTGTACACATTTCACATGCGTTGCCACAAATTATGACTTAACAATTTAACTGCTTTTATATACTCTAGCTCAGGCTTACTCAATTAATGAAAAGTTTCTACGCTAAAGAAGGCAGATTTGGCAAAGTTTAGCCTCTCCAATAAAGAATTACTACCCACATCCAGACTACCCAGAATCGGCAAAAAAAAAACCAGATAATTATAATAACAAGTTAAAGTACTTCTATGATTCTTTGCCCACATATCTTTCTTGCTTGAATAGCATATCTAATTTTCTTTACTTAACTATTCTCATAAAATGATTATAAACGGTATAGTTACCCTGTGAGTGTACTATTTATCCAAATGTATTAAAATACAAACTATCAAATGCGATAAACATTTTAAAGCGCATGCATCATCTTTACTGCTTGGCAATGCACGCCGATGGGTCTTTAATGTTCGCGACTGTTTAAGCTTACCACGTGGCTTGATCTTATACTCGGCATTTTATTTATCCAAAGTTGATCAAATTATTGAATTAATATCCCTTTATCGGTTATAATCACCAAAAATTGATCATATTTAGCAATCTTTCAAGGGTGAATAAACTAGATGCACTCCAGGAAAGGCAATGTGGTATTTGTAAGAAGAGTATAACTTGCAACAAAAGAAGTGGACCTGTTTTTGAATAATTGTTATCATATTGTTTAAGGATCTGATATTGGACCACAATACACACATTTTAAAATGTTAACCCAAAAAGGTTGGAAAACGTTTTCCCTTGATGTATCACATGCTTGTTGAATAACGAAGGAGACGATTGTGATGATGTACTCTAAATTTAGTAATTTTGGAAACCATTTGACGCTAATATAGAGCACTCCAAGATCACTCGCCAAATATTTAGTCAAAGCTATTACTTAGTATTGTGATGGTGCGTTCTACTATATTTACGATTGTTGGTACCCTTTTTTACAGGTCAAGTGGAAAGAAACAAAAATGGCCATCACAAGTATATCATCGTTAGATATGTAGCCACTTTTTCAATCAATGAAAGCTAAGTTTAATTGCAGAGTAAATCGTTTTTGCAACCGTTAATACCCTTTACAGCCCATATGGTTATCATGTACCATATCTTGGCAAATATAAAGGTAATGTACTGGCGATCTTAAGGCAAAATTGACGAGTTGATATATACCGTAAGTATCGGATATAATACTAATAGTATTATCGAACACTTATCGCCATTACCCTAGAAAGGACACAAAAGAAGTCTTTTATTCAATTAACTACAACATGTCTTTTTATACAACACAGCATACTTCCTACATCTAAAAATATCTTGTAGTTTTTCAAAGGATGTTTCATCCTCCGGAAGCTTAGAGGCATTTATCGAAAAAATGGCATCCTCTGTGGTGTAATTGTATGTGAGTAAACAATAGACAATCCTAGTTTTGATTTGTACGAATGGACACTTTGTAAACCCTGGCCCCAGTACATTGCATCGAGCAAAATGTCAACATACCCGACATTCACATTGCTGCTTTGTTATTAAGCCTTAAGGAGGTACTTGTCATTTCAATGTAATAATACCTCACTTTCGAATATGCTTCAAAAGGCACTAATGGATATTTTTGAAAAGTTCAGAAAACATTAAAGGTCTAACTTAGAAACAACTATTATTTAGGCGTGTTTTTACTCATTTGAACGCCTTTACTTAATAACAATGTAATAATGCGTGCACACTATTTATATAAAAAATGTACAATTTGCCATTTTCTGTGAACATTTCAAAAATAGTGTATTGTCTGGTACCATAAAATGGGGTAACTTCGGTCAGCGGGGTAACTTTGGTCGGTCAAATATATTTTTTTAAATGGTCATATTTTCGTAGAGCAATATTGTTTTTAGTCATATTTGGTGTCAATTTGTTAAGAAATATGTTTGGAAGAAATAATAGTCGCTCATGTGTAATTTCCTTGAAATTTACGAAAAAAGCGGATTTTGACCAAAAATCAGCATTTTCTTACATTTTTTCAAAAAAAATAAAAATCGATATTTGTGAGCAAGGATGTGTGTTTGATTAATTTTGCAAGGTGTCAAATGTCACAAAAAACAACAACTTGCCCATATTCAGCGAAGATCAATTTTTTTGATTTTTTTCCTTCATGGAAAGTAATACTGTGACCAAAGTTGCCCCAAAGGCGGGGTAACTTTGGTCAGGTCATTTTGAACCCCTAGGGCACCCTTACAAAATTATTGAAAAATCTTTTTCAACTTCAAGGTGTAGAAGGGAACCCTAATGTCCCAAAAAAGAGTTAATTAGAAATATAATTGGTTTTGATTGGAAGCAGTGGTTTAAAAAACTCTGAAAAGTGCCCAAAGTTACCCCATTTTACGGTAGCTCTTGATCGAGAAGCTAGGTTAACCAATAAATAGATGATGAGTAGTGTATACTAATGACATAATGAACATGGTTGTATGACATCCCTCTAAAGCATAGCGCATTAAAGATATTTTCCCGTGATAATTCAATCTTAAATCCATAAACTAATGTTACAGTGATAAATGACGTTAATGAAATAATGTGCATTCGTCTTTTCATGCATTAACAATGAGGCGCGTAATTTATTATTTTGAACTATGTGGAATGTTACTGACATATTTATAAATATCTTACGGGTGCAGATACATTATTAATACATTAAGAATGCATTAAAACATAAATTTGAAATCAAATTGTTCTTGGAATCCGCGCTAAAAGCGCATTATTTTATATTGAGCCTGGACCAGCCAAACAACCAATCAGATTGATCGTTTCTTTTTTCATTTTCGTACAAATAGTCTAGTTCATTGATCACAAATCGTTCAGTACTGACAACCTGAATTTGAATTGTTTTTACACCTTGTAATGGAATATTGTTTTGATGCAAGTAGTGTAGTGTGTTTTTGTAGTGGAATATTTTGAAATATAAAAGAACATACATGCAGACAGGACTTCTGGAAAATATAAAAGATGCCAAACATGCCAAATGGCGAATTTAGCTATTGTTTGGCCATAATTGCTCACAGTCTCTCCATATTAAAATAAGAATCCAAAAGACTTTATGTCATCATTTAAACGTTGCAAAATCTTTTGCGATTGCCCCTTTCAGTGTCAGAAAAAAGTATAATGAAGTTAACTCTCGCAAGGTCTCAGAACATAAACCTTTAAACCTGTCTCAAATACATTAATATCGCACTGCACCTCTATATAGTCAGATATTCTTGTTAACACGAGACACTCCACACTACGAGTTAACATGCCAACTTTATACTTCAGATGCTAGCGATGAATGATATAAATCGTTTCATTTTTCATTGAAAAGAACACTTATCTCCTGGGCCAAAAAACAATCGTTTTCACTCCCGATTAGATTTGACATTATTTCAGCGTTAGCGATCTAAAGAGCGTGGACCGTGTGGTGGTTAGCGTAAAAACATTTCCGTGTCCAATTAGGTCCAACACCAACAGGATTTAAAAGTCGCATTTAAAACGTATCCCAAAAATATGAAAACCGTTGTCATGATTTTTCAAACTGTCCATTGCCCGGTCTATTGTGTTCAAATGGGCTAGTCAGAGGCCTATCGATCGGTGAAGGGGTGGTAGGGAGGGGGGGCTAGTTGCTCATGGCTTAAATTACCGGGACAAGATTTTCCAAAATGTGTACCTAAAATTGCCGCTGACATGGCTACGGTTTCAGGCAGTATCCCGTAAATGCCGGTACTTTGATAATTTCCCAACCGTCACAGGAGTCATTGTGTAAAAAATCGTGAGTGTAAGTTATATATGAAGGTATTTTTAGTACGGTAGTATTGTAGGTTTAATTTGAAGGTCTTCTGGTTCTGAAGACAAGTAGGAAAAAAAGTTTTACAAATCCTCGTTTAAGCATGTGGCCAGGACACAATACGTACTAAAATGCACAAAACGATGACAGATAACCTTTAGGGTACATATTGAGGTAATAACTGAATGCTTTGTTTTTCTATGAATTTCTTAATATACTGTCAAAAACCAACTCTACACTCGAGCGTGACTAAGCTTAAGTGTGTAGCGATATAAAGCGTGATAGTTGTTCGGTGTATGTCACAAACCTCAAATACACATGCAAGCGCTCACAAGATTAAAAATACCCCTAATTTAACGCACCAGTATGCATATCCGTTTGCATAATTTCAAAGTGCGTTATAAATGCGTCAGTGTTGTTTAAACACCAGTGTTTAAGATGGCATGTCTGTCAGTCCAAGTAAAAAGTCAGTATCTGTGAGCATATTACAAAACGAATATTGCGTTTTACTAAAGAGACATTTATTTTGGAATCAGAATTCACACAAAGTCAAAATACAGTAACTGTAATGCTAGTTTCATACTTCCTGTCGCTTGCCTCTGAGCGGCGTGACGCTTCCATCATGCCACTTGTACTTTTCTGCAAGCGGCAGCGGCATGACTATGAAAGCCAATGTAGCCGCTCAGCACCGCCATAAATCAGTGCCGCTCCTGAGTTGACTTGAATTCAACTCCTAGCGATGCTGCCGCTTGAGCAGAAAGGTAGAGTGATCGGTATATTGGCTTGGTCACCGCTAACGTTTATGATGCGATGGCGCAGTGAAGCAAAATCGTCAGAGCAGCAAGCGGCAGGAAAGTATGAAGCCAGCATATAAAGTAAACAACATATCAGATCCCGCCTTAAGATCGGTGCCGGGTGAACCAAACATTTTGAAAAAGAGTGCTCTTAAAGTAGAAGACAATATCTGCTAGTTCTTCACATGCTTAACAACCCCCAGATTTAACTGCGGTTTAACTTTGGAGGAAAGTTCCCCTATTCTGTAATTTGACTAACTGGTTAATTACACTTGATGTCTAGACACCGTGACGTACTTACACCCCCAGTGTACTTCTACAGTTGATATAGATTTGTATCACTAAGAACGATATTCTTTCTTCAATTTATTTCAATTTGTCTTTTAGTCAATGTATTGACACACTTATAGTTGCACTTTTCTGTAGATACACGAGAGATAAAAGTACGTGTACCTGCATTCAAAATTGACACATCATATCTGGGTAGCAATCGACTTGATTGAACTTTAGTCCTTCAAATCGTTAGTCCTTCAAACCGTCAGTATTTTCTAGCGGATCAGGATACTTTTGATAACAATTCGAGGGTTGACAATCAGAAAGCCTTAACTCACAAAGGGTTCCTTTGTGAGTTAAGGCTTTCTGATTGTCAACCTCGAATTGTGTTCATGATTTTTTAACTCCTGTTGTAATCAATATTGCCGATCAGGTTTCCTGGGTTTAGAGCAAATCGGCAACCAATTATTCTGACAACTTGACTAATCTAGAAGAGATCGGATAGCAACGTTTGCACAATATTTTTGTGGGACATGAGAGCACATCAGATACATCAAAATGCAATCTGAATACGAGGAATGTCCTTCTAACATCAACTATTTTTGATTTTTGAATTCGAAATTCGTGATATAATAAAAATTATTATTTTTAAAAATTGACCTTTCCTATTGAAGATATTCATTTACTCCCCAAAAGACCTTACAATTGTAGATCTGTTTATGAAATTACGGATCTTCAATACGGATTTTCAAATGATTGACGGATTTCCCTCCCAGCTACATACACTTTAGGTATCTGCCATTAGATTTAGTAGTTTACTTCGAGGACTGTTAAATATCAAAAGTATTAAAACAAATATCAATTTTTCATTATTTGCCATAAAATTTGTATTATATCGCGAATTTCAAAAAATGAAAAATAGTTGATATCAAAAGGACATTCCTCGTATTCAGAATGCAACTTGGTGTGTCTGATGTGCTCCCAGGCTCCACACAAAAATACTGTGCAAACGTTGATATCCCATTCCTTAAAGGAGTGCAAAGTGCATTTGTCGTTTGGTTAGACCACAATTAGCACGAGTTACAGGATGCCGTATACGCTACGCGAGCCAGCAATGTTCTATAAATCATCCCGGTTCCTTTTATCTACGATAGACCGGTCGCGGACCTCCGTCCTCCGTCCACTAACTCCAGGTAATTTACCATAAGCGCAATCATTTGTTACAGGTCTCTTCTCTTTCCTGTCATCTGTCGAGTTTTGTGTAACTTTTGATCCATTCATTTTTCACAATTAGTTCATCGGTAAGACACACGAGCACTTGTGAACCATATACCGGGAAATCGGTGGCTCTAATTTCACATCATGAGCATGCAAAAACAGTAATCATGTACGAGAAAAAAACATACCATACAGCTAAGCAGTTGAAAATATTGCGAATGATAACCCATTGGTCGAAGTAGTTAATCAAATTTGAGAGACCGAATTACTTGTGGCATTCCCTGATTGCAATTAATGGTTTATACCTGCTACCTTCATCAGCGCTAAATGCAGGTATACCGCTATATCATCTCAACATCCCCTGACCTCCTTTCTCCGAATATCTCTGTCTCCAGGCAATCTGTTCCCTTATACAAAGCTCTCTCCTTTCTTGTCAACTGTCAATTGTTTGTCATTTTTCTTCTGTCTACCCTTTCTTCTCATTTCCTTCTATTTTCTTCGTAGATAATTTCTGCCAAGAGCGTTCTAACTCTGCTGCTTGTGACGCTGTGCCACAAAGTAGGCCAGTTTATGTGTGATTATCGTTCCTATATCAGTGGGCTCACGACACAATGCATTTATCTAGTGTCTATTATTGTCGGTCCCACATTTGCCTTTTAACATTGATTTCATATTGCAATCAAAAGTGATATGCCAGTATTTTCTAGCAATTGGCTTGATTGTACTTTTCAAGCAGACAAGCAGATTTTTGTTTTCTGAAAAATGTCATAAAAGAGAATGCTAGGATCACGAAATAATCATTTAAAATTATATAAGATCTCAACATTGATATTTGTTATATCGAACTTACAGATAAGTTGGTTGGTTCAAGTGTTTATGGTACATTTAACATTACAAAGGAATACCAACAAATATAACACTTCTCTCAGCAGTTCTTTCTTCATCGTGTCAAAAAAATGTATTTATTTATTTATATTTATTTATTTATAACAATAGGCTAGAAAGCCAGGACAAACCCAATAGTGAAATCACTAAATTAAAGGGATGCCCATTACATCAAAAACAAAAACAAAATAAAAAACATAATTAGGACAAGGACAGGTGGAATGGAGAAATAAAAGGAGACCAAACGAAATGACTACACGAGGTGGAGACAAACAGCAGATTTAAAGGCTGGTAGGGAGGTGCTTTTGACAACATCCTCGGGCAGGTAGTTCCACAAGGTAGGAACATATGGGTAAAAAGACCTTTGGCAGAGTGTGAGCCTTCGGAAAGGTGTATCAAGAGAGAGGCTGTTGAGATTGTAATATTATAATAACCCCCCCCCCCCCCCCGTCAAATCAGTCTATGATACCCAAAAACGCTTAATATCTTAAAGTGTAGTCTAAATTCATGCTGAATCAAAAGAAGGTTACGCCACGCAATCATATCCGACTCGCCATGTTAATTTTCCACATCAGCGGTAAAGCGGGTGATTTTATCGTCTTACCGAGGGAACGATTCAAAAGCTTCCGACCCATATTCACAGGATTGATGTTCCCGGCTTGCGTATAGTTAATAACAGCACACACTGCAATTAAACATATCTCTTAGGGTAGCCAATCAGACTTAAGTGTCAATCATAGATATTGGATGGGGAATGTTGGTCAAATCAAAATGAGTGTGTCGGGGTTGTAAAGGTTGTTATGCCTTGTATTTTTACATTTTCATATATCTTGATTTAGATTTATGCGATCAATTTCTTGTTTTTATTGAGAGCATTACCTCAAATGCAGTATTTCATAAGTACGTTATGCATGGGCTGAGTTTATTAAAAATAGAACAGCATGCATCAGACACAGATATCAATTTATAGTACTTGAGGTACTCATTTTGGTTTGGGAAACGCAAGGTAATGTAGTCAAAACATGAGTTTTTACTTTCCTCATTCACACGTTATTTTAACGGCAGCTGCATGAGTATTCTACATTAAAGAAGAGACAAATATTGGGTAAAGTTTCAAGTTGAGAGAGCAAGTAAAGACACGAAAGTTTGACTCAAATTAGATTCATTGACTTGATTGTACTTATCAACGCAAGCACTGTAGACGATTACTTTGATAATCTGCGATATCGCAATTGCCTTCTCGCAAATTTAACTATAGGTTATACTATATTTCACCTTGGTTTTGCTAATCACTGGGCGCAAATCGCTAGCGTTCGCTCAAAGCTCTGGTGTACACACGCACGCGTTTAAGGACTCCACATAGAAGCGCGAGCGAACAGCCCTATTACACAGTTTACAACAGGGAAATGCAAAAAAAAAATTATTCTTACAATCTTTGAAGAAAATTTGGTGTTATTTTTTTGTTAAGTGAAGAGATGAAAGTGACTAAAATGGACTCTAAATGGACTCTCAATCTAAATACTTTCTATTTAGGTATATGATTATTGATTAATTCGTTAATTTTTTTGTTTGGTGATTTTGTGAACATTGTGTTTAGTGTTTTCCTCTTAGTGAATATTGACAATAACAAAAATAATCGCGCAATTTGGCTTACATGAAGTCGCAAAAAATGAATCTTCTATGTATTAATAGCATAATTCTATATATCCGGTTAAAATAATCATTGTACAAAGCAATTTTTAAATTTCTCGTGGGTAATTTGGCAGACAATAGCAAAAATACAGTACATTATGCTTCATGTAACGAAGCGAGGAGTTTTGGGCTGGAAAGACGACATTAGTTGTACTTTTGTATTAAGACACAAGTACAAGTAACTTGTCATTATATCATCAAACCTTTGAAACGCTCAATTTACGTGTAAATTGGATTTCGTAGAGACTTGAATATTAGACAGATCAAATATCGATTCTTAAGTCTTATACAGCTCGAATAAAACCTAGTTGTAGTAACTACAAATTTCGAACGTTTGAGGACTTGTTCTCAAGTTGCAGGTACTCCTGTAGGGTGCCTCCGTGATTTTATTTTGGCAAGTTTGCATTAGTATATCTGGTAAAATACTCACTTTAGAAACCTGTGTCACTGATGTATGTCATCTGTGATTGCATGTGAATATGGTGATGAATGCACGCTAAATCGTGGCGACACATACACATAGCTCCTTGGAACTCACGGTTGGAGCCGTGAGTTCCAATTATTGGAACTATAATAAAACCCCAAAATATATAGCTAATGGTAGATAATTTCTATTTATTTCGTTGACAATAGACTATTCCAGTAGAAATCCATACCCCCTATGGTGTAGATTTCAAATGGAGTCACCACTTAAAATAGAGGATGTAGAGGTAATTCAACTGGAATAACCCAATAACGAGGCTGGTTTAGTACATATGGCTCCGGCAGATCATTTGCAACTATACATTCCTGATTTTAAGCTTTTATGGCTTTTTTGTACCTTATAGCCCATTTTTGTAAAATATTCCCGAGAGATTCAAACTTTTTGGTCGCATGAATTCAATTTAAGTTGTGTTTTTATCTGGGCTTTTCTAAAAGGGGGACGGCAATAGTAAAGTATCCTTAAAATGACTAAAACTGGGACCAAACATTTACAAATTGGTACGAAAATTTGGCTTTGCCCCATCACACTTAAATACTGGCTACGCCACCAGCTAGAACCCTGTTGGCACCACTTGCCTACAAAGAAACTAGAAGGAAATTGAAAGAAAGCGTAGACAGAAGAAAAATGACAAAACAGTAGACAGCTAGCTGGTGTGTGATATATCTCCACTTGGTGGTGACGAAGGAAGTAGTTATAAACTATAAGTGGAGTTGTGACTGTCATAAGCATTTTGGTATCTCAAATATTACTGAGTGAGCTATTTCGACTACTGATTTGCCATTTGGAAAATTGTCAAAACTCTATTTTTCCACATTACTATTTTTGTGTAGTTTGTACACATTTCACATGCGTTGCCACAAATTATGACTTAACAATTTAACTGCTTTTATATACTCTAGCTCAGGCTTACTCAATTAATGAAAAGTTTCTACGCTAAACAAGGCAGATTTGGCAAAGTTTAGCCTCTCCAATAAAGAATTACTACCCATATCCAGACTACCCAGAATCGGCAAAAAAAACCCAGATAATTATAATAACAAGTTAAAGTACTTCTATGATTCTTTGCCAACATATCTTTCTTGCTTGAATAGCATATCTAATTTTCTTTACTTAACTATTCTCATAAAATGATTATAAACGGTATAGTTACCCTGTGAGTGTACTATTTATCCAAATGTATTAAAATACAAACTATCAAATGCGATAAACATTTTAAAGCGCATGCATCATCTTTACTGCTTGGCCGATGGGTCTTTAATGTTCGCGACTGTTTAAGCTTACCACGTGGCTTGATCTTATACTCGGCATTTTATTTATCCAAAGTTGATCAAATTATTGAATTAATATCCCTTTATCGGTTATAATCACTAAACATTGATCATATTTAGCAATCTTTCAAGGGTGAATAAACTAGATGCACTCCAGGAAAGGCAATGTGGTATTTGTAAGAAGAGTATAACTTGCAACAAAAGAAGTGGACCTGTTTTTGAATAATTGTTATCATATTGTTTAAGCATCTGATATTGGACCACAATACACACATTTTAAAATGTTAACCCAAAAAGGTTGGAAAACGTTTTCCCTTGATGTATCACATGCTTGTTGAATAACGAAGGAGACGATTGTGATGATGTACTCTAAATTTAGTAATTTTGGAAACCATTTGACGCTAATATAGAGCACTCCAAAATCACTCGCCAAATATTTAGTCAAAGCTATTACTTAGTATTGTGATGGTGCGTTCTACTATATTTACGATTGTTGGTACCCTTTTTTACAGGTCAAGTGGAAAGAAACAAAAATGGCCATCACAAGTATATCATCGTTAGATATGTAGCCACTTTTTCAATCAATGAAAGCTAATTTTAATTGCAGAGTAAATCGTTTTCGCAACCGTTAATACCCTCTACAACCCATATGGTTATCATGTACCATATCTTGGCAAATATAAAGGTAATGTACTGGCGAACTTAAGGCAAAATTGACGAGTTGATATATACCGTAAGTATCGGATATAATACTAATAGTATTATCGAACACGCTCTCGCCATTACCCTAGAAAGGACACAAAAGAAGTTTTTTATTCAATTAACTGCAAAATGTCTTTTTATACAACACAACACACTTCCTACATCTAAAAATATCTTGTAGTTTTTCAAAAGATGTTTCATCCTCCGGAAGCGAATGGAAAAAAATGGCATCCTCCGTGGTGTAATTGTATGTGAGTAAACAATAGACAATCCTAGTTTTGATGAGTACGAATGGACACTTTGTAAACCCTGGCCCCGGTACATTGCATCGAGCAAAATGTCAACATACCCGACATTCACATTGCTGCTTTTGTTATTAAGCCTTAAGGAGGTACTTGTCAGTTCAATGTAATAATACCTCACTTTCGAATATGCTTCAAAAGGCACTAATGAATATTTTTGAAAAGCTCAGAAAACATTAAAGGTCTAACTTAGAAACAACTAAACTAATATACTAGGCATGTTTTTACTCATTTGAAAGCTTTACTCAATAACAACCTAGTAATGCTTGCACACTATTTATATAAAAGTGTACAATTTGTCATTATCTGTGAACATTATTTCAAAAATAGTGTATCGTCTGCTAGCTTTTGATCGAAAAGCTAAGTTAACCAATTGAATACCTAAGTGGAAGAAGGGCCCAACTCCACTTATTTCACCAAAATGAGTTAGACCCAGAATTTTATTGCCAGCATACTGTTCTTCCTTGTGTGTGAAAGAAGAGCCCACAGCCACTCTCTAAATTGTCTTCCAAGTTCATTTAATCATGGTTTTCATGCAAGAAAGGCCCAACTCCATGGCGTTGGGACTTTCTTGCACAAATATATATAAGTTTAAAGTGGAGTTTATTTATTATCAAATTTCTGCAGCTATTTATAACACATCTGCTTATGGAACTATCACTGTAGTATATTAGTGGAAGAAGGGCCCAACTCCGGCTCGTAGGCCCTATGTACCGTTGCCAAGGAAGCATCATTTATCATTCCACGTGTATGTAATAATGTATGTTCGTGTATTAAAAGTAATCTGAAGATGAAATCATTATATCTGTAAAATGTTTCAAATATTAAGTTTTTTTCTTAATATCTCAAAAACAATTTTGATGGAGTTGGGCCCTTCTTCCTCCTTCAATTAGATGATTAGTGGTGTGTAATGATGACATAAAGAAGATGGTTGGATGACATCCTTCTAAAGCATAGCGCATTAAAGATATTTTCCCGTGATAATTCAATCTTAAATCCATAAACTAATGTTACAGTGATAAATGACGTTAATGAAATAATGTGCATTAGTCTTTTCATGCGTTAACAACGAGGCGCGTAATTTATTTTGAACTATGTGGAATGTTACTGACATTTGTAAATATCTTACGGGTGCAGATACATTATTAATACATTAAGAATGCGTTAAAACATTATATTTGAAATTAAATCCGCGCTAAAAGCGCAATATTTTATATTGAGCCTGGACCAGCCAAACAACCAATCAGATTGATCGTTTCTTTTTTCAAAAATCGTTCAGTACTGACAACCTGAATTTTGGATTGTTTTTACACCGTAATGGAATATTGTTTTGATGCAAGTAGTGTAGTGTGTTTTTGTAGTGGAATATTTTGAAATATAAAAGAACATATATGCAGACAGGACTTCTGGAAAATATAAAAGATGCCAAACATGCCAAATGGCGAATTTAGCTATTGTTTGGCCATAATTGCTCACAGTCTCTCCATATTAAAATAAGAATCCAAAAGACTTTATGTCATCATTTATACGTTGGAAAATCTTTTGCGATTGCCCCTTTTAGTGTCAGAAAAAAGTATAATGAAGTTAACTCTCGCAAGGTCTCAGAACATAAACCTTTAAACCTGTCTCGAATACATTAATATCGCACTGCACCTCTATATATTCTGATATTCTTGTTAACACGAGACACTCCACACTACGCGTTAACATGCCAACTTTATACTTCAGATGCTAGCGATGAATGATATAAATCGTTTCATTTTTCATTGAAAAGAACACTTATCTCCTGGGCCAAAAAACCATCGCTTTCACTCGCGATTAGATTTGACATTATTTCAGCGTTAGCGATCTAAAGAGCGTGGACCGTGTGGTGGTTAGCGTAAAAACATTTCCGTGTCCAATTAGGTCCAACACCAACATATTTACAGGATTTAAAAGTCGCATTTAAAACGTATCCCAAAAATATGAAAACCGTTGTCATGATTTTTCAAACTGTCCATTGCCCGGTCTATTGTGTTCAAATGGGCTAGTCAGAGGCCTATCGATCGGTGACGGGGGGTGGTGGTGGTGGTGGTGGGGGGGTGCTAGTTGTTCATGGCTTAAATTACCGGGACAAATGTACCAAAATGTGTACCTAAAATTGCCGCTAACATGGCTACGGTTTCAGGCAGTATCCTGTAAATGCCGGTACTTTGTTAAATTTCCCAACCGTCACATGAGTCACTGTGTGAAAACCGTGAGTGTAAGTTATATATGAAGGTATTTTTAGTACGGTAGTATTGTAGCTTTGAAGGTCTTCTGGTTCTGAAGACAAGTAGAAAAAAAGGTTTTACAAATCCTCGTTTAAGCATGTGGTCAGAATACAATACGTACTAAAATACACAAAACGATGACAGATAACCTTTAGCGTGCATATTGAGGTAATAACTGAATGCTTTGTTTTTCTATGAATTTCTTAATACACTGTCAAAAACCAACTCTACACTCGAGCGTGACTAAGCTTAAGTGTGTAGCGATATAAAGCGTGATAGTTGTTCGGTGTATGTCACAAACCTCAAATACACATGCAAACGCTCACAAGATTAAAAATACCCCTAATTTAACGCACCAGTATGCATATCCGCTTGCATAATTTCAAAGTACGTTATAAATGCGTCAGTGTTGTTTAAACACCAGTGTTTAAGATGGCATGTCTGTCAGTCCAAGTAAAAAGTCAGTATCTGTAAGCATTATTAATACTGCGTTTTACTAAAGAGACATTTTGGAATCAGAATTCACACAAAGTCAAAATACACTAACTGTAATGCTAGTTTCATACTTCCTGCCGCTTGCCTCTGAGCAGCGTGACGCTTCCATCATGCCACTTGTACTTTTCTGCAAGCGGCAGCGGCATGACTATGAAAGCCAATGTAGCCGCTCAGCACCGCCATAAATCGGTGCCGCTCCTGAGTTGACTTGAATTCAACTCCTAGCGATGCTGCCGGCCGCTTGAGCAAAAAGGTGGAGTAATCGGTATATTGGCTTGGTCACCACTAACGTTCATGATGCGATGGCGCAGTGAAGCAAAATCGTCAGAGCAGCAAGCGGCAGGAAAGTATGAAACCAGCATAAGTAAACAACATAGCAGATCCTGCCTTTTGATCGGGGAACCAAACATTTTGAACAAGTGTGCTCTTAAAGTAGAAGACAATATCTGCCAGTACTTTTAAAACATGCTTAACAACGCATGCCTTAACTGCGGTTTAACTTTGGAGGGAAGTTCCCCTTTTCTGTAATTTGAGTTTGACTAACTGGTTAATTATACTTAGTGTCTAGACAACGTGACTTACTTACACCGACCGTGTACTTATACACTTGATATAGATTTGTATCACTAAGAACGATATTCTTTCTTGAATTTATTTCAAATTGTCTTTTAGTCAATGTATTGATAAGCTTATAGCAATGTATAGTTGCACTTTTTTTTTTGTAAATACACGAGAGATAAAAGTACGTGTACCTGCATTAAACATTGACACATCATATCTATATAGATATCGACTTGACTTGCGCATGAACTTTAGTCCTTCAAATCTTTAGTCCTTTCAAACCGTCAGTATTTTCTAGCGGATCAGGATACTTTTCATAACAATTGTGTTCATGAATTTTAACTCCTGTTATAATCAATATTGCCGATCACGTTTCCCAGATTTAGAGCAAAATGGCCACCATTATTCTGACAACTTGACTAATCTTTAAGAGATCGGATAGCAACGTATGCACAATACTTTTGTAGACATGAGAGCACATCAGATATATCACATTGCATTCTAAATATGAGGAATGTTCTTCTAACATGAACTAATTTTGATTTTTGAAATCGAAATTCGCGATATAATAAAAATTATTATTATTAAAAATATTGACCTTTCGTATTGAAGATATTCATTTACTCCCCAAAAGACCTTACAATTGTAGATCTGTTTAAGAAATTACGGATGGTCAAAATGTTCAAATGATTGACGGCTTTCCCTCCCAGCTACATACACTTTAGGTATCTGCCATTAGATTTAGTAAGTTTGCTTCGAGGACTGTTAAACAAATATCAATTTTTCATTATTTGCCATAAAATTTGTATTATATCGCGAATTTCAAAAATTGAAAAATATTTGATATCAAAAGGACATTCCTCGTATTCAGAATACAACTTGGTGTGTCTGATGTGCTCCCAGGCTCCACAACAAATACTGTGCAAACGTTGCTATCCCATTCCTTAAAGGAGTGCACTGTGCATTTGTTGTTTGGTTTGACCACAATTAGCACGCGTTACAGGATGCCGTATACGCTAGTGCCAGTAATGTTCTATAAATCATCCCGGTTCCTTTTATCTACGATAGACCGGTCGCGGACCTCCGTCCTCCGTACACTAACTCCAGGTAATTTACCATAAGCGCAATCATTTGTTACTGGTCTCTTCTCTTTCCTGTCATCTGTCGAGTTTTGTTTAACTTTTGATCCATTCATCTTTCTCAATTAGTTCATCCGTAAGACATACGAGAATTTGTGAACAATATACCGGGAATTCGATGGCTCTAATTTTACATCATGAACATGCAAAAACAATAATCATGTACGAGAAAAAACATACCATACAGCTAAGCAGTTGAAAATATTGCGAATGATAACCCATTGGTCGAAGTAGTTAATCAAATTTGAGAGACCGAATTACTTGTGGCATTCCCTGATTGCAATTAATGGTTTATACCTGCTACCTTCATCAGCGCCAAATGCAGATATACCGCTATATCATCTCAACATCCCCTGACCTCCTTTCTCCGAATATCTCTGTCTCTAGGCAATCTGTTCCCTTATACAAAACTCTCTCCTTTCTTGTCAACTGTCATGTGTTTGTCATTTTTCTTCTGTCTACTCTTTCTTCTCATTTCCTTCTATTTTCTTCGTAGATAATCTCTGCCGAGAGGGTCCTAACTCTGCTGCTTGTGACGCTGTGCCACAAAGTAGGCCAGTTTATCTGCGATTATCGTTTCTATATCAGCGGTCTCACGACACAATGTATTTATCTAGTGTCTATCATTTTCGGTACTCTTATCGTTTACATTGATTCACATTTGCCTTTTAACATTGACATCATGTTGCAATCAAAAGCAATAAGCCAATGGTTTTTTGCAACTGGCTTGATTGTACTTTTCAAGCAGACAAGCAGATTTTTTTTCTGAAAAATGTTATAAAAAATAGAATGCTAGGATCACGAAATAATCAATTAAAGTGATAAGATCTAAACATTGATATTTGATATATCCAATATCAATATATGAAATTCAATTTACAGATAAATTGAGTTTACTTCAAGTGTTTATGGTACATTTAACATGACAAAGGAATACCAACAAGTATAACACTTTTTTCAGCAGTATTTTATGAGATTTTAAAAAATAACCGATTTTTCTTCATCGTGTCAATTTTTTTATAATCACTCCCCGTCAAATCACTCTATGATGCCCAAACGCTTTTAGACTACACTTTAGGATATTAAAATATCCGAAAGTGTAGTCTAAATCCATGCTGAATCGAAAGAAGGTTACGTCACGCAAGCATATCCGACTCGCCATGTTAATTTTCCTCATCAGCGGTAAAGCACGGGATTTTACCGTCTTACCGAGGGAACGATTCAAAAGCTTCCGACTCATATTCATTGGATTGAAGTTCCCTGCGTGCGTATAGTTAATAACAGCATACACTCCAATTAAACATATCTCTTAGGGTAGCCACTCAGACTTAAGTGTCAATCATAGATATTGGATGGGGAATGTTTGTCAAATCGAAATGAGAGGTTTGGGGTCGTAAATGTTTTTCTGTCTTGCATTTTTATATATCTGGATTTAAATTTCTTCGATCAATCTCTTGTTTTTATTTAGAGCATTTCCTCACATGCAGTATTTATTTTCATAAGTATGTTATGTATGAGCCTAGTTTATTAAAAATAGAACAAAATGGATCAGACACAGGTACTTGAGGTACTCATTTTGGTTTGGGTTTTAATTTAGTTAAAACACTAGTCCGCTTTTAGTTTCTTCATTCACGCGTTATGCTTATAAATGGTTTTACGAAGAGTCTGGTTTTAGGCATTCCAATAATTATTTGTTTGTTTCTGTACTGTAGACGATTGTTTTGATACGCTACGATATCGCAATTGCCTTCTCGCAAATTTAACTATAGGATATAACATTTTTCAACTTGGTTTTGCTAATATCATTGGGCACAACCTGAAATCGCTAGCATTCGCTCAAAGCGCTGTAAGGACGCCACATAGAAGCGCGAGCGAACAGCCCTATTACGCAGTTTACAAAAGGGAAATGCAAAAATTGTTTATTCTTACAATCTTTGAGGAAAACTCGGTGTTATTTTGTTAAGTGAAGAGGTGAAAGCGACTAAATGGACTCTAAATACTTTCTATTTAGGTATATGATTAATTCGTTTAGTCAAAAACACGTTTTATTTGTGTGGTTGATTGTGCTACTAAGTCTTATATAGCTCGAATAAAACCCCAAAATATATAGCTATCCGTTTTATTTTTTTCATAAAACGGGTTTTTTCTTCTAATGGTAGATAGTTTCTATTTATTTAGTTGACAATGGGCTATTCCAGTTGAAATCCATACACCCCTATGGAAGACTTGACCTCTGGTGTAGATTTCAAATGGAGTTACCACTCAGTTAACCCCATTTGAAATTCACACTTCCTGTGTGGATGATTAAAGTCTTGTATTAGTGGGTGTATGGTATTCAACTGGAATAGCCCAATAACGAAACGACGAGTGGGCCATTTTCTTTCACAGCAATACTATGGTTTATAAAGAGAGACATTTGGCCGCTTGCCCCGGGAATAGCCAAGTATTCACGACCTTTATTATCCAACAGCTGAGCAGATGGGAACAATTTGTCCCTGACTACGTTGTAATTGACTCAGTTGTTGAACACTCGACTTCTGTCTTGCAACTAGTTACCACTCGGTTCCAAAGGCAAAATGATTATATTTTTCACAATGCCCCACAAATAACCGATGCGCTGTTATTTAGCTCTAAATGGTAAATTCTTTAAGAATGTTTGATTTATGTTTTAATTGGAATAACACAAAATCTGATTCTTAATTGTAAAGTAAGATATAATAGGAAGCAATTTTAGACTTCTACGCTACTCAATTTTAGTACACTCACCGGAGCGCTTTCACCGGGTCAACCGGCGTCTTCAGCGGATGTTATTGCTCTGAAGATTTGTTGTTGCTAGTGATGTTGTTGGAACACCTCCGATGACGTCATAGATGTAGATGACGTCAAGCTTGAAGATGTGGTGGTGCCCCCTTGGTTCCGGGGGGTCAGGAGGTTGTCCCAAACAGGGTCGATGTCTAACCCTTTGTCACGGTTCAGTCTGGGTCTTTTGGTTCAAGACCCTACGAGGGAAGTCCTTAGACTCCCTCTTTAACACTTTCACGTTTTCCCAGTCAATCTGGTGCCCTTTGCTCCTGTCAATATGTTCCTTGATTGCTGACTTAGAACTGGCCGCTTTGGATTTATGTTCTGTTAGCCTCTTTTCGAGCTTGCGTCCAGATTTACCAATTTATAAGGAGTCACAGTCTTTGCAAGGGATGCTATACACAACACCAGATTGTTTCTCTTGTTCAGTTTTGTCCTTTGGGGAGACAAGGGACCTACGTAGGGTATTCTGCGGTTTAAAGGATGTGCTGACACCAGTAGAATTAAAAGCCCTGCGTAACCGTTCCGAGAGGCCTTCCACGTACGGCAAGGTGACAAAGATGCCCTTTTTGCAGCTATCGTCGTCGCTGTCCTTATTTTGTTCTTTTGGTTTAGGACGCGCCCTGAACAATGTCCAGTCTTTGTAGCCACTCTCGTGTAGCACCTCCTTCACATGCCTTACCTCCTCCGATTTGTCGTCAGGATCAGTGACAACCGTCTCCGCTCTGTATAAAAGTGTTCTCACAACGCTCAGTTTATGCTCCAGCGGATGGTGTGAGCTAAAGTTCAGATACTGATCCGTGTGAGTAGGTTTGCGGTAAACTTGGATTTTCACAGATCCGTCTTGTTTCCGAGAGATATAATAGTAATATCTGTAAATGAGATTTCGTTATATAATTAATTATATTACTCAAGAACATAATTATATTACTCAAGAACATAATTGTTTGTTTAGTTGATTTTGTGAATATTGTTTTTGTGTTTCCCTCTTCGTATGTATTAATAGCATATGTACAAAATTATTGTACAAAGCAATTTTCAACTTTCTCGTAGTGGGTAGTTTTGCGGGGCGAACCAGTGGATCGGTAGTCAACCTTAGTTGTATTTTTTTATTAACCCTAGAACTGCAACCCCCCCCCCCCCCTAAGATTTTTTTATCCGTCATAAAAACGCACGCGTTTACGCCCAAACGACCTAAGCTAATCGTAGATAGATACTTTGCGCTCATTTTGGTGATATAATTTTTACCCCCGCACTTTACTCGTGGGTAGGACCGGCCATCAAAGATGATCATAGAGGGCGGGTTGGAGTTACTGACTTTTTACTTGTTAGTTAGGTGAAAATAGTCATTTCCTAGCCGAATTTTTAGCCGAAAATCAATTTTGCCTATACTTTTGTACATAGCCAGTCGCAACAAACCCCTCTTCGTAGTCCGTGTTACAAAATATGGCTCAGTAGTTCTAGGGTTAAGGCATAAAATACTAGCAACTTATCATTATCTAATGCTCAAACTTTTTAAAATGCTACGTGTAAATAGGATTTCGTAGAGACTTTCGTAGAGAAAATTCGACAAATCAAATACCAGTTAAAAGTCTTAAAGGCCCATCCAGTTGACCAGGCAAACTTTCAAGGGCAGCCTAAATAAGTAGGCTTGGGCAGTGGCGGCGGCGCTACAGTGGGGCAAGGGGGCACCCCTCCCAATATTTTTCTTGTCCCCCCTACTTTTGCGGACTCCCCGCCCCGAAACAAATACGTAAATTTTCACTTTTGCGCAAAATTTGCCGATTCCCCCGAAATTTACTTTTCCTCGCCACCCATACCCCCCCGCCATTGTTCTTGGGTGGAATATCTTTTCGGGGATACGACAGGACGACCCGTCCTGCAGGTGTTTTTTCCTCATGGTACATCTGCAGGTACTTGTAGATTCCATATCCCAATATCACTGGCCAGACTGGTTTGAACTTGAACAACTTACGCGGTTTGCCCAAACACAATGAAAAACTTCTTAATCTTCGCTTATGGAATGCAAGATCTGCATGCAACAAAACTATTCAAATTTTCGACAACATAGTAGACAATGATGCTGATGTATTTGTAATTACAGAAACATGGCTAGCTGAGAATGACCGTGTTGTGATTGGGGAATTGCTCCCACAGGGGTATTCATTCATGAATTTCCCTAGGAAACTCGATCCGCATGGTGGCATTGGGATCATATACAAGTCTAATCTTAATATTCAAAAAGCTCCAACTGACATTGATACGCCATCTTTTGAACATGCATCTGTCATAATTAAGAAACTTGGCATTAGACTTATCCTAGTGTATCGCCCCCTCCGTCGAAAGAAAATGGCCTTAAAGTGCCGCAATTTCTTGAGGAGTTCGATGCATTCATCAACGAAATTAGCATGGCCCCTGTAAAGACTTTACTTTTAGGCGACTTTAACATCCATGTCGACCTCCCATCCAAACCTGATTCTGCTCGATTCCTAGAATCACTCGCTGAAAATGGTTTCCAACAGCATGTTCATCAGTCTACTCATAAGGACGGACACACTTTGGACCTGATCATATCTCGCAATGAAGAAAATCTTGTAACTAAGTGCCAAGTCTTGCCAACGCTAGGATCCGATCATGAACTTATTAACTGTGCAATAAATTGTGAGAAACCCCAACCTATGAAAGTTTCAAGTAATGTTAGAAATATAAAGGGATTGATAGTGTTTCATTTGCTAATGACCTTGCATCAAGTTTGAGCGACCTGGACTTTGGTGAGGACTCTGCTGAGGAGATGCTTGGGAAGTTTGACTCTTCTATTCTAAGTGTGTTGAACACCCATGCACCTCCGCGGCAGCGTGCTCGCAGTATCAAGCCCACGTCGCCCTGGTTTGATGAAACAATCAGAGATGCTAGACGTAAACGTAGACAATGTGAAAGAAAGTGGTTAAAAAGTAAGAATCAATGTGATCATGATGACTATGTTGAACAAACTAAGGTTACTAGTAAACTCATACAACATGCCAAGGAAAACTATTATCAAGAACAACTTGAGAATTCAAGCAATAAGAACATGTTTGTGACTCTCAACAAACTCTTGAACAATGTTACTAAACAACTTCCTGACTTTGATAATTTGAATGAAATGTGCAATCCATTTGCCAGATTCTTTGTTGAAAAGGTTTCTAAAATCAGGCAGGATCTTGATAGTGTACCTAGTGCTCTTCCAGATTGCAAACCTTTAGAGTACTGTCAGAATCTTTTAAGCAAAAGTGTTTCTTTGTCTTCATTTAACCAGGTCACCGGTAAAGAGGTGTGTAAAATCATATCATCTATGCCACCCAAATCATGTGCTTTAGATACCATTCCTCTGTGGTTGTTTAAAGAGAACGTTGAATTGTTGTGTAAACCGTTAACATCTATAATTAATGTGTCTTTAAGTACAGGTGTCTTTCCATCTAAGCTCCGTGAGGCGATTGTATCCCCCTCTTGAAGAAGCCTTCCCTCGACAAAGAGGTTTTAAAGAATTTCCGCCCAGTGTCAAATATAAGCTATGTGTCTAAGTTAATGGAGAAGGTCGTGTAGCCAGATTAAAGACCATCTCAATTCCCACGGCCTCCTAGAACCATTCCAATCCGCGTACAGAGAACTGCATTGCACAGAAACTGCTCTCCTTCGTGTTAGAACTGATATACTAAGATCTATGGACGAAAACAATGCTGTTGCGGTTGTATTACTCGATTTATCCGCCGCATTCGATACGGTAGACCATGCCATCCTATTGAATCGGCTTAAGCACACCTATGGAATATGTGGCACAGCCTTGGCATGGATATCATCTTATCTTCAAAATCGTTCTTTTCGCGTATCCGTCGGAGATGCTTCATCTAGCAATCACGCTCTCCATTATGGGATTCCACAGGGCTCTGTGGTTGGCCCGCTCTTCTTCGTTTTGTATACATGTTGTCTTGGTGCTATCATTCAGAAGTACAAGATCAAGTACCATATGTATGCCGATGATGTGCAGCTTTATTTACCGTTTAATGCTAAATCCGAAAGTGATATCAAATTTGCCATTGACAAACTCTCTTCTTGTATTAATGAAATCAGTGATTGGATGACTAGAAATAAGCTCAAACTTAACAGTGAAAAAACCGAGTTCTTTATAGCATCGTCTAACTATAACATCAAATATATCAAGGACATCTGCATTCATATTGGTGGCAGCACTATATTGCAATCTCTTGTTATCAAAAACCTTGGTGTTGTCTTTGATCAGACGATGTCAATGACAGTACATGTGAAACACACGGCGAAGTCCATCAATTTCCACCTCCGTAACATCTACAGGATCCGTCGGTACATCACTGTTGATAGCTGCCACAAACTTGTCCGCTCACTGATTTTATCCAGACTTGACTATTCAAATGCTATGATGTATGGCATCACATCCAAAGATCTGAAGAAACTTCAATCTCTGCAAAATAGGGCGGCGCGGATTGTGTTTAGATTGGATAGGAGACATTCATCAGCTCCATTGCTCAGAGAACTCCATTGGCTGCCTCTTGAATCCCGGATAGTTTTCAAACTCATGCTGCTGGCTTATAAAGGTATCCATGGACTACTGCCGTCTTATCTCACCGAGTATCTCATTCCTTATGTTCCATCTAGAGAAATTTGAGATCTGGTGACGACAAGTTACGTCTTGCCATACCACGCACAAAACGAACACTTGGGGACAAAGCCTTCACGGCAGCTGCACCGCGCCTTTGGAACTCTCTGCCCATTCACATCCGCCAACTCCCTTCCATCCATAGATTCAAGAAATCGCTCAAAACCCATCTTTTTCCAACATGTTAATTTTCTACTTGCCTCTTGATAGTGTGCAGCTTGTCACCTGTTTATATATATGTTTTTGCATGTGTATATATTTAATTGTTGCTTAACAGTGTATGCAATGTTTTTAGTATGTGTAATGTAAGTTGTAATTTAAGATGTAATTTTTAAAGTCTCTTTGTACAGCGCCTTGATCTCATTGATAAGGCGCTTCATAAATGCTGTTTAATAATAATATCTACCCATCTGTCATAGCAAATATGCAAAGAGGGTAAACGATTATGTGTCCAACTTATATTGAATTATGTTTACCAACATCAACAGGTTCCCTTCAAAAGTTCCAGGGTTCGATTGTCCCACTTCACTTCATTTTGCCCACTTCATTTGAATATTTGTCCCTCTTTTTCTCTCATATTTTGGAATGGCAAAAGGTATGTTAGAGACCGTTCACAAACACTTCTTAGGGGAGCCTGATGCAAAAAGGGGGACCTTAAAATGTTAAACCCTCCTATTAAAGGGGGGAGGGGGCCTGAAAAAATTACCACAAATTTCCTGGCAAAAAAATGAGTTTATATGCTTTTCTATGGGGTTGACCCATAACTTTCATGTCAAAAAGGGGTCCTGAAATTTGTGAGATCTCGAATTTTTTTTCATCAGGCCCCCTAACAAGTGTTTGCGAACGGTAGCGATTGTAAATTTCGACAATATGCGCAATTTATATTTTGTTTTTCAAAAATCAAAAAAAGTATAGCAGTTGATATGATAGTGTTACTGAAATCTATATTTTGCCCTATATCATAAAATCAATCCAAGCGACGTGTGAGCCACCTTGTTTCGTTTCACCACGGAAATACATGTACTATGGTTTATAAAGTAGAGACGTTTGGCCGCAGGCCTCGGGAATAGCCAAGTATTCACGACCTTTAGTACCCAACAGCTGAGCAGATGGGAACAATTTGTCCCTGATTATGTTGTAATTGACTCAATTGTTGAACAATCGACTTCTGTCTTGCAACTAGTTAACCAGTATTTTTTAAACATTGCTCGTTTAATCAAAAAAATAAGTGCTGTACCTCTTGTCAGTGTTTCGGTGGCCTTCTTAGTGGACTGGAGAATAGAAAACCAAAACGATCTGGTGATAAAACGACGAGGAGTACCACCGTCTTACCTTCGATATATCGAAGAATTAGAGTTCATCGCTACTACTACTACTACTACTACTACAAAGTTCTTAGGGCGCAATTCGCAAAGAAAGCATCGTTGCGCTTACAGTAAAAAACAAATACATAAGAAAACCAGTTCAGAATAAAACAGTTCAGAATAAATAAGTTTTGAGTCTCTGTTTGAAAAGAGTGACCGATGGCGAAAGTCTGATTTCTGTTGGTAATGAGTTCCAGCGCTTAACACCAGCTACAGGGAAACGACGATCACCGGCGACACTGATGGATCTATCAGCCAGGAGACGTGTGGTGTCATTACTTGATCTGAGAGTCCTTTGAGGAATATAAGGAGTCAGTTTGTTGGAGATGTACTTCGGAGCAAGGTTGTTGAGAGACTTGAAAATATACAGAAGAATTTTGAAACTGAGGCGTTTATCAATGCTGAGCCAGTGGAGAGATGAGACTAATGGGTGAGCTTCGACTCGACGCCCAACAGCAAAGATGACACGCGCGGCGGAGACGGCTTATGTCTTTTGCAGAGAGCTGAAGGAAGAGTGCGTTACAATAGTCGAGCCTGGAGAGTATCAGTGCTCTTACTGCATGATGGCAGGTCTCTTGATTGATGTAACACCGGATACGCCACAAGTTCTTTATCTGGAAGAGCGTATTTCTGCGGAGAATGTTAACATGAACACAGATTTAGAGGTTTAAGGAAACTGCAAACGATGGGTTTTTTTTATTTCGTATTTAAAATTACTTATTATCCCAAAGCAAAGACTCTGTTCAGGATGTGAAGCTATTATTCTTTGACAAAAACCTGATCAATTACCCGCCAATGTATCCAATGTATGCTTCCTTTGAACAGCAACAGGAAGTGTGCAATTTCGCACGGTTCTTTAGGCGTTATTGCGTTGTATTAATCAAGTTTTCCCGCCGGGACACTTTATGATTTAAAGGTCCTTCGCAAAGTTGCAAGACATTTTTGGAGGTATATTTGAAATATGAATATATGGTATAATTAAAACTCTTACATTTCTTGAACATTTGAAATAGTTTATGCGACTCTAGTTTCATTGAGTAATGTGCTTTTATTTAAGTACGTGTATTTAAAGTATTTGCTGGTTACAAGAATTTACTATTTGTCCATTGAAATGCAATATACTTTCGACACAAGTATATAGTACAGATTCGTATTTTTGTCCCGTACAGCCAATCGCTCATCGCCAAATTGCAATTGGTATTCGACACTATTAATGTTGATTGCCCAGCTGCGGGCGGCGTAAATTCAATAGAAATGGTATGCCCTTTATGCGATTTGTGTAATTTCAGGACAGTTGTCCAGGGTATTTAATAAGCAGTGCCAAATCATTGTTTCCATACGAATTGGGATAATCAAGGGTTTTGTTTTTCAAGTACTTTTGTCTATACACGTGACCTCCGGATTAACGCTCATGCGAAATGACGGTGTACTATTGGTATTCATATGCCTTTCCTTCAGCTTACACTACAGAAACTTTTTGACTTCTTACTTATGTGTTAGTTCGAAATAGTTTATTAACATAACAAAGGCAACAATTAGTATGAACAATATCACTATGTATGTGACACAAACGATTCCACATTGACAAAAGGACACCTTATGCATACAGATTTAACTATAAATAAAGAGTTTGAAGAGGGCGGGTTTTTTTCTGGAATCGCATATTCACTGTCTCGTTCACACGCTAGGTTTGTATCACATAATTTCAAAACCTACTGGTGTTTTTTGAACCTACTGGAGAAGAAATCTGCAGTTACCGAAAATATTTTTAGAAAATAAACCAGTGAGTGGAGAAACTTGTAATTCCTTACTTTCCCTTAACAAATTGAGAACTATAATTATACAATGTTGTATTAGTAAGCAACAACTTCACAAATCAGATTGTTTATTTGGTCATATATACGTGTTAAACAAAATATGCTACTTAATCATTATAAATCTTTTATACATTTATACAATTTCAGTATTAAGTTAAATCCCATTACAATAACAAGAATTCATGAATAAGTAAGGGTATGTATTTATCTTAACTATGGCATTGGTAATTTGTTGACGGTGATATTGTCATTACAAAGCGGTTTTTTTAATTCAACTTGGTATATGAATAGTTAATTATTGTTTTAATACCATACACATTGACGGGGGTGGTTTATCCGTTGGTTGAAAAATACTACTATGGAACATGGTAACAGCATTACAAAAGGTACTCTAAAAATCGCAAAATGTCTGTTCAGGTGATACTGACGGTATACCGGACGGTATCTCGATTATTACAAAGAAGCAAGTGGTTCTTACCGGTATTGTATAAGCTAGAATATTCAAATAATGACTTTTTTGATCACCAATTTTTGACCCCCAACGCAATTCATATTCATGCTTCGATGTAATAGCCTATTTTAAAGTTTTATACAAGAAGCTGCTACAAGGGTGATAATACTAACTAAGTCTTGACTTCTGAAATTCATTCTCTCGCCGTCACGAAAACCCTAAACATGCTAAATATCACCTTTTAGACGAATCCAATTCCACACATTCCTACATCTCACAGCGTCATAATCCCTATATCTTCGTGTCAAAAATTGCCGTGATAGTACGGCGAATCCTCTCGTTTTTCAAAAGCTACGCATGGCGATTTTGTTTGAGATAGGCCGAGCGACTCAGGTTAAGCATACCATTTACACTATATGATAAACCATAGAGTTTCTATTCTACACGTTTTTGCGATTTGCGCATGATCAGTACCCTATATGATGTTGCTATTACAAGAAAGTTAGATTTGTTGTCAGGTAAAAACCCAGGTTTTGTTTTCAATGCACTAACTGGAAATTCAATACAATAATAGGCCATTGCTGTTGTCGTTATACGCATATAGTTTACTGCATTTTATACGTTAACATTTTGAAATCGTTCGTTAAAATTGTGATATATTCAACTGTTTGAGAATTAAAATCGTACAAAGCTCAATCCACGTGCTGTATAGAATATTAAATCACAAGTCTGTAACACAACGTACTTTCTTTATCTGCGTCAATAATAGAATATTGCTTTTTATCGATTCCTAGCCAAACAGATAGGACTCCTTTTCTTGCGTTCGGTGAAATACCAATCGCCCGTCGCTCACCAACGGAGTATTAAGTTGCAGGGAAAAAATCTTTATAATACATGGTGTCGACACTGTGTGGCAGCCATAGCTGAGTCTATACCACCAAATGTGAAATGACGCGTCCTTGGCGAGAATTTTAAACTGCATTCCATCACCGTGCTACACGTAGACAAAAGAATGGTGAAAGTTTACAACACAATACAATATAACATCAATTTTTAAGCGTCTTTAATCTACCCAACTGGGCAGTCATAACACCAGTTTGGTACGCTGGGGACCCGGTAATGGCCGAATAAATTCTGACCATCACTTGGCTCGTTGGATTCGTCTATATGAACCAGCATATGATATGAATACCGATGCCGACTATAATCTCTTTCTAAAATCATAGTGATATAAATGTATAATAAGCTTTGTTAAATTCCTGTTCTGGTATCTCCGGACATTTAATTATACAGTTCATAATATTGAAGCCGTAATTTCTTTTCCTTGTTTTAATAGTCCCTACTTTGTCAAACTTGTCACATTACAATAAATTGTCCCCACTCTTTCAAAGGATAGAATACTATTTATTTATAAGTGGAATTAAAAGTATGACTTGACATTTTAATGATCATTCACTGGAGACTGCTTTTCATAACCACTTCTGTTATAATTTCCGAAGTTGGCAGTTACAGTGTGATCTTGGTCGGTGAAAATGTGTAAATTTAAACAATAAGAAATGGGTTATTTGCCTTACAATGGCTCTTGATTGATTCAATTATCTATCCGAGTAAATGCACGGGTCTTTTTATTTTAGTAGTGACAAACTGATATGGCGAAATGGATAGTCATGTCGGTGCCTGAGGAATGACAGACCATGCCATAGCTAATTTTTAGAAACTTGAAATAAAATAATAGTCAAGAAAGGTTTGTATCAGTTCACAGTGAAGTTACACTTACGTATCTAGGAAGTAATTACAATAAGTGCTCACTTATTGGAAAATTTAGATTTTCAGATCTGCAATTTAGTGACCGTGAAGTCCAGAGTAAATCGACTATAGAACAAAATGCGCTAGTTCCCGTATTATTCCTCATTCAAACCAATTCAATGCACGACCACGGGGTAACTTGCATGACTTAGGCGGGCTATTTTGAAACAGTCATGGTTGCACATGCAGGCAGGTATTTCTTTTGAAAGTACTAAACAAGGTATAGCAGTCGTTGATAAGATATGCAGCTTATAGAACACGGATAACCTCTATATACATTTTGAACAGACACTTTGCGCGGGAACTTTGTCTCCAATATCACACACGGTTGTTTGATGGGATCATTTATTAGTTTTTCAAGCAAAACATTATGTATAACCAACTTTTAGGCTTAAACAGCTAAAAGTGATATCGTGCTAATGTATACAGATGCTTTTGAGTAGTTCTCAACTTTAATTTCCCATCTTTTACAAATTTATTCACTTTTTTCGGATGTAAAATGTATCCATTAATGACAAAATTGGTGGCGCTATTTAGTTACTGGAAATTACCCTTTAAAGCTTTTATTACAATTAATTCCTTTAATTGTTTGATAAAATATGTTTATAAAATTTCCTTGTTGCTTGTTTCACCTATTCCAGCTAACCCTTGCAAATAAGAAAATATGATTTCGTATAAATAGCGTCATCTATAGTTTGCATTTAGTTAATAATTAAGCCAATTCTATATACATCAAACAGCCGTGCACACTTGTTGTAACATCTATCAGTGACTCTGATCCAGTTGCTGGATCACGCTAAACAATCTCACCCATTGATGACAGCGTTAAATTGGCTAAGCGTAATCCAATGTTAATAGAGCTAGTAAAACTGGTAAGACAGAGGGATTAGGTTCATTGAAAAAATTGGTTGTGGAAAATCTATTGATTATGCAAATTGATACCAATCAGTGGGTATAAAAAAAAGTATTGGAAAGTGGACAACGAAGAAGTCTAATTCTATTACTCTTACGACCCATTATTCAAAATCGCGCACTGTGATTTGTTAAAACGCGTCACGTGAGAGCCCATTATTCTGCAATAATGGGTCGAACGCCGTAACACATTCTACGCACAGCATTACGATTGGTTGCGCGTGCATGATTTCCGCGATACGCGCTGTCATTTAAGCGTACGCGCTCCACCTTGAAGTAAACAACTTTAAATATTTGTGCAAAAAAATGATATTTTCTCTTTAAATCGCACTATTTTCTGCTAATAGAATAGAAATAAAGGGTGTAGCATTATCCTTTACACGCAAATAATGTGTCCTCGACAGTAAAAACGTTTAAATAATGCGTTCGGCTGCGCCTCACCCATTATTCACGTTTTTACTGCCTCGGACACATTATTTGCATTACCCTTTATTTCTTAAATAAATGCCAGCAATTTCGAATTTCGAATTTATCACATAAAAGAATATCGATATGATTTCACCTACTGTTTATGTGGTGAGCGATTCATGGGATAATAATTTGTGGCCCCATGCTTAGCCCCTTGCAAAATTTGTAGGGAGATGTTTATATTCCCGTAAAAGGTCAATACAGTTACTTTGATCATAATCAAACGCCGCAAATCAAACGGTACATCGTAACTCAATACCTGCAGACGTAAAGATGAACCACCGAGTACCTCTGACATTCTTTCAAGTTTTATATGATATTGTATAAAGGTAATTCAGTTTGCTGACACTTAGAATGGCAGATGCATGTGCTATAATCAGTAGATGACGGTAGGCGCTTTGAAAATAGGGGTAAATATTTTCTACAATACACCTGTAGCTATGCGCCATTAATAAAGTAAGTATACTTCGCTATACGATGATTGATGTAACTTCAAGACATTTTCGGCCTGATACTGCAAAGAGGAAGCGACAGTCAAGATTGATTCACTTAATATACAAGACATTGACAAAATTTATGTCTACGCCTATATCGATAATAACGAGATTTTAACGAGATGATAACTTCTTTGATCATTGTATGAAAATGTGCTCAAGCATTTGATCGAATTCTTACACTCTATCAGTAATGTATCTCTTGACTTTGTTATATCTATCTTATTAATTTCGTTATCTTAACTCTCTTCACGCGGGTGTCGACTGCAGACGACATGTTTAAAAAAAAATTCAAAATTCAAAAATTTCATAAATGTAAATTGTCATGACCATATTTGGAATCAGCATGAAAAATGCATTAAAATGAGTACAAACAAGCCTTGTATTGGTTCAGTAGTTCTTAAGATAGCTCTTGATATTTTGAGAAAATATTTCAAAACTTCAACTCTTTCCGTTGAAGCGCATGGCTAGCACGCAGAGCATTAACTATCTGTCGATTTGTGTCACTCTCTATCTCAGATCAACCTCGCCGTCTCTTTCCAGTCTCTGCCTTTTCTATCGTTCATATAAAAAGAGATACTTTCTCACTGTCTCCCTTCTGTCTCTTTGCCTCTTTAAGTATCTCCTTTTTCATTTTAATCACGCTCTCATCTCGATTCTATTTCTGTCGTCTGTATCTGTATTTTCATGTATCTGTTATGTATGTGTGTCTCTCTCTTTATCTCCCTCTCCCTCCCCTCTCTCTCTCTCTTCTCTCTCTCTCTCTCTCTCTCTCTGCCCCGCTCCCCTCTCAAGTATTATCTCTCTTTCATACACTCTTAGAACCACATCGCCAATCAGAAAAACCGTTAGAAAAATACGCTTAGTGTATTAATATTGTATAATTGCACGGGCGCGCACTTCGCGTACTGCCTTTGCGCGCGTTCGCATCGCGTAAGATTGATTCATTTTTCTTGCGGGTTGATGCATATAATATATTTGCTCGTATTTGACAACATTTTTAGTGACGATTTTGTTATAAAAATAACAAAAATCACTGCATTTTTTCTCGTGTATGAAATAGGTTAATAAATACGTATTACTTATTGCTCGAGAAATTGTACAAAATAATGCACATGTACTGAGATGTTGATGCGTCTAATGCACTCCCCCCTTCGGGGCTCGTGCATTAGACGCATCAACATCTCAGTATGCATTAGTGCATTATTGTGTACAATTTCACTCTCAACAAGTGATACTCATGTATTAACCTATAAATCTTTCAATCGCTCTCATTTATCGCTCTCTTATCTTTCTGTCCGTCTCTGCTTCGGCTATTTCATTTTCAAATTTTCTGTTTCTTCTATAGACTCTCTGTCTTCCTCTCCGTTTTCAGTCTCAATGTCTTGCCCCTTCTCTCCCTACCTCTTAATGATAATATATCGTTCTCTCCTTATCCACTAATAATAATGACCTTCTGGCACATTGTGTGAATAATGCTTCAGTTAGAGTGAAACGTCTCCCATTCAAACACCCTATATGCTGGCCTTAAATAGAAATCGAATAATTGAAAACATTATATGGTTTAATAAATTCCATTAGGAAGGCATCTGTGACAGGTGACTTGTGGTAAAGATTAGGTAAATTGCATTCATGGATTCCTTTCAACCGCTTTCGATGTCTGAATAATAGGCTTGCTTTAAGTACTGGAACATTCGTACGTTTCGGATGAGTAAAGGGGATTTGTAATTCTCCAGACTTTCATTCTTATAAAAAAAACATTGTATATATTTGCTTGTTAGTAAAATTCTTTCGTTATTCCGCTGTTGAAGTTTTTTGTTTACATATCTCCAAGTGTAAGTTAGCTGGATTTTCGGTATACGGCATCTGTCGGTCTTGTAATGAAGCCCCGTGAAGAACAAACAACAGTATGGCTTGACTTACGCTGACAATAGTCACTGTTACCTACAATAAAATTCCTAGATTTTATGTTTGGCTGTTTTTGAGCCAACGTCAGTTGGCTCAATTCTTTTCAATGACATATCCTATATTTTCATCGGCTGCTCACAATTATACCCGCATGCGAAGCATGAACGGGTATATTGCCATTCTATGGTTTCTTCTCCTTCTTCTCCTTTTCCTCCTCCATCAAACACATCATTCTGTCAAGGCTAGCGCTAAAACTACAAGGGCCACAGGGCCCATATGTGGCACACTTATGGGCCCTACCTCGTAGATTTATCCTTTGCCCATCTTGTTCCCAGAGGTCAAAGGTCACGAGCCCCAGGGGCCCAAATGTAAAAATACAAAGCATGCCGTTTCTCATCAAATGAAGCAGCCTCAGGGCCCTGAGTTGGTACAATGATAGCCCCAGGTGTACTCTATATATACAAGTACACATGAGCCCCACATGTCATATATTATGGGCCCCAGGGCCCCAAATGTTAAAATAAGGGGCAACAGATTGACAGGGCTAGCGCTAAAACTACAAGGGCCCCCAAGGCCCATATGTGGTACACTTATGGGCCCTACCCCGTAGATTTATCATTTGCACATCTTGGCCCCAGAGGTCAAAGGTCACGGGCCCCAGGGGCCCAAATGTAAAAATACAAAGCATGCTGTTTCTCATTGAAGCAGCCTCAGGGCCCTGAGTTGGTTCACTGATAGATCCAGTGGTACTCTATATATACAAGTATACATAAGCCCCACATGTTATATATTATGGGCCCCAGTGCCCCAAATGTTAAAATAAGGGGCAACAGATTGACAAGGCTAGCTATAAAACTACAAAGGCACTAGAGCTCATATGTGGCACATGTATGGGCCCTAAGTTGAAAATTGCCTTTTGCCCATTTTGGCCCCTGATGTTTAATTAAGTCTAGGGGCCCCAGAGGCCCAAATGTTAAAACAAAGGGCCGGTCGTTTCTCAGCAAATAAAGGAGCTACAGGGTTCAGATTTGGTACACTAATAGGTCTTTAGCATTATATTGTAATATGGGCCCCAGGGCCCCAAAAGCTAAAACATAGGGCCGGTCGTTATTCAATAAAGAAAGCAGCTACAATGTCCAGCTTGAGTCTGCTGATAGCACTTGAGAATTATATTTCAACATAAGCACATGGGCCCCATAAATCAAATATTATGGGCCCCGGGCCCCAAATGTTAAAACAAAGGCCCGGCCGTTTTTCATCAAATAAAGCAACTTTAGAGCTCAGAGTTTGTACACAGATTACATTTGAGAATTATATTGTTATATGTACATATGAGCCCCATATGTCACACCATTGGCCCGGGGCCCAAAACGCTAAAACATAGGGCCAGCCGTTATTCAGTAAATAAAGCAGCTACAGTACCCAGCTTGAGTCTACTGATATCACTTGAGAATTATACTTCAACATATGTACATGAGCCTCATAAGTCAAATATTATGGGCCCCAGGGCCCCAAATGTTAAAAAAGGGCCGTCCGTTTATCATCAAATAAAGCAGCTTCAGGGCTCAGAGTTTGTACACAGATTACACCTGAGAATTATATTGTTAATAACACCCATCCCATCCCACCCCATACACGTTGGACTAAACAGATTCACAGACAATAGCGTAATTATAATATAGATAACATAAACGTTACGGCTGTTCCAGTTAAATTACATACCCATTGGCTGTTCTATTTAATTTACATACTCCCTCTGGAATGACCACAAAATAGGCTGTTCCATTTAATTTACATACTCCTCTGAAATGGCTGTTCCATTTAATTTACATACTCCCTCTGGAATAGCTTTCCCTAATCAAATTGCATATTGTGAATTTCAATAGCGTATTATAATAATTATAGATGGTGATTGGAAATACTATGTGTGAAGCGTTAAGACTGTTCCATTTAAATTATATACCTTTGGCTGTTCCATTTAATTTACATACTCTCTCTGAAATGGTCCCAAAATAGCTGTTCCATTTGATTTACATACTCCCTCTGAAATGGCTGTTCCATTTAATTTACACACTCCCTTTGGAATAGCTTTCCCCTAATCAAATTGCGTATTGTGAATTTCAATCCATCAAATTGCATAGCTTCACTGTGAATTTGAGAGACTGACAACAGCAACCTAAGTCCTCAGCAAATAAGGACTGTAAGTTTGTGTAAACCGATAACATGCGGGTATAGCCGTATTTGTGTACAAATATATAGCCTTCTAGTTTCTTCTCCTCCTTCTTCTCCTCTTCCTCCTCCATCAAACACAACATTCTGTCAAGGCTAGCGCTAAAACTACAAGGGCCACAGGACCCATATGTGGTACACTTATGGGCCCTAACCCGTAGATTTATCCTTTGCCCATCTTGGCCCCAGAGGTCAAAGGTCACGGGCCCCAGGGGCCCAAATGTAAAAATACCAAGCATGCTGTTTCTCATCAAATGAAGCAGCCTCAGGGCCCTGAGTTGGTACACTGATAGCCCCAGGGGTACTCTATATATACAAGTATACATGAGCCCCATATGTCATATATTATGGGCCCCAGGGCCCCAAATGTTAAAATAAGGGGAAACAGATTGAAAGAGCTAGCGCTAAAACTACAAGGGCCCAAGAGCCCATATGTGGTACACTTATGGGCCCTACCCCGTAGATTTATCCTTTGCACATCTTGGCCCCAGAGGTCACAGGCCCCAGGGGCCCAAATGTACAAACCATGCTGTTTCTCATTAAATGAAGCAGCCTCAGGGCCCTGAGTTGGTACACTGATAGATCCAGGGGTACTCTATATAAACAAGTATACATGAGCCCCACATGTCATATATTATGGGCCCCAGGGCCCCAAATGTTAAAATAAGGGACAACAGATTGACAAGGCTAGCTATAAAACTACAAGGCCACTAGAGCTCATATGTGGCACATATATGGGCCCTAAGTTGTAAATGGCATTTTGCCCATTTTGGCCCCAGATGTTTAAGGCTAGGGGCCCCATGGCCCAAATGTTAAAACAAAGGGCCTGTCGTTTCTCAGCAAATAAAGGAGCTACAGGGTTTAGATTTGGTACACTAATAGGTCTTCAGCATTATATTGTTATATGTATATATGAACCCCATTTGTCACATAATATGGGCCCCAGGGCCTCAAACGCTAAAACATAGGGCCGGCCGTTACTCCGTAAAGAAAGCAGCTACAATGTCCAGCTTGAGTCTGCTGATAGCACTTGAGAATTATATTTCAACATATGCACATGAGCCCCAGAAGTGAAATATTATGGGCCCCAGGGGCCCCAAATGTTAAAGCAAAGGCCCGGCCGTTTTTCATCAAATAAAGCAACTTTAGAGCTCAGAGTTTGTACACAGATTGCACCTGAGAATTATATTGTTATATGTACATATGAGCCCCATATGTCACTCCATTGGCCCCAGGGCCCAAAACGCTAAAACATAGGGCCAGCCGTTACTCAGTAAATAAAGCAGCTACAGTGCCCAGCTTGAGTCTACTGATAGCACTTGAGAATTATACTTCAACATATGTACATGAGCCTCATAAGTCAAATATTATGGTCCCCAAATGTTAAAAAAAGGGCCGTCCGTTTGTCATCAAATAAAGCAGCTTCAGGGCTCAGAGTTTGTACACAGATTGCACCTGAGAATTATATTGTTAATAACGCCCATCCCATCCCACCCCATACACGTAGGACTAAACAGATTCACAAACAATAGCGTAATTATAATATAGATAACATAAACGTTAAGGCTGTTCCAGTTAAATTACATACCCATTGGCTGTTCTATTTAATTTATATACTCCCTCTGAAATGGCCACAAAAAAAATAGGCTGTTTCATTTAATTTAAAAATTCCCTCTGAAATGGCTGTTCCATTTAATTTACATACTCCCTCTGGAATAGCTTTCCCCTAATCAAATTACATATTGTGAATTTCAATAGCGTATTAGGCCTATAATAATTATAGATGATGATAATTGGAAATACCATGTGTGAAGCGTTAAGGCTGTTCCATTCAAATTACATACCTTTGGCTGTTCCATTTAATTTACATACTCCCTCTGAAATGATCCCAAAATAGCTGTTCCATTTAATTTACATACTCCCTCTGAAATGGCTGTTCCATTTAATTTACATACTCCCTCTGGAATAGCTTTCCCTAATCAAATTGCACATTGTGAATTTCAATCTATCAAATTGCATAGCTTCACTGTGAATTAGAGAGACTGACAACAGCAACCTAAGTCCTCAGCAAATAAGGACTGTAAGTTTGTGTAAACCGATAACATGCGGGTATAGCCGTATTTGTGTACAAATATATAGCCTTCTAGTTGCAAATTGCATCTTTTCAATGAGATACTAAAAGGTGAAGTCCATTAAGAAGACATCTACGGCATCTGAAGTAAAAATACAGTATCTGTGCAGATAATTACCAAGGGGACACCCGTCAGTCCGAAAGACCGTCAATCCGAACCCCGTCAGTCCAAAAACCCGTTAGGGTTAGGGTTAACCCTAACCCTAAAACTTACCCTAATGGGTGTTCAGATTGGTGGTCTTTCGGAATGCCGGTTAGACCCCATTACCAATACTGCCTTTTACTTTACAAGGAGAGTGATTTATAAATAAATAAATAATTTGCCTCCCAAATTCAACTGCAGTATCTTTTTTACTTGCAGATACTGCTATAAAACTTCGATACAGATTTGACTCAAAGACATTTCCTACCTCTAATAGTAAAAGGACATTCAGCAATTCTTCCTATACCTTTGTTCAGGAGCCATGCAACCTTTGTTAATGCGTGATGAATCCACATAGTTACAGTAGCATATATTCGTTACGCGTAAGTGCGTACACACGCTTACAAGTTGAATTCAGTATTTTGGAGGTAGTGGCTAACAGATTATTCTAAATAACAACAGTGAAATCACCGATCTTTTTCTCCAATGTTGGCAACGATTAACTGACATTCCTCATGAAATAATCATGTGAATTATACAATTCTTGCTTGTTTTCGTTGTTCAATCATCTGTCACCATTGTCCATCACCGTTTAACAACTCGCGTCCGTAAAGTAACCCAACGCAGACGACGCGAACGCATCGTTCTTAAATGGTGATGAACAACGATCAAACATGATTGAATCCCTAAGTATCTGAATTGTTATTTGTATTTACCGCATTTTATTTCGGAGGACAGCGTTACTAAGCATTGCATAAATCGCATTCTAGAGTTTCATCACCTTTCCATCAAATCTATGCTACCATTTTAGAGAGAAAATAGGGTTACAATCCTCCCCATTTTTTTTTCATTACGTTTTATGACAAGCATATGATTTAATATATATAATGACAATAATGATAATTCCATAATGTAGGGTCGTATCTTGTTTCAAATTGCTCAAGTGATAAGGAGAAGGATGGCGTTTTAAGTGCTGAATATTTTGTTCTCCAACCGATTATGCAATTGAATATATGAATACAAAAGCCACCTAAGTCCATACTTAAACCAAATTGAGTTAAGCATGGGAAAGTGTTCCTTTACATAGGCCTGTCATATGTATGAAAGAACAACTCAAATTCATCCTCTGTGTCTATTGAGCATGTGAAAATAGCATGTATGAAAGAATCACCCAATTCCATGATTTGAGTCTTGTAACACATTGATTAAAATCCAGTATGTATAAAAGTCCACTTGTAACACATTCATTGCTAGAGAGTGACTTTTGAAAAAAAATGGGTTTAATAAAGGAAAGTGTGTGGTTTATATTACATGGCAGAATGCTTATCAACATTATACATACATGTGCGCTTTATTATGTATTATCTTACTAGTGGTAATCTCATTCTAACATTGTTGTCTTTGTATATGATTCAAAAAACCACCTAAGTCCAAAATTTAAAATGAACCCCACGAAGTCCCTGAAATGCTAATCGTCATACCTAATACAGGTTAATCCACTCATTTGCACGGAAAACTTACCATATTGACCAGGTAAATCTAACTGAAGGAATTAAAATAATACACGGGTTTTTCTCTCAAAATCACTTCCCATGGACTTAGGTGGCTTTTGTATTCATGTATTCAATTGTAGAGTTCAAGAGGATTAATGGTTAGAGAGTGTGATTGAGTGTTTTACTATTAAGATTGAAACTAATTAGGATGTACTTTGTGAGAAGAAGAGTGGCAGACGGTACATAGCAAACTGAATCTATTGTTATCAAATTGTTTTTAAAATATCTTGACAAGTTAGCAAACTGTTACAAGTGTAATTAAATGAAAGTAATAATCTAACGATTACTACTGAATAATTAATTAGAATAACAAATAATATTGCAGAGAAACAATTTTGCTGTTTTTCGTGTTTTATGTAAGCTAAAAATCAAAGACATGTAATATTTTTAACCCAGTATCCCTATTAAAATGATCATATTAATCATTCCACAACTATTCTTAAAATGTTCATATCAATCATTTTAGTGTTTTGATAGCGCCATATGTTTTGCTGTATATAAATTTATGCAGTCTGTAAAAGTCTTGAAGCTACATTTGAGAATATGAAAACATGTAATTTGGTAAGTAGAATTCCTCAATGAGGTATGCGGAAGGTTGGAGAGGTATTGGCAGTAAAAAAACAGAAAGAAAGAAACAATAATGCTCCAAAAACAATAGCTTAAACTATAAATTAGCCCCGATAGAGGGTAGGAAAGCATGAATGAGGGAAATTAAGGGGTAAACGAAACAATTAAAATAAAGCAAACAAAATTGAAATTATTTATTGCCCTACGGGGTCATTATATATTGGAACTCCAATAGGTGCAAGTCCTCATTATGCGTTTCCGGCCTCAGCCCGACCTTAACTATGCTTAACCTCAACCTCAACTAACCCTAACAAAGCGTAACCTTAACCTTAACATTTACTTTTGTGTAACCTTAACTTTAAAATGCGTAACCTTTCACCAATGTCTTTTTAAAATCTTACAAAATTTGGTTTATAATTCAAAAACCTTGCACCTTGAGTTATTGACAACTTTTTCATACGTATCTAATTGCATGTTTCTATATTCTATGATGTTAAGCTTAGCTCCAAAACGTTTTATATACGATATTGATTTAATAACAACAGATGACGCGATCACTGCAGTAAAATGATTGATATGATCATTTTAAGACCAGTTGTAGATTATTTTAGTGAGGTGACCAGATTGAATATTTTACAGCTTGAAAGAAAAATCATGTTTGTTACTTTCAAATGGGTTTTGGTAAGGAGATTACATTATGTAAATATTGCTTATGTAAATGGTTAGTTTTATGTTTTGCCACATTATGGAAAATACCCTAAATATTTCCCCGTAAGGTCCTTTAAAATACAGGTGAAATGTGATCAACAGAGAGCAATTTACACAACAGCCTGTCAGTGATACGATCAACAGCATTAAAAGTGAGTTTATAATCCAGTCGCTATTCTTGAAGCGATCGAATTTTGACCAATGATCTCTAACAACCCTTTCATAGCAAGAAACGATCCAAGCAAGAATCAATATTTCGGCGATAGCGATGAAAGTAAATTTTCAACATTAAACGCAATTGAGAAAGGTCATTTATGAGATATTCGTACAATATGTGATGTTTTATTGACAGATGGTGTAAGGTTTCCTTACACGCTGAATGACAAGTGCACTGAGTGACACACTTCTGCTCAATATGAGGCAAAAAGAATACGTCAATCTTTTGATGTGACGCCAGTATGGAAGTGTAATGTACTTGTTACAAAATGTTTTCAATCTATGGTAGATATAGGACTAATTGCCTGTGCATTTGCTTGCAATCGTTGGTCTATCCTTCACTTAAGCATTTACGAATTTAGCCTATTGTCAAGGGATTAGACAGCACACAGCTCTATTCCATAAATTATATATTACTTGTTTTAAGTAAAACTCATACTTTGTCCATCAGATGCGTTGAGGTCAACATGGAAAAGGGGATTGGAAAGTATCCACAGCAAAAACCCAATGTTAAAATCTTAACTGTTAGTGCCTTATACCTGGGAAGAAGACTCGTAGATACTGCTTTAAAACAGACGCAAAGGACAGACAAGTCCTGTCTCACAAGTAAATGGACAGTATCATTGTTTGCTATTTATGTGCGGTTGCTGCGTTTTTACTTGGAAGCTGAACTCAATTCCATTATTTCTGAAAGCATTTCCCTTCTATGAAACTCTATTATGCCGATGCTCAGTTCAGGACACCCTTTGTTTCCGTTCAATTAAAAGCTTTTCAGCAACGCGGCATTTTTCGAGGTACTTCTTTCATCTCATTGCATTGAATGCAAAATACGTATTTTTATACGTGGATTTCCATTTCCTTTTACCCAAAAATTATTCAGGTTTTAATGATAAATTTTATTATTTAATGATTTTAAAAGTGGAATTTGAATTATAGGTTCAGATTCAATCTTACTTTTGTCCCTTGAAACTGAATATCCTTTAGGCAGGTGGCGAATTAGAAGACGGCATTCAAACTCATTCCACAATCCAAATAAACTCTTGCATGTTTTTGCCTTTATAGTTTACGACAAAGGTTGACCGGGAATCGAATGGATTATCCCACTAGAGAATCATATCTATCACATCACTTTTTAAAGACAACTTATACACAGATACCTCTCTCTTTTAATTGGCTGAATTCATCGCTCTTTCTTAAAATAATAATACCTCCCCTTAATGCGTAACGGTCTGAGTTCTGCTATTCTCTGTCCCTTGTACTTCATGTTTATTTGAAACCTTACATACGGCGGGACTTCAGTATTTATTTTAACTTTCCAAATGATGAGTGCCATAGGTGGTCTTTAAATTTAACTCAGAATAAAGCCAATTTGCGATTTCCAACATGCCGATGTGTGGTCTTAATACCTAATGTCTAACAAAACATCAGATGATATTGAAGTATCCTATACACGAGACAAGACTTTTCCAATTGCTACAATTCGAAAGGATTTTACCTGCTTCATCAAAATCCTGTCCACTACAACTACACATACTATAAGTACAATAGCTGTCGTCTGTTCAACAATCCGGACGGTTCCCGTGTTAACGTATTTTGTTGTCATATGATCCTTTTAAAATCAAGAACTGTGAAGACAAATGTGGGCATGTAGGTACTTACTGGTATATTCTTTATACAAATCAGAGTTCTTAAAGCTCTTAAAATATTGAGACGATATTGATAGCAAATTTTATTTACGACTTTATAATTTTGGCGTCTGCTCAAATCGTCCGCTCTCAGAGAGTTAAGAATGATTCGCCGTCTAAGGTTACAACATAAGCAGAAAATCAGTTGCAACTGTCCAACTGAATTGTACATTGTAGGATATTGCTGGAGGGTTGCCAAGTGTCGTACAAACAAAAGAATATTATGAGAAGGTAAAACGCGGCACATACGTAGTTTGAGGGTCGCAGAGGTAGAGGTGACCGGTCTTGAAAAATAAAGGGAACGGTTTTCCTACGGCTTGAGCAAGTGTTTGACGTTAAGATGGACTGCAAAATACTCTAAACTATATATTATTGTGTTATTTTTTTAGTTTAATGTTTTTATGATATTAGTTTTCTCTACTTCTATTATTTTATTTCTTTCAACTCGTTTTTTCTTTTATATTTTCCCCTTTAGCTTCGTTTTTAACCTTTTCTCCTTATTATGTTATTGCTTGTCTACATATTTTCACTTTTATCAATATATACTTCAACATTATAATAATCTAAGACGCTTTCTTATCAGATTATATAGGAGATTATTGAATTCAAAATATTGATTCACTGATTCACTTTTAACTGTGCAGTGTCAATATCATCATACATCTGAATTAGATTCATCGTATCCATACGGTTTTAATCACCAAAGATATTTTAATCCATAAAGCTGTCTTAATGATAATGACACAAATATACATTTAATATACATAACTATATCTGTAAGGATAGCTTTATATTCAATCCAATACATTATGAAATCACTCAGGTATATTTCTTCACTAAACTGTCCCATTTCTTATTACAGCATCTCCCCATACATTCTTTTATTCATGAATGGTATATCTCAAGGCAATAAATCTCCTAGCAAATATCAATGTTGTCACTCAATCCATTCTACTCAAATAAGCCCAGGATTAAAGGCACAGGTATTGCCTTACTGTTTCCAAATAAAACCCATAACAAATTGTTGCTACCAGAGATATCCTACGCGAAAATCAACCTTTGATGTAAACACTTGTTTGACACGTTGGGTTGAACATCCTGCACGAAAAGTGCGGTACTAAATAGAACGGATCTGTATTGGTGGTTTTGATTATAAAAGTATATTATTATTTATTATTTTCACGTGCAATTTATGAAGGGTAGCCATTTTGGTGCTTTTTGGTGCTTGCTCACATCAATGACAACCTCTTTCTAAATAAGGCGTCACAAGTCCAATTTACCACACAAAGTCATTAAAGACAATCAACAATATCAATAATATTCTGTTCACAAGAATAAGATGAGCGTGTCACGTCGCGGTTACGAACTCTACGTGTGGCACCAGAGGTACCGGGTTCTTTCCTTCTTTATGGCTCTATACAGCCATATTTTAACCCCAAACGGAAAGGGTTCCGTTTCAAAATCGAAAGGTTGCGGATTAGAGCCGTGGCAACGCCATCGTGTTGTGCCCTTGAGTAAGGCACTTTATCTTAATTACTTCTCTCTACCCAGGTGTATAAATGGGTGTCGGCATTCTTAAAATGTTGGGAAGGTAACATACCTTCTATGGAGGAGGTGTGACGATCCCACAGCAACGATTCACGGTGGAGGTTAGTTTAAATCGCCAATGAAAGAGGTATTGAGACTTCTTCCCCTTCTTTACCTTTACCTGCCTCTCTCCATTATACTGTTCGACAAAGATTTCCCAGAGGGAGAAACATCTGTATGTTATACATAACCCTGCTTTGAACATTATAGAGACCAGCATCTAAACACTGTATCTAGGTCAATAGGAAATCAATTAAAGCAAATATGGATACTGTATGTAATAGGTAATGTGATGTTATGTGAGATTGAAAGTTGTATGTCCCTCTTATGTAAGTATCTACTACTTTCACCTCAGTTGTGATGTATTGTATTATGTTGTGTTTTGTAGTGTAGTGTTTGGTAGTGTAGTGTAGTGTTTGGTAGTGTTGTGTAGTGTAGTGTACTGTTATGTTGTTGTATTGTATTATGTTTTGTTGTATTTCTATTTTATTCTATTCTATTCTATTCTTTGAATGATACTAAACCTTATTTTTCTTTGTTACACTAACGAAATAGCACTCTTTTGGTGACACAATTTAAACACATTTCTAGATTTGTTTAATCAAATCAATATTAGTACTCCTTTAACCTGTTCAAATTTTAAAACTAAAACAAAAAACATAAAGCTGCAAAATCACATAACTTTCTCAAAATCATGAAAATCTTTTTTACTCCTGCACAGCATGACAGGTATCAATCTTTTCCATGTTTGATTACATCAAATGAGACGACTGCTATAATGATAACCTAATTGAAATCGCTACAACTTTTTAATCGTATGGATGTTTGCAAAATTAGATCCTTACATAACACGTAGTAATCTCATGACCTTTACAGTACAGCCGGTTGGAATTGGGCCAACGCGAAGGTATCAAGGAGGACTCTCAAGAACCGGAAGAAGGTCATTGTTGCAATACTTTTGGTCAGTGTTTTTGTATTATGTATTTTATGTGCATATGACGTGCGTCACTCAGAGTGTAACATCTCATAGACAAAACACCCTACATTATATGCTGGCCTTACATAGAATAATCGAATACTTGACACCATTATAAGATTTAGTAAATTCCATTAGGAAAGCATCTGTGACTTGTGGTAAGGATTAGACAAATAACATTTCAGGAATCCTCTCAACCGCTTTCGATGCCTGAATAATAAGCTTGCCATCAGATACAGGAACATACTTTCATTTTGGATGGGTAAAGAGGTTGAAATCTAATGTTATACAGTTCTTCGGGATTTCAAAGTAAAAAACAAAATTTTTGTTGGTGAATGTATGTGTTTGGTTGTTTATAAATAATAACGATAATATCCTTTTATATGTTTTTTTTTGTTGTTGTTGTTTTAATTGTTTAATTTATTTCCAATTGATGTCTGTTAAAGCTTTCATACAGTACGCTATAGTATGAGAACTTACAGATACATTTTCTTGCAGATTATCGTAGGTATACTGCGCCAAAAGTATCCTTACACTTCGAAAAATAATCATAATTTTAACTATTAGGGTTAACTTGATTTTTTTAAATAGATGCCCTATCTAATCCTGCACATTGTGACACCACATTGAATCCAATATGACCTCAAGAAGTAAAGTTACAAGCAATTGAATAGGTCCGGTTTTAAAAGTGACAAACTGGCCTATACAACTTAATCCGCAAAAAGATTCCCACAAGCGCAACAAAGAGACAACACAGTTTCGTCAACGAAACTTTATTTAAAGCAGTTTTTATTTCAATTTTTACTTCTTGGTACTTAACTTTCATTTTATTTGTCTGTTCTTTTGTTTCAGTTCCTTTTTTGTTTCTTTTTGTTTTGAACTAAAGGCACGCATAAATTAGCCATTCACCACTCTAAAACCAGATGTTTTCATTCGTGGAGTTTTGAATAGACCAGTTTGTCACTTTTAAAACTGGACCTGCGTCTAATCAAATGCTTGTAGCTTGGCTTTTTGAAGTCACATTGGATTCAATGGGGTGTCATAATGTGCCGGATTAGATAGTGTATCTATTAAACAAATAAATTTACCCCAATATGGTTAAGTTTTAAAATTTGAATTATTTTTCTAAGTGTAAGTAGGGTTGGGCATACATCAACTTTTTTATCAATATTAATATAAAACATATTGTTTCTATGGCGAAATTTTGCGTAGAACACAAATCTGGTGAACTTTTTGACCTCCAATGATGTTTGATACCACTAAAGTTCAAAAATTCAAAATGGCCGCCAAAATTACGCAATTTTGCCAATAAATTGTAAATTTTACACTTATATGGCATCCAATATGTCTTATTCTAGGTTTTTGGTGTCAAGAAACCCAAATATTAAGCTTAAAAAGTGAATAGATGTACCTGTAACAAGTTATGTGGAGTTTGTATTAAATTTAATCCAATTTTCAGCACAAATTTTCCCAAAATCGTCTTTGTCAGCAGAGCAAGGTGATGTAACAGTGTTCCTTCTAGTGTCACTATGGTAGTTTATGGTAGTGGACACCTTATTTGGCTGTTAATCCATGTCAAACTCAGGGTTTTAGCACATTCCCTAATAAAACATCAATATCAGTATCCAAGTTAGATTCTGGTTTCACAGCATTTTGTATAGACTGCCTCAGTTCATCACATGAAAACTTCACCATTCTGAATTTTCCATTGTGTTTTTCTCTTCGCCTCTGACGAATATCAGGGGCAACTGTTAACCTACTTCACTGAGTAGTTCCTTTTCTGTTCGGTCCTCAAGTATTCCTACATTGCTTGGTGTCACAGGGCCCTGCTGGGCCTTGCATTCATCATGGAGTTTCATTGTTCTGGTCAGTTCCTTCTTCTTCAGTTCTGCTTTTTTTCATGAGAGCCAGTCTTTTTGTCATTTTGACTGTATGAAGGTAGTTTGACTCTATCTACTTTACATCAGATACATTGTCAGAGGTCCTAGCCTATTTCTATTTGTTGCGATTTCAACATTGCTAAGTGTCGTAAAAGACGGATCAAAAAGTAACCAATTTGTCGTTACGATGTTTTTACGTGAATGGGTTTGGACTGATGTAGATCCGCCTCTTGCAACAATGCGTACATCCAGTTTGGCGAATTCTGATTCACACCGTAGATTTGTAAGAGGTGAAAATTCCATCTTGTCTTCATCAATCTCTACATCCATACCCTCACCACTGCGGAAGAATGCCATTTCAGATAACTGTCTCTCTAACGTATCAATCACTTCATCAAGCACCGCACCATACAGTCTACTCTTGCCATCATCACTATCCATAGACTCATCTCTGACTTGCTTAAGCTCAGGTAGATTTCGTTCAAAGAACTTGCACACTCCTAACCAGGTACACCCCCTTCTATCAACATTCCTGCCTCTGTCATCTATTCCATGAGAGGGAAAATGAAAGCATCTCCCAATTTGGAGTAGATTTTAGCACAACACAATAACCAGTTATTCTGAATATACGTCGACACTGCAAAAACTAGCTTTTAGCTAGCTCTATTTTTTGTTTCTTTACGACATGGCATAACTGGGCATTAACAGCAGAGACAAAAAATCATTTAGAAGCTACTGAAGAGGAAGCACCCAGAAAGCGATTAACCTCCCTGCTGAAGCTGGCTCTCAATCTAATGGCTGGAATTGTGGGCAGTTAGAGAATTCCATAAGTAGGCTGTAGATGGTAGAAATGATCTTTCATGGCTGACAAGGTTTTGTCGCAACCTGGGGTCATGGACGTGGATGTCTGGCATCAGCTGACATAATAACTCGGGCCCTCCTTTTAAAACATACGATGGAGCTTGGCTGCTCCAACTGCCCTGCGGTGGCTCAATGGCTGAATACGATGATTTTCATATGCATTCGTTGGCAGACCAATATGACACGCTTAGCTCTATTTTGCAGGAAATATTGCTTTGTGATCTCTGTAATTCTACCGAATCTATTACCAGTGAAGCCCTTGAAACCGACATGTTCGATGTCTTCCATCTCCATCCATGATGTATATTCGTTATACAGTGATATGGAGTGTGCAGCATGGCTAGGAGAAAATAGCTTTGATATTGCAATGAGGGCCAGCGTGTAGACACTTGATCCTGGTGATGTGAAGACCTTCTCACTTGAACGAAGATTTTCTGTTCAATGTTCTTAAAGACTTTGTCAGCTATGTGAGTCGCGCCTAGTATAGTGTGTGCACTGCATTTGAGGATTTTCTCTTTAGTCACCCGAGACTTTGCAAGAGCTTGGAACAATCGCCTGCAAGATCTGGCATCCAAAAGTCTATTGAGCATTTTATGTCGTCAATGTCACAGTCAGCCAGCGCTGCAAGGCAGTTCAGTTTGAGATCATTATGCAACAGCACCATCAGCTCCTGAGTGACTGATATTTTCTGTAGACTGTTGTCATGGTCTTTCGAGACATGTTAGGACCTGATAATGTGATCAGCTTTCACATCATACATTATTTTGATGCCCTGCTGCTTTGGTTGTGTCGTCAAGACCTACAGTAATTACATCATCATCACTCTTAAAGTGTTCAGCAGGAAGCATCCTCTAGATATCGAATCACAGTTTGTTCTGCGACTTGGAAAGACATAAGTTAAGTCCTTAGCAGATTTCCGACGCTTTGCTGTATCGTCTTCTGATGTTTTATCATCTTCACTATCCCACTCCTCCTTTTCACTTATTTCTTCCCAATCTTGACCAAAAATAATAGTGGCTGTTTGGACAATACTGCCCTCCCATGACAGAAGGAAGTATGGGACAATTCTTTCGAAATGCCTTTTTTGGCTTAAATTAACTGTTTATACCCCTATCTTTTTGTTTAATACAAGTTTGGCTAAGTTATATTTTCAAAAAGTAGGTAAATCGCTAAAAGAATACTTGCTTCCTAAAATTTGTACACACAAAATATAGGGCATTTGGCGAAAAACCACCACAAAAGGAAGTATGGGACATACAAAATGTACAATTGTGATGATTTTATGTAAATAATTAATCATTGTTTTAAGGAAAATGATACTAGTTGATAAGGTACACTGATTTAACATACCAGAACACCATATAGTATGAATATTACGTAAAATATTTAATAAATCAAGGAAAATCTGGTTTTTGCGCCATATCTCAATAACTTCAATCTGTCCCATACTTCCTTTTGTCATGGGAGGGCAGAATAATACCAGATAAATATCTGGGGCTGACTTGTAATGTAATCAGCTAAATATTAGACAGTACAAAATCATACAAGGTATATTAATGGTGTAAAAATGTTGGAAAAACAACATTTTTGGTGTTTTGGTGGTGTTTAAAAAAAAAAAATTACCACTTAACACCCTTCATGTACAGAAATTGATGTTAAAAGTGATAAAAATGTGTTTCTTGACCCTGATAACCTATGAAAAGACATGTCACAGGTTGGTAAAGTATGAAAATAAGCGATTTAGTGCTTAAAAATGTGATTTGGGCGGCCATTTTGAATTTTTGAACTTTAGTGGTATCAAACGTCATCATACGTAAAAACGGTTAGCAGATTTGGACTCTACACTAAATTTGGCCATAGAAAACACTCGTTTCAAAAAAAGTATGGTGATTTGCCCAACCCTAGTGTAAGGATACTTTTTTGGCACAGTATAGAAGATTATGTCTTGTCCTACTCTGAAAATATTCACTGTTACCAATAATATCTAGATTTTTTTGTTTCATTGTTATTAAGCCATTCTTGTTGGGACATTCTTTTCATTGAAACACCCTATATTTTCATTGCCTACTCACTTTGTCAAAAAAGTACTACCTTAAACATTATGGAGATTGGAAAGTTTACAAGAACTTCGTATATCAATGTTTTATGAATATTTTTAAAACGTTTTAATACCTTTACATAACCCGAGATTTCAACCTTTCCTGTAAAACGTTGCGTGTAAACACTATTTTATTTAGCAAAAACTAAGTTACCCTTTTTCTTAAACTTGTTTACCGCGCTACATACTCGCGCCTCGTCAAGCAAGTTCCGTGACGACGCAGCTGCTGCATGCAGAAACCAATGACATTCATCGCGTACTAAACCACAGCCCTGACTAAGTATATCAATCACAATTGGTTGTAAAATTTGTCAAGTTGGCAACAGATAGTATACAAATATTTACTGCTCATGAGGGATCTGGTGGAATCTATTGGTCCCCGAGGTGAACTGGAGACCGTGAGCCTACTATTTTCCCGAGACCGGCGGTCTCGAGAGAAAATAGTAGGCTCACGGTCTCCAGTTCACCGAGGGGCCTAATAGATTCCACCAGATCCCGAATTTAGAGCAGTAAATATTTGTTTTATATCCTTCATTAATATATTCTTTGTTCATTAAACACAAGGCATAGGCCTAGGCATAAATGTAGGCTAGGCCTAGTCAAGGCTACGCCGGCCTTGCTTTGTTTTGATTGAATGCACAAAACACGCACACAGTTGAGTGGCTAAAGCTTACCGTGAAAATGTGTGACATTAACCTCTACAATACCGCTGTGAAACGAGTAACCATGTTAACATGTTCCCTGTTATTTCACCATCAATAATAAGATACTGATCCTGATGTATAACTCAGATTATGCCATTAAACCGCCGTATTTTAGCTGCACTTCTGTCATGTCTGTGCTGCTTAATTGTGTGCTTCGCAAGACAAAACGAATTGCTACACATTAATACCCCGGAGCCGGTACTGATATCCCGCGTATGTGGCGAGTTGCATTGACCACTAGGAACTGCGACGCTGTTATGAGGTCATACGCGCTCCGGGACGCGCTCAGAGGGAGATAGTAAAACTATTTCCCCGGGAGATAGTACTTTGGATAGTACCCCGTTCCCTCATCAATCGGCTTGTTAACAAGTTTGCAAATTAGCAAAACTATTTTTGGTCACATGATACTCGTTTAACCAATTAATGAACGAGAATATATTAATGAGGGATATAATATTTTCTTTACTATAAGGTCATCTGATATAGCTGATTCCCACGTGAGTTATATACTGATGGCTACTGGTCATTTTAAGGATTGAGAACAAATTCCTTTCGGGGCTAAAGCTGTCATAAAATGTTAAAAATTTAGGGGAACCTGTAGCATCAAGTGTTTTCTTTATGGTCTTGAGAATAACTAGTACAACTTGATATCAACTAGTCTTACTATCATTGCGAGACTTGATGTTGATGTGCTAATTCAACGCAAACCAAAACCAGCAGAGCAAATATGACCTTTATACCATTCAGTGCAAAAAATTAAAATTGTTTATAAATTGCTTAAAAGTGAAGGATAAATCGTTCAAATTGTCCTTTGATTATTTTTGAAATGAAACAGTTTGCAAATAACGAAGAAAACAGCAGTATTGACAATAAGGAAGACCAATTCAAATACATGTAGCTAATTTATATACTGTTAGTATACATGTAAACGCCTTATTTTTTTTTAAATCTAGAACCACAGGATGATAGCACATCTATGACAATCAAGAAGGTATTGATTTTTATAATCGTCCGGATGAGCAAATCACTGAATGCGCCTTTTCAAGTGTTTAGTCAACGGATATTAATTACTTATTATTACATTATTAATTTATATTGTGAATAATTATGACATTCATTCCATTGCTTTCACTGCGTGGGTGATTCTGTAAAAAGAAGAAGAATATTAAGGTTAGTCGTTTTCACGTGAACAAAATAAACATAATCAATGTGATAACCCGCTTTGTTATATTATCGAGATCTTGATTACATTATTTCTCAGCTTTCTGCCAACCGCTATCCCGCTTCTTGTTTCTTGTTTCTCCAAATTGAAGATACTATTGCAAACATCAAAGATATTGGCGATTACATCGCCATCGAAACGTTTTTGATTGCACTCCGACTAGTTTATGCATTATAGATGTTACTTATTACATGCAATCAATATACCACAAAAACTCGATAGTTAGCATTTGTGCTTACTATCGAGCACTTTTGAAAACATGAAATTGTACCAAAGTCCGGCGCTTTACCAACTGAGGTAATGTGGTTGAGACACAAATGTGCAGGTTTACTTGTTCGTAACATCATGGATGTGGCTTCTAAAACCGCACTCAGAAACAGTTATATGATATGGTTATGCCGTCAAAGCAAAGCATTCCGACAGATAGACCTGATTCAAAGCTGGAAACCGTCTCCATGTGAAGATAAAGAAGACGAACCAGCACAAGACACTCAGACCTAAATATGCCAAGTGACACTTATAAATATTCATCAACGACACTTTTCATAGCTATACACTAGTCCTGCCTGTTGCCTTACATCACCCGGGTGGACCGTTGCAACGGTGTGTCACTTGCTAGTGTAACAAGCTGATTTTGTTCGTTTGTTAGTTAGACTGCAACAAGGTGATTTTTCCAATTTTGTCATCTTCCAAGAGAGAACTACACCAGGAGTGCTCATCTTAAGAAGGGTGAAATTAGACTCCGAAGATGACCGCGCTGGTGATCTACCAATGAACTACCCCTCCAACTGATGACAGTAAGACTAGGTTCCTGTGACCAGTCATTATCCGTAATGACATTGCACATCTCAGTTCCAGCAGTGCAAGCTCTGATCAGGTGACTCTAGCTCAAGGGTCTGCTGGGTAATATAGGGGTATTGACTTGGCACGCTGGTTTACGCTACTCATACCAGCTGTATTTGTATTATATTTCACGTTGGACATTTAAACAATCGTACTTTGTATTATATTTCACGTTGGACATTTAAAAAATCGTACTAATTATCACTCACCACTACTCCTAGGTAGGGAAAAAGCAGTAAAGTTAGATGGGAAGGGTAATGGTTTTTATTTGGTATTACGTATAATGTTTGGACATTGTACTCTGTAACTTCTTGTCACAGACACACATCATTCACAGCTAATATAGATTTAATTATGCCTGTTTTGGACGAGTGGCATTTTCTAAAATGTATTGAAATTATTTGTCAAAAAATATGAAAATATGTTAAAAACATGAACAAAACTATATTTCTAAAATGTATTAAGAAAATGATTGCCAAAACAGTATTTGAGCAGGTATTTACTATTAATTTCAATGTTTAGTTTCCGGTATCAGAGATGCAACTTTTCCTTCTCATGCCTGAATTCCTTCTTTTATTAAGTCCAAATGTTCGCACTTTTAACCATTTTGGGGACTTTTTATCCAAATTTACACATTATTACAGGCATGTTTTCACAAAGTTTCAGGGTTTTTGAGCAGCCTTGTGGTACATGTTGGTATTCTCCGATATTTTCCACCCAAGCCGGTAAATAAATTTACTAGAATTTGGCAATATATGGACAACATTGAATTATATTGACCTATTTCCCAACTATAATTAAAATATGTATTTTGCCAATTCTTATAATATATGCCCAAATGTTGCACAAAATAATAATGACCAATGTAGAATCACAGTTGAAAGGTGTAAAAAGTAATAATAATGTAAAATAACATGTAATCTTTCAACATTTAAAGTTTAGATTGATTGCAGGAAATCATTTTCAGAATACTATTACCTACTTGTGCACCATGCTCAAAGACTTGAAGTGAGCAATGTACATTGTATATCTGGATTAAGTTTCAAATATAATGTTGTTTCAAGTCTATTAAAAACATGCCTTATTCAAGAATATCTAAATTTATGGTCTCATAAGAACTCTTTCAGGTTTTGTGTGGAAATTGCTCAAAATAATATCAATTTTGGCTTCCTATACCATTTTATACGGTGTGATAATTATTCCTACTCCAAAGTTGTAAACATGGTAAATTAATAAATTGGCAAATGTTAAGAAAAGATACATCACTTTCATTACTCAACAACACTTTCAAACTGCAAGTTGATTTCAAGAGATGTACGTTGGTACTAGTTGTATGATAATTATTATAATAATGGTGCCCAATTTTTTGTGGTCAAAATAATTTACTGGGTGGGCACTTTTGGGCAATGGGCAGGTTGAATTTACTGGGTGGGCAAAATAATTTACTGGGTGGGCATTTGCCCACCCAGTTAACATGTTATTTACCTCCCTGTAATGGACTGCTCATCTGTATAGGGGTGAAATAAGGCTCCGAAGGTGATTGCGCTGGTACTCTACCAATGAATTACTTTTATGTGTATCGATGATTTGCTCAAAACCCTTTTCACTTTTGTGGATGGGGCACTTCGTGTTTGCATGTTTTAAAAGCGCTCGATAGTAAACAATCTAACGAGTTTTATGGTATTTGAATACCATTATCTCGCTAGGTCTTGAGTGGCCTTATTTATAGAGCGTCAGACAACAACCAAGATATCGAAAATATAACAAAACAGTTTTTTGTCATGCAAGATTCACCGAAATGTTCCCCTAAAATGGCCTCCAAAAATTTAATCGGTGTTGCATTTAGTTCTGATAAAAATGGTGACATTATTATTTTATTGATTTATAGCATAAAAACAAGGAGAAAACAATCACTCTACGTGGTTATTTCAGGGAGCACATTATTTGGAAAAAAGACCGTGAAAAGACCTTGGACATGGTGCGTAAAATAGGCTGTAAATGAAGGATATTCAAATTATGTATAAATAATGCACAAATAATGTCTAAGGAACATTTCTTTCACTTGCATATTTAACTACTGAGACAACTTCAGCTTAGAAAGCAAGTTTATACATCGCTTAACTTGTTTTACACGTTTCTTGTTAAACCTTAGTAATTTTACCCACAAATAGTTATTTACTCACACTTCGGTATAAGAGCACAAATTAATAGGCTACGCTCTAGTAGTGCTTCAGTTACAGACGCAATGGAATACCAATTCTACAGTGGTGCAACTGACAAAGGCGAACCCTGGAAATAATTTTGTTTGTTGTGCCATTTAGCTCAAAAATTGATGGGAATAATTTTCTTATTCACCATGTTCACCCCATACATACCACAACGAAGCTTAACATCTAACCACCATTCAAAGACATCGAGCTTATGCCCCTCACATGTATTTGCATACATGTGGAAAAGTTCACACCTTCCTTTTGCATCACTCATACCATGACAAAACTCATTCCTGCAAACAGCTACATAATCATCAGTATTTACAACAACATCTAGGCATTCGGCGAATGGCCCTTCATCATCTGAAATAGGTGATCATAAAGACAAGGAATTCCCTGTAAAAGTGACGTGAGGCTACCATAGCAATAGATGAATACAAATGTTGACTATATCGCCCAGAGCTATATAATTGGCTTCATTATTAAGCAAATGAAAACTATAGGTGGCGCTATTTATCCTAAATCATATTTCATAACTTGCAAGGGGTGGGTAATCAATACTGCCATTAAAACAGATGGAATAGGTGAAACAAGTAGCAAAGAAATTTTATAAACAGATTCATCAAAAAATATTAGGAATTATTTGTATTAAAAAGCTTGAAATAGTAATTTTCAGTAACTAAATAGCGCCACCAATCTTGTCATAAATAAATTCATTTTATATCCGAAAAAGCTTTAAAAACTGCTCTGAATGTGATAACGGGTTTGTTTGAAATACTAATAAATGATCACATCAAACAACCGTGATATACCCGATCGTCAATATTGATCCATGTCACACACAAGACATTTTACGAATTTACGATAATAACGAGTTTGTAAGTTGATCAATTTAGAGCAGTTTGAGAGGAGTTTCCTTATATCTTCCTAAAACTATCTTTATCACATGTCTTGTCTCGTTCTGTCTCTATTTCTCGCTCTCACTTACGTACAACATTGCAATGTTCTTTGCATATAGTAATATCAGGCTAATCAATGTCATTTACTTGCTTCTGCAAGGTATCAGTAATATTTTTGACAGTAAAAGATGGCCAACGTCTTCCAAGGATTGTGGGACTCAAATGTAATAATAAGGTAACGTGGTTACTCCATTTAACGATATTTAAATATATAATGAACACTTAAGATAATGTTTTTGGTGTGATTCGCAGGACGTGGTGACACCTTCCATCCCTTTGATTACCCTAGTCTTACTTTTATCATACAATCTGTTATTGAGTAACAGTTCGCCGAATTCTTTTTACCAATGTTGCAATACATTTACCCAGTATGTTTATTATAATGCAACAATTTTATTTCCTTCATTATTATGTAAATATTGGCAATTGCCTATGTGGAGTCCGGGTTTTTTGCATTATGGAAAATACTTGGTTGATATCTACCTCAATATTTCCCCGTAAATTCCTTTAAAATACAGGTGAAATGTGATCATCGGATTGCAATTTACACAGCAGCTTGTCAGTGATACGATCAACAGCATGAAAGTTGGGTTTATAACCCAGTCGAAAGTCTAGAAGCGATCAAAATTTGACCGATAGGTTCTGACGATCCTTTCAAAGCAGCAAGAAACGATCCACATAATTCGTCGAATCTCAATATTACATCGATAGCGATGAAAGTAAAATTTCAACATCAAACGCTGCTGAGAAGGTCATTGATGAGATATTCGTAGTACAATATGTTATGTTTTATTTACAGGCGGTGTAAGGTTTCCTTGCACGCTGAATGGCAAGCGGAGTGGCGTGACACACTTCTTCTGCTCAATATGACCCCAAAACTACGCCAATCTGGCGATGAAATGTAATGTGCTCAATAATGTAATGTGCGCAATAGTAAAATAGTGGTCAATGTAAGCCAGATATAAATTGTTTGTTTATTGCCTGTTTACTTCAATCTTTAAGAAACGGCAAGTCCATTTAAGTTGCTGCTTTGAAGATTTTGGTGTTAATGAAAGGCTTACATTAGAAGGAATACTGTTAGTAAATGCCTTCTACCTTCATGACCTTGAAAGTAGACTGATGCATAAATTTACCTCCAAAATGCAGTTTCTGCAGATACTGCTTTAATACAAATTAAAAGTCAGACATGTCCTGTCCATCCCACAAGTACAAAGACAGACAAGTCCTGTCTCATAAGTAAAAGGACAGCGTCTATTTTGCTATTTATGAGCGGTTACTGCGTTTTTACTTGGAGGCAGAACTGATCTCAATTCCATTAATTCTAAAAGCATTTCCCTTCTATGAAACTCTATTATGTCGATGCTCAGTTCAGGTGACCCATTGTTTCCGTTCAATTAAAAGCTTTTCAGCAACGCGGCATTTTCAGAGGTACTTTTTTCATCTTATTGCTTTCAATACAAAATACGTATTTATAAATGTGGATTTCCATTTCCGTTTTTATCCCCAAAGGTTATTCAGGTTTTAATGATAAATTTTATTATTTAATGCTTTTTAAATTGGACATTGAAAATAGTTTCTGATTCAATAATAGTTGGGATTTATCCTTGAAATTAAATATCTTTTAGGCAGGTGGCGAATTAAAAGACGGTATTAATACTAATTCCACAATCCAAATAAGCTTTTGCATGTTCTTTTTGCCCTTATAGTTTCCAACAAAGTCGTCCGGGAATCAAATTGCCTAACCCATTAGCCACCCTACTCTAGCCAAACATTGTCGCATCACATAGCATTTCGTCAGTATCTGAACTATCACTTTTTCAAGACAATTTACCCATAGAGACCCCTCTCTTTTAATTGACTGCATTTGGCGCTCTTTTTAAAATAATAATATCTTCCCTGAAGGCGTAACGGTCTGCGTTCTGTTATTCTTTGTCCCTTGTACTTCATGTTTACTTTAAACCTTGCGTACGGCGGGACTTTAAAGGTAACCTTTAAATTTAATCAGAATAAAGACGATCTGCGATTCCCAACATGCCGCGCCGATGTGTGGTCCTAACACCTAATGTTTAACCAAACATCAGATGATATTAAAAGCATCCCATACGCGAGACAAGACTTTTACAATGGCTACAATTCGAACGGATTTTACCTGCTTCATCAAAAGCCTGTCAGCTACAATTACACTACATTATGATATACAATCCGGAAGGTTCCCATGTTTCCCTTTTAAAAATCAAGAACTGTGAAGAAATATATGGGCATGTAGGTACTTATTGGTATATTCATTATGCAAATCGGAGTTACAGAACTGGTAATAAATCGGAAAGAAGCTCTAAAATAATTATTGAGTCGATATTGACAGCAAATTTTATTTACGTAATAACTTTGTCGTCTGCTAAAATCGTCTGCTCTCAGAGAGAATGATTCGCCGTCTGAGGTAGAACTTGGTCAGTTCCCTCGGATCGTGATGTCCAAACAGTAGAGGCGCGTAGCGCCGACACCGAGGCGCGTAGCGGCAAGACGTGAAGAGGCGCGTAGCGCCGACATCGAGGCGCGTAGCGCCGAGGTCAGTTCCCTCGGATCGTGATGTCCAAACAGTAGAGGCGCGTAGCGCCGACACCGAGGCGCGTAGCGGCGAGACGTGAAGAGGCGCGTAGCGCCGACATCGAGGCGCGTAGCGCCGAGGGAACTTGGAATATAGGCTGTTTGGTTTATTGCTGACCAGTACCAGGTATTAATAGTCATAATTGGTGCACTGGGACCACCAATTAATTCACACTGTGCAGCCATAAATTGACAACTTCATAACAACTTCATAACTCCACCCCCCAAAACAGCCAGCTGGCACCCTGGTGTGATTCATATGGTACACTTGTCAACAGGTGTCAAGTGGTCTGGGAAACTTGATTCCTGGGGCTAAACTGACCAGCAAAATGCAATCTGACCTCCAGGCCAGTCAATGCCATGCACTGCTACTATAATAGTATTAATGTTGTGAGTTTTTCATAGTTGATTCATTTAGTTTTATTTTGTTGAACTTTCTATACTCTGGGTCTATACTATGAAATGCTCTTCATCATGCCATTTTTTATCTTCTTCATTATTAGTCATACCACATGAGCTTCCTTTTTATAAGTTCATGAAATGTATAGTAGATAGTTTAAAGGAGTAATAATTAGAAATAATAATTTTGAAAGGACATAAATGGGCATAAATGCCTTTGTTTAAATTGAATGTATTTTAGATCAGTGAATAATTTTGAGACTTATTTCCTGACATTAAAAAAATAACCAAAACGATCAAAGACATTAGATGCGGTGTTGATTGTGCATATGTGAATAACACCTCAGTGGCTGTACTTGGATATATTAAATTGATTTTGAATAACAATAACTTGTTTATAATTTCTTCAATTAGCCTAAAATCCCGGCCTCCAATTAAAAATTATGCAATATGAACCATTATTTTTGACAAATAAATGACACCCTGTAGGCCTAGGTCATGCAGGCCTATATTAATAGCAATAAAGTTTATACAATAATGTAGAAAAGAAAAAAAAAAGTAAAAATAATACATGAAACTTTCAATTTAAACTGAACTGAACTTTAAAAGATATACTTTTTAATATTAATGAGTCTGTTTTGAATTTGAACAAGGGATAACATACTTTCCAAGAATTTAAATTTAGGGTTGCTGCCTGGGTATCTGTGCTGGGTTACTGTTCTCCTTTAGCAATTATTTGTTTTGTTTATTCTGAGAGAATACTGGTATACCACCTATATTGGTTTATTTTCATAGTACTAAGATTTATTATTGATAATAATTTAATAATTTATCATTGGTGAGATAGTGTAAAGCCTATTGTGATAGACTGAATCCCTAAATATGGCACTTCTAGGCCCCTTTTTAGGCCAAGGCTACTTTTACTATTTACAACATTGTTGAAGCCATTTCACATAGGCTATATTATGTTCAAAAGAAAAAAAAAAGAACAGAAAAAATGCATAGGAAGAATGAGACCATATTTTGTTGAAATATCTTTTGTTGATTTCGAATGAAATGTCACGAAATTTCATGCTGAAAGTAAACACATTAATATCTAAGATTTAGGCTTTAAAAGTAAATTATCCCAAATTGTGATAAGTCCTTACATTTTCCAAATAAATAATTCAATAGAATATGCCTATAAAATACCATCTCTTGGTTACAATGGCTATAGGCCAATATGATATCCTTGATCCTGCTAACTAATTCATCTTAAAATTTGTTGGTTTAGGAATTATGGCATAATGGTAGCACAAAGTATACATGTAATGTGATTTTATGATTTCACACATACTGGCTGAGAACCTTAAATGTTAATCTCTAATCTTTGTCACTCCATCAAATGTATAGTGATCATGCAAAAAAAATCTTGATCATCATCATGTAGTGGAGATTTTTTCTTTGTTTGATGTGTTTGAGTAAATGATTTTGCACCATTTCTTTGCTTAGACACTTGTGAAGTATGAATATTTATGAACAAGTTTTATATAATATCTTTAACAAGCTATCAAAGTTGGTTTGGGAGCCTATACCAAATATTGTTTAAATTAATATTCCAAGCTTGTAGGAGAGACTGATTCTTGTTTATTGGGTGGCTCTATTTACTTGTTTACTTATCTCCATTGTTCTGCTCACTTCACTTAGAGCATCATCCAGAGTGTCCATCTTCAGTTTATAACCATGGTTTAACCAAGGCCTAGGCCTATGTTTTCACTGTGACATATATTACATGGGTGGACACTATACCAATCATGGCTTCCATGGAAGCAAAAGTTGTTACACGTTGTTGTGTGATTTGCAATGTTTCTATCATAACAACCAATTACACAAGTTTAGTCGTTAGAAAAAACATACCTTCCAATAAGTTACTGAATGAGAAACAAGTGAAGGCAAAGCTTTTTGAGGACATATCCTCAGTTGTGGAACAACCAATTGTAACATCAGAGAAGTACAGCGTCATATGCAATCCATGCTTAAGGAAAGTGCAGAGAATAGTTAAAACGAAATGCACCTTAGTGGATGATATAGCCCAAATTAAGGATGACTTCTTAAGGACACATGGCTCTAAGGAAAACCAACCTCCCCGCCAACCTCCACCAAAGACTCCTCCATCATCACCACACAACAGAAAACGTGCTGCCGTAAAGACTCCGTCGAAGTTCTCACCATCTTCTCGAGCACCAGGCAAGAAACGCACCCTCTTCGACTTTGATTGCCAGTTAGGACTAATTAAAGGATTAGGATATAGCTATGTTTCATTCGGCAAAACAGGATAATAATTTTTTTAATCCCCCCAAAAATATCAGTGCTGTATTTTCTGTAGTGGGGAGTAAGTAATTAGTATTTATATGATATTGATATCAGTGTGCTGGAAAGAGAGGTATCGTTATAATAGTAGATCAAAAGATTTACAATGAAAAGGTATTAGGGGTCTATAACATCGCTTCTTTTTTTTGTCAGGGTTCATGAATGATCTTTTTAAACTACCATAAAAAACAAATGTAAATTAATTTGACACATGTACAGGTTCAACAAAATGTTTTAAAATACATTTTATATCATAAATAGTTAAAATAGGAAAAATAAAACGATATCAGCAACGAATCCAGACCAATGTGTATTGCATATAAATGTATCATCCTACATGCCTTGTTCATTTACTAGTATTTGCACCTTTCCCTGTCCCATTAATTTCACTGCTAGTGCTATTGATTCAAAATCAAATTTGGCTAATAACGTCTTTGTCTGTTCAAAAACATAACCAAAAACCCTGCATTATAATAGCTCAATCATCTTGATCATTGTAATCACAAACTTATTGATACATATATTTGATGCTATGTATTGAATACTAATTACTGATTTTACATTGAAGGGGTCTGGTAGATAGCTAGGCCATTTTTTGTACACATGTTTTTCTCCCACCATCAGATCCAAGTACAGGGAATAAAAATGAAAAAAAAAATTGGCTAACGATTTACTTTAATAGTATTACTATTAGGAATTTTTTTCCTAACAAAAACCTTGCAACAATCATTTATTACTCTTGTATAAAACGCCCGGATAAAACCAAGAAAATAGCAAACCAAGAAAGATGAAGAAAGTCAAGAAACCCTTCAAAACACAAAACAATTCCAAAAGTGGCCTATCGTTCATAATACTTCTATTCTGTATGTCCAGCCAATGTAAAATCAGGAAGGAAAAATAATGCTCAAGTTTTAATATGCAGGATTGTATCAGATCCACAAGGCTAGCTTCATTTTGCCCTAGGATATTTGGCTTGACCACAGATTTTATATACCTTGACCCAGACCAGTAACATTACCATAGCAACTGGGTGTAGTGTTGCCCAGCCTGTGAATAACATGTCACCTTCAGGGCTAACAAACCAAAAAGAAATAATTGCTGCTGATTGGCTACAAAAGTTTTGTGTAGGTGACCACACTGTCTGTGACAGCATGGTGACAGTTGACTCTGGTCAAATTTCAAAGAGGCCGGGAAGTGTTCCCCACTGAGATGTTTAGAACTTGGGCAGTCTCTTACACGACCTTCAGTTTGTTGTATTGAATGATTTTAATGATCTTAAAGTCCCATATTTATCGGTTGGGGTAAGAGGTTAAAATTTGATTCTTGGGTGTGTAAGAATCAACTTCCTATATTCCTAGAGCCTCCTGCCCAGTCAGAACTGGGATTGCTTGTGGTATGGTAGTAGTCAGACCTCATATAAATTACTTGCGCTATTGGGGTGATGGCAGAGAGGCTCTATACTAGAGCTACGTCTGAGGTTACAACATAAGCAGACAATCAGTTGCAACTGTCCAACTAAATTGTACATTGTAGGATATTGCTTGAGGGTTGCCAAGTGTCGTACAAACAAAAGAATATTATGAGCTTGAGGTTCGCAGGGGGACTGAGAGGTCACCGGGTTTGAACAATAATTTGAAACAAATTTTCCTACGGGGCAAGCAAGTGTTCGACGTTATGATGGACTGCGAAATGGTCTAATCTATATATTGTTTTATTAACCATAGTAAAACATTTGATTTTTAGATATATTGTTGTATTTATAGTCTCAAATTGTTTTTCACTTTTATTATTTTTTTAGTATTTTTGTTTTCTCTATATTTATTCTGTTAACAAATTATTTCCCTCTTTCTTTCAGTTCGTTGTTTTTCTTCTTTCCTTTATCTTTTAACCTGTCTTCTTTATTATGTTATTGCTTGTCTGCACATATTTCCACTTTTATCAATATATATTTCAACATTATAATAATCTTACACTTTTATCGGATTGTATAGGAGAACCATTATTTTAATTCCTTTTAAAGATTCACTTTTCACTCGCATTACTGTAAATCTGCGGCGTCAATGTTACCACACACCTTAAGTAGACTCCTCATACCCATGTGTTTTAGACACCAATGATGTTTCATCAATAAAGTTTTCATAATAATAATCATACAATAATATACATTTTATATCCATAGTAAGTCTCTAAGGATAAATCTATATTCAATCCAGTTCCCGTATATTATAAAATCACTCTGATAAATTTCCTCTCAGAACCTATTTCATTTCTTATACAGCATCTCCTCATGCATTCTTTTATTCATGAATGGTATATCTCAAGGCAATAAATCGCCTTGCAAATATCAATGTTGTCACTCAATCCATTCTACTCAAATAAACCCAGGATTAAAGGGACAGGTGTTGCCTTACTGTCTCCATATAATATAAAACCGACAACAAACCGTTGCCTTCAGAGATATCGTACACGAAAGATAAACGGTTAATAAACGTGTGCAGTTTGACACATGAGGGCGGACATCATACACGAAAGATAAACGGTTAATAAACGTGTGCAGTTTGACACATGAGGGCGGACATCATACACGAAAGATAAACGGTTAATAAACGTGTGCAGTTTGACACATAAGGGCGGACATCATACACGAAAAGTGTGGTACGTCCTAATAACGTGTGTATATAGGTGATTCATATAAGCCTACACTACTATATAGTGAGCAAACGTTAGTAAATTACTAGCCGAGCATTGTATTATTGCACGGGCGCGCACTCCGCATAGTGCGCACAGTGCTTTCGGATACGTTGATTTGCTTGCATTTTCCAACATGTTTAGTGACAATTTTGTTATAAAAATAGCAAAAATCACGGGATGTGTTTCTCGTGTATAAAATAGTTTAATAAATGCGTATCACTTATTGCTCGAGAATTGTACAAAATAATGCACTTGTACTGAGATGTTGACGCACGTAATGCACTCCCTCTTCCGAGCTCGTGCATTAGACGCATCAGCATCTCACAATGCGTGCAATAATTTGTACAAATTCACTCCCAACAATTATTAACCAATCATTATTATTATAAAAGTTTGACCTAAATAATACTAGAAAACACACAATCGGGGAAAATGTGTTAGAAATATTTCGTTGGATAAATGTGTGATTAACACTTTTAATTTGAGAACCTCTTTCATTGTGTGTACAAGCCTGTAATTTTTGAAAGTTTCGAGCATCTGAAACTTATTTTGCCTGAGTTTGAGTCGAGAAAAGAGGGAAACTGCATTCCGCGTTGGCTTTCAAAACCTTTGCAAGCTTTGAGATCAACTTTTTTCTTGGCCTAAGCGATGAAGTGAAGTATCTACATGATCTAGGTTAAGAAGAAATCAGTTTTAAGGAGAAGAAAAGAAACTTGGATATATGTAATTAGAAACAGTAAATTGCAATACTCAGAATACAGAAAATGGAAAGAATATACAAACAATAGTTTTTTTGTTTTGATTTGTGGTTTTGTATTTTTTGTATTTTTTGGGGGGGGGTTTTGTTTGTTTTTTTGTTTCACTATTCTACTCAAATAAAATAAAGAAAAAACAAATACATGGTCAAAATTTGAACGTCAGTGTATTTTATTGTAAACATCTCTAAAAGACCTCCCCAACAAAATATCAAATAAAGTAGAAAAAAAAAAGTAGAGAAAAAATGCTAAATTGCACAAAACGAAACTGGCTACTTATGCAGGTCTCAAATTTAAAAGTATTAAACAAACACATTTTCAGTGTTCAAGTGTATAAGGTGTCAGGTACTCCTTTAACATTTAAGTAAAACAAAAGTGTAAAGATGTTAAGGTTAAACAGCTTTCCCTTAAAATCATTTTACTCTACACAAGTATCCGGCAATAAAATCATTTTACTCTACACAAGTATCCGGCAATCTTTTCAGTGTTTAAAAATATCAAATGAGACGTCTGCTATAATGATAACCCAATTGAAATCGATACAACTTTTCAATCGTATGGATGTTTGCATTATTACATCCTTACATTACAAACTGCATGAAATAATACTTTACAAAGTACTCTCATGACCTTTACAGTACTACCGATTATTGACAGAAGGCCAGAAATTGGGGTTTATCTCTTGTTTACAAATTTAAGGCACTCGTGACGACTTATATTTGTGTTACTTTGTAGAAGGTTTATATCTTTCCTCGTGGGGCGGCGGCGGTGGTGACGGCGAAATTGGCGGTGGTAATTATTCCCGTAATTATTTAACCTAATAGTGCCAAAAGTTATACGGGTCTTGTTAGTGTTATATTCAATTAAGCCCCACGTAAGTTCACGTAAGCGCGTTAGTTACATTGGATATATTAAGGAAATGGCACAGAGGATGATCATTCAATGTCCAAGAAAATAAGGAACAATAAAGGAGAGTGCCATATATGGAAAATGATTATTACATAATAATAACCCTCTTAGGTCAATGGCTCTGAACTCGGATAATCTCATTATCTCCCCCCCATGTGGCCAGTTTATCTGGTCCAGGAAATCCACATGTATCCAGTTTATGCACTCTATCCTTTACTGCAGGAGATAAATGTCTAGTTTGTTTAATTTCAAATGTATGCGGTCAATATTTTAAAGTTTTATCGAAATCCAAGAGGAGAATCAATGCTAGTGATTTATGTGGATCTAAATGATATTGAACGTTGCAATTCTGTTCTGATTCTGATGTGATTTCTTGATATGTACTGTACATAGATCATCACACAGACAAGATCAAAAGGTCTCAAATTCCATAGTTGGCGTTCTATTGATTTATGCCTTAATACAGGGCTCACATTTACAACTATGCGGTCAATATTTTAAAGTTGTATCGAAATCAAAGAGGAGAATCAACTCTAGTCATGCTGATCCAAATGATATTGGACATTGCAATTCTGATTCTGGTGCGATTTCTCGATGTGTTTAGTTTCTCAATATCATCACATACTGCTGTACAGACAAGGTCAAAAGTCTTACTTTCCAAATTTGGTGTTGTACTGATTTATGCCTTGATAAAGAGCTCACATTTACAACTATTGATTACCCATGGGCAAATGTCAAACTCGAGCCCTCTAGCCTGATTTATAAAGTTATGTGACACCTTTCACCAAAAATAATTCTTTTCCTAGGCAAAATTAATTCTTATTTGTATCTCTTTTTACTATTAAACCTAATAAATAGTTCACAATAATGCAGATGAATTAAATTCTGGTACCTGAAATATGATTATTTGCTATTTATTTTGCTCTCTTGTTGAAATATATAACACGTTTTACCAATTTCGAAAAACGTGAAAATCTTTCATTGTTGTCCTGCCACTTGTGCGCAGCGAAGGAGATTTTTTGAACATGTAAGAATAGATGTTTTAGAAATTGAGAAGCTTACATTAAGTAGCAATGATATATGCAGCCTGTCTCAAAAAAAATTGTGCAAGTGAAAAGCGCCCTCTTTGACAATTTGAAAATACCGTTGTGTTACATCAACGTCAAGAGCGTAAACTTAGCTCTCAAATGCCGTTTGTTCTGTTCAATTTGCTTGTTTCAATTTCGTGATAACTCATTTCACACCGATTCATCTTCCCACTTCACTATTAAATGAACCAATCAATCAAGTTCATGTTCACAACCGTAAAATGCAGAATGTTAAACTGCCCGAATTTTACAAGGATGTAAACAGATATCACATCGATTAAACTCACTACTCGCGTCGAGAGCCCCGGGGCCGAAAGCACGCAACATTGAACATGTTGAAGCTCACAAGTTAAATATTTTATGGGAATATTTGAATTCTTGAAATTTGGTCTAATGATTAAATGAATACAATCATGACTAGCATATTCCGGGAGCAGATCATTTAAGTGGCTCTTGAATTCAGACTTGCTCTGTTCGAGACGCACGGGCCGTGAAATATTCATATTGAGTTTTTGGCATTGAGCGTCATAAATGAAAAATGAAATGGTTATTTTAATTTGGTGCCGTGATTGTGTTAACATCGTTCATCGCTACCGACTGGACTTTGAACACACCTCAACATAACACCGTAAGGGAGACATTTCCCTGTATATATCACCATGGCTGAAGGTGACAAATTTCCAATGATGTTTGTTTGTTAGATTTTCGTGTACATTTTAAAACCTTCTTTGTAGTATATAGCTGAATATCATTTAACTTGCACATACCTTTCTACAAGTACGAAATTACGCATACCTTGCGGGAATGTGGAAACGGTTTGACCTATATTTTGTATATTGTTGTATTGCCAGTTTTTTATGCTTTTATAATAACACAACTTATGATAGTGTCGGTAGATACTTACTTGTTTTTAAGATGATCAGCATTTTGTTTATACAAGAAGAACATTTTCCTGTTTTATAGTCTGGATTGTGTAGCTTTTGTTTAGGATCTCTGGTCTCATCAATATGTACACTTTTACAAATATGTAAAAGGAATTTTACGGAAAATGTACGGAAATTCGAGGAGCAAAGTTGCCGGAAATATATTTTATAGTTATATTAGAACAATAAACAAAAAGACCATAATAGTCCTTCGTCAAAGGGACCCACGAACGTGTTTGTTTGGATATGATATTAAGCCGTAAGAACATACGCTGAAACATTGATACAATGCATAAATCTCGATTTAATACATAACATGTATGTAGTACGACAACCATCTTATTTCACATTCGAAACATTAAACAATGTCTTATAAAGCGTACCCCGATTTTAGATCAGACAAATTGAATCATCGCTCGCTTTGTATTCGGAGCGTAAAGAGTTTCTAAAAATTATTGCAGACTACATTTTTGACATCAAGCGTTAACAAAGTTGCTAATTTAGGTAAAGATACAGTAATGTTAAAGATTTTCAATAATATTAAATTTAATATCGGTTTATGCTTCGCAGAATTGCCTTATTAAATATCGTTTTAGATTTTATGTTTTAATGATCCTTGCACACCTCGGTGAAATTTGTGATATCAACTTGACAAGATTACCACACTGGCATGTAAACACACGGATGTACCCTTGACCTTGGTTAGCGGAATCATATTCTTTGAAGGACACGTAAAAAACTAAACGGGTAACCGAAAATATTTTTGTTTTGTTTTGTTTTGTTTTTTGTGCGTGTGTTTTTCAAGGCTATCAATAACGACTTCAACCTTAAGCTTAGTTATGACAATTCGAAACCATGTGTCTAATACTAAAACCAGGAACTTGAAAAAGCCTAGTGGCATGTTGCAGAGGTAGAGGGCGTCCAACAACAGAATAGACAGATACATAAAGTATGGACAAGAGTACTATGGCAACTGCTGGAACCGTGGCTAGAAATTGGAATGGATAAAAGGGATAGGAAAAGGGTAGAGGAGGGAAGAAAGACATTTTTCACCTTCTGCTAATGAGATTACACCGGATAAATTACTTCCACATAATTACATCAAGAAAAACACATCAAGTCTGGCCTCTCTCACATTCCTGACCACATACCAAGTTAACATATTCCCGGAAACAGTAATAAAGATCATATTCAAACGCCGCAAATCATACAATACATCGGACCAGACGCAACAGTATACCTTCAGACATAGAGATGAACCATTGAGTACCTCTGGCATTCTTTCAAGTTTGATCAGATCTTGTCAAAAGCTAATTTAATTTTTTGACACTTAGAATGGCAGATGCATGTGCTGTAATGAGTAGACCACTGAAGGCGATTTTAAAATAAGGGTAAATAATTTGCAACAAGTACAATATGTAGATGGTTATGCGCCATGATAATAACGAGGTTTGTCTTCTCTGCTCTTTGTAAGGTGATCAATTTAGAGCAGTTTGAGAGGAGTTTCCTTATATCTTCCTTAAACTATCTTTATCACCTGTCTTGTCTCTTTCTGTCTCTCTTTCTCGCTTTCACTTACGTACAAGCAGAGCGTGGCACAATGGTTAGGGTACTTGCCTTTAGTGCATGAGGTCCCGGGTTCAATTCCCGGCGGTGGCGATTTGCTGGGATATTGACTTGGAAAAAAGTCTGAAATTAATTGGCAACCTCTGTAGATTAAATTCAGACTTCCCTCATGGTCTCCTCATGGTTTATTTAGAATTGGGTAAATGAATCATGAAAGTACTCCGTCCTTCGGAGGGGACGTTAAGCCGTCGGTCCCGTGTGCAGAGAGCCATACCTGTACATGTATCTCGCAGCCAGTTTCGAAAAGAGTAGGGTGTTAACCCCTGACTGTTCCCAACCCGTCCCTGATTTCAAATGGACCCCAATGGAAATAAGCTTCAATAGAGGTTTTCTTGGGTTATCCAGGGTTGTCAAAACCCAAACAAATAAAAAAATAAAAAAATCAACATGGCAATGTTCTTTGCATCTAGTAATATCAGGCTAATGAATGTCATTAACTTGGTTTCTGCAAGGTATCAGTAACATTGTTTGCCCGGGATTGTTTGACAGTAAAAGATGGCCAACGTCTTCCAAGGATTGTGGGACTGTGGTTATATAATGAACACACAAGATAATGTTTTTGGTGTGATTCGCAGGACGTGGTGACACCTTCCATCCCTTTGATTACCCTAGTCTTACTTTTATTATACCATCTGTTATTGGGTAACAGCTCGCCGAATTCTTTTAACGATGTTGCAATACATTTGCCCAGTATGTTTATTATGTACAATATGAATGGTGCCCCACTTAGAGCGACAAAATCTCATAGATAAACACCCTTTATGCAGGCATTGTATAGAAATCGAATAATTGAAACCATTATAAGGTTTAATAAATTCCATTAGGAGGGCATCTGTGACAGGTGACTTGTGATAATGATTAGACAAATTGAATTCCAGGGTTTCTTCCAAACCGCTTTCGATGTCTGAATACTGAGTTGCCATCAGGTATAGGAACATACTTCCTTTTAGGACGGGCAAAGAGATTAAAATCTCATTCTATATAGTATGACATTTTCGGCCTCATACCCGATCGTCAATATTGATCCATGTCACACGCAAGACATTTTACGAATTTACGATAATAACGAGATTTTTCTTCTCTGAGAATTTCAAATATAAAATAAAGGGTATGTTTCATTTTTGTTGATACCTTTATATGTTTGCTTGATTGTAAATAAATAATTATAATTTCCTCTGTTTGTTTTTGTTTTTGTTTCTTTCTTCATGGTTTTGTTATTGTTGTTTTTATTGTTTCGGTTAAAGGATATCATATACAGTATGGCGGACAAGAAGCCAAGAGAACTAAGAGATTCATTTCCCCCTTGCAGATTAAAGTAGAAGCCGTATTAGGTAGAAAAATATTTTTATCCGACGCTGAAAAAATTCACTTGTTTCACAAAAATGTCTAGATATTTTTTGCTTCGTTGTTATAATTTTTAATGAAACACCCTATATTTCCATCGCCTGCTCACAATTGCAAATCGCATATTTTAATAAAACACTAAAGGCTTTGTGAATTCCATTTCCGTGATAGCTGACTTTTTTGCCCTCTCACACAGTATCAGCATTGAGAATTACCAACATACAACCTTTTACTTTGGAAGAAAACTGATACAGTCGACTGCTCAGTGTCATAAGTTAGTAAGTGCAATATCTGCCTTGTGAACATTTGGCAATTGTGCTCATCTACACATGGCAGCTATTGCACTTACACACTCCTGGCACTGATCAATGTACCTCTCAAATACAAATGGAGTATCTGCTCCGTTGTTTACTTGCATATACTGCTATAAACCTTTGGTGCAGATTTGTCTCAAAAACATGTCCTACCTATTATACCTCCTAAGGAAAAGGACAGTATTTACTTTCTTATTCGTTTGTAGATACTGCTTTTCACTTCCGATGAGATTGTTACTAAGTATTGGATAAATCGCATTCCAAAGTTTGATCCAAAGCTTTACTTCAATAATACTACAGATTCTCATGTTGAGAATCTGTGATAATACCCTTTCCATCAAATTTATTCTACAATTTTAGAGAAAGAGGTAGTTAGAATCGTCCCTAAGTTATCGCTTTACTACATTTTAATGAGAAGCATATGATTCAATTATGAGACATACATTTAATTCCACAATGTATGGTCCTACCCTGCTTCTAATGCTTGAAGTGGTAGAAAGAGTGGCGTTTTAAGTGCTGAATATTTTGTTCTCCAACCGATAATGCAACTAGCTGTAGAGTTCAAAAGGATTAGTGGTTAGAGGGAGCGATACAACTTTTTACTGTATTCAGATTGAAATAAATTAGGATGAGCTTTGTGAGAAGAAACAGAGTGACAAACGATGCATCGCACAATAAAATGTGTCTATTGTTACAACTGAGAAGATAATAAAAAAATACATGATTTTCAGAAGTTGAAAACAATAGACAAATAGCAGAGTAACAACTGTGCAAAGACAAAACAACTTTCAAAGTTTTTTTGGTAATGCGAAAGTTTTATTTCTTCCATTATTATTTATGTAAATATTGTCAATTGCCTATGTGGAGTCCGGGTATTTCACATTATGGAGAATACTTGATTGATATCTACCTTAATATTTCCCCGTAAATTCCTTTAAAATACAGGTGAAATGTGATCAGCGGATTGTAATTTACACAACAGCCTTTCAGTTATATGATCAACCGCAATAAAGTTAAGTTTATAATCCAGTGGCTATTCTACAAGCGCTCGAAATTTGACAGATTAGCTCTGACAATCCCTTCAAAGCAGCAAGAAACGATCCACACCATTCGTCAAATCTCAATATTACATCGATAGCGATGAAAGTAAAATCTCAACATTAAACGCAATTGAGAAAGGTCATTTTATGAGATATTCGTAGTACAATATGTGATGTTTTATTTACAGGCGGTGTAAGGTTTCCTTGCACGCTGAATGGCAAGCGGAGTGGCGTGACACACTTCTTCTGCTCAATATGACCCCAAAACTACGGCAATCTGGTGATGAAATGTAATGTACTTGCGCGATTACAGGAATAATGGTCAATGTATTAAGGCAGATATAAATTGGGAGTGTATATTACTTAACCGTCGTGGATGATCCATAGTATAAGAAAGTTTTAACTTATATTCAGAGCTGTGATAGCCTGCGGCTTACATCCACAAGCCTTCGGAGCCACTGGTTTATTCCGTGGTCGTCACGTGACCGCTGGTGTTTCTCGGGTCACATGACTTGATGATGTTGTCATAGCTGAGAGGGAGGATGTGCCTGCCCTGGTCCCTGTTCAGGTTGCAGTCTCGTCTCTTGATGTGAATGGCTTCGCGCACTCCCCTGCGGTACCAGTCACTTTCGCGGTCCAACACGCGGACATTGTCCCAATCAATGCGGTGCTTGGCCCTCATAGCGTGCTCTCCAACCGGAGTGCTAGGTCTTTCATGTTCCTTGAGTCTATTTCGTAGAGGGCGGGCACTCTCACCAACATAGGTGGGATCACAGTCAGCACATTGGAGGCCGTATATCGCACCTGATTTATCCAATTTGTTCTGTTCAATTTGCTTGTTTCAATTTCGTGATAACTCATTTCACACCGATTCATCTTCCCACTTCACTATTAAATGAACCAATCAATCAAGTTCATGTTCGCATCCGTAAAATGCAGAATGTTACACTGCCCGAATTTTACAAGGATGTAAACAGAGATCGCATCGATTAAACTCACTGCTCGCGTCGAAAGCACACAACCTTGAATATCTTCACAACTTTTATACATATATTGGAATATTTGAATTCTGCGAGGGAAATTTAGTCTAATGATTAAATGAATACAAAATGCCTGACATATATTAGGTAGCTCTTTTATATGTCAGAATTTCTCTTGCTGTGTTAAAAACTTCATCTCAGGGTAGGAAATGACGTACAGTCTTGTGATATAATTGAGTTATTTGGCAAGAGCTATCACTGGCCAATGAAAGGGTTTCTTATTTTTGGCGCGGTGAAAAACAATTTACCTCATTGGTCAAACAAAATTTATTCATTGCTAGCGACTGGACTATAAACGCATCTTAAGACAACACCCTAGGGGAGACAGGTTCCCGTATAGATCTCTGTTGCTGAAGGTGACAGATTACAAATGAGGGTTTTTGTTTTCAGTGAGATTTTCTTGTAAATTTTTAAAACTAACCAAGCACATCCTTATATTGAAGATAACCAGCTATCATTAAACGTGCAAATAACTTTGTACAAGTACGAAATATTACGCATACCTTGCGGGAATGTGGAAACGGCTTGACCTACATTGCCGCACTGTTTGCCTTCTATGCTTTTATAATAACATAAGACAACCAGAATTTACTCAAAATTCCAGAAAATCACAGCGCTGATTTTTTTAGATAAAAAGATATTATCAACTTCTACCAAATGAACACAGCTCAATCCTAATTATTTATTTAGTAGTAGCTGGCAATAAAAGTTAAATTTCGCTATTTGGCCAAATTTATGAATTAATTAAGTTCTAAAAATGTAAATATTTAGTGTGTTTTCAAATGCTGTGACAATCAAGTCTAAAGACATGTACGAAGTCTAATTTCAGTTTATTCATTCTAATATTTGAAAAAGATATTTTTCAATCTTATAAACCAATCACTTGATTAAAGTAACATAAAAAAGTGGAACTGGGAGTTTGTTCGAACATTTTTCTGTTTTATAGTCTTATTTGATTGTGTACTTTGGTTAGGATCCCTGCTCTTATCAATGAGACTGTAGAAAAAAAGATGTACTAGAATTTTACAGAAAATTTACGAACAATTTGGGAAAGTTGCGGGAAATTTATTCTGTAAATTGTTTCGGTCATTTACATATTTTACAGAAGATATTTACGGACATTTCCGGAAATGTCAGTTAAATTACTGCAAACATTTTTGACAGTGTATGGCTTATATGATCAATCATGCAACACTTCTATAATTATGTTACGTTATTTTAATGGATAAAAAAGTGGTAATTTACTTGTCAAGTGACTTTAAACAATAAAAAGTTATTATATTTGAATTATGATACATTGATTGGAACAATTGCAAAAACAAAATAATGGACCATGATAATTTCCGGTCCTCGCCGTCGCGACAGCCCAATAGCTTGATACTTTTCTACAGCCAATCAATCTTAAACAAGAAATCGATTACATAACATGCTACTACGCTAAGCATCTTATTTTTACATTCGAAACATTAAACAATATCTTATCAACTGTACTTCGATTTTAGATCAGACAAATTGAATCATCCCTCACTTTGTATTCGGAGCGTATAGTCTCTAAATTGCAGATTACATTTTTAACATCAAGCGTTAAGTGTTGCTATTTCAGGGAGAAGATACAGTAATATTAGAGATTTTTAATAACATTAAATGTCGATTTAACATCGGTTAACGCTCCGAAAAATGTTCTTATTAAATATCGTTTTAGATACATTTTAATGATCCTTATACTCCTCGGTGAATTTAGTGATATAATCTTGACGACATTTAACTGAATATTCAGCAGATTCGCAACAATTACAGCAGTGGTGCTTGAAATTACTTGGGATTGAATGTATGTGTCACTATGGATAGTGGGGAACTATGATTTAAGGACATATAGAGGGAATAAAGGTATAATTCGGAAACAAATTTCTATTTCTAACACGCCTTTTCTCAGGATTGACGCCCATGCAATAGGCCAGATTTCAGCCTTTGAGCAAGTAATATCTAACAATAGATATATCTTAAGAGCCAAAATTGTTTGGTTTTTATCTTTTATAGTTTATTTCTGCAGGGGTAATACATTGATCTTACAGGAAAAGAGTCAAGGAAGCCACTGGTCACGTTTATATTTCTATATGTATTGCAGTTATTGAGTTATGACAAATACCAAAACGAATGTTTTCGCTATTTTTCTCTTCCAGGAAAAATCACGCATATGATGGAAAATTATAACCCATTACAATCAAATAACTGAGCATCGGTTATTTGGAGGGAATTGTGAAAAATCTACACACTTTGCCCCTTGGAACCCAGGAATATCCCAAGGTCCAAAGCAAAGTGTTTAGATTTTGCACAATGCCCGACATATTACCGATGCAAAGTTATTAACCTCATTTATAACCGACACTTTCATCTCTCCATTTTTTTCCTCAAAATTAAACAATTTTTACGTTTTGCCTTTCCAAATACTCAGGCTAAAACAGGACGACCAATAAGTGCGAATCACAATTTGAGCAAATATGATAGCTCAGGTAGGTAAGGCTCCGACTCGCCTTAAAGTGACAAATGTGTCAGATATAGAAATGCATACATCATACTGGCTCCAATCATTAATAGATGTTTATACCCAAAAGACCCCCGTCTCGCACAGAGTTTGCAACTTCATTTAATTTTAGGGAATTAACTCAGAAAAGGTTTGATTTGTTAATGTTCGAAAACAGAAATGTCAGATCAATATTTAAACAACAATATCATTATTTCAAATTGTGAATTTATGCGGTAAATCTATGTTTTGATTATCGTAGACAGTAAATGCTCTCTTTCGTTGTTTAGTTACGATTAACAAAACTGTAATACAAGTAAACTCACCAAGTCCTTGGATTAGACAGTTCGAAAACTGTCTTATATTTTGAGAGAATAAAAGACGTAAATTTATTGTGTGGAACTATAGTGTAGAATTATGATCGATGGAGAGGGGATAGACAGAAGAGTCTGACCCCTAAGATGGGAGCACTGGCCTGTAAACACTAGAGTGTACCCTTGACCTTTGTTAAGGGAATCATTTTTTTGGAAAGAATCGTAAGAAACTAAAAGGGAAACCGAGAATACATTCCCAGCAAACACAAAAACGTTTTCAAAACGTTTTAAACAGGTTATATTTTGGGTTTGGGTTTAGATAAAAACGTTTTAATAACGTTAAATGTCGGGTTATATAAAGGTCATGAAAACGTTTGTTTGAAAATACAACAATGTTTTTAAAATGTTTTCAAAATGTTATTGTAAAATATTTTTTGCAAACATGTTTTACCAAATATTTTATCAACACTTAAATAACATTGTATTAGAATATTTGCAGTAGGTTATCAACAAATGTTTTTTTATGTTATGAAAACGTTTTATACCCTTTATATGCCTTTTATGTAACCCGACATTTAAACGTTAGGTAGAAGGAGTCCAACAGCAGAATATGCAGATGCATAAAGTATATGACAACTGTCAGTACCGTGGCCTGGACCGTGACTAGAGATTGGAAAGGATGAAAGATAAAAGAAAAGGAGAGAGGGGGAAGAAAGAGATTTTTCACCTGCTGCTTATGAGATCGTACCGGACCCAATTACATCAAGAAGAACATATCAGGTGTGGCCTCACTAACATTCTTGATCCCATACCAAGTTTTCAGGCAGAATTTTATATTCCCGGAAAAAGTAATAAAGTTGTTTTGATCATAATCAAACGCCGCAAATCAACAGTATACAGTACCTGCAGACATTGAGATGAACCACTGAGTACCTCTGACATTCTTTCAAGTTTGATCAGATCTTGTCCAAGTTAATTTAATTTTTTGACACTTAGAATGGCAGATGCATGTGCTGTAATAAGTAGACCACTGAAGGCGATTTTAAAATAAGGGTAAATAATTTGCAACAAGTACATTATGTAGCTAGCTATGCGCCATGAATAAGGTAAGTATACCTCGCTGTATGACATTTTCGACCTCATGCCGTGAAGAGGAAGCAATCGTCAATATTAATCCATGTCACACACAAGACATTTTACGAATTTACGATAATAACAAGATTTTTCTTCTCTGCTCTTTGTAAGGTGATCAATTTAGAGCAGTTTGAGAGGAGTTTCCTTATATCTTCCTTAAACTATTATATCTTTATCACCTGTCTTGTCTCTTTCTGCCTCTCTTTCTCGCTCTCACTTACGTACAACATGGCAATGTTCTTTGCATGTAGTAATATCAGGGTAATCAATGTCATTTACTTGCTTTCTGCAAGGTATCAGTAACATTGTTTGCCCGGGATTCTTTGACAGTAAAAGATGACCAACGTCTTCCAAGGATTGTAGGACTCTAGAATTTCAAATGTAATAATAAGGTAACGTGGTTACACCATTATGGACATAACGACATTTAAATATATAATGAACACACAAGATAATGTTTTTGGTGTGATTCGCAGGACGTGGTGACACCTTCCATACCTTTGATTAACCTACTCTTACTTTTATCATGGATCGAATATTGACATCTAAATTAGTACGTGATATGAAACCAGCAGGATATTGGGTAACAGATCGCCGAATTCTTTTAACGATGTTACGATACAATACATTTGCCCAGTATGTTTATTATGTACAATTTGAATGATGCCTCACTTAGAGCGAAAATATCTCATAGATAAACACCCTATATGCCGACATTGTATAGAAATCGAATAATTGAAACCATTATAAGGTTTAATAAATTCCATTAGGAAGGCATCTGTGACAGGTGACTTGTGATAAAGATTAGACAAATTGCATTCCAGGGTTTATTTCAACCGCTTTCGATGTCTGAGTGATGAGTTACCATCAGGTATAGGAACATACTTCACTTTAGGACGGGTAAATAAGTTAAAATCTCATTCTCTATCATTCTTTAAAATAAAAAATAAAAAAGGTTATTTTTCACTATTGTTGGTACATTTATATGTTTGCTTGATTGTAAATAAATAATAATAATTTCCGTTGTTTGTTTCTGTTTCTTTCTTCATGGTGTTGTTATTATTGTTTTAATTGTTTTAATCACATATTTCTAAATGAAATACAGTTAAAGCTTTCAGTATGCTAGTCTTGTCAAGAAGCCAAGAAAATAACATATTCATTTTCCCTCTAAAAGTAGGCAGAAGAATATTTCATGTACGACGCTGACAATAGTCGCATGTTACAAATTGTGTTTCGTTGTTATTAAGTCAACATCATTAAAACATTATTTTCAATGAAACACCCTGTATTTTCATCGCCTGCTCACAATTGCAAATCGCATCTTTTAATAAGACACTAAAGGGCTTTGTGAACTCCATTTAGAAGACATCGGTGGCAGCTGACTTGTTTGCCCTCACACACACAGTATCTGCACTGATAATCACCAACAAATACAGCCTTTTAATTTGGAAAGAATTATTCATAAATTCGACTGCTCAGTGCCATAAGTGGGTAAGTGCAATATCTGCCCTGTGAACATTTGGCAATGGTACACACAGTATATTGTGCTCATCTACACATGGCAGCAATTGCATTTACCCACTTCTGGCACTGAACAGTCTACCTCCTAAATACAAATGCGGTATCTTCTTCGTTGTTTACTTGTAGGTACTGCTATAAACCTTTTTTGGTACAGATTTGTCTCAAAGATATTTCCTGACTCCAAAGGAACAGTATTTACTATCTTATTCGTTTGTAGATACTGCTTTTCACTTCCAACTATCTTCCAATAAGGGACGCACCATTTGATACTCAGGGGGGGTAGGAAGTTAGGGTCGGAAGTTAGGGTCGGGGGAAGAAATTTTTTTTTCACCGCCGAAGGCGGCAAGTTTTTTTATTTTAATTTCATGCATTATACACAGTTAGGTGGGGGAAGTTTTTTTTTTTTTTAGTGTTGGTGGGGAAAGTTTTTTTTTTTTGCTCATGTAGTGGGTGAAGTTTGTTTTTTTTTGAAAAAAAACTAATGGTGCGTCCCTAAGAGTGTAACTAAGTATTGGATAAATCGCATTCCAAAGATTGATCCAAAGCTTTACTTCTATAATCACCTTTTCATCAAATTAATTATACAATTTAAGAGAAAGAAGTAGATTATAATCGTCCATCTCTTTGCTACATTTTAATGACACGCATATGATTTAATTATATAGTCCTATCATGTTTCTAATTCTTTAAGTGGTAAGAGGAAGGGTGCCATTTCAAGTGCTGAATTTTTTGTTCTCCAACCGATTATGCAAGTATAGAGTTCAAGAGGACTAATGGTTAGATGGGGTGATTCAACTTTTTACTATAATCAGATTGAAATTAATTAGGATGAGCTCTGTGAGATGAAACATAGTGACAAATGATGTATCGCACAATAAAATGTGTCTATTGTTATGAACTTGGAAAATAATTTTAAAAAATATATGATTTTCAGAAGTTGACAAAAATAAACAAAGTAGCTGAATTAATTAATAGCAGAGCAACAATATTGTGCCTATTTTTCGTATTTTTGTACAAATAAACATCATTAGAACTGGAAAAACAAAACAACTTTCAAAGATTTTGATAATGGGAATATTTTATTTCCTACATTATTATTTATGAAAATATTGCCAATTACCAATTACCAGGTATTCATGTTTTTTGCATTATGGAAAAATACTTGATTGCTATCTACCTCAATGTTTCCCCCGTAAATTCCTTTAAAATGCAGATGAAATGTGATCATCGGATTGCAATTTACACAGCAGCTTGTCAGTGATACGATCAACAGCAAGAAAGTTGAGTTTATAATCCAGTCGCAATTCTAGAAGCGATCAAAATTGGACCGATAAGCTTTGACAATCCCTTCAAAGTAGAAAGAAACGATCCACACCATTCGTCGAATCTCAATATTACATCGATAGCGATGAAAGTAAAATTTCAACATTAAACGCAATTGAGAAAGGTCATTTATGAGATATTCGTAGTACAATATGTGATGTTTTATTGACAGATGGTGTAGGTTAAAGACCACTAATAGGCCTGGGCGATACATTGAAATACGATGAGGAACTATTTGTTTTCATGGCATTCGAAAAGACTGCATTAAAATCGCTGAAATTGATCAAGTTATAAAAAAAAAAAAGTAATTTTTAGAGTTTGATGCTTCAAAATGGTACATTTTCTCTCATTATATGACATTTTGATTTAATAGTACCAAAATTCATACGCACGGTTTCGGTTTTTAGTAAATAGTCGCCTTATCATATTGTAACTTTCAGCTTCGAGGGCGCACTGTCATTTTAAGGTGTTTACGGTTCAGTGCGTTAAAACAAGAAAAGTCTCAGGTCAACCTATGTTGAATTTTTGATCATTTGGCATCTAAATCATATAGTTTCACCTGATATTGGTGGCATTGAACTGTGAGAGTTCTGAATATGAGAAAATTCCACCCGAAATTAGGCATTTTCCCATTGAAACACGTGTAATACATAATTAGTGGTATTTAACCTGTAAGGTTTCCTTACACGCTGAATGACAAGCGGCGTGGCGTGACACACTTCTTCTGCTCAATATGACCCCAAAACTACGCCAATCTGGTGATGAAATGTAATGTACTTGTGCGCAATACAGAAATAATGGTCAATGTAAGCCAGATATAAATTGTTTGTTTATTGCCTGTTTACTTCAATCTTTAAGAAACGGCAAGTCCATTTAAGTTGCTGCTTAGAAGATTTTGGTGCAAATGAAAGGCTTATATTAGAAGGAAAACTGTTAGTAATGCCTTCTACCTTGAAAGAAGATTGGTTCATAAATTTACCTCCAAAATGCAGTTTCTGCTTAATAGATAATGCTTTAATTCAAATTCAAAGTTAGAAATGTTCTGTCCCACAAGTACAAAGACAGACAAGTTCTGTCTCACAAGTAAAAGGACATCGTCTACTTTGCTATTTATGAGCGGTTACTGCGTTTTTACTTGGAGGCAGAACTGATCTCAATTCTATTACAAGCATTCCCCTTCTATGAAACTCTATTATGCCGATGCTCAGTTCAGGAGACCCATTGTTTCCGTTCAATTAAAAGCTTTTCAGCAACGCGGCATTTTCCGACGTACTTCTTTCATCTGCATTGAATCCAAAATACGTATTTTTATAAACGTGGATTTCCATTTCCCTAAAGGTTATTCAGGTTTTAATGATAAATTTTATTATTAAATGCTTTTTAAAGTGGATATTGAAAATAGTTTCTGATTCAATAATAGTTGGGATTTATCCTTGAAATTAAATATCCTTTAGGCGGGTGGCCAATTAAAAGACGGTATTAATACTAATTCCACAATCCAAATAAGCTTTTGCATGTTCTTTTTGCCCTTATAGTTTCCAACAAAGTCGTCCGGGAATCGAATTGGTTATAACCCATTAGCCAACCGACTCTAGCCAAACATTGGCCTAAACATCGTAGCATCACATAGCATTTCGTCACTCTCTGAACTATCACTTTTTCAAGACAATCTACCCATATAGAGACCTCTCTCTTTTAATTGACTGAATTCGGCGCTCTTTTTTAAATAATAATATCTTCCCTGAAGTCGTAACGGTCTGCGTTCTGTTATTCTTTGTCCCTTGTACTTCATGTTTATTTTAAACCTTGCATACGGCGGGACTTTAAAGGTAACCTTTAAATTTAATCAGAATAAAGCCGATCTGCTATTCGCAACATGCCGATGCGTGGTATTTATAGCTAATGTCTGACCAAACCTCAGATGATGTTGAAAGCATCCCATACACGAGACAACACCTTTTCAATTGCTTCAATTCGAAAGGATTATACCTGCTTCATCAAAAGCCTGCCAACTATAATTACACACATAATATAAGTACAATATTTTGTCGTCTGCTCTACAATCCGGTCAGTTCCCGTGTGTGCATGTGTGTGTTAACAGGTTTGTTGTCATGTGATCCTTTTAAGAACTGTGAAGAAAAATGTGGGCATGTAGGTACTTATTAGTATATTCATTATGCAAATATGATTTACTGAACTGGTAATAAATCGTAAAGATATTGAGTCGATATTGACAGCAAATTTTATTTACGATGTAATAACTTTGTCGTCTGATAAAATCGTCTGCTCTCAGAGAGTTAAGAATGATTCGCCGTCTGAGGTTACAACATAAGCAGAAAATCAGTTGCAACTGTCCAACTAAATTGTACATTGTAGGATATTGCTTGAGGGTTGCCAAGTGTCGTACAAACAAAAGAATATTATGAGAAGGTAAAATGCGGCACTTCTACATACGTAGCTTGAGGTTCGCAGGGGGACTGAGAGGTCACCGGGTTTGAACAATAATTTGAAACAAATGTTCCTACGGGGTAAGCAAGTGTTTGACGTTTAGATGGACTGCGAAATGGTCTAATCTATATATTATTTTATTAACCATAGTCAAATGTTAGTCCTTTAGTTTTCTCTACATCTATTCTGTTATTTATTCTCTTCTTTCTTTTAGTTCGTTGTTTTTCTTCTTTCCTTTAACCTGTCTTTTTTATTATGTTATTGCAGTGTTATAGCAGTCAAGTTAGCTCAATCGTTAAGGCGTTAGTGCCTAGTATGCTCTCGTGGAAAAGTTGAGTTGGCTTTAAATTCCCCTGGACAAGGAACTTACTGCTAATTGTCTCGTTGTAACCCGTACGAAACTCGGGGAGCTGATCTTGGTTGCGATGGTTATTTGTGGAATGTCTAGGGTGTGCGCTCTTGTAGCAGCAGAGTCCCTGATTTGTTGTTAAATGGTTTATGGAATGATGTTGTGGATCAACGTCTAGGCGTTGTGCCTGTGCGTAGCGCACTATAAATCACTGGGCTTTTTTCTTTCTTATTTATTGCTTGTCTGCATATATTTCCACTTTTATCAATATATATTCCAACATTATAATAATCTCACACTTTTTTATCAGATTTCATGGAATATTGGATGCATTATTTTACTTTTTTAAAGATTCACTTTTCAATCTGCGGCGTATACATCGTATGTACGAGCGTAGACTCCTCATACCCATGTGTTTTTAGACACCAATGATGTTTCATCAATAAAGTTGTCTTAATAATAATTATACACTTATATATTTTATATCCATAGTATATCTCTAAGGATAAATCTATATTCAATCCAGTTCCCGTAGATTATAAAATCACTCTGGTAAATTTCCTCTCATTTCTTATACACCATCTCCCCATGCATTCTATTATTCATGAATGATATATCTCAAGGCAATAAATCGCCTAGCAAATATCAATGTTGTCACTCAATCCATTCTACTCAAATAAACCCAAGATTAAAGGGACAGGTGTTGCCTTACTGTCCCCATATTAAACCGGCAACAAACTGTTGCCTTCAGAGATATTATACACGAAATATAAACGGTTGATGTAAACATTAACACTCTAGTTTGACACATGGGGCGGCATTTCTGAACAAAAAGTATGGTACATGCTAATCATAACATGTGGGTTTAAATAGTTCGACCTAAATAATACTAGATAGGAAACACACAATCGGGAAAATTTGTTGGAAACATTTTGTCCGATAAATTTTGTGATCCCAGATAGCAAGACTTTGTTGGCTCAACGTTGGCAATGGTCGGCAGCAGACTTCCCAATCACAATAAGATAATAGGCCTATATATAAATACATGATGGTTTCGAGTGTTATCTAAGCTACATGTATATTACAGAGAATAGCATTTGCTAATGTGTACCAACACTAAATAAAGATACGATCACTCACAACAAATTCCCATCAATAGGAAAGTTTACATCGCTTAAAGGGACACACAAACGTGTTATCGATGTCATGTCCATCGCTAGTCTATTCAGTTTGAGCTTAAAAGAATAGGTCATATAAATGTTTCATGTTTAGGTGTTTCCTGGAGGTGTTTACAGTTTTAATATATTTATAGCAGCAGCATGCACTCTTAACCTTTATATCAACTTACTCGCTGTACCAGATTGCACCATTTACTGTAATCGCAAGTTACAACTTGCACGTCGCTATATCAACTAGCTCGGATATCTAAGAAAATTCCACAGTGGATGATCATTCAATGTCCAAGAAAATAAGGAACAGTCCAGGAGAGTGCTATATACGGAACATGAGTATGGCATAATAATACCTTCCTATGACAATGGCGCTGCACTCGGATAATCTTATTATCTTCCCCGTGTGTTCATTTTGGCTGGAACATGTATCCAGTATATGCGCCCTATCCTTTACTGTAGGAGTTTGTTTCATTTCAAATGAATAAGGTCAGTATTCTAAAGCTTTATCCAAATCCAGGAGAATTAACTCTAGTGTTATATGTAGATCTTAATGATATTGGACGTTACAAATTCTGACAGAGTAGAGAGATTGCGAAATTTACGTGAAACGTGACACGGGAACGCGAACGGCAAGCTACATTAGTCGAAAATCGGTTATTATGCCCTCTAGAGGGTGAAATCTATTGTGAATTGGTCAATCGTGGAATTACCGTAAGGCGATCACGTTGCGGTTGGTAGCAAAAAATGACGTTCCAAAATGACAAAAAAACGCATTATAAAATGCAGAAAAATGTTATGTTTATTATGTTAAGAAACGAATCAAAGTATCCTAATAGAACAAGTAGAGTCCGACATGTAATAAAATCCATTTTGGGGTTAAAATTTGATCTCGTATAGACAAGAAGAAGTGAACAAATTTCGATTTTTTTTCGACGCGAATTCGAACGGGCAGATTGCCTATTCATTTGTGTGTGGAAAATGCCGTCCAAAAATCAGCTTGCGAAGAGGCGTTTTAGGCAAGATTGTGTCGTGTTACGGCATAAATGCGGTATAATTGTCTGTTTGGGACGGGGAACAGAAGTTCGTGCAACGCTATTTTTCGCCTTGCTTTTTCGTTGTGCATTAAACAGCTGTCAAAGTGTTTTGCTTATGGATACTATTCAGCAAACTCCAAAATGTTTTTAAAACATGATAATGCATGTATTTTTGGTTTTAGTTAAAACGTTTTGATAACATATCGATGTATGTTTATATAAAAATCATGAAACTTGTGTTATACTGAAAAAATAATACAACACCATTTTAAGCCAAAATTGGAAATGCTATAGTAAAATATCATTTGGCAAACATATTTAAGTGTCTATTGTGTTAGAACGTTTATCAGCAAGTTTAGAACAAAGGGTTTTTTGAATGTTATTAAAACTTTTAATGCCCTTGACCCTCACATAACCTTTAACCCGACATTTAACGTTTTATGTAATATATTTGTGTTTGCTGGGTAGTAATCGAACTAGGCATATTAGATTATCTATTTTCATTTTGCTTTAGAAAGTAAACTGGGTATTATTTATATGATAATGGAGTTTGTTTCTTGTTATTCGAATAATATACACCAACGTCCTAGGCATCCAACACCAAACTCTGTTTAGATTATTTAGACAAATAGCATACACGTGTGAACATAGGCCTATACTCATTTTCCAATTAGTTAGGGGAAAAAGTTCACTTTGGTGACCACTCTCTGGCTAGTAGGTTTGACGATTGATTCGACTTCTATGGACCATTTAGAAAAAAATAGCCACCATGTCCCTCGCGAAAATCCCGGCATTTTTCGCTAGAGGCCAAAATCCAAAATGGCCGCCACCACCATTTTGAAAATTTAAGTTTTGAACCAGAGCACCTATAATCATGCACAAAGACACTTTTTCGGATATGTCGAGTACAAGGATTCCGATTCTGACATTAGTTTGACATTACGGCATCATTTTCACCCAGAAATCCAAGATGGTGGCCGGCACCATCTTGAAAAATTTAGTTTTGAACAAGAGGACCTTAAATCGTGTACAAAGATACTTTTTGGATAAGTCGACCACAAGGATTTCAAATTTGACATTACTTTGACATTACGAACTCATATTTACCCAGAAATCCAAGATGGTGGCCGCCGGCGCCATCTTGAAAAAATTAAGTTTTGAACCAGATTACCTAAAATCGTGTACAAAGACACTTTTTCCGGTAAGTCGACCCCAAGAAATCCGAATCTGACATTAATTTGACGTTACAAAATAATTTGTGCCCAGAAATCCAAGATGGCCCCCATTTGGTAGAGCGTAAATGTGATTTTTGAATGAGAGCAGAAGCATAAGTGTGTCATTTCCGCCTTATCTGGGGTTCATGTCTCTTATATGGGGTTTCAACTGCCTTATCTTGGGTTTACATCCCTTATCTAGGGATAAGGCGCCTTATCTGTGGTTTAGACGGCCTTATCCTGGGTTTACGTTCCTTACCTGTGGCTAAGATGCCTTAACCTTAGCATATCGCAGTCTAAACCCAGATAAGGCATATAAACCCCAGATGATGCGCCGTAACCCCAGATAAGCGACGTAGACCCCAGATAAAGCAGTCGAAACCCCAAATAAGGCGCCTTAACCCTAAATAAGGAACATAAACCCCAGAAAAGGCATCTAAACCCCACATAAGGTGCCTTAACTCTAGATAAGGGTTGTTAACCCCAGATAAAGGTCGTAAACCTCAGATAAGGCATCTAAACCCAAGATAAGGCGCCTTAACCCCAGATAAGAGACGTAAACTCAGATATGGCAGTCTAAACCCCAGATAAGGCGCCGTCTGGGGTTTACTTCTCTTATATTAGGTTTATGTTCCTTATTTATGGTTAAGGCGCCTTATTTGGGGTTGGGACTGGTTTATCTGAGGTGTACGTCCCTTATCTGGGGTTACGGCGCCTTATCGGGGGTTTAAACTGTCATATCTGAGTTTACGTCTCTTATCTGGGGTAATTTTAGGTAATCTGGTTCAAAACTTATTTTTTTCAAGATGGCGCCGGCGGCCACCATCTTGGATTTCTGGGTAAATATGAGTTCGTAATGTCAAAGTAATGTCAAATTTGAAATCCTTGTGGTCGACTTATCCAAAAAGTGTCTTTGTACACGATTTAAGGTCCTCTTGTTCAAAACTAAATTTTTCAAGATGGTGCCGGCCACCATCTTGGATTTCTGGGGAAAATGATGCCGTAATGTCAAACTAATGTCAGAATCGGAATCCTTGTACTCGACATATCCGAAAAAGTGTCTTTGTGCATGATTATAGGTGCTCTGGTTCAAAACTTAAATTTTCAAAATGGTGGTGGCGGCCATTTTGGATTTTGGCCTCTAGCAAAAAATGCCGGGATTTTCGCGAGGGACATGGTGGCTATTTTTTTTCTAAATGGTCCATAGAAGTCGAATCAATCGTCAAACCTTACTAGCCAGAGAGTGGTCACCAAAGTGAACTTTTCCCCCTAACTAAATAGCCCGCAAAACTCAAATATCGCTAATCTGGACTGAATGCTTAGAGCATTATAGATACAGCCAGTCGTATTTGCATATCAATACCGAGGAAAGTAGTTCGATGAAAGAAGATAATCTTCTCTGGTTCGATGCACCCAAGGTGAATCAACGGGTGCTTCCTATTACCTTTAGATTATTTGTCTTAGCATAGCCCCATCATGATTGCAATTGCGTTTACACGTAGTCTTGGTTCAGACTCTATGCGGCTATCACGAACATACTAGGAACGACGAGCGTTAGGACCGACACAAACTGGCTGTGTAGGAGGCTAGTTTGGATGTGAACGGGACTATGACGTTCTACCGCAAAATGCAGAAATCCGTAACTCGTATGGCGTTTGCAGTGAACGCCTCTCCGCAATCTCTCTAATATTCTTGATGTTTCTTGATGTGTACAGTTTCTCATTGATCACCGCATACTCCATGGCGTTCTACTGATGTTTTAATACAGGGCTCATATAATTATACAGATATATGTATAACTATCGATTAAGAAAGGTAAGTGTCAAACTCGAGCCCTCTAGCCTGATTTCTAGAGTTATGTGACACCTTTTAGCAACGGTAGGTCATTTTAGTTTCACATATTTAACCCAATAAATAGGTACCCACAATGTAGACAAGTTCCGGTACCTGCAAAATGAAAAACTTTTTTTTTACTATAATGCAAAATCTTCCCATTTGGATCAACGCTCGATCGCCTTGTTCTTACATGTAACAGAATTTCAAAAACACGTAAAAGTCTTTAATTGTTGTCTTGCTACTTGTGAACAGTAAAACATATATTTTTAACACGCATGAATAGAAACTGAGAAGCTTGCATCAAGTAGCAATGATATAATAAGCTTTATCATCAGCTCACGATTGTGACTATACACAGTCTTAATCAATCATGTCAATAGGGCATCTGATTTTTAAGCATGATTTTACAATCAAATTAGTATCAAATTTACGAAAAAAGGAGGATATCTAATATCGTGATAACTCATTTCACACCGATTGAATCATCTTCCCACTTCACTATTAAATGAACCAATCAATCAAGTTCAAGTTCGCAACCGTAAAATGCAGAATGTTAAACTGCCCGAATTTTACAAGGATGTAAACAGATATCACATCGATTAAATTCACTGCTCGCGTCGAGAGCCCTGGGGCCGAAAGCACACAACCTTGAATATCTTCACAAGTTTTATATATATATTGGAATATTTGAATATTTGAATTATACGAAGGAAATTTAGTCTAATGGTTTAATGAATACAATCATGCCTGGCATATATTAGGTAGCTCTTGAATATGTCAGAACTGCTCTTGCTGTGTTCAAAAATCCATCTCAGGATAGGGAATGACGTACATTCTTGTGAGATAATTGAGTTGTTTGGAGAGAGCTATCACTGGCCAGTGAAAGGGTTTCTTACATTTGGCGCGGTGAAGAACAATTTACCTCATTGGTCAAACAGATGTTTTTCATCGCTAGCGACTGAACTATAAACGCATCTTAAAACAACAGCCTAAGGGAGACAGGTTCCCGTATAGATCTCTGTTGCTGAATGTGACATATTTCCAATGAGGGTTTTTGTTTTCAGTGAGATTTTCTTGTAAATTTTTAAAACTAAACAAGCACATCCTTATATTGAAGATAACCAACTATCACTAAACTTGCAAATAACTTTGTACAAGTACGAAATTGCGCATACCTTGCGGGAATGCGGAAACGGCTTGACCTATATTGCCGCACTGTTTGCCTGATATCTATGCTTTTATAATAACGTGATTGAGGCTCGAGCAAACTGGCATATGAAAATATTGAGAGAGAAAAAATCAGGACTCAGCGGGGATTGAACCCCGGTCGCTGGATTACCGGTCCAGAGCTTTACCACTGTACTACCCGAGTTCACAGTCGGTACTCGGGCAATCTCAACTTAAGTCCCCATGATAACTCTCTCATTGTGTCTCAGCGGCCAATTATATATATAATTTATTTTTAAAATTAAACAAGCACATCCTTATATTAAAGTTAACCAACTATCATTAAACTTGCAAATAACTTTGTACAAGTACGAAATTGCGCATACCTTGCGGGAATGCGGAAACGGCTTGACCTATATTGCCGCACTGTTCGCCCAATTTCTATGCTTTTATAATAACATAACTTATTATAGTATCGGTGGATAGTGACCTATTTATACGACGATCGGCATTTTGTTCATGAAAGTTTCATTGTGTTGATTATGTATGTTTGTTTAGGATCCATGCTCTTATCAATGAGACTGTAAAAAAAACGATGTATAGAATTTTATGGAAAATATACGGATAATTCAGGAAACAAAGTTGCCGAAAATGTATTCTATATTCTTCATAAATTCTTACCATAATTTACATATTTTACAGACGATATTTACGCACATTACTGCACACATTTTGCTTACATGATCAGTCATACAACACTGCTATAATTATTTATATTACGTTATTATACTGGATAAAAAGTGCTAATTTACTTGTCACGTGATTTTAAACCATATAAGTTACTATATTTGTAATATGATATATTAATTGGAACTATTGAACCGTCCGTCAGAGTGGAGGCGTTAAGGGGGTACTACACCCCTGTGGTAAATTTGTGACTATTTTTGCATTTTTTTCTCAAAAAATAATAACACACTGGTAACAAAAATTATGTATATTATTGGGGCAAGGAATCCAATTACTACACTGTAATTTCAGTGAACCAAGACAAGCGGTTCAGTAAATATGATAGGAAATGAGGTACATCCTAGCGGTACCTCATTTTCTATCACAAGTATCGAACCGCTTGTCTTGGGTCACTGAAATTTGGATTTTAGTAATTGGATTCCTTGCCCCTATAATATACATAACTTTTGTTACCAGCAAAAATAGTCAAATTTATTTACTTAAAGGGAGTGTCCGGCAATCATAACATTATCAGTCCAAGAGAACGCCAAATATGGATCAGGAGTATTACATAATAATACCCTGCTATGACAATAGCTGCACTAGGTTAATCGTATAATCTCCTTATGTGGTTAGCATGGCTGGGCCAGGAAATCCACAAGGTCAGCCAATGTATGTACATGTATTCGGTACATGTGCCATATCTTTTACAATGGGTTTGTTTTATTTCAAAACGCAACAGTCGATATTCTAAAGCTTGGTCCAAATCCAAGAGAAGAACCAACTCTAGTAATTTATGTGGTTTCAAATTATATCGGCCGTTGCGTTTTTGATAGAAATGGTGTTTGTTGATGTGCACAGTTTCCCATTAGATCATAACATGCTGTTGTACATCCAAGGTCAAAGGTCTTTTAATCCATATTTGGCGTTGTTCTGGGACTGATTATGCATTAAATGTTAGAAACATAATTATCAAGCACGAACAAAATTAGGCATAATGTTGTGATTGCCGGATGCTTCCTTTAAGCCGTTGCGACAGCCCCATAGCCTGGTACATTTCTACAGTCAATCAATGTTAAACTAGAAATCGATTACATAAAATGCTACTACGCTAACCATCTTATTTTTACATTCGAAACATTAAACAAAATCTTATCAACTGTACTTCGATTTTAGATCAGACATATTGAATCATCGCTCGCTTTGTATTCGGAGCGTATAGAGTTTCTAAAAATTATTACAGACTACAATTTTGACATCAAGCGTTAAGTGTTGCTATTTCAGGTAAAAGATACAGTAATATTAGAGATTTTCAATAATATTAAATGTCGATTTAACATCGGTTAACGCTCCGAAAAATCTTCTTATTAAATATCGTTTTAGATACACTTTAATGATCCTTATTCTCCTCGGTGAATTCAGTGATATAATCTTGACGACATTTAACTGAACGTTCAGCAGACTCGCAACAATTACAGCAGTGGTGCTTGAAATTACATGGATTTAATTTCTGTGACACTTGGTGGGGAACTACGATTTAAGGACATGCAGAAGGGATAAAAGGTAGACCTATATTTTGGAAATAATTAGAACTACTGAACCATATTTTGTAATACTGAAGGGGGGTTGTTGCATCATCATCTGTGATACCAAAATAAGTACAAACATGCCCCACATAATGCCGTGATGGCGCCCATGCAAATGTAGGAAATTCTGACTATGTACAAAAGTATAGGCAAAATTGATGTTCGGCAAAAATTCTATAAAAATGCGATTTTCACCGCATTTTTCCTCAAAATAAAATGAAATGACTATTTCAACCTAACTAATAAGTAAACAGTATGTAACTCTTGGAATAATTTCACAGAAGGGAAACGAAAATCAGTGATTTTACATAGAAAGCAATGGTGGGCCTCACCGCCCCCCTCTATGGTCATCTTTGATGGCCGGTCCTACCCCCGGGTAAGGTCCTGTGGTGAAAAAAAAATATCACTAAAATGAGCGCAAAGGATGCATCTGCGATTAACTTAGGTCGTTTGGGCGTAAACGCGTGCGGGTTTTTTTTTTATTGTGACGCCTCCCCTCCCCCCTCTTCGTAGTTCTAGGGTTAAGCAGCAAATATCAACAATAGATATTTTTAGGAGCCACAACCGTTCTTAGGTTATTAATTATTTTAAACTGTTGTGATTTGGTAGTTCACAGCATCTTACGAATAGTAGTGAGCTTTGGCAAAAACTGCATTGCTCAATTCATAGCGAGCCTGTAGAAGAATTAAAATATCACAGATATACTTTTATAGGTGCTGCGGTTCTTGAGTTACGTTGTAAAGAGGGCTGAAACAACAACACTTTTGTAAAACGTACATAACTCATTAACAACAATAAATTAAGCAAGTTTGCAAAGTATACGATTTGTAGAATAAACTTTTGCAAAACATCAAGGTGTTAATTTTCAATAATATATTGATCTAGATAATAAAAATCGATTTTTAGGTTGCTTCGACCAACAATACCTCGTCTACCCTTAGTTACTGATCATATTTCTACTTCAATATTTAGTAAGTCATTACAAATAATAGTTCAAAATGAAAGTTATCGCTATCCACCCTCCCAGGAAACATCATGTATATGGAGAAAAATACAACCCATTACAATGAGCCTTCGTATCTCACGCATTAAACTCATAACTTTCCCTGTGCGTGTGGGTTTATTTTTTCTCAATATTTGAGCACAAACACCGCTAGTTCAGGCACCGCTACGGCTCGCCTTAAATGTGGCAAATGTATCAGATACAGAAATGCATACATCCTATTGGCTCCAATCATCATTATAATTTTATACCCAAAAGACCTCCGCCTTGCATAGTTGTTGCCACTCCATTTAATATGTGATAATCAACTCACAAAAAGGTTTGGTTAGTTTATGCTCAAACAAACATAGAATGTCAGATAATTTTTTAAGCAAACAAATCATCAGTTATTGTCAATTTATACAGTATGTATTATCGTTGTAGACACTAAAATTATCTCGTTCGTTGTTCAGTCACGATTAACAGAACTGTAATACAAGTAAATTCAAAAGTACTTGGATTAGACAGCCGGAAAACTTTCTTGCCTTTTGAGAAATAAAAAACATCTGTGAGAGAAATGTATTTCAAAGTTTAAAATAATAATGAATAATAAGGATAAACATATTTGATGATTTACAAATACCCAATTTTTGATAAGCACATTAATGTTGTTAGAAAGTAGAAAAAACAGACTTAAAAGTGAAAGCTATTACTTGAGTCATATCAAGAGGAAAAAAAGATTAGATATTGTAGTTTTTTCAGAAATTTCGTTTTGATTCCACCATTTTTCACTTTCGACTGACTTTTTGTGCAAAATCAACGGGTATACCCATGGATGCATGCAGGTGGGAAAAAATCTTCCTTTAACAAACAATATTAGTTTAAAAAGCTATAATATAAACCCAAAAAAAAATCTCATGGGCGAATGTAAAAAATGGTCAGTAGCTTTCTGAGTGTATCGACAAAGAAAATATTTTCAGGGATATTAGAATGTTGCAAAGGTAGAGGGCGCCAAACAGCACTATGCAATGGACAGGTGGCAATAAAGGAAAGAATAAATAAGGCATTGCTTTTTTAATTCAAAAAATTCAGAAAAAATGTAAATTTTTAATGATCATATTTGGATTCAGCATGAAAAATGCAGTAAAAGTAATACAAACAAACTTAGTATTGGTTCAGTGGTTCTTGAGATAGCTCTTGATATTTTGAGGAAATATCTCAAAGAGTTTTTATTTTGAAGCCTAAGATTATCGGTTGTGCTCATTGTAGCGAAAACAATTACCATATGACCCTGGAAAGGGTGCTCAAACATCGGGGGAGAATTGACGAGTCATTTTGAGCTCATTGAGATTAGGTTAGTGATTTCCTTTCATCATTGGTCAAACCATTTTGTTCTAAGTTTTGTACATGGCTGGTACATAAGCTGTATAGAACTCCACCGGCAGGATAGAAATATCTCAAAAAAAGTCACTACCCCCCCTTAAGTAATGGCCATTATTAAAAAACGGGCTATTGCATTACAAATCTGTAAAATGCGTTACAAATCTGTCAAATGCATTTTGACACCTCATTTTATACGATAGCCCAGAAAACAATAAAACACTGGTCAATTTAATGTAGTGAGGTCCAGATTTGAACGTTACACTAACTGCAAAAACAATCAGATAATATAAACACAGATTTCCTTCCATTATACTAAATACAAATCAATAGAATTTACTGCAACTTACAAATCTTGGGTTACATTGATTTAAATGTACGCTGCGGCGTCAATATTTAGACAATTGCTACAAATGAGGTGTCAAAATGGGCAATAATATAATCACCCGTTTTTTAATAATGGCCATTATTTAAGGGGGTTAATTACTTTTTGAGATGTTTATAAATTCCCTTAAACGTGTTCCCTAAAATACAGCAGTAAGACAAACGATCTGATTTGATATAATTTCATTTATTATGCACAGTCTTGTAGGCGGAATGTTACTTTCTAAGAACTCTTTCAGATCAATTAATCTTTAATATTACACATGCAAATCCATGGTAGAAGCTGGTAGATAAATAGAATAAAACAAACCCGATAAACAAAATCTTGTATTATGTGAAGGGAAATTAGGATTGAGGTAAATAAATCCATTCATGTTCATTTCATGAGTTGCTGAAGGCAGCTTATGCAAATTGTATATTGCAAAAATCAGCTTCCATACATAAGCTGTGTTTACAATTTATTCACAAGCAAAATAATTAAAATAACTGAATGAAGAAATCGGATTTAAGCATCATTTATGACCTTGTCCCTTGTCACAAGTTGCTTTGCATTTTATTTTAATATTTGCGGCCTTCTTCACTTCTGACTATTAACGTCAAGATTACGCGCAATTGTAATGAGTATTTTAAGCATAAAACTTCAATAGAATCATTATTAAGCACAATTATTGTATTCTCTCGCACTAGAACAACAGATAATGATTACTTTCATTATAGATTACCAGGATACTTTATTACGTCAACCAATAAATTCTAACTGTAACAATTATTAATCGGATCATGAACATCTTTATACGTAAACTTATTTCTTAAACAAATTTAAGCTTATAGCAGTCACGAACATAACAAGAAGTTGAAACACTCGATATCGATCAACCAAAATTGAGAAATCACAATAAAGGTTAGTACTCATCATCATCATCATCAGTCGGCTGCGGAGCCAACTAATGCGATCTTGGGCAAGCGAAACAATTTTGTTTGGCTGCAGCATCCCTTCAGTATCTCCCAGGAGGTGCTGGACATACTGTAAGTACAGTACTCATTCTCTCCTTTTATTTTGGCTAGCACTCCACGGAATTAATGTTTATTGATCAACACTAATAATGAAGCTAAAGAAAGTCTCACTAATGAGATCTGATCAATGTCCCCAGAGTAAATTAGAGCTGGTACACATACACAAGACTACTTGCTTTCTAATTTTCACGTTAATTCTGAGTTTGATTACTATTCATGTAATCTAATATGCATGCGTATTGCATTTGCAATCAAACTCGTTTTTTTATATCAAATGCGTTACAATTGTTGATTTAATTTCATGGTATTCGGTATGATAATTGAAATGAGTGTATTGTTTCGTCCTAAAGGAGTTTAATATAATTTAGTATAATACCTATACATGGTAATGGTATCTTAGATACTAAAATCTCAGCTTACTTACTCCAGATTCCGAAAAGTTGCAGAAAGACAATTTTTCCCCAAACAATTTATATGTTGTTGTTTTTAAATCAAGGGTGGTACAATTTTGAAACGGGCTAATTATTACAACCCTTTAATCGCAGACCTGCTGGGGTCGTATGGGAAACACTACAACAAGCGATCGCATTTTTTTGAGAAAAAATGGACAAAGTGGTATGCAAAATGAAGGGGAAAATCATCTCGTTCTATTGGTGGCATCAGTAGCTTACATGCTTTTAAAGGTAGAAGCCAAAAAGTGGTACATCGGTGATGTACCATTTCAGTGCACATGCCTTCCTCACGAGAGTTTAGGTCCTCCAAATTTTGGCCTGGTCCAGGGTAGTCTCGGTCCCAGCCGATTTGTGCTCCTTCGTCACTACACAAACCGTCTGGCGACAACCTCATAAAACGTCTTTCCTGATTGGCTGAATTAACTCCGTAAAATATTGTGTTGCCAAATAAGGCAAGTGATGGACAACCATGCGTTGATATAAATCCCCCGTATTAATCAACACAATGTATGTGAGTACGCGTTGCGAGTCGCTGACATGAAAGGCGATATCAGACGAATGGCGCCTCAGTGGCTGCAAGCTAGCGTACATTTTACGTTTGCGGTATCTTCAAAGTACGATGTTTGTGTCACTTACGCAAGTCACGCCCTGATTCATCAGCTATAGCCAATTGAAAACCTTTTTATTTGGAAATTTATTAAACCAATCAGCGATCGTCATTTCGCGGTTGTCGCCAGACGGTTTGTTTAGTGACGGAGGAACACAAACCGGCTGGAACCGAGACAATGTCCAGGGCCACCAAAAAGCTAAGTTAAATCCGGGCCAGTATGGAGAAAGAGAAGAGATAAAGGTAACCAAGAACAAAGAGAGAAGAGAGAGACAGAGAGAGTAGAGAGTCTAGGGAGGGAGGAGGAAGGTAGAAAATGAGAGCAGAAGCGGAGGCCAATATAAATATATTGAATGTATGTACGAGGGGTATCAAGAAATCGCCCAGAAGTGAAAGAGCTATATCAATGAAATTTTGTCAGTGCAATCACTGGTCCTTATGTACATTATGGTCCAAAAATGGTCTCATAGGTATGTTTACTTTTTTTTACAGGTGGCACTAGATGCCAATAACCTGCTGCCCCAGTTACTGCGCATAAACTGCAAGATTGAGAAAATTGAGGCAAGCAGCATTATTAAGATCCTGCTTTTGAAGGGTTGCAGTGCCTAGAAAATTGATGATGAAATGAAAGTTATCTTCGGTGGTGATTGTGATATGTCACTGTCGCTTTTTTTTTTTTTTTTTTATTTCATCACAGATTTTCTGGGCACTGTAGCCCTTAAAATGGAACTTAATCATGCTACATGCCTCAATTTTCTCCATTTTGCTGGTTATGCGGTTACATAGGCAGGTAGTAACATCTAGCTCCTGTAAAAAAAGTAAACATACTTATGAGACCATTTTTGGACCATAATGTACATAAGGACCAGTGATTGCCCTGACAAAATTTTATTGATATAGCTCTTTCACTTCTGGGCGATTTCTAAAACTTTTTGATACCCCTCGTATATATCCCTTTAACTGTTTCACATTTATACTTAATTTTAATATAAAGACTGCACAAAAAGTAACGCAGCTGTTATAAATACGCCTATAGCTTCAGAACTAATGATTGTGTTCACAATATTTCAACATAGACAGAAGGATGATTTATTTACGCTTATTTTGATACCCTATTTGTCCAATTTTGTTCAATATTAACAACACAGCAGGGTTTTTTAAAGAAAAGTACCCACATTTAAAAGTTGCAGCTATTTGTATTCATTTGAAGTCAGCGCAAAGATTATGGAGGGTTTTACGTGCCACAATGCTTGCGTAATAACCATTGATCGCAACTTTTAAATTCGCGTATTTTTCTTTAAAAGCACTACTGTGTTGTTAATATTGAACGACATTTGACAAATGGGGTATCACAATTCGTGTAAATAAATCATCTGTCTTTCTATGTAGAAATATTGTGGAAACAATTATTAGTTCTGAAGCTATAGGGGTATTTATAACAGATGCGTTACTTTTTGTGCCGACTTTATACTACATAAAACGTGTTAGCATCATTCAGTTGAATGAACGAACCAGCGAGAATAGATTGGAGGCAAATTATGCTGCTTATCACTTGACGCGTCTCTCATTTAATGGGCATTTTAAACAACATAATAGCAATTTTACTTCAGGCATATCGAAATTATTCCATCCAAAAATAACTCGAGATGCAAAAACGGGCTTTAGGTGGTAATGACTTCACATTAGCAATGGAAGACAGATAAGATGGTTCCAACATACGTGAATATGTTAAACATTTATACACGGTATAATGTCTATGTAGAGGGTGTGGGGGAGGGATGTGTGTGCGCCTAAATGGTACATGTAACGGATGGAAACAGCACACAGCATTCTACGTTAACATCTGTTTTATGTTCTTTTATACATGCGGCAACAAAACCTTGTACAATAAACAAAACAAATTGAATACAAGGCCCATGACAAAATGCCAACCACAAAGAATTCATAAAATTCATTCAGAATCGTAAACTCTAATAGTTTAGGAACACAAAACAATGCATGGGTGATTTTTCAACAATATTTCATTTTTGAGCAATATTACTTGTACGTATTGGGGGTAACGTATCAGTGGTAACGTATCTGTGAAACCCTTTCCCGTCTTTGTCTTAATCGTGCAAGTGTAAAAAACTAACCGACTTAATACCCATTCTTGATCAGTCATCACCCAATGTACTAAAGTCTGGTATGGTATTTGGCTTAATTTATCACATCGTTTTTTCCGAGGAGAGTAGAATTTAGGTAACGTATCTGTGAAGGCATGAACGTAACGTCAGGACTTTTTGCCATTAATAGACCTGATTTTTTTTTACTTTGAAACCATTGAGTTTTGTTCCATATATATAATATAACTATGGAGCCTGCTTGATCCATCACATATGTGACCGTACAGCACGAAGGAGCCGTAAATGTCCTCAATTGTAGTCTGAGTTACAGTGTAAAATGGGCATGAAGGTCGTATTCATAGGTACCTCAATTTGGTGCTACGTGTACCTCATTTAATGAGATACACGTAGCACCAAATTGAAATACCTATGAATATGACTTTCATGCCCATTTTACACTGTAACTCAGAATACAATTGAGGACATTTACGGCTCATTCGTGCTGTACGGTCACATATGAGAATATTCATCTAGCCAATTATTTTCACAGATCCATTAGAAATATGGTAACGTATCTGTGAACAATATTGGCGACATAGTCTGAAAGACCTGTTGGAAAAATTTAATAATCTGTGTTGTGATGATTTATACTTTATAATTAGGGCATGATACCAGCTAATGAAAAGTACCTATAATCCATTATGTGCGCGCATGTTTAGAGAGCAGGGACACGTTATACTGAACACACCTTGGCTGGCGACATGGAGGAAAACAATGGACATGCATAATCAGCTTTATTGTTTTATACTTTCTAGGCATGTTACAACCTCTAGCCTCACACATTTTAAAAAGCAACTCCTAAGTATAAGTTATATTAATAAAAGTTATTTCTTTCTGAAGAAACAAGTCTGAATACGACTTGAAACTATGGGCGACACATATTTGGCATTTTGAACACTTTATCGGAGAATGTGCCACAAGTTTATTGGAATATTTCTTCACTTAGTGCCAAGACTAATCTGAAAGGGGTCTGCATAAACCGCACGGGTTAAATATGTATTGGGGTGTGTCGGGAGCCCGGGTCGGGATATGGTGTTGAATAATTTTTGATAGAAAATGTGCTTTCCGTGAGTTTACATTATGGTGCTCATAATGTAGTGCATTTGCCTAAAATGACGGATTTAGGGAGGCTGAATTTGAGCTTTGTGGAGGACACAAATTTCGTACTTTATGCAACATTGTCATGTAATTATAAACTTAATGGGGTTTGAGGTGATATTTCCTGAACTTTGTCAGTAATTGGCATTTGTCACAGTTGAATGCACCAGTAATGTACCAGTTTTGAATATGGGAGGAGCTTTTGAAAGTGGTACATACTCAGAAAAAAGTGTTATAAACTTACTGTACATAAATAAACAGTGTGTATTCATTGGACAACTATGAATCCGCACAGTAGTGTTTGTACCGTAAGTTTATAACATTTGACCCCCGTGGGGGACATTCAAACTTTCTGAGTTCGTACCACTTTCAAGAGCTGTATTTTAAGTTCCTCCCATTTAAAAAAAATGGTACATTACAAGTGCATTCAGCTGTGACAAATGCCAGTTGCTGACAAAGTTTAGGAAATATCACCTCAAACCCAGATACATTTGATAATAACAGAACAATGTTGCATAAAGTCCGAAATTGTGTTCCTCATGAAGCTCAAATTCAGTCTCCTTAAATTCGCCATTTTAGGCAAATGCACTACATTATAAGCACCATAATGTAAACTCATGGAAAGCATATTTTCTATCAAAAATTATTTGACACCATCTCCCGACACAACCCGATAAATATTTAACCCGTGCGGTTTATGCAGACCCCCTTCAGATTAGTCTTGGCACTAAGTGAAGAAATATTCCATATATTAAATGTCAAGTCTGTATTACTCAAGGGCTATTATGTACAGCAAATTATACAACATTGATTTATTGGGAGTGGGTTTTCTTTTCCTTGCTCTGTTTCTTTCTAGTTCTTTCTCCATACAGGCCAGTATGCATAACTCGCAAATGCAATGTCCGAATCTGCTGAAATGGGCTATTCCATTTAAAATCCACACTACTCCTGTGGAAGATTTTGGAAATATCTTCCACAGGGGGAGTATGTTTTTCAATGTAATTGTTCAGGTTTATTCATTTTGAAACCCGTACTCCCCCTGTATTATGGCTTCCTCAGCTGGAGTGAGTATTTCAAATGGAGTTATCTACTTGTCTATTCTATATGAAACTCGTACTCCCTCTGTGGAAGATTTTAGCTAAATCTTCCACAGGAGTAGTGTGGATTTTGTTGACCAGGTTGTGTTTTTTAATCAATGAGAATGATCCGGGCTGAGTTACAGAGTGAGTAAAAAAAATGCAATAGAGAAAAGAATCCATTTTTATTTTAGAACCGGGTTGAACCATTTAGGTTTTAAAACGTTATAGAAATGATATATCCATTAGTGACCTTGTAAGAAAAAAATCATTGAATTAGCATTTACTGTTCTGTTTTTATGCCACATTTTATAGCGATACCCAATTTTAATGTTTGTCCAACGACTATAGAAACTCTTCATTTAAAGCCAACCCCAGACATCATTGGATTGTCTGAAATCCAGACATCCTTGGAGCCCCTAATAAAAATAGACTCGGAACAATTCATTTTTGAGCTGACCACGCTTCACTGATCTGTTTTGTATTCAAAGAGAACTGTTACAATGCCAGTCCTATTTTTCGCGGAAATTATGGACACTTATCACTAGGATCCATAGACTGGCCCCCAGTCTCGGTTCGGTTCCATCTCTGGATAATGTAACAATAAATAATTACGTAATGCCCTATGAAAAAAAATGCCAACTCCCCCCCTTATTTTCTTCAATGCCAAAAACCCATTCCTCTTCATCCACAAATCGACGCCACTAATTACACCCACCACAGTCAACCATGCAGCAATATAGAAATATACTCGTATTATAAGTGAACGCGAAAGTCCATTGAGCGCTTGGGTTGATTTTTAATGCTATGTAATCTACATTACCAGTCGTTCTCCACGGACCCGAGGGAGGGTCTATAGGATCCACAACATGCTAATCTATCAAGGGCACAGTTCTTTAACCCCAATACATTTGTACATTTATTGAATGACCTTTGACAATTTGGGTATGACAACTCATACTCTGCAACTTGAGGTCAAATTTTGAACTATAATTGTTAATTGGGGTTATTGAACTACGCCATTGGGATGAGGCCATTGTGGTCCATAGTGTATACCAGGCATGCCAGGGAAGTGTAAATATAGACTAGTCAAATTAAGGAAAATCAGAGCTTAACCCACCACTAATTGCAACAGAAACCATTTAATTACCATTCATTTCAGAGAAGTATATTAAAGAACATATCAAAAGTTCCCAAAAGTCCAAGTAGTGGAACAGTGCCTAATTTGCATAAATCCAACTTTTCTGAAATGAATGGTGATTAAATGGTTTCTGTTGCAATTAGTGGTGGGTGATTTTTTTAATTTGACTAGCCTAATACTAAAAACTACTAAATGCATCACTGAACATGTTGAAGAGCACTTCCCTGGTATAAAGTTAATTTTCCATAACAAAAAGGGCTGAGGAGGATAATTTTATAAAGTGACACGTCACTTGCTTTGAGGAGTCACTTCGGATAGTTTGTCATCGTCACAGTCAGAAGTTTTACTATTGAAGCGCAAAAGTTGAAGAAATCACCGCACCGATCAAGATGAAGACTTTTCTTTGCCTAATTCTTTTAGCCGGCGTTCTGGCACATGCAGCTAACGCTGAAAATGAATTAAGTCTGAGTAAGTATTGATAAAAATTAAAGTTGTGTATTATTTTGTATGTAGATGATGCTCTTAAGGGTAGACGAGGTATTGTTGGTCGAAGCAACCTAAAAATCGATTTTCATTATCTAGATCAATATATTATTAAAAATTAACACCTTGATGTTTTGCAAAAGTTCATTCTTTTCATACCCGGGTTTGCATACAGGTCCCAGGGGTGCTGAAACGAAATACATAAAGGTATACATATTTTCGCTCCAGCAGGGGCGTGATCAGGGGAGTACAAATCACGGGACTGTTCCGCAAACATGGCTGCATCAAGTTTGGCCATTATGAGTTTTATGTGAATTTGGATGAGCACTTTTTCATAATTTACTAATATTTTCGGGAAAATAGCCCAATTTCGCCTACGCCTAAGTGTACCCAAACTTGTCAAAATTTGCAAAAGTTGTAAAAACTTTTGAGTTCGAGCCCTTTTTTGTTTAAAGCAATGTTAATATAGCCGCAGTTTGTGGCCCTCGCGGACTTAGCGAGCGCGTAGCGTGTGGCGTTCAACCGAAGCCCATAGCGCAACAAAAAATCAGGGGATTATAGAAGAAGCTAGAAGAAGAGCAGAAATAATAACATCTTTGTGTTCATATTGAATAAGGACCAAAACTTTTGAGAAAATATTTTTGGTCTCAACAACCCCTCTCCTCACACATTTTAGATTCTTGAGCGTCTTGGCGAAACAAATTAGGGTCAATACCTTGATAGCCAGACTATGCAATAAACTAGCGTTATATTATTTTAGAAACTTGTCAGCATGGCGTATGCTACGGTGTAGGCCTATATGGTGTAATACCTTTCCCAGATGCTAGCCCGTAGTACATGTATAAAGACAATGTGGTGTCATTATGGACCATGTTCATCGTGAGGTTTAAATGAAAGATGCGAGCCTATTAAGGGATGGGGTATGAACGTTTGGACAGTATTTATTGTGGGACATGAGAGCACATCAGACATATCGAATTGCATTCTGAATACGAAGAATGTCCTTCTGATATCAAATAATTTTGATTTTTTGAAATTCGCAATGTAATACATATTTTATGGCAAATGATTAAAAATTGATATTTTTGATATTTAACAGTACTCGAAGTAAACTTTATAAATCTGATGATTTATATTTAAAGTGTATGTAGGTGGGATGAAAAGCCGACGATCAATTGACAATTTTGACGTTTCGTATTGAAGATGTGGATTTTTTTCCCAAAACACACAAAAAAATAGGTCTTTTGGGGGAAAAAATATGAAAGGTCAAAATTTTCAATTGATCGTCGGCTTTTCCTCCCAGCTACATAGACTTTAAGAATATGTTATTAGATTTATAAAATTTACTTCGAGGACTGTTATATATCAAAAATGTGAAAAATATCAAATTTTAATAATTTGTCATAAAATTTGTATTATATCGTGAATTTCAAAAATGAAAATTATTTGATATCAGAAAGACATTCTTCGTATTCAGAAGGCAATTCGATATGTCTGATGTGCTCTCATGTCCCACAAAAATACTGTCGAGACGCTCAAAACGCTCATTCCAGATCCCTTAATGACTAAAATAGCTATGAAATTATACAAATCGATTTCACAAGAAAAGTAGGCCCTGTCCGAATTACTGCTAACGGAACAAGTTTTAATGCTAGTTTTGGCGTTGAAATAACGGCACCGCTTTTCAACATTATTTACTAAAAAACTGAATCTGTAAAGTTAACCAAAATTGAAGCTTAAATGAAAATTCAGTCCTTAATTAATATACAGGGATGACATAAAGAAGTGAAAAATATTGTCACGCGGGGTAGAAAACGCTGGGTATAAAAGTTGACTTTTACGTGCTTTTCAATGCAGAAGTTATTTGGTGGTCTACGCCCATAATAAAGATAATCATGGCCGATCAAAATTCACCAACTCAAATAGGATTTTAAGGCCATACAATTACACAATTTATCACTAGAAAAAATAACGATTTTCTGTGACACTGTGAAACGTATTTGTATAACTATCATAACTATGCAGTCACAAACTCACCTAAAAAGCTTTAACCTTCAATTGTGTTATCTAAATGATTGTAAGACATAATAAAGACTTCAGCTTTTTATTCAAATAAAAATAAAATATGCCACGTTTTAAATTGGTAAATACCCGAAGGTCATTTTCTGGAATATACGTCTCATCTTTTAATCTCGAAGAAGAAGATTTAGAGAATAAAGGTATTGGTTTTAGCCACTGGAGTGCATCTATCGTCTAATATAACACGGGCGACATCATTATTTTAAGTAAAACAACGAGGCGAAGCCGAGTTGTTTTACGCCAAAAATAATGATGTCGCCCGTGTTATATGAGACGACATATGTACGCGTATTTATCTTCGACCAATGAAATCTCGCCGTAGCATTTCTTATACGCGTAAGAATGGCCAATTAGGGATGGACGGTATTCCGATTTGACTGGTACGACGAGTGTCGAATTATCTCACCCTCAATATCGATCTGCACCGCGGTAATTTTCGCAAACGTGATTATTTTACCATCACCTCTTGAAATTTAATTGATATGAGTATTAATTGACTCCAAATAACTGAAAAAAGTAGCCAAAAAGTGAGAAAAATCGGGATGTGGCCATGACGGACCAACAGTCGGAACAATTCCTGACATAGATTCGTTACAAAATACAGGGCATTGTAGCACTCATACAAATTAAGAAAAAGGCTCGTTTACGAGTTTGGTGACGAGCTCTCGCCGCCAATATTATCACGTATCGTCCATCACTAAAATCCAATTATTACACGCATAAGAAGTCGTGGGTGTTACAAATCACAAAACGTCTTAACATATTATTGGTTGAAGTTTGTTACGCATGAGATGATTGGTTGTTTGTGATTTCTTACTCTGTGATACGTCAATTTAAAAAATCCCGCTTCATTCTTACACGTATAAGATGCAATCTTACGCGTGTAAGATGCAACCTTACACGTGTAAGATGTAATCTTACACGTGTAACATTACACGTGTAACATTACACGTTTATCTTACCCGTTTATTGGACCACTTGGCCATTCATAAAAACGTATAGAAGACGTGTAAAGTTGTTCTCTAAAACCAAGTTTTCTCAGCAATCAAATATCGCAGTGAGAGAAGTGTTGGTGCGTTGCATGTAGCTTTACATTATTTTTGTGTATTTATACAAATATTTTTACGCACCATGTTCACAAGATCAAAAACGCGTTCCATTTTGTTGTTGTTTCTTGCAAATGTGCACCCCGTATAAAACCAAGCCGAGTGATTGTTTTCTCCTTTTTTGTATTGTACTACAAATCGATCAAAGAAATAATGGTGTCGTTTATCAAAACCAAGTGCAGTACCGATTAAATTTTAGTTTAACTAAGTACGCTTGAGCTTATTCTTTCCTGCATGGCTGTTTCTATTATTAACTTACGACCCTCTGGAATCAAGCCTTGAAAAACCCTTAATTCCAATATAGATTTGTTGACTTTTATTTATTGCTCAAAAGAAAGGAGCAGGGAGAAGAGAGAGAAGGGGAAGAGAGGATGTGTGTGTGTGGGGGGGGGATAAACAAAGGGAGGGGAGAGATGATCGGAAGAGGGAAAAGAAGGAAGGGGAAGTAGCTTTTGGGGCCTTGGAGCCATATGTGACATGTGTGGCTGTGGCTCATATATACAAGTAACAATATAAAGCTCAAGTCAGTGTACCAACTCTGAGCCCTGAAGCTGCTTTATTTGCTGAGATACGACCGACGCTTTGTTTTAACATTTTGGGCCATATATGACCCATATTATTTAACATTATGTGGTTCATGTACACTCAAAACGGACAAGATTTAACCATTTTCATGATAGTTAGCTCATTTATATATAACTCAAAATGGAAGGATCAAATGACAAAACTGAATGTTCCTCGTGAAATTCATTTGCCACAATTTGGTACTAAGGTCGATACACTTTGGACAACATTTGAGCATTTTCATGTTGATTAATTTGGCATATAACTCAAAACGGAAGGTTTTTACAGTTTTTATGCAATTAGCATTTGGGGCCCTTGGGTCCATACTAAAGGACATTAATTGTTGCTCATGTCAAATATCCAATATCTCGTTAAGTTTACCGTGACAGTTACCGTGAATATAATCTTACAATACTCTCGGCGACTAATTGACAAATGTTATTCATTTTTACAGGAGATTTACTGGAGAAACTTCTGGAGCGGGATCATGATGTGCAAGGTGACTATTAACTTCGAAATGATTATGCTCTCTTCTTCTTCTTCTTTCTGGATACGCTCTAACATTGCACAAGGAATCACACGAAGAGGGTGTGAGTGAGCAATGCTGTGCTGCTATTTAATCTCTGATATTATTTATTGTGTCTTGGTTCTTGAAGTATTCCGAAGTGATTGATTTGAATTGATTAGGTCCTTCAATTGAGTGGAGATCAGGTGGAAGTGAATTCCAATCCACGACGGTGCGAGGCACAGAAGAGTTCTTGAAACAATTGGTTCTTGCGTGGTATGGTATAAATGTGTTGGTAGTAGAGCGTCTTGTGTAGCGGCTGGCCGGGCGCAGGTAGTCCGACACTGGTAGGGCCAGGTGACCCCCCTATGGCTTTATGTAGTACGTTGACCCTAGCGATCTTCCTCCGTGTGCTAAACATGTCCCAGCCAAGATCTCTTATCAGACAAGATGCACTAGTGGTTTGCTGATAGTCATTGCAAACCATGCGGGCCGCTCTCCTCTGGATTGTACCAATCTCATGTACATGTGTTCATTTGTAAAAGGGTCCCACACACTAGCGCAATATTCCACAGTTGGTCTGACAAGAGCAGTATATGAAGTTGCTCTCGTTGGAATATTTATTATTCTTTCCCCTTTCTTTTCCTCTCTATCTTTTCTTTTATTCTTTCTTTCTTTTTCTTCCTTTCTTTCTTCCTTTCTTTTTCTTCCTTTCTTCCTTTCTTTCTTTCTTTCTTTCTTCCTTTCTTCCTTTCTGTCTTTCTTTCTTTCTTTCTTTCTTTCTTCCTTTCTTTCTTTTTCTTCCTTCCTTTCTTCCTTTCTTTCTTTCTTTCTTTGCAGGATTGTCTCTTATGTGTATTGCTTTTGTTTTTTGTTTTTCCTCAGAAACCCCAACAGGTTTTGGCTTTGCCAAGCGTTGCAAGAATCCAACAGAATTTCTACGAGATCTGAGAGATGAAACGAAAAGTAAGACGACCACTACAAAGTGTAACACGACCATATCCACCATGCATAACCATCCCACCATGCATAACCATCCCATAACTTCCATTACCTCTACATCCATACAACGTTCATCACCACCATAATTTCCAATAACATCCATTTCATCTACCACCAATATCCACCACATCGTTCATCACCACCATATCCACCATAACCACCCCATAACATCCATTACATCTACCAACACCACATTAACTTCCATAGCTACCACAACGTTCATCACCACCACCATAACCACCCCAAACTAAACATCCACTATATCCATCACTTCTTCCATCACCACCACCTTCCTAATCAATACCTATGTACCACTACAATACATCCACCGAGCCATGTGAGTACCTAAAATGCACAACATTTGACAGAATACGATCCGTGATTTTTTCACCTGTTAAATGTTTTAGTTAGGCCACTGAAAATTTAGAATGTAATTATTTTTGATCTCATGATGTTGTACAATTAACATGCCAGACCGTTTATTAAGGTAACGTTGATTTTTTTTATCTCAACTTCAACTCAACTTAACTTCAACTTCAACTTTGTTTTCCATAATTAAACAAATGGACAAATACTTATTGGATACATTATTACAAAGAAAGATTAAACGAAACGATTATGGAGGGAATGATCGAAAGGCCAATAAGGCCAGAATTGACCACCCCCTTTTATAAAATCAAAAAAAAACGGGGTTTTTTTTGGCCCACTTCTTTTCGATAACCATAACAAAAAAATTCTTAGGCCAAAACATTTTTTTTGTTCATTTTTAAAAACTAGATAAAAATATCTAGGAGCCGTTTATTTATTTATTTATTTTTTATTTTGACCAACTTCGCCAAAAATTTTGGCGAAAATCGGGCTTTTTATGATTTTTTTGAAAATTAAGCATTTTGTGGCATTTTTGGTGCAAATTTCTCAAAGTTGGTCAAAATTCAAAAAAATGATAGATATTTTTATCTAGTTTTTAAAAATGAATAAAAAAAATTTTTGGCCCAAGAATTTTGTTTACGAAAAGACGTGGGCCAAAAAACGGGTTTTTTTTTGGGGGGGGATTTGGGCCAAAAATGAGAAAAAAAAAATTGGGCCAAATTTGACCTCACAGATGAATTTATCAAGTCTTTGCCATTCTAAATATGTATATTTTATTTACTTTAGACCAACAATTTAGCAGTCATGAGGCCCGAAAGTTTCCATAATTCCAGGGTTAAGACCAACCTTAAAGCCATGTTATAACATTTTCATACAAAATAGATTTAGCATTTCTTTGACATAAAAAATGTTAGTTTTTACTGTCAGATATATCCCCTTTTATTTTTGAGCCGAACAACTACGGCAAAGCAAAGAAATTGAATTTACTACCAGCGCATACGTCGCCAATACGTACCACTCCTTCGGTCATGTTATGATATGACCCTTTGTTGTGTAGATCAACGTCCCGCACGCCGTGTACGTACTGTGTGTTATGAACATCGTGTATGCGTTCGACTAATAATTCCATCGTAATAATAAAACGCCGGTTCCATCGTTTTATTCAAAATCTCGGATTTTGACAAAACTATTGCAGGGTATATTGGTTTAATAAAGTTTAATATAATCGTGTAAAAAATGAATTAAAAAAATCAGTGAGGGCGTCCTCCTCAGCAAATGTTATAATATGGCTTTAATTCAAAATTTAGTTATAGAAAATCTTTGAAAAAAAAAAAATCTTTAAAAAAAAAACTCATTCCGCATTCCTTTTTGAAACTGCCATGGGCTTCGAGACATCACAATTTTTTATCCTTATTTCGGGCTTTCATTATATTCTTATATAGATCGAGAGTTTTCGATCCGCCCTCACTAATAAATGAGTAACATGGCACGTAAGATCAGCAAAGAATGTCGAGACTATTCTGGTCTACGGATTAAGTTTACCTTAAGGATACGATACATGATTTACCGACAAGTGACTCATTTCGGAATGCGATCATGAATTTTGAAGAAAAAAAGTTTCCACAGGCTTCGTTGGGATTCGAACCAGCGATTCGAAACTTCCTTCGATTACGCGTCTAGCGTTTTACCGTTCGGCTACGGTGGCAGTTGAGTGGAGGAGTGTAATGATAAATGATAAATCTCATAATGCCATCTTTAGCCTTTTGTTTACTAAAAAAAGACGCGTTTTGTAAAGATAGATTAGCCGTTTTATGCATAAAAAGCACGAACGTTTGGGAACGGTTTCAAACAAATAAAGACACTGATGTGATGATGAAATTGCGTAAGTCGGGAAATATCTGCGTCGCAATGTTTTGTTTTGGTTTTAGGAATTTGACCTTAAAATTTACGACTTCATGACATTATCATTCGAAATCAACAAAAGATATTTCAACAGTATATGGTATCATTCTTTCTCTAGAATGTTTTATACATGTATGTGAAATACCTTCAACAATGGTTCGCTGCATAATGGTAAAAACAGCCTTGACCTAAAAAAAGGGCGAGAGGTACAATTTTTACGGATTCAGGCTAAATTTAAAATTGATATTAAACGTTTGTTTTTTGATCGATTACAAAAATTATTTTTTGTCATGTAAAGAAATTGTGTCTGACGTGAATTACACTACAGTTTTTATTCTTAGGGTTCTAATGATAGAGTGAATCCCCTGGCCCTCTATAATTACGCATAAAAGATCGAGTCCCCTAGCTTAATCCATGTATCAAGAACAGAACATCTCTCTTTGTAAAGCCCGATTCTTACTCCACATCGCAGCGCGATGCGATGCTGCGATGCTTTTAAAACAACGCAGCATCGAGCGCAGGCGGTGATGGAAGCGATATCGCCAATTTTGAGGTCGCCATTGGATTAACACATAATCTTGAAATCTTCACAAACAATTCTAAATTTGTTATGTGGTGTCAAAGCAAAATTATCTTACTCTAAAACCGTCGGGGTTCTGCAAAGTACCCCACTGCAAGTATGTTAATTTTCCATTTGTAATTGCTAACCGTGTATTTTGAATGGGGATGTCAGCCCTGTATCTTCGCCAGCCTCGTACGTCACGGTCGCGCTTCCTATATGCCGCCTGATCGAGCGATGAAATTAAAATGCATATTTTAATTGCATCACGCGATGCTGCGATGTTTTAAAAGCATGTGGGGTCTGTATCTCCTTTTATGGTCATTCTGCCGACCTTGATTTTCCAGCAACCAATCACAAGCGTACAAGGCTGCGATATCGTTGAACAAAATCCAACTCCATCGCGGACCGAAATTTCCACCGCGCGATGAGAATTTTCACCGCCGAGCTCGTAAAAACCTGGCTCAGATTTCAGTTTTTATAGCATCGCATGTGGAGTAAGAACCGGACTTAACACGAAAATACCACGTGTCGAAAAAACGGGTAGCGGTATGTACAGAGGAATCCTTGGCATTTGTGACTGCTCTGGCGTATGCCATACACTACAAAAGCTTACAAAGTCAGACAATCAAAGCAGTGTCCGGCAAGGTCCGTAGAGCTGGCAAAGTAATTGCTCGCGGGCAACTCAACCCAAACCTCCACGTGGTGTCGGATGGATAACGCTAACTTGGGCTCTGGGGAACAGGCTTGGATGCGAGGAAGTCAAGCTAGCGTAGGATCATGCAAAGTAATTTGACCACGTTTTAGCCCTTCTTCGGCTGACTCAGCCTGGTGTGGCTCTGAAGAGACACCGTTTGGTTTTTACCACGCAGACAGAGGAAAAATCTACATTTTTTGTACGAGCATATACAGCAGGAGAAATACAACGAGCGTGGCATAAAGAAGATAGAAATAACTTAGATGCAGTGAAGCAGAAAAATACGTATTGTGACTGAATGGAGTTATACAGGTGCAACTAGACAAAGGAGTGAGTACTGGCGCAAATAACCTCAGTAGTTGAAAGCGCCATACAAATCAACCAAAAACAAAACAAAAAAAACAATCAAAGCAGCAAACCGTGAAGGAAATAAGATCGTATTTAATGAAAATTTAGAGATAGAATGAAATTATTTTATAATGTTTCTTTTCCTTCCTTCTTTCTCAGTCTGCATTTCATTCATTTTACTTATATTTCTTTCTCGATCATGTCAATAGATCCTGAAGAACGTGGATGCTGCGGGCGTTGTCGTCGCGATGTAAACATTTTTGGTAAGCCATCCCTTAACTTTAGGTCGGAATAATTAGAATGTTATTATGCTTTGAACATGCTTGTGATGTATTTGATCGAGAATCTACTCAATCTAGGGCATGGCTACTACGAAAGATATAGCTAATGTATGCAGGTCCGTTATAACAGGTCCGTGTCTGTACGGATATGGGGCAAGGTCGCCAGGAGTTATGCGGTGCGGTGCGGGGCTGCTGGCTACAGTACGGTATCTAAAAACAATTTCTCATCTGATATAACCCCGTGAGGGGGCACTCAACTTTTTAAGTAACGGTATGTGCCTGTCAATAGGCCCCCTTTTTAGGACTGCCAGCTAGTGAGGCGCCATAACGCCAGATAACGACTTTCATGCCAGACAAGTCGCAGCGCGTACCCGCGTGCATTGCGTGGATTTATATTATACCGCATGGTTGTATATCAACCGCTGCGTGCGCTTTGACAGCCAATTTAACTCCGGTATTTTACCGAGTTGATGTTCAGCCAATCAGAAAAGACGTACTTTGAGGTTGTCGCCAGGCGATTTGCTTAGGGTTTTAGTGACGGAGGAGCACAAATCGGCTGGCACCGAGACTACCACATTGATTGCAGTTTGTTTTGATTAAGAAAGGTTTTCTTTTCTTTCTTCATTAAATATATAAACAGGACTGACGCCCGAAACTCGTGGTCTGGATGCTGATGCTCGTACTCAGATGCAACTGCGTGAGCTATGTAAGTATATAGAAATAAAATGGAACGGCTTTTATAACACTTCGATAACCGCCGGCGCAAGAAAATGAGGAAGAAAATATTAAATGACGAAAAGGGAAAAAACTGAAAAGATAGGAAGAGAAAATCAATCAAATCAATTCATCTGAATATGTAACGGAGTAATGTGATCTTATTGTCCCTAAGTTTACTATTCTATACAGACCATTGAAAGACTTGACCTTCAACATTACAGTAACAATTTTTGGTTTAGCCTGTAAATTTTAAAACTCATGGCTGCATCGATGAGTTATTAGCGATTGGTGTTTAGCCAATAATTGGTTTTTAACCATCGCTCACCGAGCGCGGAGTACAAGTATAAGCTTATTATGTAATAGAAGCTACTGTCAGCGGCCGGCGAGCATGGCAGTTTATAAAGACACGTGCTTTGATGCCTATACAAAATATTATTCTTTACCTGGCGTGGACGATCAGTGCGTCGTTACTGCCCACATCCATGACATCACGGCTTTGAAATGCTTAACAATGTTCGCTAAACGATGCGCGCATCAGCGTGACGTCAAATGACGACATCTCAGGTCTACTTGCAAAGGCTTATGGAAGTTACTGTAAAGGTCAACTTAAAGTTGCCACCCCTACATCTCCCTGACCCCATAGAATTCATGCCATACCGGGATTATGAAAATTGATGATGAACAGTTGACTTTACAAAATTATAGGTTTTAAAATAGTATTGGTGTCTTGTTGTTTTTCTGTTTTCTCCATTTTTTTATTTGGCATTAATATTGTTCTCGACTCTATTTTAAATTTCAGCTGACGCACTTGGTGTTGGTCTCGATAAACGTTGTAAGAGCATGGAAGAATTCCTCCGTGATTTTGCTGACTCAACTAAAGGTAATGAAACCGTTTCAGTTCTCTACAGGGAATGAGAGAGGGAGTAGATAGGGAGGAGATCGATGTTGAAGGGGAGAGAGCAGAGAAGAGACAATGAGAGAGAATACTTGTATTAATAATGCGACCGCTTACCGTGTTTATCTTCGAAAGCTTTTGTGAGATTTTTGCCCGAAATTATGCTCCTGGAGCATAATCAATCATACCGATGTCTGATTTTTGTTCCTGGAGAACTGACACCTTCTAATACAGGTTTGATGATCATGTGACAATTCGAATCATATTGAATGATCACATGATCTGTAAAAATATCAATATCGATATCAATATTATTTGCAGCAACGAAACGGACCACAGCTGATGTACTAGACTGTCTAATTGAATACAAGTATCGGGAGCATAGCCGTGCGCGTGCGCAGAATCTAGTCTCAATTCTAATGTAAATTGTGTCACAAACCAATTTGGCCACGTATCGTCAATTCAGTCCCAAACCAATTCGCCCACATGCCAATTCGAACAAAAAAAAGTTGGCCAAATTTAACTTTTTCGTGATTTTCTCCATAACTGTTGTTTTTACACCAAATCTGTACTTGCCTTGATGTCTTGCATTCGGTCACAAACCAATTCGTTGTACTTTGTGCACTGAACCCTCTATCTTTTTAACCAAATAGCCTAAAGAGTCGTGCGATATGTCGAACTTTTCTCGGGTCATAAGGAACCAAAAAGTCAGCGGTCGCGTATCGGTACGATCATTAGTTAATGAGATTATAGTCACTTATTGTACTTTGTACACTTAACTCTACATCTTTTCCTACAGAGTCGTGCGATATGTCAAACTTTTCCTCTGGTCATAAGGAACAAAAAACAGTCAGTGGTCGCATATCTGTAGGATCATTGGTTAATGAGATATAGTCACTTTTTAAATTTTGTGCACTTAACCCTCTATCTTTTTAACCAAATATCCTAGAGAGTCGTGCCATATGTCAAACTTTTCCTCTGGTCATAAGAAAAAAAAAGGTCAGTTTCGTGGTGGACGGTCACATATATTCATTAACATATTAAATCGTTTATCCCTTTGGTCAATATCGAATTGGTTTGTGGCTGAGTTAGCTTGGGACCAAATTGGCATATGGCCAAGTCAACTGTGGCCGAATTGGTTTGGGTCCGAATCGACCTGCTTCCATGCTGAATAGCAGAAAATGGCGAAAAATTACGTACTTTTACAAGGCAAAAAGCAACTTTTCTAGGCATTGTTAACATGGTGCATTCGCGAAAGAAAGTTTCCTACTATATAGACCTAACTATTGAGATGGTTTGTATGTTTGAAGGTGCAAAATTAACAATAAGGCGCCCGGTTATACCGCCGCGTTCAGGAAGTCATCATCACGACACTTGTAAACAAACCGTGCTAAACAAACCGAGTTTGTTTTGACAGATGACGTCAGGCGCGATAAAGTCTTTTAATCTCTGTCTTTGATAATATCGAATGGTAAAATTCGCCATCTTCGTCCTGTGAAAAAATTTGAAGAATAAGCTAGAATAGAAGGCTGACGCTGCGCCAAAACACGTATGTAAGTGTATAATATTTTAATGATAAATGAACTACCACTAAATGTTCATGTCAGTGCTGCAGTGCAAAACTTCTCATGCAATTCCATCTTTAACATTACATTCAAATAATAATTACATTGTAAATTGGAACTGACACCAATTTTTTTCAGGAATATCTTGTTTGAAATACAACACTGCTTTACTTGCCCATAAGTATAGTATAGTTTAACACATTTTTATCAAATCTGCTCCTGGAGCATGTTTATGTTGTCTGTACAATGATGACATGAATGACAATGCTCCAGGAGCATAATATAAATGTCTAATTTTTGAAATACAGCACTGCTTTACTTGCCCATAAATATAGTTCAACAAATTATATCAGAACTGCTCCTGGAGCAGGTTTATGCTGTCTGTACGATGATATGAATGAGAGTGCTCCAGAAGCATCATACCAATGTCTGATTTTTGAAATACAGTCACTGCTTTACTTGCGCAAAAGTATAGTTTAACAAATTATATAAAATCTGCTCCTGGAGCTTGTTTATCTTGTCGTACAATGATATGAATGAGAATGCTCTAGAAGCATGATGTATCATACCAGCGATCCCCTATTACGAGAATGGAACACCCCGACAATTATCGATAGTTCGAATATGCTGATTGGCGTTGACTGCTCCAGGAGCATAATTTCGGGCAAAAATCTCACAAAAACACTTCGAAACAGGGGCAAATTTCGTTATTTACATGGTTTGAAATGTGTGGCGCGAATGATATTGTTAATTTAGCTAACTGAGTTTCCCAGAAATCCTCGTACTATCAAAAAGCCCAAGATCTCACGAAAACTGCAATAATAATTAACCCTATTTTGATCTTCTGGAAAATAAATCACTACACATGTGCAGATCATGAAAGAGAGTTATATAGTACACATTTAACCTTTGTTCCATATCTATAGTATGTTCAGTTCCGAATATATAGCCCTCGGTATTTTATGGAAAATATCCGGAAATGTTCGCATATTTGAATATATTCGCCAAAATGGTAGAAATGCGGGTTTTTTCTGCTAAATTATTGATATGAACGTTCTTAATCAAATGAAATGAAGAAAACGTATCAGTGGGAATTTTAAATTGCACACGAACAAAACAATAAAATATTATAATTCGAGAAGTTAAAGAGGTATTCAAATGCGGTTTTCTGTTTTCACTGTCATTTGACATTATTTTTAGGTACACCTTATTTTTAAATAAGCCTAACAATTTTTTGGTAAATTGGTTTTCTGAATATTGGACAAATCTGTTTGTTTCCAAAACGGATTAAATCCACTAGAAATACGTAGAAAATACAGTGAAAATTTAAAAAAGAATGAAACCACATCAGTAGCTAAGCTTTAATATATGCCAGTGGTATCTTTCATTTGGCAGAAAATAAACGTTGTTTTCCTAAGAACTATACGAAGTGGATTTTAATCCCTTTTGGAAACAAACTGTTTAGTCTGTTTAGTAGTTTATATATTCGTCATTGTGGATATGCAGAAATCAAGATGTATTACATCATATATATTTTGTATTATATTTTGTTATTTTATCATTTTTATCTTTTATAACAGGACCCGAGGAGCGTGGATGTTGCGGCCGCTGCTAGGTGCAAAAATGAGATATATGTACACTACATTATATATTGGGGGTCAATGTGTGTCCATATCCCCTGGCACTGTCAGGGCTGACAGCGTAACTCTACTGGCCTATAATTACTGACCAATTACAAAATCTTGAAAGAACTGTATCGTCAGAAACTTAATTGTTTGGGTAGTTTTGACAATTGACCACACCGTTCTAGAAATATAAGAATTTTTCGAAACTCCCTCATTTTCACACCTTTCCACAGATTCAAATATCAATCGATGATCTGTAATCGGAGTGCTAATCAATGTGCATCATCAGCGCATATGATCTCACACCACCAAATCAGAGTCCCATAGAGATATGTGCTAAATTTGCCTTAAGAAAACGTCATTTTTTCTTCACAGGAGCGACTCAGTTTTAATCATTATTTTTTACGACTGGCTCTCGAAGTCTACGATGCCCGGAAATTGCCTATTTTACAGCCAAAACCATACCAGTGTTTCTGTAAAGAAAAAGCCTGCTTAAAATCATTAAAAGTTATTCGATTTCTCCCATCTGTGGTACACTTGCAGGAAAGAATATTAATAATTATGACCAATCCAAATTTGGCTAAAATTATGCAAATTTCTGCTCATTTTAATGCACAACCATATAATTCTATTTGGTGGTGTGAAATCATATAGGCGTCTTAATTGTTATTGATTATATTGAAAATGAGGTAGTTTCGTAAACCTATATCATTTCAAAAACGGAGCGGTCAATTGTCAAAATTCAAAAAGTATGTGATAGCTGATTTATTTGTCAACCATATCGGTTATTTAATTATGTTTGCTTTAAGCGTTAAAATACCCAAAAAATCAGTTCCCGACGATACAGTTCTTACAGGGACACCCTGTAGATTAAGATATTTTTTGAGTAGTAAAGTGGGCTATTCCTCAAACATAATGGGATAGACCATTTTACTCATAAAAGTATGATGCAAATAAGTTAACTAAGGTATGTCTATGTATTGGGTCATGTGGTCTATCCCACATTTTGCACTTTTAGGCTTAATCTTGGCAAACATATTTCATTTGAGAATTTTATAATGTACTGGGTAAATGGGTAAAGTGTGCTATCCCACATTTGGGCAATCTTTCTTTGTGAGAATTTTTCAAAATCTAAGTCGTGCACAGACAGTTAACTAAAACAAGTCTACTTTTTCTCTAGAGCTATGATGATTTTTTTTAAATGATCCAACATTAAACCTCATTTTTTCGAAATGTGGGATAGCCCACTTTGCCTTCTATTATATTAACATATTTTCACTCTTGCACTTACTCATATTTACAGGACAAGTGTTCTGACTTGAAGCTGTGTAAGAGACTGTTTAACAAGCTAACTTATTAAAATTAGTGTGATATTGGTGACAGATTAAATTAATGAACATAGTTTTTCAGAAAATTGCTTTTTGTTCGTCATTTCATGTTCGTCTTCTGAGTACCTTAAGGTGGTATTGGAGGCATTTTCTAGAAATTAGGAAATGCTTAGCTCAGTAACTATATTGATTATTGATAAAAACAATAAGATACAAAGAAAATATTATTTGATGTCATGGAATCCGTATGTCCGATTTGCTTCATACAAAAGGCATATTGATTAGTGTACTTTACCCTACTCAATTAATCCATTTAAAGCATGCTCAAATCCATTTCCTAATTTCTAGAAAATGACTCCAATACCACCTTAAGTGTCATAGAGGAAGTGGCAGAACGGAGAGGGAGAATGGGAAATCCCCAAAGCACAGGGGGAACGTGAACACTCTACTTTGGAAGTAACGGGGATGCGCGGACACCAGTTCAATGTTCGGTGAGAGATTTAACACCAAAATGGGGTCAGTGGTGAGTAGGCCCAAAAGGGGTCTTTTCGTCAGACTGGATGGGGGAAAATTTGCCATAATAAAGGGATCTTTCCATGAGGCTAGACAAAATTTTGTGTCAAAATCCTAGGTCGAAACATAAAAGTTTTGATAAAAGGGTTGACAACTTCAAATTTTTAAAAAAACTTGAAGAAAAAAATAATGATGTAAGGTTTTAAAGAAAAAATGGGTCATTTGGTGAGAGATTATCAGAAGGAATTTGTTCTTAATTCACTGAAAAAAGGCCGGGGTCTTTTGATGACAGTAAAACAAGATGGGAGGTCATTATGTTTGAGCGAGTCGGTAAATGGGGGTCATTGTGGCCGCATATCCCAGTCCCCAATTATTAGTGAGTACTCCGGACAATTGCTCCTCAATGAAAAATCACAAAATATTTCATTATTTGGGCAACATTTTAAACTGGCAAATTTTTAGAGTATTTGACCTGCCAAAATGTCATTGCCTTTTCACAACGGTGGCGGAACCAAATGGGCCAGTGGCCCCCACTTTTTGACCGGGGCCTGGCCCTCCCATTTTAATCAAACCCATAATGCGCTGTGTGTCACATGTCTTAATATAGACCCTGAAAGAAAGTGTAAAAAATTATGCATCAAATGGCTTCAATTGGTCCTTCATTTGGCAAAATTTTCCAATCTCCCTGTGTATGGATAAACAAATCCCACTTTCACTTCTGCTTTGGACTATCTATCTATCTATGTCCCATAGCTAGGAGGCTGGTGGGGCGACGTAGTGATGGCTTTAGAGATGCACAGTTTGCACAGTTCTCTGTCCTCAGCTGTTCACATGAGCTGGTCAAAGTGCAATCCAGTCCAGTCTTTGATGTTATCAATCCATATGTCTTCCTTGGTGTTTCTCTCTTCCTTACCCCATCTGTACCTCCCTGCGGAATGGTGTCGAACTTTCTCAGGATTTCACATATACGGTCAAACGCTTTTTTTTGAAATCAAAGAAGTTGTGTAAAAGTGGCTTGATCTGTGCGGAATTTCTCCCTCAGAATTCTCCGATTGAAGATTTGTTTTACTGTGCTACGCCCTTTTCTGAATCCTGTCTGTTCTTCTGCTATGATTCTCTCTGCTGGAGGTCGAAGTATATTAAGAATGACTCGAAGAAGTATCTTTCTAGGATGACTGATCAATTACTGATGGTGAGGTAATAATATTTTAAGGTTGTCATTCTTTAAGAGATGAGGATGTCCACAACTTATTGCAAAGTTTTGTGTAAGCCTCGATTGTTGTTTGCATGCCCATCGGTTTTTTTAGCATCTCTGACGGTATATTATCAACGCCTGGTGACTTCCGATCTTTCATATTCATATTTCTCATGGTCTCTTCTATTTAATAGGTTATGATCTGATGTTAGGTTATAGTTGTTAAGTTCCTCACAATATTTCCTTCTTCTCAGTCAAAAGATTTCCATCTTTGTCGTCAATCACTGTTGATCTGCCCCTTTCGTCTTTGTAAGATCTGTGATGGGTTTTTTTGTTACGCTCCATAACAATGTGTGGATGGTTGATCATGGTGTTGATTGTATAGAGGCCTTGCATGTGACGTATCATCCCGTAAATATGGCGGACTACTCAAATGCATTCAACAACAGCATGATTGCAATCTACCGTGACAGTTCGTCTCACACACATAACCCTGCACTACGATCAAATAGGTCGATGACAACATTTGATTGAATGGACTGCACTCCGCCATAACTACGGTGAAGGACACCGGTTCAAATCCTTTGTTTGGAGCCAATCGATAAAATGATGCAGGGCCTCTATTACACCGATCATGGATTCACTGCTCGTTTGCTTCTTTAGTGGCTTTCTTTACTTACCTGTTAATTCTGCTGTAGTTGGTATGGTCGATGTCACTTATGAAACGCTTCTTCCTCATCTTCCTGCGCCTGTCACATACTTATAGCACATCATCTGTCATCCATGCCTGCTTCTTCTTTCTTACTTTGCCCAGCACCGCTTGTGCTTCTCTTTCCTCAACTTCTTCAGTTTTACTTGTATTGATGTCATCGCCAAGTCATGGTCCCTTCCGATGTCTGCACCAGGAAAGGATCTTGTTTGGGCGAGGTTCACGCTTGATTGGAAACGCTTACTGACTTCTACTAATTATATTTGATTTATTTCTGGCGAATGTTGCTACGCCACATATCAAACTTACTCTCAAATAAAATTGAAAACTGTATTATACAAACAAGAAAAAATACATATGGTTTAAATTTTTAAAACATTCATGATGAAGAATTTGATTTTGCCTTCCTGCGCATTTCGGGAAAATCCAAACATGCTGAATATTTTGTTGCTCACAGCACAACAATCTTCCGTTGCCAATCTTCTTCCAACTACATGTATATTCAAAGCAATCTTCCGCAAAATCTCAATGTGCTTTTACGCTATTTGACCATGTAAATTCTGCATTATCAAGGTACGTTTGATATATTTTTATGTTTTTCACAACATCTCCTAAAACATATAATATGCACATATATATTGGTAATAAAACGTATTTCATATACATTATGTTCTATGTTGGGGAAATGTTAGAATATGACTGCTCGAATATTGCAGCTCAAAATAAAAGGATTTTTCACACTGTTATACGTTCTTAAGAGGACTTGTCCAGGAAATTCGACTTTTGGGTGGCAACGGCCAAAAATAGATTTTCCTTATAAGTTGAGTGGTAAGAGGCCTTTGTCTCATATAAACACTGGTGGTTTTATTTTGACAATTTATATCTTGTTGCCATAGTAACGGACATTTTTTCCATTATTAGCCAATTTAACCAATTGTCACACTTTCGAGCAGTAAAATACCCTTTTATTAGAGTAACTGTACCTCACACATAAAATTTCTCAATATTTTCTTATAATTTTCCCGATATAGATGGAAGGCTTAGTAGCAAATACATTGCATAACAAATTAGAATGGGGTCAGAATTAGGCTATACCATTTATTTTAAATAGGGGTGTTTTTGATAATTTTGAATATTCCCATTTAGACCTAACTTCTGGGCTTCATATCCCGTATGGTAACGCTTCATTTGATTTGTCATTTTAGGGTTGACTTGATGGGACATTGTTACATTGAAAATGGAAGAAAGTAGTTTGGGGAAAATCATGTGGTAAACGGGGTGTTGCCAGAAAATGTTGCATACTTTCAATTTTGTAAATGGATTTAGGTGCATCATAAAGCTGATTCTCGCATATAATACTTGTATAAAATTGTACTATTATCGTGTACAATAGTTTAGTGTACTTTGTATAATGTATTTATATAAACAAAATAGCAGAGTTGCCATTCCGCATGTAAGTGTTGCCATTTTTGGCAAAAAATGTACTACATCTGTAAAAAGTTAAACGCATGCTTGCAACACTGATGGTGTTCATGATGAACTAATAATAAACCGTACTTTGATATTGACTTGTCATGAATAGCTGCATACAACTAAAATTGACATTATTATAATAATATTTGGATTGTATTTACAATATCTACAGTTAAAAGTTCTATATCAGTTTCTCATAGGCTTAATCCCCCCTTGAAATATGTGTAAAAATTCCGATCTTCTTTGCTCGTTTTGAGGCCTTTTGGGCACCTTTTGAGATATTTTATGACAACCAGTCGATTGCAAATCGATGAAAGTTTAACATATGATTCAATGTATGGGTAGCCTGAAGTTCCACCTCGTTTTCCAGGTACGAGGCACTAAACAGTGCCCTCACTGTTTTTGATATGCTCTCAAGACTATTTCGCGGACCTATTTTCTCGATAATTATAAAAATGCGACTTTTTTGGCGACTCAAATTCATGCATAGGCTTTACACTTTATTTGAGATATAATTTGCTACTCTCTCTGATTATTTGTCTAAAGGGCAAAAAGTTTTTGTATTTTACCGGAACTCATTAGGGTTACACAAATGACGCATTGATTTAATGGTGTGCTCCCTTCAACGATAGGCTACCGAATGTTCATAAAACTTTTGTTATTATTATGTTCTTGAAATATAAAATGTTTTGAGTAAAACACTCAAGGTTTGAGTGCTCTGTGATATTAGCCCTATTAAATTTATATGGTGAATTCTGAAAATGTGCACATTTTCAATATTTTGACCATCTATTTAGATTTGCATTAAATACCAATTATCTACCTTTAGTTTTTGACCGTTTATCTACTAAAAACCGCTTTAACCCTATAGCTAGAACTACGAAAAACAACCTCCTCTCCTAACATTTTTTATCCGTCATAAAAAACACATGTGCCTGCGCCCAAACGACCTAAGCTAGTCGTAGATCCATCCTTTGCGCTCATTTTAGTGATAAAATGTTCTTACCCGGGTAGAACCCGGGTAGAATCGATCGTCAAAGATGACTATAGAGGGGGGATTGGTGAGGCACCCATTGGTTTGTACAGTAAAATCAATGATTTTCATTTCGCGAATAGTGTGTCTTTTCCTTTTATATTGAGGAGAATATTCACTGAAAATTAAATTTGTGTAGAATTTTTAGCCCAAAATCAATTTTTCCTACCGTATATACTTTTGTACATGGGCAGAATTTCCCAAATTTTCATGGGCACCCTCACATTATGACATCATAGCAACATTGTGTGGGGAATATTTGTACTTATTTTGGTATTACTGGGTAGAGGAGACCCATAGCTATACATTGGTACCAAATATAATGGTATAAAAAATTAGGGGGTTACATTATTTCTTTTGGTAAATTAAAATGATTTTTTTCTCCCGAATTCAATTAATGAATTAATAATAATAATAATAATAATAATAATAATAATAATAATAATAATAATAATAATAATAATAATAACACTAACAACAACAACAACAACAACAACAACAACAACAACAACAACAATAATAATAATAATAATAATAATAATAATAATAATAATAAAAACACTTAAAATGCAATTTTCCAATTTTAAAAATAGAAACACTGCTTTTTTGGAGAAATTGTTATTCATTAATATTTTATAAATTGTCAAATGCTACCAAAATACTTTGTTATGCAAAATTGTTCTCTACTAGTAAGATTATCCCTGAACTAATTTTTCTTGAACTAAAAATGAATGATTAAAACCAAAATACCATAGAAACACTGTATTTTCAGCATTTTGATATTTCTGTAATCTCATATTTATATTTACAATACATTAGGCTTACAATATCCAATAATTTTAATTTTCCCAATGCTAATATTACAAATGAAGGCAAAATAGACAAATAAGAGATTGTAAAAATAGGGAAATTTCTAGAAACACTATGAGCATACAGATGATTTCCCCAAACCATTTTTTTCTATAAATTCTTAAAGCATACTTTAATCTTCCAGGAAACAAAAGTTTGTTGAATTAGAAGCGTTGGCATGATACTTATAACCGTTTCAACCATACAGGTTTTATGTACTTTTCAAAATAATAAAAAACACCCCTCTTAGAAAAAGTGGTATCTCCCAAATCAAAAGGCCCTCAGTTCCCATTTAGGTCCTGAAACACAGACAAGACCTTGACCTAAATTTTACCCTCACCAACTTTAATGAACCCGCTCTAACTTTTTTCCAGAATGATATCGAATTGACAGAAAATTTTACACATAATTTTGCCAAAATCACTCAATTTAAGGGGTAAAGAACAATTAGCCGTTTCCATGGCAACAAGAAGCTGGTGTCACTATAAATGTTATTTTTGATACATCACCCTAAAGTATCATTGATTGACACAATATGAAGAAAATTGGTGATTTTGCGTTTTGCCACAAATTTGAAAAATAAGTCTATTTTCCTGGACAAGTCCTCTTAATAACTTTGACATAGCAATTGTTCTGCTTAGCAGTTACATGGACATGTTCTTCATTTTTGCCTTTCATCAATGTTTATTGCATTTTTATTATGAAAAAAATCATCAAATAACAAAATGAACATGTTTTTCTTAGTATACATAGCTTATTCTTTTGAATAATTTAATAATACTAATAATCGAATATGTTCTCTAAATGTTCGATTCTAATCAGGAACATCTAATCAGGATTATAGTCTAATCAACATGAAGTTTCAGTTTATCAAATTAGGTCATTTTGTGTAATTTTCCTTAACCTACTCCGCCTTTCTAATATTATTAGACACCGTTTTCCAAAAGATGAATGCAGGATTAGGATTTATGAATAACTAAAGCAAATTCACCATTTAATTGACATTTTTGGTAAATCCCATAAATCATTGCGGTTAGACCCGAGAAGTCGTCATTTGACGTCACGCCGACTTACAATGCGCAGTAACAATTTTCCCTAAAAAATAATACAGACATCACGGGTCTAACCACAAGGAATTATGCGATTTACCGAAAAGCTGTTATAATTTCACAGTTTTTAGTATGTAAGAAAAAGTTAAAGTTTACCTTGAAATGCATGTTTCTGCATTCCTTTTAGAAAATTTGCTGCTATAATTTAACACTCACGTCTAAAAGAGGATATGCCTGCGTTCAACTCTCGTGAATTTAGGAACATCTAGTACAAGTTACAACTGCTCCCATTTGCCAGCATCTAGTGGAATTGGGTTTAAGCTTAACTTAAAATAAGAAAAACCCATTATTTTTGATCCAATTTTGCGAATTGCCCATTCCTTTAGAAAATGTGATGCTATAAATACTACTCATCTGAAAGAGTACCTTCTACCCTCATCAATTTGAAAAACACCAATTAATCTACCCAAATAAATTCCCACTCAACAATTGCAATTAATGCAAAATTTGTTTATTCAAACGCACCAAATCTACTTACCCATTTTGAGAATAATAATTAAACGCCTAAAAACATAGTACTTCAAATCTATCCCAGTCACTGACGTTCTCGCAACTTATAAGCCTATCTGGTTGCAAAATTTAGTCGCCAGTGGGCATCATTACCACTGAATGCAATGAAGATGAATACAAACTATGTTGCTACTGCAAACAATGAGCCGCTACAAAATACCATCAAGCATGTGAGTATGAAAATTTTCAAGCAACAACAGAATGCTATTATAAATTTCAGGAAATACAAATCCTATTTTTGGAGAAGTTTGTATAGTATTTGGAACAGGTCGATATTATGTTGCCAAAAATGAAACCTAGCCCAATACTTTTCTCAGACAAATGATTAATTTTACTGGATCCTCCCATTTTTAAATAAAAATTCCGTTAAAAAAGGAATGGGCGCCCGACCGTTTGGATACCTTTTTTTCTCTTTAAAACAATAATGTAATATTAGCATAGAAAGCAAAGAAAGATTTGGAAATGTAAAGCTATTTATTGCAGTGGGAGAGGTGTAAAATCGTTTGCATGGGATGTAAGAGGATTGGTTTCAAATAAAAAGGAATAAAGCTCAGGTTATCATTTCGGTTACTATTGTTAGGAAATGGTAGATCATGTGGGGGAGTATTGTTGGAGCAAAATTATTTCATTCATAATAGGCCTATAGGTTTACATATTTTATCCTTATGGATTGTTGTAAAACAGCTTTTATTTCTTATGATTGACTGCATCAGGTTACCATTTGGTAGGAAATGGTTTATGATGGGGGGGGGGGGGTAATTGTTGGAGTAGAATTATTTTATTCAGAATATAGGTTTACATATTTTATCCTTATGGATTGTTTTCCAAACAGGGGTATTTATAAATTTCTTATGATTGACTGCATCGGTAAAGAAGACAAGGACAAACAATCTGAAGAAGTGTTATTTAGTGATTTAAAAAAACAAATCAATACTAAAAGATATATGAATATTAACATTTAGATAACAATGCTTTAGACCTATACATACTAGTCCTAGATTAGACCACTTAACGTGTTATAGAAATAGATAATAAGAATTATAGGTTGTTACTAAGGTGATTTATAAACATTTAATTTATTTTTCACAAAATATTTTTATAGGCCTACTGAATACAAAATAGCCCATGTTCAGGGCCTACGTGATAGTATACATGCATACATAATAATCATTGCTATTAAACCAGAATTTATTATTGAATAAGCCAATACATATCTATATACTCTGTGTTAGTATAGCGCCATCTCTTGATTGCTAAGATCTTGGCACTCAAGAGATTTCAAGAGATGGCGCTATTAAAGAGACTGTAAACATGTTCAAAGGTCTCGGTTTATTTGGTGTTTTTATAAGTCCATTAATTTTGTATTTTAAACAAATAATATACGCACAACATTTTATTTCGTACATATCAGAAAACAATAATAAAATAAAATCCAAGCAAATTGTGGTTTTATTTCTAAGCTGGGCATACTTTTAAGCAAAACAGTCGCGAAGTAAATCTAGCAAGACCGAAATTAGAAGCTTTTTGACAAAGTCAAGCCAAATAATAGGCCGCCGCCGTAGCGGGCGCCAATAATAGGCCGCCGCCGTAGCGGGCGCCAAAAAGACTCCAGGCATGCATCATTCACACCTAAAATTAATTCGAGTCTTGATCACAATAATTACGAACAACAATCTACGAACAACCCCTACCAAATTCGATGAGTTGCCAGGCGACCAATTGAATTTGCGGCTCTCTATTCAGAAATAGGCTTTCATGTGGCCATTTATGAGTGTCATCATCTTGTTATGTATTCTTAAATTATTTTTACAATTTCAACTGCTTTTATTCAATATTGTAGTTTAGATGTAATCTGCGTCATAAATTGACTTATTCAAATGCCCCATAATATATTTATTATTCAATGATGGGTTTAATGAACGGTGAAGCACTGATAATTTAATATACCTTGCAGAAATGTTTTCAACCTTTCATTTCGTAGCAGAAAGCAGTTTTGTTGAACTGCGCAAAAGGCACCAGTTGAAGACAAAAACGCGCACCAGTACACCAATTTAGAAATTTACAGAAAGTAATTGTATTTTCCAAATTTTTGTTTTGTCTTTCTCGCCAGTTATTCATAAAATATGATTGTGTGATCGATCTTAGATCTATAGTGATCTTTGAACTAATTCTTTTAACGTCTCCAGAGCGGACTGTGACGTTTTTTCTTTGCACAACTTTTTAGAGCCATCAGTGGGCAGAGCTGCTATGACAACTCTTCTCAGAGCAATTCAGATGTAAGACATAAACTGTAAAAAATATGTTGAAGAAATAAAACTGGCCTTTCTTCACATTTTGCAGAAACGCTTCCACAAAACAAGCTAAATATTATGTTACCCACAGCACACTGTTGTCGATCTATACTTCTAACTTGTTATATATTTAAAGTAATCTGGTGCAAAATCCTAGTTTGCTTTTACGTTCTTTGCACGTACCAATTCTATCATTATAACGATATTTTATATATTTATCTGTTTTTTCACAAAATGTCCTCTGGAACATATAACTTATAATATGCACATATATATTGGTAATAAAGAATTTTTCATGTACCTATGTGCAGAAAATGTGCGTTTCTATTTAGAATAGAATATTACAGCCAAAACATTAAATAAATCTACTCGTTTCTCACATAAACATGATAAATTAGTTGTTATTTGAATACGGTCTTTTTAACTTTGACATAATAATCATTCTGCTTAGCAGTTCTTCTTGATGTTTTACATTCTTTTGAAGATTTAATCAGCTCTAAATTTTAATCAGATATGTTCTCAGACTGCATAATATCATTAAAATATGTTTTAGACGTCGATTGACCCGGTTAAAGCGCTCCGGTGAGTGTACCAAATTTGAGTAGCCCGTAGAAGTTTAATTTTGCTTTCTACATCTATCAAGTTTATATATAATTACCTTACAATTTTGCCGAACTCACTCTGCCCCAATTTAAAAACCTTTTCCAAATGATGATTTAGGGATTCAATCATGTTTTTTCACCGTTGTTCATCACCGTTTAACAACGATGCGGCCGCGTCGTCTGCGTGGTTTACGAAGTAAACCACGCAGACGCGCCGGACGCGATCGTTGTTAAACGGTGATGAACAACGGTGAAACATGATTGAATCCCTAATTAGATCCGGCTGTGAGTAACTAGAGCAAAATCACCATTTAGTTGTTACCATTTGGCATTTTATAGTGTAGTGAAAAACGTTTAGATTTAATTAAAAATAGCCCATTCTTCCTCATCGTGCTCATTCCCTTCAAAAAATATACTACTATAATTTAGGATTCCTCGTCTAAAAGAGGAATCTACGTTCAACTCTCATCAACTTACTATAATTTAGTACACCTGCTAACATTTGGCAGTATATCTAATGTAAATGGGTTCAAGTTTAACTTGAAATAAGAATAACGCATTCTTTCTTATCGCATTTTGTAACTTAATTGCTCATTTCTTTCAGAAAATGTACTGCTATAACATGATAATGAAAGACTGTCTGTTGTCATCTGCCAATTAAACTTGAGCACGGTTTGTTTACAAGTGTCGTGATGGTGACTTGCTGAACGCAGCGTTATAACCGGGCGCCTTATTATTAATTCTGCACCTTCAAACATGCAAAACATCTCAAAAGTTAAGGCACCATGTCAACAATGCCTAGAAAAGTTGCTTCAAGTGTTGCCTTGTAAAGGCACGTAATTTGTCGCCATTTGCTGCTATTCCCTTTCGCCGATCGACACCAAATAAATCGGCCTTCCCTTTACGCGCTATTAACCTGTGTAAATAAATCAAGGATCGTAATTGACAGTGACATCAGACGCGATTTAATCTTTTTATCTCTGCCTTTCATTATATATTTTATACTACTCATCTGGAAAATGTAATACGTTCTATTCTCATCAATTTAAAGAACACCATTTCACCAATATGTACCCACTCAACAATTTCAATTAATGCTAAATTTGTTTATTCAAACACACCAAATCTACTTATCCATTTTGAGAATAATAATTAAACGCCTGAAAACATAGTACTTCAAAATCTATCCCCGTCACTGACGTTCTCGCAACTTATAAGCCTATCTGGTTGAAAATTGAGTCGCCAGTGGGCATCATTACCAATGAATGCAATAAAGACGAACACAAACCGTGTTGTTACTGCAAACAATGAACTGCTACAAAATAACACTTAGGGTACACGATGTATTGTTGGTCGAATCAGCCAAAAACTCTACTTTCATTATCTAAATCAATATATTTATTGAAAAAATAACACTTGGGTGTTTTGTAAAAGTTCATTCTACAAATCATATACTCTGAAAACTTTGATTAATGAGTTATGTACGTTTTACAAAAGTGTTGTTGTTTCAGCTCTCTTTACCTTTACAACTTTACAACACTGGAAAATGATGTTGACTACACACAATCAACATGATCAAGAACCACAGGACTTACAAAAGTATATCTGTGATATTTTAATTCTTCTACACGCTCGCTATGAAATGATCAATGCATATGTTGTCAAAGCTCGCTACCATTCGCAAGACGCTGTGAACTACCATATCGCAACAGTTTCAAATAGTTGCTAACCTTAAGAATGAGATTATGAAAATAAGTTGCTTCAGATATCGGGAAGATTGATTATAAGGTAAAAATTATATATAAAAATTAAAAATTAAAAATACTTTCAGGATATGAATACAAACAATGTTTGACATTAATTGTTCTGCTTTGTATTCAGGCCCGTAACAGACCCCTTACCAATACCCAAATAACCAAAAAGTCCCCTTTTTACCCAAAAAGTCCCATTTGCGAGCGTAGCGAGCTTAAAACTAGGGGTTTTATGCCTTTTTGGTCAAAAAAGGTCAAACTTTTGGGGAACAAATCCACTTTTTCAAAATCAGCCCCCCTCCCTGGTTACGGGCCTGTTTGTATAGCTACCTATTATTTACCTGTCAAGTGTTTTGGGCATGACCCCATCGGGATAAAATCTTTCATTTTTCTTCTTCATTACTGGTTGACACACGATAATACGCCCAATAAAGACATCGGCCAATTCCAAAAATTGCTCAAGTACTAGGCCCTATGGCCTACAGAACTTGTAGCAAATCATGGCTAACTCTTTGAGCTGTGTGAAGGATCAAGTTATTTGTTTGGCCCACTATCGAGTGACAACCGAGTAATGCTTTGCGATAAATTGAACTTGCGGTAACAATAATTCTACCATTTAATATCACGATATACGCTCGTATGATATATTCTTATATTTTTCACAAAATTTACTCCAGAATATGTGGGGCAATAAAGCATCTTTCATGTAACTGTGTTGGGGGAAATTTGCGTTTAAAGTTAGAATATGACGTTATCGCAACTTATAAGTTATGAGTAACGCACGGCAAGGTGGCTGCTAAACGAAAATACGGACACTGTAACAGATAACACACAGTTTTTTTATTATGTAGCATTATATTGATTCAACATCATTCGAATAAAGAGAAATGAATGTGTACGCATGTCTGGGCATGAAAGAGGTCGCAATGCCATTGCACACTGCGTTGAATTAAAGTTAGATGTAGGGGACGGATAAGGGTGCAGACAACGGTGACAAGTCTCTAGTCCGAAGGCCCCTTAGTCCGAAGGTTCGCTAGTCCGAACACGTAATCTACCATTCGCTTGTCCGAATTTAGCTGCAGTTAGCGAGCGCGTAGCGCGAGGCGTTCAACCGAAGCGCTTTAGCGCGAGGCGCAACCTCTCTGGATAGTATATAAAAGCAAAAGAGCCCAAAAGTAGTGCTAGTCCGAATTCTGAAAAAGGTTCGCTAGTCCGAATATCGGGTTCTCTAGTCCGAAGGTTTGCTAGTCCGAATAATGAATAAGGTTCTCTAGTCCGAGTATAGAATAAGGTTCGCTAACCCTAACCCTAACCCTAACCCTAACCTAACCCTAACCCTAAACCCTAACAGTTAATCTATATTCGGACTAGAAAACTTTCGGATTAGCGAACTTAATTTGGTTTTCGGACCAGCGACCTTTCGGACTAGAGAACCTTCGGACTAGCGACCTTTCGGACCAGAGAGAAGTCACGCAGACAACCTGGATTCAGGAAACTTTAAAACATACACCAGTTGAGGTATAGGATTCAGACTCAAAACTTCATAAACCTCTGAATCGAAATATCTTAATCGAAAGGAACCCGATAAAAAATTATTCCAATTAAATACTTTATTTAAATTACGTTAATCATTTTATAGCGAGCATGTAGAAAAATTCAAACATTACATACTTTTGTAAGTCCTGTGGTTCTTGAGTTATATTGTAAAAGAAGGCTGAAGCAACATCACCTTTGTAAAGCGTACATAATTTACTAACAACAGTAAATCAAGCAAGGTTTCAATGGTATATGATTTTGTAGAATGAACTTCTGCAAAACATCAAGGTGTTATTTTTCAATAATCATGATAATATATTGATATACCTAATGAAAATTTGTAGGCTGCTTCGATCAACAATACCTAGTCAACCCTTAAAGACTCAACATCAAAATTTGAAGCGAAACACATCATAAATCTGCTTAAACTGGCACTGTTTATTAATTAGTAACTCCAAAAACATTGACAAATCAATAAACAATAATAATATATTTTCATTGTGATACCTTACTAAATATTCCTAAATTTTAAGCACTGGTTCAATGCTAATTGTGACAGACCCTCCCTGACATGACACTAACTAACTCTAGAGCCATCATTTGCGTGCTCAAGTTTCTGCCTCGCGCGAGGGCGTCACGATCCGAAGAATTGAGCCATTAAGGGCGCAAACACCAAATAACTTCTCCATTGAAAAGCACGTAAAAGTCAACATTTTACATGGCATTTTCTACACCGCGTGACAATATTTTTCACTTTTTACGTGAATTGTGAAAAGCGACGGCGCTATAATGTCACAAACACCCAGAAGCCTGTGGCATTGTTTTAAAATAATGTACACTAGGAACATGTTTATCTTTGCCCCCAACCCCCCTTTCCACAAAAAGAATGACCCCTGATATACCACTGGTGTAAAGGTGGGTATGGGCTTTACACCAGTGGTGTATTAGGGTTCATTTGTGGAAGTGGAAAGGGGGGTTGTGGCAAAGATAAAAATGTTGTGCGACTTTTTTGGATTTGTTGTTGTTGATAAATTGGAGTAAGTTTTCAGGGTTCCAGGCGTTCATCCCCACCCAAATGAAGTATTGTAAATGTTAAATATAAATCTATTTATAGGCCTAGAAAACTAACAGAATGCTTATTACGTTGACGCCTCCAGGCTTATAATTTGGATATTTTTTTCAAACATTAACTTTAATCAAAACGTTCAATACAAGACAGAGCCTTTATTTATAAATGATATAGTTATTTGTACAGGATTGTAATCAACTAATCATACTGGAAATAACAAAACACTTTAAAAAAATCATGATCCAGGTTACGTTTACGTTTACGATATAGCGGCTGACGATTATCAGTCTATAATGTCTGTAACAAATTTAACGAATATAAACCCATAAAGTACTTCCGTGAACCAGATTGCGTCGAAACAGTCTTATTACAATTCGTGCGATTAATGTGTACAGGCAACGGTCTCCCAGCGCGCAGCTGGGATGTACAAACAAGACGTAAGACGAATAGCGATATGCACACAGTTTTATACGTCAAGACGTACTACGCACAGCGATATGCGTACAATAATTACGTCACTGATTCAATGATACGTGTGAGTTGACATTCACGGGACGTGTTAGCAAGCACTCGATGGGGCACTCGATCGGTGAACCGGAGTTCTCTGTTTTTAATATAAAAACTTAAATTTTACTGTAATTCAAGCACTTCAGGCTTAGTCTTCCACGGGGTACACCACTCGGCATTACAATCATGCAAAAGTAGAAATTCGAGAAAAATTAAGGGCGTCGCTGTGGAGCAAATCACACAGTATGGCTTTAATATTTGGAAATCTGAAATACAAAAGGGGGATTTCGGTGTCCTATTTTAAGCAACATCAATTCCAAAAATGGTGTTTTCCCAAAAATTCTTTATTCAATAGTAATAAAGTATTGTAATATCCTATACAACAGATCTTTCAGTACCTTTACTAAGTGTCCAATTTTAGTGACACCTTTACCTATATATAAAAAAGCTTGTGTTTACCTATAGATGAGTCGACTTCTGATGTCTATGCCTGGCAATATGCGCACACATCATCACAATTTCCAGTGTTTGTTTGTTTTTGCCTGGCAGTATGCGCGCGCATCATATTTTGTTCAGGGTTCGTGTTTTTAAAACTCCCGCCACAACACAATAAGGCTATTGAACAATGCAGTGGTTGAATGGGGTTCACGCAAGCATATCGATATACCAGTCCCTTACCTTTGTTGATAAACATTGAGGTCAACTCATCTATATAAAAGCTTGTGTTTATCTATATAAACGCTTGTGTTTCCCTATATAAAAGCTTGTGTATATAATACATTAAAGCCATATTATAACATTTTCATACAAAATAGATAAGTATTTCTTTGCCATGAAATGTTAGCTTTTACTGTCAGATATATCCCCTTTTAATTTTGAGCCGAACAACTAAGGCAAAGCAAAGAAAATTGGAATTTACTACCAGCGCCGATGTGTCGCCAATACGTATCACTCCTTTGGTCGCGTTATAGTGCGATCCTTTGTTGTGCAGATCACCGTCCCGCACGCCATGTACGTACTGTGTTATGAACATCGCGTATACGTTTTAATATTTCCATTGTAATAATATATAAAACGACGGTTCATGCGTTTTATTCAAAATCTTGACAAAACTACAGCACCTAGTGTCTTGATTTTTGCAGGGTATGTTGGTTTAATAAATTTCATTATAATAGTGTAAAAAACAGAATTTTGAAAAATATTGAGGGGTCCTCCTCAGCAAATGTTATAATATGGCTTGAACAATCCGTAAAAAATCTGTAATCCAACACAGATTTTTCACGGAAAAATATCTCCTAGTGTATCATCTTAAGTTTGTTACTTTTTAAACACAAATCTAAACACCTAAGAAGCATAAAAATATTTGCATACATGGCAACACACAAGCAACTTCCAGCAATTTTAGCTAATTACCCTCAGAGCATTTCGTAATTTCAAGAAATTCCCTTAATATCTAGCAATTTTTGAAGAAGTTGACTTCCCCTTGCATACATTTGTTGTACACCTCCTTCGCTGTATCCTCTTTTATAGCCTCCTCATGTGCGTCGATGAGTTTCTGCAATCTCTGCCAACCCTTGTGTGTTTTCATGGTATCTATCCAGAATTGATACAAGTTGTTAGCCTATAAGAAAAGATATATTGATTTCATAAACCAATAGCCAATGAGTACAATGACGAGGTTTTTAATCTGACACCTTGAACATGGTGAGAAAAAACACCTGAAGACTCTAGCCGGTACTCTAATGGAAGAAAATGCTTACAAGTGAACGTGTAATTTTAAGAAAAAGATTAATATGTTCTTGTGTCATTTTCGTTTACAAAAAAAGCTTGTTTGAATATCTCTAAAAACTTTCCGAATATTGAACCATTATTAAGTTCCAGGTTCCTTTAAATTAAGGTCAGAATAGGAGAGGCAAAGCCCCCTGACAAAAAAAGAAAGAGAAAAGTGCCCCCTGACAAAAAATGAAAAAGAAAAGTGAACCCTGACAAAAAATGAAAAAGAAAGAGAAAATCGGGAAGGCAAAGGCAAAAAAGGAAAAGACCCAAATTTCACCTCGATCATTGGGCAAAATAGTGTACAATAGCAAACTTTTGCGCGCTACGCTCGCACATTGTCCCAATATAACTTTTTTGGAAGCCTAGAGACTTTACATGTACAGGCTCTCTAAAAAAACAATCGGTATGTATTATATCCCACCGATAATACCGGGTCAACATGAAATGATGCAACGTAACCAGACCCAGTTAACAAGTGTAGCACAACTCCCGGAAATTTACTTCGTGTGTTGGAATTTTACGGGGTCTAGATATTCCATAACGATAGTAAACATTGCTTCTGTTTCGCTCATAAATACCGATCATCGTGCAATTTTCTGTGAATGTCTAGAAATTTTGATTTTGGCCTTGAGTCAAGTACGACTCGTAACAATGTTTCAACCTAAATCTGAAATCTGGAGAGTATAATTAAAGAGAAAGTGACTTTCGAGCGTTTCTATGCCCGAATTGAACAGCGACTGTCTATGATAATCCATAGCGATAGTAAAAAGTGCTTCTCTTTCCCTCAGAAATACCTATCGTGATGCAATGTCTAGAAAATATCTCTCAACCTAAATCTGAAATCTGGAGGAGTATTAAAAGAGAAAGTGACTTTCGAGCGTTGTTTTCACCACTGTTTAGAACCACTGTTATATAACCATCAGTCGGTCAATGCTCACTAACCAGCATTACACACATAACTTGCGCCGTTGGTGACGACAAGGATTTAGTTGAGGCATGGATATACGCTGGCGAAGTGACGTAATAAATCGGATTAACTTCCATAGCAATAGGTTAAAAGAATTTTGAATATATCACGCTGCACTACAAGCAGGTTGCACTCATCACCTGTGTATGTCTGCAATCATAGATTGATTGAATACCGGTCTTTTCAAAGATGCTAATCTTACAGGTGCGAGTGATCAGCATGATATGTTTCAATGCAGAGGTACCGCGTGAACGTACCAGTGCAGCGCGGTATATTCAACAATTGTTTTCACCTATTGCTATGGTAGTTAATCCGATTATTACATAACTTCGCCAGCGTATAAACTCAGCTTCACAATGGCTTATTTACAGAAGCACAGTGGCCCAGATGTTCTATGTTCAAGCCTTTCCTAACAAGCAAACAGATACGAAGAACAAGCAACGTGGCGAAATAAAAAGGTATAAACCTACCGCACTTCCGGGTCCTAATTCTATTGCCAACCAATAAAATATACGGTAACCGGGCACCAGAGATATGAGGAAGTAGAGAGGATCCATAGTCGTTGCCACCGATTGTGTATAATTCATGTATAGTTGAAGTTGCGGGTTCACATAGATCCCATCTTTAGATTTGATATGCCAGTCTTTAAACATCTCGTCACGGTAGCTGTGAAAGAAGGTGATAAACAATTATTAGCCTGAAGACTGACGGACGCAAAAAAGTATATTCAATTCACAATTATAATTTTAACATGAACAACGAAAATTTTGCAATAATATTAAGTCGTGTTCACACGGTCGGACTTAAGTCACTTATTACCAGTAATAAGTCATTATTATACTTCATTAATATATTCTTGTTCATTGATTGGTTAAAAGTGGGTCACATGACCAAAAATAGTTCTACCATCAGTACTCCTATCCGTAAATAGTACCTCTAAACCGTAAATAGTATTTTCAATGTCCCGGATGAGCCGTAAATAGTACCTCCAAGCCGTAAATAGTACTTTTGACCATGCCTTCCGCGTGCGCGCATTCGATGCGACGGAACAGTTCACGCACGCGAAACTGCCATAGCGTCATTTCGCGCTGCTGTAATTGGTTAGCCCGATTTTAGCCTATTCGATTTTTTTGAAGGGCAAAATATAGGTTGTGCTTAAAAATTGGTCGTGCTGTTCACTCAGGATAGAAGCGGGAGAGTCAAAACGTCAAATAATTTTCTTTTAACCAATCAATGAACAAAGAACATATTAATGAAGTATATAAAACAAATATATACTGCCTGTATTCGAAGTTCTGGTTAAAACTATGATCCCTCGTTGAGATCAATTAATACTATTTTCCTTCGGGGCTGCGCCCATCAGGAAAATAGTACTATTGATCTCACCTCGGGCCCATAGTTTTAACCAGAACCTCTCATGGCAGTATATATTTGTACACTATTACCGGTTATAAGTCGCTTATTACCGATAATAAATCACCTAGAGGTAGTTTTCTCTCTGTACAACGTGTTAAACATTTGAACGGTTGAACCCTTTTATTCAAAACAAAAGGTCTTTGTAAATGGCTTGTAGGCAAATCAATTCGGTCAGGGGCGTACGGGGCCACCAAGTCTGGGAGGGGGGCAAATTTCCAAATCGTCGCGCTGCATCGCTATTGAAATGATTTTACTGGGAAATGCGCGCAACAAAATTGCAATTTAACGCTAAATGGGACAACATTAGGACAATTGTGGCCAAACGTGGGCCAAAGAAAGAAGCACATCAGTCTGTAAATCCCCCCCCCCCCACGTCGGTACACCTCTGAATTCGGCATCAAAGTAACAGCGTTACGTAATTTATTGCTTCTCCATGTTTATTATAACCCCTCTCGACCTGTCAAAAAATATGTGTTAGTGACTGACGTAGTCATGGTAGTTCAGGCTTTAATTTTATTAATTGGATATCAAGCATTGTTAATTCTACACGGGCCTAATGCTATACTATTGTACTCACCTTGATATATACTTTTCCTGTGCCTCTAAATAGATGAAGATGTCAGATCCCGGGTCAGCTTTCTTTTTAGCTATACCAAGATTTTCAACAACAGATGCGCAATAAATGCTATCTTGAACCATGTAGCCGCCTGAATTAATTGAAATAAAGAAATGTAATCAAGATCTCGTTTTGGCAACTCATAATGGCCCAGCAAACACATTTTTTTTTACAGAAAACGTTTTATTTATTGTCGGGTTATATAAAGGGTATAAAACGTTTTAAATAACAATCCAAAACATTTTTCAAAACTTGTTGCAAAACACTCTAACCTAATGTTATTTAGAAGTTGACAAAATATTTTGCAAAATTGTTTACATTTTTCAAAACTTGTTGCAAAACATTCTAACCTAATGTTATTTAGAAGTTGACAAAATATTTTGCAAAATTGTTTACAACAAATATTTTACAATAAAATTTTGACAACGTTTTTAAAATGTTGTTGTAGTGTTATTTTCATATAAAACGTTTTTATGTCCTTTCTATAACTCGACATTTAAATGTTATTGAAACATTTTGAATAAAAAATACGTGTTTATAACATCTTTATAACGTTTAAAAACATTTTTGTGTTTTCGGAGGGCGGGGGGTATTTTTAATTTCAAAGGTCCTGTTTGGTGTCAAATATCATATCATATCAATTCGATGTCATTAACCTTTTCGAGATATGGCGGACACAATAGGATGGCGCTGCACGAAGTGGGTAAAGCATTTTGAATTTACCGGGTTTTACCCAACTTGAAGACTGCCCTCCTTTTGTGTACGCCATCAGGGAACTTAACTACCTATCGGGAAATGCTTCTGATTCAAGGTCACACAAAGTGACGTAGTACATAAGTGGTATACCATGTCACAATCTTTTTCAATTTATTTTTTAAAAATTTTGACGATATTACAAAGGTTATCGGTAAATTATTTTCTTATCTGGTCTAGTAACTTTCTAGAGAGCGTCAAAGTAGGGACCAAACTTTAACCTCTGTTCATGGTTCATGTGAGCTACATAGACCTACCTCGGTTATGCGTTATACCAAAAATGCCAACTGCTTAGGAATACCTACGACCAACGTAAATTTTGGCAAGTTTATGATTAGATGCGCCTTCTTTACTATTTGTGTCATAAAATGGTCTTTCCTTACCATAATCCTTTGGGTCAAGAGTCCCTTGACCTATTCCTTGGATCCATTTGCTGTTTAAGGCTTCCTCTCTAAGTGACTTGGTGTCTTCCCATAATTGATCACAGAAGCTCCCTTCGCTCCTGTTGCGGTAAAATAATATTATTATACAATTACTGTTTTAGGCAACTTTTTGCTCCATGTGTCAGGTATCAAGATGGCGGGCGAGTCCTGGTTCTCTTGTTTTAATTATAATTATGGTCTATTTAGATAAATAAACGTACCGTCAAGAGGTTGCTTTCTCAAATTAAATCCGCGAGCAGTGACGTCTTTTCTTTTTTTATACCTTTTGAAAATTGTAATTTATTTATGATGATAAGTGTTCGAAATTGGCGCATTTCAAAAAAAAGCAGAATCCAAACATGACTCTGATAGTGTAATAATATTGATATCTTGTTTTATGTTTAGTCAAAACTAATAATTAACCTATTAATATCACGCACAGCACATAAGCGGTTGATCTAACTTTCAGACTGCACGGATTTTTAATCTCACTGCACTAACGTTAAAATAGCCCCTTCACACAACCACTATGAACCACCCATCTACCCAAACACACCTTGTAGCTTTGCGTGTTGTCTCAGACAGGTGTTCATCTGCTGACATCTTGAAAAAAATAGAAAGAGGAAATATCACTTTTTTAATACTCTACTAAAAAGTTTAATACTTCACATGAAATGTGGTAATAAAACAACCCCGGGAAAACAACTCGGCAAAGGAAGCAAAAGGCCTATACAGTACAGTGAAAAGAAATTAAACGGATATTTCCCTGGGGATATTTCGCAACATGTATCCTTGCGGATATTTCGCAACATGTAACCATTCGGGGATATTTTGCAATTTCATAATGTTATCTGTGTTTAAAGGCATATATTAGAATGTCATCTTTCCCTGGGTAAGATCTTAGAGCAGACCAGACCATGGCCTGAGGGTAACATGAGTAGGTTTCTTTCACCTTGCAGGCAAGGATAGTCTTGCAAATATGGGCTAACTTTCCCCTAGGTCATCCAATATGCCATGAATTAGTAGGACTACAACTGGTATCTACTGGTCAGTTTATACTCCTATGTTCACATCTGTTATTTTTATGTGGGCCTTTAAGGGACCGTTCATTATCAATGCCGGAGGGGTGGGAGAAATGTAGGAGGGTTATGTGATTTTCACTTTGACAAACAGAGGGGTTATATGATTAATTTTTTCCTGACAGGGGAGGTCATGTGAAATTTAATAGTTAATAGTCATTCACTATTATTTTAATAATACCAAGTATCCTGGAAGGTCTTGCTTGGACAGTGACACACGCACACAACCCACTCACTCCTCACCACATACATGTGCTGTGGTTTTGTCAAAAGCCGAGATTTTGAATAAAACGCAGGAACCGTCGTTTTGTTATTATGATGGAAAATTTAGTCGAACGCATACACGATGTTCAGAACAGTTAACATTTTATGGCAAAGAAATACTAATCTATTTTGTATGAAAATCAAAATGTTATAATATGGCTTTAAATGACATATGAGTAAAATTGACTGACACGTTATAATTGACTGATATCATCTGACTCAAGTGTTTACATCTTTAGAATTACATGTTGAAACAGAGAAGAGAAGAGAAGAGAAGAAGAAGAGAAGAAGAGAAGAGAAGAGAAGAGAGAAGAGAAGAGAAGAGAGAGAAGAGAAGAAGAGAAGAAAGAGAAGAGAAGAAAGAGAAGAGAAGAGAAGAAGAGAAGAGAGAAGAGAAGAGAAGAGAAGAGAAGAGAAGAGAAGAGAAGAGAAGAGAAGAGAAGAGAGAGAGAAAGAGAGAGAAGAGAAGAGAAGAGAAGAGAAGAGAAGAGAAGAGAAGAGAAGAGAAGAGAAGAGAAGAGAAGAAGAAGAGAAGAGAAGAGAAGAGAAGAGAAGAGAAGAGAAGAGAAGAGAAGAGAAGAGAAGAGAAGAGAAGAGAAGAGAAGAGAAGAGAAGAGAAGAGAAGAGAAGAGAAGAGAAGAGTGGGTGTCTAAGTTAATTGGACAGACAATAAACATGTTGAAAAGGAGAAGTAGAATATAAAACTAAATTCAAAATGTTGTGCTTGTTCCTTTGTTTACATAAAAATAACAAATGTTGTAAAGATTGGATGGTCATTTTACGTATAAATAACACGAACATTAAGAGAAGACATCAAACAAATAATGTAGACATTAATACGATGAGGCTAAACAAAAAATTGTTAATTTTTAATTAAGATGTCATTTTCGAGTGTTCATAAGTACACAGTATGAAATTGTGATTGATTTCAACAACTGAAGTAAAAATATCAATTGTTTTATACCTAAACAATGCGAATATCAGCTTATTTCTCGGTTTCTGTTTCCTTTTTTCTGTTATTATTGAATTTGTCTCAGAATTTCATGATATTACGGCAAAAACTTTTTAAAGAAAACTTAAATAAAAAGCAAATAAGAAATGAATTTGCTGTTTCAGCTGACATGGACACGGTAAGAAAAATGAACGCGCGCCGCGGCTTTGAGACATGACAATTTTTTATTGAGCCTCATATGACATCACATAAGACGGGAAATCTATGCGTCGTAATATTGTGTGCAATGTGCGTGCAAGTTGACCGCAAAATACACGAATCCATAACATTATCATATGAAATCAACATGGCCACATTCTTTCTTTGGAGATTCTGAAATAGCATCATAGCTGGTTCATAGTAGAAACAGGCTTGACTAAAACTAAATAAAAGCATGGAACCGTTTTTTGATGCAGGCTAAAATTTAAAATCAATATATTAAGTATGAGAAAGGTTTTTAACACAAGTCAACACATACATAAATGAACCTGGGACCTTCGAATCACCGGACCGATGCTCTACCAACTGAGCTAATATTAGTCAGATGGAGAAGAGCAGTGATGTTATTATCTATATATTAGGTTTGTTTTTTGATGGATCACAACTTTTTCATTGTTAAAATTACGTTAGTCATTCATTACATTCTCCAAACCAGCTTTGATTTCTTGAAATAGTTTTTATTCTAATAAAGTTAAGTGATTCCTCCGTCCCTCTAAATCGTACGCAAAAAACCTTAACCTATCTTTCTTTTAGGTACAATCCGTATGATAGGCCAATACTAAACCCTAACTCTGACCGCATCATTCCGCTAAAAAAATAACCATAATGTAAAAAGAAAATTCTGGTTTGCTTCGCTTGCTAAAATTGGTGGACCGATATTTTTTCAAAGCTTGTGATTGCATTGCCCTAAACACGTTAATCAAGCCCCCAAACCGATTGGGCATCACTGACCAGTTCCCCACGATCCATAGCCAAGTCCACCGCTTGACCGAACCCTAATCTCAAATACCAAATTTTAACTTTGTAATTCTTTACCAAAAATGATGAAATAATAATAATGTAGTAATAACTTTGGTGTCAGGAAGGGTTTTCTGTCCATTTTAGTGGGATAAAATTATAGAAACCGCGCTGGCTGTATTGACCGTTTAACGGCGCATTTTACACTGTTTTATAAAGAGAGGCAATTTGCTGTCTTAGGACTTCAGTCAACGTGAGAAATTATGTATTAAATGCGATGTGACCGAAAAAGCAAATCGCTGAATAGGCATTTAATTATTCTAATACTAAGTGTTCCAACCCTTAGCTACCTCCCTAAATTAATCCAATCCCACGCTGAACCCTGACATCAACATTGAAACCAACCCCATCCCTTACACCTTGATTACATTGCTATGTAATGTTAAAGACTAAACAAAAATGAAACTGAGCAAGCTGATTGTCCCAACAATAGCCAACAAAATCTAATAAAAAAATATGATATAGTAGAGCAAACTTACTGTAAATGTCTTGGTTGTGTCACCTCAAAGTGCTAAATTGCGAACAAGCCAAACGCACAAAGTCCAAATAGCACAAGTATTCACATTTACTGGTTCTCAACTACGATAAAGCAAATCAACTTTGAGCAGTATATTCTATAGGCTTAGCTTTATACTGTACACAAGTATAGCGTTCATTGTGTTAGAACCAGCAGTGTAAGGCCTATTAGGGCGTGTCACTTCCATGTGAATAATAATAGGGCCTATATTTGTTCCCTATTGGCCGAATTATTAATGTATCACGAAATAGATCCACCAATAAAAATGACACAGACATGGCAGTATCCCGCTTCACGTGACAATAAATCACTTAATTCGCTATAAATAAAAGACATAAAGCCGTAGCCTCCTACTACCTGAGTTTGCAAATCGATATAACTCGGGCCTATTAAAGAGCCGACCAGGTGCGTCGTAAGCTTTTTCGTAACTTTTGCCCCATTTTTCTTAACTTTTGCCCCATTTTGGTCCCACTTTCGTAACTTTGGTCGCCCCACATTCTTGCCCTTGCTACGCGCCTGGAGCCGACGTCCATGCCAGCCTAACTTTAATATGTTGCAATTTTAGAATCCCCTGATTTACTTTCGAAGTACTGTCATTTCATCCGCTTGTTCTATTATTATCGTTCAGAAAAAGTTCATGACACTTCGTACAAACTTTTGTTTGCTCGATTCCACGCTTTCACCCAGATGCATAAAAAGACCTTGCAATGTAATTGTATATACACTCATAGAAATTGTTCGTTGCCATTACTCAGTAAGTTGATGTAAGTCGTTGCGTCAACTTTCCGAGCAATGCCAACGCGTACAATTTTGAGTAACGCTGACTCGATATCATTATGTTGGTCGCACTCATTTGCGCTAAGTAAGTCTTACTCTATTGAGTTGTTACAACTCAGAAAATGAAACTAGGTTATAATTTAGCATAATTTTCTAGAGGTATGCTATAGTATACAACATTTTGCACTGATTACAAAAATCAATATTTGAATACTGCTAATTGTGCAGAAAATGATCAAATAACGTGAATTAAGTAACAAAGTACCAAATTGGAATAACTCAAAACAATAAGTACCAGTAACTTAATATGAACGCGTTACATCAACGTACATGTTGAGTAACAAATACTCAACTAATTGGTTCTTTGAACTGAACGCAACGACTTATATCAACTTAATCAAGTAATGCCAACAAAGTTGATTAGTTGACGGAACTTTTTGAGCTTCTTCAGCATTTGTTAAGTTCGGATAACTAAAATGAATTTTGTTTTTACAACTTTTACACTATTTTTGAGTTGTCCAAACTTACTCCTTTTGAATTGCGCCAACAAGGCGAACAAGTCATTTCTATGAGTGTACGTACTGACGTATTGCGGATGGAGCAATATATTTTTTGGAAGAAATGAAGAGGGGACAAACCATGCAATCATTATTATCAACATATATACAAAAACAAAATATAAATTAAATTACAAGTTCACACAGGACTTAAAAGTTTTTCAAATTTTATTTCCTAACAACAATAAGTCTTAATTGCATGCACCCGGAATTAGCATCACATGACTAGTAGTTACTTGTAGCCTATGATTTATGAAATAGATATTAATGTATGATCAAGTTTTATTTTTACTCTAGGCTCTGGGATGATTTCGTGTACATGACTCTTTTAGAAATTTACTTTCCATTTTCATGTTATATATGCTTAGACATTCAAAAAAAGTTTGGGTAAGAAATTCAGATCGAGTAAAATTAAAGAAGGCGTTAAAAATGGCCGCCAAATAGGAGTTTTCCCATTAAAACACACTATAGCAACATACAGTATACAAATGATCTAATGATGAAAAATATCAATGCAATTAATATTCCTAATCAACAGAAATAAATATGTGCCCATTTTGTTTCTTTCAAATCTTTTCAATTCAATATGGCGTCCAAAATGGCCGCCAAAATAACATATTTCCATTAAAATACACTAGAGTAACATGCAAATGATATAATAATAAAGTGTTATATATAAATGGAATGAATGTTTCTATTCAAAAGAATTAAATTTGGCTGTAAAATTAAAAGTCGATGAAATACATAAAGTGACCATGTTACCAAGAGGCTAAGGCTACGATAACAAAATGTGTCTCCATCAACTAGCCTTAGCCTCTTGGTAACATTATACATTGTTATAACGTATTCTTTTACAGCTATCGCTTGGCATTATGTAGACTGGCCCAGTCTCGGTTCAGTTCCATCTCTGGATAATGTAACAATAAATAATTATTCCTGTACCCCCCTCTCCCCCCTAGTTTTCTTAATGCCAAAAACCCATTCCTCTTCATCCACAAATCGACGCCACTGATTACACACACAGACAGTGCAGCAATATAAAGTCTGCACAAAAAGTAACTCAGCTGTTATAAATACGCCTATAGATTCAGAACTAATAATTGTTTTCATAATAACAACATTCAACGAGAAGGATGATTTATTTACACGCATTTTGATAGCCCATTCGTCAAATGTCGTTCAATATTAACAACACAGTAGTGCTTCTACCGAAAAATACCCGAATTTAAAAGTTGCAGTTTACAGCGATCAATGGTTATAATGCCAGCACTGTAAACACGTAAAGCCCGCCATTATCTTCGCGCCACTCAATACAAATAACTGCAACTTTTAAATCGGGGTATTTTTCTTTCAAAACACTGCTGTATTGTCAATATTGAACAACATTGGACAAATGGGGTATCAAAATGCGCGTAAATAAATCATCCTTCTTTTTATGTTGAAATATTGTATTGCATAATCTATAGGCGTATTTATAACAGCTGAATTTCACGACTAAGTTTAACACTAAGATTTGAAAAAAAAAATACAGTATCAAGCATTACAGTTTTTCCTGACATTTACTGAAAAAATGAAAATTATTGCTTTTCATTTGGCCGAGAAAAAAATTTTACACTGAAAAGGTGTAACTCAAAATTTTGTTCATTTGAATACCAAATTCGATCGTTTGTATTGCCTTATTAAATGACTGAGTGAGCCTTGCAGAACAATAACAATCGGTAGTCCCGCGTCCTAACTGTGTAGTTGTAACGCAAAACAATGTTTATTACGTGAACTAGACTGCTGCCCTCATTCGTCAACTGACTGGGTTGACGATTGAAAAACGTATGTGTTATAAAAGTGGCGGACTTTGCAACAAGATTCTTGCATTGAGACTGTGCAGTTGTGTCCCCTTGTTTGTAATTAGGGGTTCGTTCATAATTATAGTTTCATGATTAAACGGTTGTTTATGCCCAAGAGGCCACTTGCCCGGCTCTCGACCAACCACGGTATACACGCTTTTTCAGAACTTCAGAGCGCGATCTTGTCACAACGGCGCGGCGCTGTACAACATTTATGATGTCTATAGTAAAACTGTAACATTTTAAAACTGATATGATAAATAGACTAGTCAATTATAATAAAATAATTGGAACATGTACGCCTAGACACAATTGGATCACCAATGTTTTCGTTGATATTAGCACCCTCCTGAACAGCATACCAAAAGACGACAAAAAAGAAAGTAGGGAAAATGCTAATTTGTATAAAACAATTTCAAAATTGGGTCCGGCCTCTAACACCATAATGGTCGATCTTCTTCAGAAGGTGGCGATGTGACACTTTATCAAATGCCTTCTCATAATCGAGCAGTACTAGGTCAATTTGCGCCTTGTTGTCCAGCCCCTTGGCTAAATCCTCTAGAGTGACAATCCGCTAGCTGTGTCTCGCATGATCTTCGCTGACGAAACCCATGTTGAGCATCAGATAAGATGTTGTTGGCAGAAAAGTGGCGGATTATGGCACAGTGAATTACGTGCTCGCATAATTTGCACAGCACAGACGTTAGGGAGATTGGGCGATAGTTAGCAGCCTCTGAACGACTTCCCTTCTTATAGAGGGGGACAATATGCGCCTTCTTCCAACTGGATGGAACACTACCTTGGTTGATCGACGCCTGGAATAGCAAAGTAACTGCTGGTGCGATCTCTTCTTCAGTAGCATGTTTGGAATTCCATCTGGTCCGGATGCAGAGTGAGGCTTCAAATTTCTTAGAAGCTTGATAACTCCGTTGAGACTCACATCGATGTCATCCATAGAGGGATGCTGGCTGTCTCCCAGGTCGGGGATTGGAGCGCCGTTATCTCTGGAGAACACAGATGTGAACTGTCTGTTAAGGATGTTCGCCTTGGTCTTGGGGTCGGAATGCAAGTATCCGCCATCCTTCAAGGGGGCAATGCCAGAGCTGTCGCATCTCTTAGATTTCACTAAGGCTCCCAACTTCTTGTTCCTGTTGCCTGGCTCACTACTGATGATGTCATGGACATATTTGTTGTAGACTCTCCTACAGGTCCTTTGGGTAATGCCTTTAAGGCGTTTGTAACGAGTCCAGTCGCGTTCTTTGTTGGTACGTCTGGCTTTTGTGAAGGCGCGACCTTTGCGTCTCAGAGCTCGCTTGGTTTCAGCATTGAACCACGGCTGATTCACTCTGGTGCTGCTAAGCTTGGATGGTACGCAGTCTACTATGATCTTGTCCAATTCCTCCTGGAGAACACTAGCCAGTTTCTCCACAGGTGTTGAGGTTTTGTATTCAGCCGTGAAGTTATCTGACACTTTGCTTGCTCTCAGACGAATATCCACAAGATCAGCTTTCTTCCACAGGAGAATGTTCCGCTGGACTGGTTTCCTTCTGTTTGCTCTAACATTAGCATCCATATAGACCATGTCATGGTCACTCAGGCCAGGAAGACCCGCACATGTATTGGTGAGCGAGGGCCTGTTAGTCAAGATGATGTCAAGGGTGTTGTCACCTCTGGTAGGAAAATTGACCATCTGTTCAAGGCCAGTGGTGGTCATGAGCTGCAAGAAGGATTCATTCAATGCAAGGCGGTATTGATGTGAGATGATGCTGTTGGTACTCCAATCAATGTCAGGTAGATTGATGTCGCCGGCTATCCAGATAGGGCAACCAGGATTGCTGATGCATAGGTGGCTGATGGCGCTATTCAACTCTTCCATGTACTGGAGGTCGTTGTTGGTTGGGCGATACAGAGATGCAACGACAATGGAGTGATTACCATTAACAATCTTTGCAGCCACAAAGTCCACTTCACTCTCAAGATCAATTTGATGGCTAACGAGCGTAGCATCAATACCAAGAAGAGCGCCCCCATATCCATCCTTCCTATCGCTGCGATAGACACAATAACCATGTGGGAAGATCTCTCCATTTGAGATGCTGGGGTTTAGCCACGTCTCACACCCGTATATGACATCGGGTTTAACTTTTTCAAGAAGATGCCAGAACTCGGAGCGTTTAGAGAAAACACTTTGAAAGTTCACTTCCAAGAGGCGCAGGTTCTGAAAGGAGCGTTGGCGACATGTCTTGCTTGGCGATGATTTGGCAAGAGGAGAACCAGGATGGCTTGAGGAAGTGGAACTAGATGAGAGGTTACGAGAGTTTGATGAATTGCTCTCAGACAAGGACTTATCAAGTAGAGTGGAGTTGAAGATCCCTGATGAAAAGTTGAGCATTCCACACTTGTGACATTCCCATGGCAGATCACTATGACCAAGGATGTCCAAGGCTGATTCAGACAGTCCCACACAATCAGAGTGAAACCATAAGTTGCACGATTCACGCAGGATGCTTGCCTTGGCGCCACGGTAACTAGAGCACGCTTTGGAGCATTCACCGCAAGGGTACTTCGGTGGACGGGGCATAATAGAGGCCAGATAACGTAAATGGATAATGGCTATCACAGTGAGTTATCTTCCATTGGTCATGGTTGGGAAGGACATAGGTGATGAAATTACCTATTGTCACAGGCAATAGATGATCAATTTACCGAGAGCCTAACACAACCATTATAATTTCATAAATATGATATTATGATATTAAAGTTTAAGTTAGCTAGTGTAGCCAGTAGGTAGTTGATGGTAGCAGTCATAACAAACATTTTAAAATGACATGAGTTCATGCAGTAGGGTACATTTGGAGAACACAGAATATACACCATAACTAATTGATGATGAAGATGATTGATGGGCAGTCAGCTAGGGAGGGATTACACAATCACAGACACAGCAGGGTTACATTCAGCGGTAGGTATAGGCAACAAGTTAACACAGCGAGCAGGAATCACAGTTAGTCAGGGTAGCAGGAATCACAGTTAGTCAGGGTAGGGTTGCATGCAGGAGACGTAGAAACAAGGTGGTACATTTCAATAATTCATACATACAGTTCGCCGATTCAAGTCTTGATTTCGTAGGTACACTAAACACTGCACAGCAGACGCAGGTCTTCCGAATTCGGCAGTAAACAAAATCGATATCACACAGTGATCCGGTGGTGGGTAACAAAAATTGCAGTAATTTTTCGTGATCGTGTGAAAAACCAAATAATCACGAGAGCAGTAGGTTAGAAGGACCATAAGGCAGCAGGATGGAAGAAAAACTTGGCGATCAGTGGTCCCAAAGGATGAAATCTAGCACAAAAAGATATTTTTTGCACAAGCAAAACAAAGGTCGTGTTGTCAGACACGACGCATGCGCACAACTCTCAGTACTCAGTGCACATAATCACCAAATTAAAGCATGGAACCTGTACAGTTAGGACGCGGGACTACCAATTCTTAAGAAATGCATAGTCGCGCTAAAAGTCGATCGATACATGTTAAAATCAGCACAATTCAGAGATACACCTTTTTGCTATGAAATTTATTGTCTCGGTCAAATATAAAGCAATATTTTTTTCCAGTAATGTCAGTTAAAGACATAGTGCTTGGATATACATTTTTTTTTAATCCTGGTGTTAAAATTCAAGCATCATATTTTGTGTTTTAGTGTGATATTTTTGATTTTTATAGGCCTTTAGTTCGCCCGTGAGCTTTTTACGGAATTAATTTTTTAGCGTCTCAAACTAATATAGTTTGCTAAAGAAAGATATTTCCCACCTCTGTAAAGCGCATCGTGTGGGTCTATATACTATAGTTTTGTCAGAATTTCCGTTTTTATTTTACCCTTTTTCCCTTCATGCTCCGAAAATGTCAAACTTAGTACTTTATCTCGAGAACAACCAGCAGAAATAATCGATATTTCAATTGTTGTCAACCAGGTTCCTTTTCCATTGAAAACCAGGATTGCCTGACCAGCGATTTGGTAGCCCAAATCCCCAATTCTGGTAAATGAGGTGAATTTTGGAAATTTGCTCCCGTGCTAGCCTGCAATTTCAATTTATAGGGGCTATGGGAAAATCCACTGTCCAAACCTAGAAAAATTCGCGTGTTATTAGAGGGGATTTTAATTTTCTGTCCCTCCTATCTCCAGGTGAATTTTGGACGACCCCCCCATCGCGGGTTGGCATTTTCATTACACCCTTCAGACTTGCGTTCGTGTTTGTGTAGGCCTATTTGTCATAATTTAGCGCTATAGGACCTACTTTCTAAATGTAGGCTATAGCTATAGACGTGCTATATAAATATTATAAGGTACCGGTATGTAATATTATGTAGGCCTATGGGGGTGGGGTGGGTACTCAACACATTTTAACCATGACTTACAATGCAAGGCTCATTGTTGCCATAAATGATTTTTCCTTTAGGTCATTATAATAGGTTGTTATAAACTTCCATGTTTAACTTTGTATTGTTTTGGCTGCTTCATTATGACTTTCGGTGGGTTTAAGCAATTTCAAACAAACACAAACAAAAGGCACTATACCCAGTCACCTTCATGACAATTGAAACACTGGGTATTTTCTTTGCTATATTGAAGTTCTGGCAACACTGTATCCAGGCCGGGCACCCAGAGATATCGATCCGCAATGCTAGTATTAGCCTGAGATTTCACGCATAGATTTGAAATTTTTTTAGCTAGTAGTCAAAAATTATGGAATCAAAACGGAAATTCTGACAAAACTATGATATATCGCTCACGGTGATGTGCGTTAGAAAGTTGGGAAAACTCCTTCTTTAGCGAACTATATTACTTTGAAAAGCTAAAAGATTGATCCAAAAAAAGGCTCGCGTGCAGAGTTGAAGCCTATCAAAATCGAAAATCTTACACTAAATGACTGAATTTCACGACTAAGTTTAACACTAAGATTTGAAAAAAAAATACAGTATCAAGCATTACAGTTTTCCTGACATTTACTGAAAAATGAAAACTATTGCTTTTCATTTGGCCGAGAAAAAAATTTTACACTGAAAAGGTGTAACTCAAAATTTTGTTCATTTGAATACCAAATTCGATCGTTTGTATTGCCTTATTAAATGACTGAGTGAGCCTTGCAGAACAATAACAATCGGTAGTCCCGCGTCCTAACTGTGTAGTTGTAACGCAAAACAATGTTTATTACGTGAACTAGACTGCTTGCCCTCATTCGTCAACTGACTGGGTTGACGATTGAAAAACGTATGTGTTATAAAAGTGGCGGACTTTGCAACAAGATTCTTGCATTGAGACTGTGCAGTTGTGTCCCCTTGTTTGTAATTAGGGGTTCGTTCATAATTATAGTTTCATGATTAAACGGTTGTTTATGCCCAAGAGGCCACTTGCCCGGCTCTCGACCAACCACGGTATACACGCTTTTTCAGAACTTCAGAGCGCGATCTTGTCACAACGGCGCGGCGCTGTACAACATTTATGATGTCTATAGTAAAACTGTAACATTTTAAAACTGATATGATAAATAGACTAGTCAATTATAATAAAATAATTGGAACATGTACGCCTAGACACAATTGGATCACCAATGTTTTCGTTGATATTAGCACCCTCCTGAACAGCATACCAAAAGACGACAAAAAAGAAAGTAGGGAAAATGCTAATTTGTATAAAACAATTTCAAAATTGGGCGTGGATAAAAGCAGTTAGGATTCAAAAAAATATAGTTTGAGTTATAGGCATAAAGGTCAAAAAAATGTCAAATTTTGGTCTCCATTTTAATGCTCTGATTTTGATCAAATTATACAACACCAAATATTTATATCCTTACTACAATTAATGCTTTCTTTACCCTAGTCATATGATACGAAGGGGTGATATAATACACCTCAGCGTTTTTCAACCGACAAAAAGACATGCTCGTGTTTACGCCAAACGACTTAAAGCAATATTATAACATTTTCAAACAAAATAGATTAGCATTTCTTTGCCATAAAATGTTAGCTTTTACTGTCAGATATATCCCCTTTTATTTTTGAGCCGAACAACTACGTCAAAGCAAAGAAAATTGGAATTTACTACCAGCGCACATGTCGCCAATACGTACCACTCCTTCGGTCATGTTGTGGTACGACCCTTTGTTGTGTATATCACCGTCCCGCACGCCGTGACGTACTGTGTGTTATGAACATCGTGTATGCGTTCGACTAATAATTCCATCGTAATAATAAAGCGCTGAATCAGCCTTTAATTCAAAATCACGGATTTTGACAAAACTACAGCACTTAGAGTCTTGATTTTTGCCGGGTATATTGGTTTAATAAAGTACAATTTAATCGTGTAAAAAAAGGAATTTTAAAAATTCAGTGAGGGCGTCTTCCTCAGCAAATGTTATAATATGGCTTTAAAGGAATGTGACCTGATATATTTGGAAAATCTTAAAAACTTATATATAACATAAAATGTCATCCCTTAAGGGATCTAAAATGAGCGTTTATTGCGTTTCGACAGTATTTTTTGTGGTACATGAGAGCACCTCAGACCTATCGAATTGCATTCTGAATACGAAGCATGTCTTTCTGATATCAAATAATTTTCATTTTTTGAAAATCACAATATAATACAAATTTTATGACAAATTATAAAAATGTGATATTTTTCAAATTTTTGATATATAACAGTCCTCGAAGTAAATTATATAAATCTAATGATATATTCTTAAAGTGTATGTAGCAGGGAGGAAAAGCCGACGGTCAATTGAAAATTTTGACCTTTCATATTGAAGATATAGATTTTTTCCCAAAAAGACCTAATTTTTTTTGGTGTTTTGGGGAAAAAAATCCATATCTTCAATACAAAAGGTCAAAATTTTCAATTGATCGTCGGCATTTCATCCCACCTACATACACGTTAAGTATAAATCATCAGATTTATAAAGTTTACTTCGAGTACTGTTAAATATAAAAATATCAATTTTTAATGATTTGCCATAAAATGTGTATTAAATTGCAATTTCAAAAACCAAAATTATTTGATATCAAATGACATTCTTCGTATTCAGAATGCAATTCGATATGTCTGATGTGCTCTAATGTCCCAAAATAAATACTGTCCAAACGTTCGTACCCCAGCCCTTAAGTTAATAAAAATTCCTTTAAAAAGGAATAGGGCGAGCCACTGAGGAAGTGCCAAGATAAAGGTGTAGTTATTTTATTCGAACTGTTTTTATAAATGGGATTGTTCATAATAAGCACGTTTGTACGTTTGTCAAATGACAAGTAGGGCATGTAGTAAAAACACACTGCATAATTCTTGATAGGCAATTGTTGTCAAAAGGGTGGTTCAAAAGAAACACAAATAATTACTACAGACACATGCAATGTAGTTTTGTAATTTTAATAATACTGGAAAAAGAATCTTATAAAGATCGAGATAACATAAAAGCACCATCACAACACAGTAGTTATTACGTTGACATTATTATGTAAATAAGTATATGTGCATCAGTCATATCCATAACAAAATAATGAATGTCATTAGATTATTGACCAATGAAAACACAGGTAAATGAAAGTCAAGTGTTACGAAAACTAGGCGGACATCTTCCACTAATTGCCTCACCCCTGTTTGGCCCACTCACACAGCAACACACAGAGCACGTATAGGGACCCAAAAAACTTCACCCGATTTAACACACTTAGCTCTATCGTATATCTTCAGCACCACATTAAGATTTTACCTCTACCCTTCAGCTTCTCAAAACTAGGTGTATTTTAAAATTTTATAAGAAATTACTGTGCAATATTACTATTTTACTAACTCATCTTCCAACTGATATTAAGCCCGAGCAACTGGTAATTACATAGCCATAACACGGTCACCTAGCCACTGTGCAACACTGGGAACCAATATTTTTAATGAACCCGCTATATTCCTTTCCCGTGCTCAAATATTTTGTGAACCGGTCTCATTTTAAAGGCCATGTAAACAAAACAACACGTGTGCAATTTCAACCAATAAAAATCAATAGATGTTTGCAAAATTACCATATTTAGGTGTCTATCATTTACCGGAAACCACCGTGCTCTATCACTGAAAATCACGCATGACGTAACCAGTAGTGCATTATCAGTGGTACTTGCTGCGTGATCAATTTCTGGCATTGTGCGCTGATTGGGTAATCTCGGTACCTACTAAATATTCATATCGATCCATCTATGAGTCATGCATGGTTGTAAATGTCCTCTCCACAGTGTGAAGTGTTTAGTGCGTGATCAAATCGTGTAATTTACCAGGCGGCATAGGACACGCAACACGGACGTACGAGGCTGGCGAAGATACAGGGCTGACAGCCCCATTCACAATACACGGTTAGCGATTATAAATGGACAATTAACATACTTGCAGTGGGGTACTTTGCAGAACCCCAACGGTTTTAGAGTAAGATAATTTTGCTTTGACACCACATAACAAATATAGAATTGTTTGTGAAGATTTCATGATTATGTGTTAATCCAATGGCGACGTCAAAAATAGCGATATCGCATCCACCATCATCTGTAATTTACCTGATATCATGATGACCATGATAATGACTTGCGTGTGTTGTGAGAAGTGCATACATCTTCTAACAATTCAATACTATTTTATCTCCGTGTTCTAACAATAAATTTCATCAGAATAACATTTTCACATGTCATTTTTGTCTTTAGCTTTAAATGTGTCATAATATAAATGACGTTCTTAAGTTTACTTCCACGTTTACCCAGATATTAGGCCTATTAGCAGTATCAGGTCTCTCAATCTAGTATATACACAGATTTACAGCTCATCTTACCCCCCCCCCCCTTCAGAAAGTCCAATTAGCACGGTACATGTATAATAATTTACTTCCGAATGGTAACTTGCGCCTTTTAGCTCCACTTATTCATTTATACCGATTAAAGGATTCTCGTTAAACCAGCAAGCCTGAGTGAGGGCGTTACTGATGTTACATCAGCAGAGCCAAGTGAAGGCCAAGTATCATTAACATATTCTATACGCTATAGTAAAACAACAAGCACATGCAAGCAAGTATTTTGCCAGTATCAATAAAACTATAATGAGGCTATTAATGTAGCCCAACTGTACGTACAATCTGGCAATACCGCTCAGTCTGAGAGAAATGAAAAATATCTGTTGCAATTTTCTGATTTGCATAAAAGTAATGCTAGTTCATGGAAGTTGTAAAACAATTATTTCTTTTAATACAAACATATTCCTTGGTAAGACAACTTTATAGCACTGTTTGATTAGAGGTCATATAATGACCTTCCATCGATTCTAGTACATGGGATTAAGGACATGTCGAATGCAAATATTTCGATGGTCTATATTTTTTCACAGGTGAATTAGCCTAGGCTTATTCGGTTTTGTAAACCACGTCTTTCAATGTAGATTACCATGCTCGATTTCTCTCCTCGTGAATATTGCACTGCGAAATTTAAACATTTCTTTTGTATACTTAGAGTAGGTAACTTCAAATCAAATAATTTTACGATTCACACCACTGAAACCAAAACCGAAACTGACTGACACAAATGTTCGGTTTTAAACAAAAGGTAGAAACAATGAGTTCGATATCTTATGATTCAAGTGGTTAGGCAGGACAATAGGAAACCACGTGACCAAAACCAAAACCAAAACTAAAACTAAACATTTGAAATGAGGCAGTGTTTAAAACTACCTATCATAAGCATGATAAGAGCACCGTCCAACTGGTCCATGGTCCAACTCTATTCAGTCACTTTTGTAACACTTGGACAAAAGTGGCCCAAGCGGTTTTAAGACTAGGTTACATAATTGGCCATATCTTCACTGTATACCATCGATTTTATTAGAACAAAACTTATCTGGTGGCTACAGAAATTATCTTGATAGACATATAAATATCAAACCAAAAAATAATCGGGATACTTGTGTCATTCTATTTTCAGAATTGTACAAATTTTATTGTTATTGGTTTTCATTATCGGAGAACGGATATAGATTTCAGCAGTATCTTTCTGTCTGCTCCCGGCGGGCCCCTCCGGTAGAAATAATGAATAAAATATAATCATTCATTGGTCGAGACAGTCGTGGCGACTTAGAAGTTACAACTATTATAATCCCGGATTATAATATAGACTAGACAAATATACAATCCTTTGCTGTGATACTAGCAACTTGTTGACTGCGAATCTCAACTCTCTTCTTTATTAAGGTTATTAATTATTTTAAACTGTTGTGATTTGGTAGTTCACAGCATCTTGCGAATGGTAGTGAGCTTTAGCAAAAACTGCATTGCTCAATTCATAGCGAGCGTGTAGAAGAATTAAAATATCACATATATACTTTTATAGGTGCTGCGGTTCTTGAGTTACGTTGTAAAGAGGGCTGAAACAACAACACTTTTGTAAAACGTACATAACTCATTAACAACAATAAATTAAGCAAGTTTGCAAAGTATACGATTTGTAGAATGTACTTTTGCAAAACATCAAGGTGTTAATTTTCAATAATATATTGATCTAGATTAAATGAAAATCGATTTTTAGGTTGATTCGACCAACAATACCTCGTCTACCCTTAAGATGGAGACTTCAACTTGCCTTTCTACAACGACATTCACTGAAGACAATACCACATCTCCGTTACACGAACCTTCAATGGCTGATGGGAATCGATACATTCTGTTTTTATTAATCCTCGTTATACTATTCGGAACAGTGGGTAACTCGCTCGTAATAGTGGCTGTTTTATACATACGACATTTACGTACACCAATTAACTACCTGTTCGCCTCTCTTGCAATAGCAAATTTACTAATATGCCTGATAGTTATGTCAATAAGCCTTGCTGACAACTTACAAGACGAACATGTTGGAAGATGGCATTTTGGTCTTACTTTTTGTAAAGTATTCTTTTGTATTGAAACTTTTCTTTTTACATCGACAATGTGGCATCTTGCTTTGATCGCATTAGATCGCTTCTTCGCTAACACCAAGCCTTTATGGTATGTTCATTATCGTAACACCAAGACATCCATCAAAGCCATTGTTTTTGCTTGGTGTGTGTCCGTCTTGCCAGTGTGTCTTGTTGTCTTTTTCCCACTGGGATACCATCTCGGGCAAAATGAAAGTGACGGCTTCCTATGCATTATTGGTAATATTCGGGAACAAACGGCGACGCTCTTCCTTGGTGGATGTGTGTTGGCATTTTACATCCCTCTTGGAATCCTCCTGTTTATGTACTGTGCTCTCATTTTTAGCGCAAATCACACCTCTGAAGATCGCCACCTTCAGTTCGAAATGAGGAATCCAGTTTCAAATGAATCTTCGTTAATGGTGCAATCTGTCAATCCTCCACTAAGAACGACGTCTTTTTCAAGGCAGCGAATTCGGCGGGCTCTGCAAGCTAACGACCAAATCATTGCCGTCATTATTACAGCATTTATTGCTTGTTGGTTTCCTTCCATATTGGCTCTTTGCGCCATTCACGTCATCGGCCTCCAGTACTCCGACTATTATGTCGACCTCGTAAGATCTGCAGTGACGGGGCCTCTCTGATGGAAGTGCGCAGTGAATTCCAGTGGCGTGGACCGTACACTGAGAACCCTGCACGGTCTAGTAACGTCCTTGGAGGAGCGAAGATTACGTTTGCTGGAATGGGTGTTATACAGGGTGAGTCAAAAAAAGTGCAATAGAGAAATGAATCCATTATTATTTAAGAACCGATTTGAACCTTTTAGGTTTTAAAACATTTTATAAATGATATATCCAATAGTGACCTTGTGTGAAAAAACCAAGGAATTAGCATTTACCGTTTTGTTTTTATGACACATTTTATAGCTATACCCAATTTTAATGTTTGTCCAAGAAGCATCTAAAATTTAAATGTCAGCCCACTCTGTGTATGGTAGATTTGGAACAACTGATATTTTCTTAACCTCATTGGCATTGAAATAAAATGGAGCACCCAAATTGTTATTGTCCTTGGTCTTGTTTAAGGAAAAGAAACATTATTTGTTGTTATTTTCATTTTACCTTTACTTTATAGATGTTTATTCTCTATCAATAACATAAACATTTGTACGCGGATTTATTCAAATGTCGAGATGAAATGCGCGCAAATTGAAGTGGAGTGAATTATAAATATCCAGTAAGTTGGACATATTGGGATTAAAAAAAACTGGAATTGGAGTCGAGTGAGGTATGAAGGACTTAAAATAATGTTAGAAAGTTTGTTTGAGCAGAAAGAAAAAAAAACTAACGCAAAAATCAACCTTATTTAAGTTAAAGCCAGTTACAGAGCTGGTGATTTTTATCGTGCATTGTGTGCTCTCATTCAAAATACATGGTACCTCGTGGACAAATACGGAAATTGGGTATCGTAGCGAAAGGACTCATACAAATTAAACGGTAGATGTGATTGACTTTATTTTTTCACAACAGGTGACTATTGAGTGTGGCATTTATAGAAACTTTCAATAATTGGAAAGTTCAACGTGGTTCTTACATAGATATCGATTTTTTGCTCTATTGCACTTTTTTTGACTCACCCTGTACATAGAAATTAGCTCAGACAAGTAGTAGGGGCATTGTTATATACAGATATATGAGAACAAGGATTTTGAAGTTAACTCGCTGCTTGACTGGGAGCCAGTGAAGACGGGTGAGATAAGGTGATATATGATCGCTCCTGCGAATACCGAAAATCAAGAGAGCAGCTTTGTTTTGAATGCGTTGAATTATCGTAAGTTGGGCTTCAGTGATACCAGCAAGCAGCGAGTTACCATAATCGAGGCGGGAGCTCACAAGGGCTCGAACAACATGATGACAGTTTTCTTCATTGAGGTACCGCCTTGTACGAGTTGATAATTAAGAGTACGGCATAACCCATTTACATGGTCTGACATAGACTACCCCGTAGTCCACTTGCCCATTCTGCATATACTCTGGATCCGGGCTCTGGATACTGTATATTTAAGCTTAAAACTCTGATTTAATTAATGTGTGCACAATTGATAGATTTTCACATCTGATCTTTTCAGTCACCCTACACCCTCTGTTTGTGAGCTCCCCAAGTGGACTACTGACATTGGATTGCGGTTTTCACGCTTAACACGGCTGTCTATGAGCTTCTATGGATGAGATTGTCGGAAATCTGGCCTACTAAAATTGGCCATGATGTAATGCATCTTTAAAGGGATCTGGCTTGTGATTGGTCGCCCAGATCTCGTTATGGTTTAAATCCTCCGGGTACCTATCATTACCATTAATAACTACACAAAAGTATGCAGCCATTGTGTTGTGTAATTGCATGAACGCGTCTATGGCAAGCCAAGGGGGCCAAAAGCGTGGAACAGCTACGCGTAGCTTCTTTCTCGTTACGAGCAGCTGTTTGACCAATCAAAATAGTCAAATTTAATCACGTGGTTGGGTCGTTAGCTACGCGTAGTATAGTTATAGGTATCCTCTTTCACAATTATTATCTTGTAATTAATTTACGGAATTAGCATAGATAACGAACGGGTAAAGGAGGCCAAATCACAGCACGTGTCAAGAGAACATGTTGCTAATGCCTGGCTAAAATGACACAAAGCATATTTATTTAGTGTTTCCAAGTTTACACCGTGTTTAATAGCAAGTAACTTTATACTCGGGCTGTATTAGCGGTGCAGGGGATATGAAGGTCAAACAACAACTACTACTGATGTAAAGCGCTGTGTAAAGATATTGCAGGAAAGCGATATCACATGCCACTGTGTAAATATGGAGAGAGTAAAATGGGTCATCATTTTTTTCGGAACGGGGGGGTTCCTAAATTTACAAAAAGTCGGCGGCAATAAATTGCGGCCCTCACTATTTCGGCATCAAAATGTTATGACCCCCGACTCCCACCACCGATACACCTTACCCCCTAGACAAGCTAAAAATTTTTTGAGTTCAGTCTTTTTGAATACAATAAACACACTATCTGTAGTCATCTTGTGACTCCCTACATTTTGTCATTATCAATTTATGACCCCCTCCCCCTTATTTTTCTTTCCAAAAAAGTATGACCCCCTATATTTGGGATCCCCTTCCGAAGAAAATGATAGCCCCCTAAATATAGAACAATCATCATTCTGTTCAGATATTACTTTAATAGCACCTATACCATTTTTTACAGATATTTTCATTTACAAAAATTAACAACGTAATATTTGTGAGAGAGGATGTTTACATCAGCTCCACGTGTTTAAAACCGCGAATCTGATTGGTTAATAAGCTGCACGTAACGAGAAAGAAGCTGCGCGTAGCTAGTCCCACGTTCTGAGCCGCTTAGCTTGCCATACGCGTCAGTATTGTGCATGAGCGCATATTGTATTTGCTTGCGGTTAAATTTGATTGATAAACAAGTATGATTGACAGTGTGAGTGTTAAGGACTTTGCCCGCTGAAAATCCCGTGTAAAATCTTAAGTCCATAGTCTATTTTTAACCTGGAATTTCGCGATTAATAAACTGGCAGATTGTAAAATCAGAATTGTTCAGTGAAGTGCCATTACAATTACGATATTATGATATGTTGCATTCAATAATATAAGCCTACGTACACTTTACTTTCACTGTCACTAATATAATTATATAAACTTTTTCATAACAATTTTATACTAGTATATATTTTAATGTAATAAATATCAGTATAATTTCGAGTTCAACTGAATGCTTTCATCATGATTAACATTAATAACATGCTTTTATTTATCAAAAATAGACTATGGCATAGTCTAGGTCTGACATAGACATGGCACTGTCAAAAATAATATTAAGATTACGGACCTTATTAATAAATTTAACGGTAGTTGTACTTACTTTAAGACTAAGAGCATTTATAGATTTAAGGTTATGAGGTAAGCCTACAACAAAGAGCTCTGTTTTCTCCATGTTTAACTTCAACTTCGCATGAGTCATCCAGCATTGAATATCAAGTAAATATCGTAAATATGGTAAGAAAGTTTGTGCTTACGAATGATCATGCCAAGAGGTAAAGTATAAATTGTAAAAGACAATGGTCCCATGACAGATCCTTGAGCCAGCCCACAGTCAAGGGAGACAGCAGCAGAAAAAGTGCCATCGATGTTAACACGACTGTGTCTGTTAGATTTATGATTGAAACCAATCTAGGGGTGGCATAGAAACACCTATAGTACGAAGTCTGTGAATGAGGGTGGCATGATCGATGGTGTCAAAAGCTGCGGTGAGGTCTAACATGGCCAGCAGCACAACCTTACCCTCATCCAGCTCATGCATAAAATCATTTTTAACTTTTAGCAAAGCCGTTTCTGTGCTATGCCCTTGCCTGTAGGCTGACTGAAAGGGCTCACTGAGGTTGTTTGATGACAAATAATCTTTATATCTAGCAGCAACAATGTGCTCAATTACTTTGGATATGAATTGGATGTTAGTAATAGGCCTATAATTTTTCAACACATTAGGATCAAGAGACGGTTTTCTTTTAAGAATGGGGGTGACACATAGAGACCGGTGCACATAGAGACATTTACAATTTTGGTGATAATGGGCACAACAAGAGACAGGTTTTGTTTCAAGAGCCATGTGGAAAGCGGGTCAATAGAACAGGTCTTGTTAGGAAGTTTGACCAAGACCTTTTCAACTTCCTCCAGAGACATAGGTTCGAAAACATTCAACCTGTGCCCTGCTTGCTCATCATCACTTTCAATCTTGTAATCAATGTCATAATTTGGCATAACAATAGCATCTAAGTCTCTACGGATCTTGTCCGTTTTATTCTTGAAAAAGTTGGAAAAGTCAGGTATCTACCCGAGCAATTTGAGACCATTTGCGTTGAAATCGAAGCATTTTTAATTTTTGGCCCCTGTGTGGCCAAAAAAAAACTGACCACCACCCAAAATTTGACCTTTTGCTTATAACTCAAGAACGGTATGTCGCAGGTAGGTACAAGTATACTTTTTCTGAATCCTTGCAATGAGAGAAATAATTTGGTATGCTTGTTAACCAGATTTGAGCAAATTTGAAATTTGACCACTGTGTTGACCTTTAACCTTGAATATGGCCGGAGTGCCGGGAAATATTTTTTGTTAACATCTTGAATGTGTTATAGGACCATAAAAGGAAGCTAAAAAGGTTGGTTTGGTAGAGTCCTGGGGGGATGCACATTAGATACCCAACTACTTCGCTCATAGTATCTGAAGAGCTATAGACAGGCAATTGTTTGTTAGAATTGTTGAGTAAAGTATTTATTGTACGAAACAGATCTTTGTCATCCCCATTGGCTATTTTGGTTTAAAAAAGCTCAGTTTTAGCACTTGTGATCATGTCGTTCACCAAGTGCAATTGATCAAGGTAACATCTGCGATCGTGATCTGACTGAGACTTTCTCCATTTTCTTTCAAGTCTTCTATGAAAAGTCAAAATTTTTCAATTGATCGCCCAAATTGATGCCCAAATTCTGTATAGACCAAAGTGTTTCTTCTATCATCTGAAAGGGCATACTGTCATTGTTATATATATTTACCAAGAATGAAGAAAAATAATTCACCTCGAGGGCGGGTGTAAGAACTTTAAGTTGACCATGAAATTTCTTGTTTTTTCCAACTTCTGAAAATGTGAAATTTCAATGTGGCAACAGGGTATCAATCTGGCAACACAGACTTATTAAAGTTGGGTAATTGTAAGACAATAGCTAGGGTTACTCAACTGTGAAGTCCGTTTGGGCAAAAAATCTACCACCTTTGTGTGGTTTTTCCAAAGTTCGTACTTTTTCACGAGTGAAATCAGAGATATTATGGTGTTTTTAACTTAAAATCAACCAAAACAAGGTAGGCCTGTTACCATGGCAACAAAGGGATGCTGATTTCTTTAAATATCTATTTTTGCATTGGGGTCCAATAGCTTCTATCTCCCAGACTTGGAGCAAATCCAAGAGATGACGTGTCCAAGAGTTGATCAACGTACAAAAAGTTTGCTCTTAAATATTGAATAAAAACGCCATGTCTAAGCAAAGTTATATTCTAGAATACTTTGCCAGACAATATTGAAACATAAAAGAAACCTAGAAAACACAAATCCAGCTTGCAGAAAGTAAAGTGCTTCTCTACGGAAGCTGGCTGACAAATGTAAACATTTTAAAAACACATTTGTTCACAATTTCATTATGTCGTCTGCGCCTTCCACTTAACGTAGTATATTTTTAAAAATCTATTGTTATTCTTGGTCCTTTGTGGCTTGCGGCTAGACAATAGTTATAGACAGTAAAATTGTAAAACAAGTTTTTTCAATTTCAGCTATGAGTTAAACATTGACAGAAACTTCAACTACATTGTATAATGGGCGTACATCATTAAATAAACCTCCCATTGAAATTACGCAATAAGAAAGAAAGGTAAATTTATTTTTCTACCCCATGTGGAATATTTGAAGTTATTTACGTAAACTGTAATGTTAAGGTATCACTATCGGATATAGATTTTTTTCTAATTAAAATATGTGAAAGTCTGTGTTCTCTTGATTACAAAACTGAAAATTTTATTTTAATCGGACATTCGGTTTTCGAGATTTGGCCTGTCAAAATGACGCGAAACCAACAAATTGGCAACAACTTTCTTTTTCTTTTCTTTCTTTTCGGCATGCAGTGTTGGCAGGTAATTTTCTAATTATATATGCATGAATTATGCAAAGTAAAGTTTTCAGATACAATTAGAAGAGGTATGGCACTGAAACTTGGTATATGGGTAGTACACATGAAATGCAACAAACCTACGGTCGCGTTTGGCAAATTTCCATTTGTATAATTAATTAGGGCCCTAATCAACTTTTCTAATTAGTGGCCCTAATTAATTATGCAAATTGAAATTTGCCAAACGCAACCGTAATTTTGTAGCACCTTGTGTGTACTACCCATGTACCAAGCCTCAGTACCATAGCTCTTTTAATTGTATCTGAAATCTTTACTTTGCATAATTCATGCATATATAATTAGAAAATTACCTGGCAACTGGACTTGTCAAAAATATAGAAAATAAAAAGAAAGTTGTTGCCAATTTGTTGATTTCGCGCCATTTTGACAGGCCATATCTCGAGAACGGAATGTCCGATTGAAATAAAAATTTTAGTTTTGTAAGCTACAAGGTAAGAGCTTTAACATATTTAAATTGAAAGAGAATCTAATTTTTTGCATTAGCCGACAGTAGATAGTGGTCATTCCGTATCAAATTACCCAACTAAACCTGACTCCTTCAAATGTTTTAGCGCTACGTCCCGCCAGTGTTACAAAATGGCCGCCAATTTTCAACTGACAAAATCTCTGTAACCAGTGGGGCGTAAATGTGTTGATATTGGTGTTTTGGAAGGTAATTTCATGGGTAATCCCAGTTATCCATTTTTGTTTTTTTGGGCGAGAAACGCGAAGCGTTTCTCGACCTTATTGTGATAGGTTTTGGCCTACTTATTTCCTCACAGCGTTAGTGTACATTTAAATTTGTCATTACTACTTCAGCTTGATATTCAAACCGTGCTATAAAGTTGTCTTACCAAGGAATGTGTTTGAATTAAATGAAATAATTGTTTTACAACTTGGATGAACTAGAATTACTTTTATGCAAATCCGAAAATTGCAACAGATATTTTTCATTTCTTTAAGATTTAGCGGTATTGCTAGATTGTACGTACAGTTGGGCTACATTAATAGCCTCATTATAGTTTTATTGATACTGGCAAAATACTTGCCTGTATGTGCTTGTTGTTCTACTATAGCGTATAGAATATGTTAATGATACTATAACCACACAGTCAATTAATTTATGTCAACATGTCCTTTTCTCGAGGCTGTGTTTATATAAGTGAATTCATTTATACAAACACAACCTTGATTTAGTCAATTAAAGAGAGTACTTAAGGGATCTGGAATTAGCGTTTCGATAGTATTTTTTTCATGTTTTGAAAATCACGATGTAATACAAATTTTATGACAAATTATTAGAATTTGATATTTTTCATATTTTTGATGTATAATCTCCTCGAAGTAAATTTTATAATTCTAATGGCATATTCTTAAAGTGTATGTAGCTGGGAGGAAAAGCCGATCAATTGAAAAATTTTGACTTTTCATATTGAAGATATGGATTTTTTTCCCAAAATGACCTAATTTTTTTGGTGTTTTAGGAAAAAGATCCATATCTTCAATACGAAAGGTCAAAATTTTCAATTGATCGTCGGCTTTTCATCCCGCCTACATACACTTTAAGTAAAAAATCATCAGATTTATAAAGTTTACTTCAAGTACTGTTAAATATCAAAAATATCAATTCTTAATGATTTGCCATAAAATGTGTATTACATTGCGAATTTCAAAATTCAAACTTATTTGATATCAGAAGGACATTCTTCGTATTTAGAATTATAAGAGTGGATCTTACTGGATCAGGGAACTATCGAGGGATAAGCTTAAGCTCAGTTGTAGCTAAATTTTTAACAAAATGAATCCTTAATAGGATCAGGCCTAGACAAATTTCTTGGGATCAACCAGAATATGGCCCTATGTATACTGGCAGAGGAAATCCAGCAAGTACAAGGACTACTGCAAAGAGTTGACTCATCTGCCCGGGGTCATCTGTTGAAAAGTTGACCTCAAAATGAATACTTCCAAAACAAAGTGCATATCTTTCAACCATATCTATCCAAACAAACAATGGCACCAAACTAGAAGAGGTGAGCGACTTCAAGTATCTGGGTGCATGGACATGATGGATGGATAGTACGGGAAAAGACGAAAAACTCGCAATGCAGCTGCATGGAGGGCATATGTAACAGCCTCAACAAAATCTGGAGGTCAGCTTTCTCAAGAAAATTCAAGTTCCGTATACTAGTAATTTGCTGCTACCATTGAAGCAGTACTATTCTATGGGATGTGAAGCACGGACCATGTCTTCCAGGCTATGTAAAGAACTTGATGGTTGGTATACAAAAATGCTCAGATGGTATAAAACATCAATTGGAAGCAGCACATCATATGACATCACGAACAAAGACGTGTGTGGTGACCTACCGAAACTTTCACAGAAGATTAGAGAGAGGAGGACACGTTTCGAGGTGGGCATGCGTACAGAAGCAAAAATGAGCTAGTAAGCCAAGCTAATCCATTGGACACCAAATCATGGACGCAGAAAATCTGATAGATCCCCTCTAACATACGTGGATGTATTGAAATAGGACACTGGAGTGGATGTTATGGATTTGGCCATGCAGGACTCAAGTAAGCAAAGTAATTGTGTGAAATACTTATTTACGACCATTTCTAAGATAAAGCGCACATAGATCGTTAACGTTTATGTGACGTACGTAATAGTTAATGACTAGAACATATTTATTTAACTTAAGGTGGCTAACTCGGCTAACTCCTGCACAGAATTGCTTTAAAATGCTACAGGGTGTGTATATTGATATAAATGAAAACTTACCTGCCAAATTTTGTTTGTTTGTTTGTTTGTTTGTTTTTGTTTGTTTGTTTGTTTGTTTGTTTGTTTGAAAAGCGTTTTTGACTTACGCGACTTTTTGTCATCTCAAAACCCGATTGACTTACTGCAGGAAAGGGTGTTTTTGGCCCGTTGCCAATTGCACAAACTATACGGATTCTAAAATATAGTTTTCTGTCCTTTGTATCCATTCTATACAAGTGAGTTTTGTTTTATTTTGTGGCTAATATATCACTGAATACCACAAACCATAGTTTTTCCTCTAAAAGTGCTACTGAAATATACATTTAAAGATAATGATGGTACTTTTTCATGTTTTCTTTATTTTCTTCTAGAAAATTTGGAAACCATAGCTCCCTAGGCTACAAAAAAATCAAACATAGAAAAATTTAGTGAATTTTCAAAAAAATAAAGAAACACATACGAATTTTTACAATTTCCATAAAACTCTTAAAATAGGTGGGGAAATGAGTTTAAATATCATATTAAAAGAATTGATGTATGCATTCATTGTAATCAAGTAATTAACATTTCCATTTCACTAAAAGTGAACTTAAATGTGTTTTTTTTTCATGTTATTTCATGATTTTCTTTTATAATACATAAGCGATCATTAAGTTTGGAGCTAATTCCAAAGGAACGCTTTCGATTTCGATTCTCTCGAAAAGGGTATTTATGAAAGTAAATATTTCAGTTTATGGAAACACCAATACCTTTTAAACTTTATAAGGTATTATTACTGACGATCATTCTTGATCATATCAGCAGCTTTTTCGCCAATCATTATACAGGGCGCGTTTGTGTTTCCGGATGTCACTTTTGGCATGATGGAGGCGTCCACAACTCGAAGACCTTGGATGCCGAGAACCCTAGTGAGGAGAAAGAGGAGAAAAAGACGACGAAAAAGATGAAGATGGTTATGATGTTTGGTGCTTTAATCAAACGTATTATCAGCTAAATTTGACTATATTTATAAATACGTATTTATGACCCATGACGCCGCCATACCAAGACCACCACGTGTGAACAAACCACTATACAGAAAAGGATACGAACTTTTTAGGCACATATCATCCAAGTTCATAGTTGGTAATAACTTAAGGTTACACGAAGAAACGTATAAAAACGTATAAAAGACGTATAAAGTTGTTCTCTAAAACCGCGTTTTCTCAGCAATCAAATATCGTAGTGAGTCAAATGTTGGTGCATGGATGTATCTTTACATTATTTTTGTGTGTTTATACAAATTTTTAGAATCCGTTTGAAAATCCTTCGTTTAAATATTGGTTATTGGTTGTTGGTTTTGTTATTGTTGTTGTAGTTATTGTTGTAGGCCTATATATTGCATAAGCAGGGTATAAATAGGCCTACTAGGCCTATTATAGCTTATAGAAGCATTGATTTATTTCACGACAGATATCATCCAGGATAATTTTAAAAATTGAAAATATAGAAAATCCAAAGGAAAATTGCCGAAAACGGCTGCCCACAATCAAACCCCCATCAGCCCATATGGTCCTATCATGTTCGCCCCCTCCCTATCCCTGCAACATATAGGATGACTCACCAGCCGCGGTTTGTCCGTGGCCCTAGTTCAGATTGATACACTATCATGACTATTTTACGCGTGAGTTCATTCTTTTCTGCATGGCTGTTTCCATTATTAACTTACGCCCCTCTGGAATCAAGCCTTGAAAATCAATTGTATTTAACCTTAACTAGCTAAAGTATTTACATTGGGGTATTCTGAATTTTTAATAAATTATAACAAATAACATTTTGTAAGTATTTGCCGACAGAAAAAAATGATTGTCGACGGAAACGTTTAAAATAATATCAGAAAGTTGAAAAATAGACAATTTTGCTGCACGATCTGATGTCGCTTTACAGCCTTCGCATTCAAATGTACAGGAAGACCGCCCGCAGTGCCAGAGGTCACTCTTCCAGACTTCCTGTCTATAAGCTGTTATGGCAGCACGGAGGTGGTCACGCGCGTATTTACAAATACGTATTCATAAATATAGTAAATACATATTCATAAATTCATAAATACATAAATACATATTCATATGGGGTCTACGAGCTGGCGATGTCATGTGACAACCAGGATCAATAACTAGCTTCCATCAGTTTGAATAAGACACAGAGTCGTCGTGTCGAAAGCTCACGTAAGTGAACATACACATACACTTACACTTAGATTGATGGGCAATAGTTAGGTTAATTAGCCTTTATGACCCCATATCCAAATTCGTGCTGCCAATAGGTATCTATCTTACTCTTGAATTCATTTACAGACTTTGCCATCACAACATTTCCTGGGAGACTGTTCCAGTGGTTGACAACTCTTAAATATGATTCTCGTCTCTTGTGAACATAGTCTGCTCCTGAATGCCCTCCAGACCGTTTAAGATTTTGAAGGTCTCAATCAGGTCACCTCTCAAACGTCTCTATTCTAGACTATACAACTTCAGCTCTTTCAGCCTTTGGGTGAACTCTTTGGATCTCAGACTTGGAATCAGCTTTGTTGCCAGGCATTGTACTTTCTCAATCATGTCTATGTCCTTCCTGTAGTTTGGGCACCAGGCTTGAACGCAATACTCTAGGTGGGGCGGGTGTACGTCTTGTAGAGCAGACTAGAGCTCTTCTTGTTGATACTTGAAGCTGATTATTCTGAACTTGGTCATTGCTTTTTTGTTTGCTGCTGCACACTGTTTACTTGCCTTCCTATCTTCTGTGATTATTACTCACAGGTCTTTCTCCTCACTATCATGGAGTATATTCTCGCTTCCAAGTTGGTATTCTGGACCACTGTTGGTGTTGCCCACATGCATTCTCTTACATTTGCTTGCGTTGAACCGCAGAAGCCATGTCTCTGACCACTTCTAGAGATTTTAGGTCGTTCTGCACTGATCTCCTGTCTTCTTCCTTCATAATATGCCTATAAAGCTTCGTATCATCATCAAAAATTTTCATAATAGTTGTGTGTATCGGTTTAAAATTCTACCAATATAAATATAGTTGTTGTAGAGAGCTGCATATAGTAAATACAATGAGAGCAGCTCAAAACATTACAATTTTGTGTTGCCTTTCTGTATCTCAAGGCATAGGCCTAAAGGCCTAAATCAGGCTTAACCGTCTGGTTATGTACTATAATTATACATACCGTAGATTACGTATTATAAGTTATGAATTTGATTAAAGTGTTGCAAAATTATTTACCTAAGTTGAGGGTCTACTACTGCCGTCTTGTCTTCGGCAGCTCCCATTTTACATGTACCCGAGGGATGGTATAGCGTCCAGGCATAATGACGGACAACCTCCTCGAGATTCTCATCGGACCACTCATCATGTGTACTATCTGGCATCTTCAAACAGTTGATCTTACATCTAGCAAAATGCAATGCAGAGAAAAGACTGCTATAGACCCTAACTTTTATCTGCACTTGTTAAGTTATGAACAGAAACATGTATATTATAACAAAATGTATAGAAATCAAACCCCGGAGGGGGTTCTCACTGGTTGAAGGTGTACGGGGACAATGGGGGATGTGCCACGGTTTTTGGGGTACTGGGATTTCTGTATATCATTGGGTGGGTTTTCACCAATGTGGTCAATTGGACGCATTTGGGTAAAAGTGTCATTTAAAACACCCAATTTGAGCAAATTTGGGTGCGATTTCGGTGTTTTTGTGACAAATTGGTATATACTGATGGTTGCAAAAACAGCAAAAGGTAGTTACATAGAAAGTCGGCATCCAAAAGTCTCCAAATCAATATTGTGTCGTCAAAATGCCGCAACTTTGACTCCAATTAGGGCTTAATACGGTAAAGGACATCATTGTGATCTAGCAGATGCAGATGCTGGTTACAACCTAGAATTCATACTTTCCAGGTGCATCAGATCGGGTCAAAATGACCACGACCAATAATTGTAATTGTAGGGCAATTACCTTACAAATTGACCTTTCGTGGATACTTACAGGTGCAACTGTCTATTTAGCCATGTTAGATTTGAACAATGAAAAGTTACTTACTCAAATGGTGCCATAGCCTTAGTTTCAGTGATTTTCTTAGCAAGGCGAATTCCCTAAATACACAAAATACATGATTCAACGTAAATATTGTGTGATGTACCAAAATGTGTATAAGGGATACAATTTTCTTCTACCATTCATACTTTTATGATAAAGTGCGACTATTTATAGCTATTTATGAATCCCCGCCCCTCCTCATTTTGTTTCAGAGGTAAAGAACATAATTTCCCAATGTCCATTATTATTCGCACTGTAATTTTATGATTAGAAGTAAACTCCTCAACAAAAGTTTGGAAAGTTTTTTCAAGCATCTGTATGTCATATTATTTGTGACATATTCATATCGTGTTGCATATCATTGGATAGCTACAATACTCCCCGTTACAATGACACCCCATTTGTTACAACAACATTTTTCACGGCTGAGTACACGCCTTGTGAATGTAGTGGGGTCTCAAAATGAATTTGCCAAATTGACCATTATTCTGTGCTCGAACAAAGCTAGCCACTAACCTCAATAGCGGGTGGAAAAACCACAGGCAGCCACAATAGTCAGGTACCTTCTCCTCATGCTGCTCGCCGACCTGGTTACACGTTACTGTGGGATAGAATTCAATTCTTCCACAAGGATTCGTCGCAGGTCATTCAATGTGGTTGACTATGGGCGTCTTTGGCACACACAGCACGATCAAGCTGGTTCCACAAGTGTTCAATCGGGTTGAGGTCTGGCCCCCGGGTCTGGCCTGATGGCAGGCCACTTTGACCCTACTCCCATATTCTGTAGGTAGTCGTTGACTACCGTGGCTATGTGGAGCGAGCGGTGTCATCTTGGGGGATTGCATTAGGCCCCAGATTGTGAAGTTATGGGATTGCAGCTTGTTGCACAGAATAATGGTCAATTTGGCAAATTCATTTTGAGACCCCACTACATTCACAATTCATGTACTCAGCCGTGAAAAATGTTATTGTTTCAAATGCGGTGTCATTGTAAAGGGGAGTATTGTAGCTATCCAGTGATATGCAACAAGATATGAATATGTCACAAATAATTGGAGATACAGATGCTTGAAAAAACTTTCCAAACTTTTGTTGAGGAGTTTATTATGTAAAAACTGTATTTCGTTGTGTAATATTGGTCTTCGCCCACTGCTCTCAGATCACTTGAAAATAAATTACATTTTGGAAACTAGTCATATTCGTTTTATTGTTATAATTTATAACTAGCACTGCAGTAATTAATGCAAATGACCATTTCTGCAAAAATATTAGATCCTTTATAAACAAAATCGAGACTGCGTAATTTCAACACTAGTGCGTATTCTAGATGCCACTTTTAGATGACGTAGTTCATGTAGTTTCGGGCTCATTTTGCAAAAATGGTCTATTTACCCCACCTGTATGAGTGCCTTGACGTCATATGGGTTTTCCAAGTAGTTTGGATCTACGATTGGTGGATCAAATGGATCTTTACTTCTTAGTTTCACGGATCCAATGCTCTTAGGATGCAAGAAAGTAGAGTACAATACAATCCCTTCTTTGCGCATGCGCTCTTCTCTGGTTGTGTCAAAGCTCATGAGCGGGAAGTATCTGAAGTGGGAAAGAAGAAAAAAGAATGGAAAGAAGACGAAAGAAAACTGATCTTTTTCTGCATCTCTATAGGCTTATCTCTATCAAGTCTATATGCTAGCCTTGGAACTAGCTGTTTATGTTCAGATGACAACGTATATAGCGACTTCTAGCTAATACTTCCCAGAGATGACTCCGTGTGCGCAAGACGCCGAGACCACGAGCTCTGAGAGTATCTGGAAGGACTTTATCATTAATGTCTTGTATCTAGAATCAAGATTGGGTGCAAAAACGCTTTAGATGACCGTAAAAACTCGCTAGTTAGCATATGTGTCTCAACCCAATTAGCTCACTTGCTAAAACACCGGACGTTGGTACAATTTCATGTTTTCAAAGGCCCTCCATAGTAAGCACATTATGTTAACTATCGAGTTTTTACGGATAAACCAGAGTCATACAACTGAAAGAATGAAAACGCTTAAATTATTATACACGATTAGGTTTGTCTTAACGTTAAATATAATTTCAAAAATATTTACTTCGGATCCTTGTACACGAGTATGTCTGGCGCATCTGGTCCGAATGGATAGAACTCGCCGGTGAAATGGATTTGCATGTCTGGTGCGTCATTATCCGGCTGTTAAAAAATTATGGTTAAATTAGTATTAAAGATGGTGACTCTTTAAAGATTCTCTCCGGCAATCACAACATTATACCTTATATGTAAGAAAAATATTTATCAAGCATGAATCACATCGTGATAGTGACCATAAAAAACGAATAAAACATCCGTCTCTCAACACGCGATATTCAAAAATCCCGGGCGCCGAAATTGTCGAGTGCAATGACGTCCCAGTAATACTAATTGCGCGTTTACATTGCGCACTCTGTATTTTTACCCGGTATTACCCTGGTAACCCACAATCCGATTCAGGCAACAACCAGCACGTTTCTACTGATGCTTAAAATAAGGGTTGTGGTGTGTACCTGAAGTACTGAAAATATTTTCCTGACTTCCAAGCTGCTTTTAAGGTCACGATGTGATACATAATGTACATTAAAAATGAAGTTCAACACCCAGCAACCGTTAACCATTGTGTTTCCACTGACAGAAATACCGGGTGTCACACCACATGAACTACCTCATGAGGTGGATCACGGTTGCCAGGTGTCCACACCGCATCACTCTGAACCGATCTGTTTCCACTGAGCACATTAACCGGTAACACTCTAAACTAAACCACATTAACCGCCAACCGTTCCCCAGTAGAAACACACAGAATGAAGGCTGACGACAATTGAGCACAAATAACCATTACGTCATTGCACTTAGACAATTTCAGCGCGGGAATTTTGAATATTGCGTGTTGAGAGCCGATTGTTTTTACTCGTTTTTATGGTCAATATGAGTTTGTTTTAAATAAAACCATGTGATTCGTGCTTGATAATTATTTTTCTAACATATAAGGCATAATGTTATGATTGCCGGAGACTCCCTTTACGGGCTTTTAAGCAAAATCATTGCCTATACATAGTATTGAATTAATAAACACCCCCATACGACCGAATCTGATATTACTATTAATCGTAATTAAAATATTGAAGAAAAGATTGAAAAAATATAATGTGCTCACCTCCTCCAGCCCTGTTTTAAAAAAAGCGGTGCCTTCCACGCCATTTGTCCCTGAGGGAAACTAAAATAAGTACAAGAAATATCCAATTAATACAAACCATTTGATTGTCGCCATATATCTAGGTTTCTCGAAATGACTTCAATGTTACCGAATGAGTAAAATAAAATCGTCAAATAATATGATAATGGTATTCGATAATCGCTTTATTCCCTTGTACTTCAGCTGAATTTATACTCCATCGCTGAATGACGAGCGATTGGCATTTGACAAATGTGGTAGTGGGTTCTTCCCAACGCAACAAAAAGTGCTCTATCTCATTGGCTAAAAACCAATCGCTATCGCTCAGCGATGTAGTATAAATTCAGCTTTATAAATGATATACAAATGGACCGCAGGGTACTTTACTTAATTGACAGAATCACTTACATTTTCCCCGGTGTTGACTTCAGATCCTTCTTTGACCGACACCTTGACTTGCACAGACATATGGTCCTACCAAAAGTATAGAAAAACATTTTTTTTAAAGAAATACAGCATTTGATATAATAACTCTGGTTTATGTGCAAAGTCAAGCAGACGTGGATAAAATTCTATATAAAAAGGCTTTGTGGGGAGTGGAAAAGATAGCAATATTTTCACTCTTTTATGAAAATTTATTATAATACCTGTAAGTTTTTTCCAACAGGAAGATCGGCAATGCAGTCAATCCCAAACTGCTGCAGGTGTTTCTTTGGACCAATCCCAGACAACATCAGAATCTATCCAGAAGATTATGAAAGAAAGAAAGTGAACGGCTCTTTTCAGGGCCACCAAAACTTTTACACTAGCAGATAAGCGACGCCTGCTTGTTCTGTGTTGACAAGGGGCAATCTGCAGTGAACGGCTCTGTTCAGAGCCATCAGTCGGGCAAGGAGCAGCCTAGATGTCTTATTCTTACTATGTCCTATTAGTCAAAGCCACTCCATTCCAAACTAATTGTCCGACGGCCAACCCACTAAAAACTTACCAATTGTTCTTGAAACAGTCTGCTTCCAAGCTCATTAACAAGGAATATAGTGTTTTATTCTTCGAAGGAAATGTTTTACCTGCGGTGAATTGATGGATCCACCTGAAACAATTGCTTCTTTGTTCACTTTAACGAACTTGTCGCCTTTCTTGGTACGGAAAGACACACCAACCACTTTCTTGTCTTCAATATTTATCTGTGAGGAAAGGAAGAGTTGAGCATCAATAGAGTACTTCTTGAAACATAATTATTTCCTTCATAAGCAAAACAAAATCGTTGCAGACAGTAGCGGCTGGGGCGTTTCGATAGTACGCTTCAAACGGGAGTAGAAACATGTTACGAAACGTTCAAACATGCAAACTTTTCTGCTTGCTTCGCTCGCATCACATGATTAGACAATAAGACAAAATACGAATAAAATATTCCCTTGATTATCTTACTTTTCCTAGTATTTAATTCTTGGTATTAACAATATATAAATAATACATTTAAGTAAAGCAAATTGAAGGCGTGCCTGAGTGACCAGCCTACCCAGCATATAGTCGTGACTACTTTTGTTTAGGTTTAAACGCATTTTTCTAAAAGCAAGAAAATTGTCCTGGACGCTTAGTTTCTTTCTGCAACCATCAGGTTGTTTGATGGCATGTAAAACTGAGTCATATTTACGAAAGGTTGAACAATGATGGCGCTATTTATCTAAAGTCTTGTTTGCGTCTATAACAAGCGTAGAAACTTGTAAAATGGTATTAGAACATCAGCAAACAGACTAACAAATAACAAGGGAATTTTCAAAAAACTTTTTATCATGAAATGTAAGGTATAACTCAAATTATTCGGCTAATTTGAATTTGAAATATATGTAAATAGCGCCCTCAATTTGCACACAAATGTACAATTTATAGAATAAAAATTACCACAAAAAGCAGAAAAAGTTGAATAATTTGATATAGAAACGAAAATCTATGTTAAAAATTGCAACAAAATATTATGTGTATATATAGTTTATTAATTATTATTATTGGTTAGTGTGATAGCTGTTGGTATTATTCAGGTCTAGAATTGAACATTATATAGTGTTTTGTTAGAAAAATTAATAAATGATCACATCAAACAACCGTTAGGGTTTAGGCTTAGGTTATTACGGCCCATTAATATGATTACAAAAAAAAACGCCCTCTCTCCCTCCCCCCTCTCTTCCACCCCCTACTCCCTCCTCTCTCCCCTTCCCCTTAGTATAACTTAGTAAATTGGAACAGGTTTCCTTACCTTTGTGACCGTAGCATTACATAATACCGTGAGGTTACTCCTCTCCATAGCAGGATGAATGTAAGCACGTGCTACACTGGATCGTAAACCGTCTTCATCGATAGTCATTGGGAAATCACCAAACCCAATCTGCGAGAAAGTTTGAACTCGGTGATAATACAAGGCACGTGGGGAGGATTTTTTGGGATCGTATTGAACAGCGTTTTTCAAAAATTCACCAAATATTAGCTGACCATATTAGTGCCCATGGCGCCTAGTTTTGAAGAATAAAAACGCGTGTTTTTACGTCCTGGTTGTCATAGCTTCTGATTGGATAAACACGGGAATAAACGTAACTCAAAAACGAGGGTGCAGCTAATCAGGTTATTTCACCGGGTGATTTAAAATGCAACATTTTCATGATTTTGTAGGTATCGATCAGATCATTTTCTGTGCCAACTTGCATATAAATCGGACCTTATGTTATTGGGAGGTGCCACCATTTCGAATATGTTTTGGCCATATGGGCGTACTACTCACAATGTTACCACTGTTCACATCCACTCGCTTAAATCCTAGCTCAACACCTGTATGTTATATAAAAACAATTACAACAATCAGATTTAAATTTCATGCTGATAATACATGACAGTGGTTGTTAGCATTTTTTGCATTAACAATCTTATAAATAGCAAATTACGACGGGTAATATAATCTTTTATAGTTACAAACTGTTTTCCACCACTTTTATTTTACATGTTTAAATCGAGTCAGTAACGTGCATCTGCTACCTGTGGTTACCAGTGTAAATAGAGCCCGTCCGCACATCCGACGCTACTTTGTCTTCGGACGTGCTATTTTCTAACTAGCCCGTCCGACGGACGCCCTGAAATGATGCCACTATTTACAGTGACTTATCGACCACCGAAATACCGGAATACCGGTAAAGTCATTTTGGGTCAATTTTTCACCTTTGTCCACCTTCGGAATTTTGCTCGGGCAAATTACTGATGAAATAACGATGCATAAAACCAAATTTACACATAAAATAATGGACAGGTTACTCACAGCCAGGACAGGCTACTATAGTACTGTCTCGGACGCGTAATTTTTTTCTGCAACCATAAATCCTAACCCTAACCCTAACACTTACCCTAACACTTACCCTAACCCTAACCCTAACCCCAACCCTAACCCTTTCCTATGTGTTCCTATGGGTTATAAAATTTTGTGTCCCGTTATGGTTGCAGAAAAAATTAAGTGTCCCGGACTACATGTAGTTGCTTTTTTGCTCTTTTTTACACACCGGGCACCGCACCGTTTTGGTTTTGTTTGTTTTTGTTTTTTCGCAGGCGTTTATATAATATCATCATAATGAGAGACCGTATTCCGATTCGTGCATTTTGTGCTGAAGTCACGGAAACAAGATATTTTAAAACTGTCTTAAACAAGTACCTGCGTCAACAAAAGCGTCACTAAGTTGCGTCCCTCGATGAGTTATCGTCAATGGACCTCCAGTGTTGTGGAACTCGGATCCTACAAGCTTTGGACTATCAACAGCATTCACGTTTCATACACCAGAACACGTGATATGAAAGGTAACAAGGCAAAGGAATTGAAATCAGTACAATAAATACGAGAGAACACAATCGGCCAAAATTGTCAAAACAGTGGCTAAAAAGAACAAAAAATTGGTAATTTTGCCGAAAGGTGGGGGACACGCCCCCCCCCTCCCTGTCCACCGATGGTGCCTTAATTTTTAGTCTCGCCTAAATTGAGCATTCACAACTGAGTGATCTACTGCATGGTACCCGGTGTATTGTTCAACCTTTGTTCGAGTCCTTTTGGCTTATTGTGTCCCCTATAATTCTTTCTTACAACATCTTTCACAATACAAAAAAACAAAAACAAAAAAACCACCTAAATTAGAGTAGCCTATTTGTTTTAAAAATAAGCGCCCAAAGAAATGCTTTAGACTTGTGCGTGTGTCACGTTTCGTCCCTAAATTGAGACTCTTCAGTCACTATACAATGATTGTAAACTGAGATCAAACCCGGGGATCAAACGTCTTTATCTCTGTGGTAATGGATATCTTAGTTTAGTACACGATAGATAATCAATATTTTAGTGGTTATGAAGTTCAGAAGTCGGTAAGCCTAAATTGAGTCTTATGGATCACGGCTTGGGTAAACCGATTTTGTCTCCGAATGGAGTGCATTGGGGCCATAGCGAGTTACCTATTGGATGCGTTCACGAGTTTCGTAGTATCTTGGTGGCTCTGAAAAGAGCCGTTTGCTTTTTGGACGTGTGTGTGCTTCTCCGCAAGAGATGCGTATGCGGGCTGATACTCTTGCGGGCTACATATTCAATCGCTTAAGACTTTGTACATTAACGTCGATTCCGTTGACATTCTCATATTGTATATAGGAAGTTTCAATTAGTAAATATACCATTTGCAGTTTTCTGTTTTCAGAAAGAATGGTAGCAGTTCCGTCCAGCTCCACCCAGCACAGCCAGCCTTAGCCCAGGAATCGTAATCAGCAGATGAACCTCTTGTGAAGCACATGTAATTGTGTGAACTGCATCCACCTAAAACCTGAAAAGAAACCAACAGTGTATAATAGAGAGTTTGCGAAATTATCCTAAGTTCATAATTTTCATTTATTTATTTATTTTTCCATTTTTTTTTCTTTTTGCGGAATTGGAGATTCCCTTGAGCCAAAAGCCTAAAGCCAAGTACGGTAAACATTCATGGGTGATTTAAAAACAATTTGTAAAAAACCGAACAATTACAATTTTGTATCCAAAAGGGGTAAATTTGTAACTTGTACTTGAATGTGTTCACTTCATTATCTATTAAAGATCTAAAAATGCATTGTTTTGTATACATTCCTATATCTTGAATAGTTTCTGAAGTGAACACACGTTACAAATCTGCCCCTTTTGGATACGAAATTGTCATTTTTTGGAAACTATTTTCCCATTTTTATTTTTAATCAACCATATTGCAACACATGTATTTAAGTCTAAATTCGCCAAAAAAGATATTAAAAAAACGCAATTGCGTATTTGTAGCAACCCTACTCTTATTAATCAATTCAAATAGCACTAATATTGGGCATTTTTTTTCTTCAAAATTTTCAGTCATAAAAGCGGGTCAACATACCTTTCCACGAGGCTGAAGACAATCTATGAAGGCTTTGTAGGCATTAGCTTGGGGCTCACACTATAAGGGGAAAAAGCATGAACAATAAAGAGTTACACAAAACGAACAGTTTGAAATTCTAGAGATGCAATAATTATGTTGGGGGGGGGGGGGCAATTTTGACAAGAGAGGTAGAGGGAGACAATTTTCGTCAGGTCAAAGGGAAGATTAAGCAGTTTTTGGCACATAATTCATAAAATACACCAGGTACAAAAAGAAACTCGTCAGTTATAGTCATCCTTGCTGTTCAACAACCTCATATTGTTGGATTTTTCTGAAATATACGTTTTGTTAATTGGACTTTGCTTTCTCATTTAACACACTGTTCGTGAAAATCGAGCAAGAACTGACCAAGATATGCGCCTCCAAACCCTCAAACCCAAAAATCAAAGGTTGCAATTTTAACAATTCATTAATTTGTGCCTGTTACATTGTGTGCTTTATTGATTGGCCCGTGGTGCTTGTTTGCAATACAACGATGCGTTCCCATTGAAAATCGTTGAAATTGCAACTTTTGGTTTTGGGGTTCGACGGTTTGGAAGCGCATATCATATTGGTCAATTCCTGTTCGATTTTCACGAACTGGGTGTCATATGAGAAAGTAAAGTCCAAGTAACAAAATGTATATTTCAGAATAATCCAAAATTATCCGGTTGTTGAACAGCAAGGATGACTATTAACTGATGAACCCGGGGGGGGGGGGGTACTCAAGGTTGGTTTTGGTAGGGACGTGCCGCTGAGATTTTGGAAGAGGACCCATAAATATACCCATTTTTCAAGAAATTTGGACCCATTTATACACCAAAAGTCAAAATTTTCGGCCGAATTTAACCAAAATTGTCTTAGTTTTTACAAATTTTCCCAAAATTTTGGGAAAATTTTGAAAATTTTGGCTAGAGTAAGGAAAAATTGGGCTGTTTTCCGAAAAAATTGAGAAAATTTTGAAAAAAGGACCCATTCATATACCAAAATAGGCTTTGAAAAAGGGGTCATTGATATACCAGAAGGCTGAAAATGCTACCCATGTTTGCGGCACGTCCCCGTATGGTCATTTGTACTGAGTACCCCCCGGGCTGATGAGTTTCTTTTTGTGCCTGGTGTATACCAATAAAACGCTTTGAAACAATTGAAAGTGGCTTGTTTATCTAGAACATTTGCCGACAGGTACACCAAATCAAAGAACGTGACTAGTTTAGTACCTTACTTCTCTGGTATCTACTCCGCAACTACCGGTTCAAATAAATTTACTAAACTTGTAATTATTGAGCGGAGCTGAACAGTAGAATCGGAGTAGTAACTAAACTATAAAGGATTTGATAAGCTTTGATACTGCAAAAATAATGGAAAAACAATATTCTTGTTTTAACATTATATTGTAGTCTTTCAACATTTTCACAACTTCAGCTGTGTAATTACTTTCATAAATTCTCGCTTAACATCTTTATGGACTTTTCGTACTGATCAGACTATAGGTGATCTGATTAAACTATAATGCGCTGATCACACTATAGATCAGTTGACATATCACGTCATTGGCAGGGACTTTGTATGTATTATGCCCATTGTTCCTTGCCCGGTACTAATATGCTCGTACATGTTGTGTTCAGGGCCCGTGCTTTTAAAACTCCCGCCACATCACCATAAGGCCACTGAACAATATAGTGGTCGTACGCAGTTCGCTCACGCATATCAGTAGGACAGTCCCTTGCCTTCTCATTAATATGTGTTGCATTAGGTCAAGGACGGCGACGCTATAGTTCGAACCCTTTGTTTGAGGTAAATAGTAAAAAAAAGAGAGGCCCTGCATTACACACGTGTGGTCCTTCATAATATTTTATCATTCCTCAAGGCTGCTACTATAGAAGAACTCATGGAAGCGGCTCTTGCTAATTAGCCTGACCTATTCATTGTATATCCAGCTCAAATTTTTATCGATAACATTTCGTGAGTGGCAAAAACGCACCCCTCCCCAAAAGTAGCAAAAGCATAAAAAAATCCCAAAACCAGGTTTTTTACGCTTTCCGGGGCCAAATTTTCACAAAATCCCAACCCCCGGAAAAAAGGTCCACTTTTTCAAAATCAGCACCCCCCAAAAAAAAACCAAACCCCTGTGTACGGGCCTGGGGGTATGAACCAGCATTAAAAGACAATTGTTATGGTTCATTCTTTTATTCTGTCACCAAACAGCAGTCGCGGATAATGTTTGCGATTAGAATATTGAAAACAGGATGAACTGGTAAAGAATACTAAAATGATCGTAGAAATGGTTTCAACTTGTAGTCTTATTTTGGTAAAATGGTATACATAAGTTAACATCCTGTTATTTGTATACATGATATACGTGACAGGTCACTAGTTTTTTTATGTCGTCTCATTAGCTCTCATCCTTATTTTCCATCGTTATCTTCTCATTTATCTGTAAATAAACATCTCAAAAAAAAATAACTACCCCCCTTAAATAATGGCCATTATTCAAAAGGGGCTATTGTATTACAAATCTGTAAAATGCGTTGGAAGCAGAATTTATTTCTGCACATTTTGACATCTCATTTGATACGATAGCCCAGAAAACAATAAAACATCGTCAATTTAATGCAGTGAGGTCAAGTTTACATACAATACAAAAACACTCAAATATAATTACACAGATTTCCTTCCATTATCATGATTATACTGAATACAAAATCAATACAATTTACTGCAACTTTCAAATCTTGGGTTACATTGATTTAAATGTACGCTGTGACGTCAATATTTAGTCAATTGCTACAAATGAGGTCAAAATGTGCAGAAATGAACTCTGCTTCCAACTGCTTTTACAGATTTGTAAAATAATCGCCAGTTTTTGAATAATGGTCATTATTTAAGGGGGTTAGTTACATTTTTTGAGATGTTTATTTGCACGACTTGAATATGCAGGCCGCTGCTAATGATATTGAAAATTAGTCTGATCATACCCTGGTTTAGCTTCTGTTATCGGTTAGGCTATGGACTGAGTATCGAATCGTCGCATTTTATCTTATACTTATCATACATAGCTTTTATCATTATGAACTCTGTACATGAATATTGTTTGCTTTAGCATAAGGCCACAAAAAATGTTTGATTGGCGTAACCCGACCGACCCTAAAATTAGGCCCGACCATAGCGTTATTTTTATATTTTTTTGCAAAATAAGTTATATAATTAATTAATAAATTCATAAAATTAAAGAAAAAGGAAGAAAAAAAGTTCCAAGGCTTATTTCAAACGCAATTTACAGTTCTAAAAGTTAAAAAAAAAACGAAAAAACCCCGACCTACTAATTTTTTAATGTTACGCCAACGCCAATCAAACATTTTTATTTTTGTGGCCTAACCATTCCCAGAAAACTCCTTGCTTACAGAGAAAGATTCGCTATTGCTAAGTTATTGTAATTTGTTTAATGCTTTCCTTTACTATGCTTCCAAAGTTTTCAATAGTCAATACAATATATGTGAGGACTGAGGAAAGAACGTGAAGAACCAGAAAAAGCTTCCTTGCCAAAAATGCAAAATGAAATATTCGTGATGTTACTTTCATGCTTCAAAGAGAGCAATGTATTTCCGTCCAGGTCCTTATCGAACAAAGTAACAAATTATATCAATATTCCTAGTCGGGAATCGAAACCATCATTTCAAATGTAGATTGACTTGTTCGACTTCTTTACTCGTGAATATTGCATTGCGAAAACTTCTTTTGTATTGATCAAGGTAATTTCCAACCTGATATTCTGCGTTCGCATGATTATGTAATGAATTGAAATGCAAACCGAAACTGCTTTCTACACGTTTTAACCAAGGATACAGACAAAGGTATAGGTAATGACGTCAGTCAAGAGCAGGGTGCGCAGGTTTTTGCCGCAGGTGGAAAAAAACGCGGTTTTAACCGCGGTTTTAACCACTTGGCAAAAACAGTTTTTGCCAGTTTTTGCCGACAAAAATGGCAAAAACTAAAAAAGTGATTTATAGTTCAGTTTTTCATCTCAAAACAAATAATTAAGTTACAAAAATAGGTTCCCGAGTGTAACAAGGCCAGATTTTGTAATTATAAGCAATTTTAAGAAATTAAAGGCATGCGTCTTCATTGCTCAAGTGCAGTTAACCGAAATGTGGCATGTATCAAATTATAAAACTTTTTCATTTTAAGGACTTAATGAGACAAAAATATGTTGAATGATTCGTTAAAAGTTGTGTGTTACTGTTTATGAGCTTTCTGTGTCACTTTTTAATATTTGAGTGACTATATGTGAGTTTTTGCCATTTTTGCCATTTTTGCCGGTTTAAACCAGGCAAAAACTGGCAAAAACAGTTTTTGCCAGGTTTTTGCCACTTTGCCGGCAAAAACAGGTTTTTGCCGGCAAAAACCGAACCCTGATCAAGAGCTCGTGACCAAAACTTGAAACGACTGATTATTATCATGAGTCTGATCAGGGAAGGGGTATGAACGTTTGGACAGTATTTATTGTGGGACAATAGAGCACATCAGACATATCGAATTGCATCCTGAATACGAAGAATGTCCTTCTGATATCAAATAATTTTGATTTTTTGAAATTCGCAATGTAATACACATTTTATGGCAAATTATTAAAATTGATATTTTGATATTTAACAGTACTTGAAGTAAACTTTATAAATCTGATGATTTATACTTAAAGTGTATGTAGGTGGGATGTAAAGTTGACGATCAATTGAAAATTTTGACCTTTCGTATTGAAGATATGGATTTTTTCCCAAAACACCAAAAAAAAAGGTCTTTTTTGAAAACAAAATCCATATCTTCAATATAAAAGGTCAAAATTTTCAATTGATCATTCGGTCACAGACTGTCCTGTGGAAGTTAACAAAGGCCGTGGTATCCCAACTCTGCATTATTTGTGACCACTGACCTGATTGCCCTTGGACTCTCGCCTTCCTGTGTGTACTTCAACATCTATTGGGTCTATTTGCAATAACCACACACGACATCGACAGTGGAATGGAATCTTACAATTTGCATAAAGGCCAAAATAATGTGGGAAAGTTGGGTCTGTCGGTCGATTTTAAACCGTCAGTTTTTAAAAATTCCCCCAAATATTAACTAGTGCTTCTTCCCGCATAGGGACATTTGTCAATAATGACTACTGGATATTTGTTAGATATTCAATTCAAGACTAATCTTCCAATGAAATATCTGTAAAAATCATCGTTGAAAAACAAATTAAAACGGCTATAGCTCAAAAGTGAGGTCCGGCACCCACTGTTTTTTTTACTGATTTATTATCTACACATATTAATGTACAAAATATGTCAATTTTAAAAAATTTGATCGAATGGTTTAGTTACGACGGTAAACCCTTAATTACGATGCGCTGACATTCTGTGTGTTTATGCGTCTATGGTTTATATGTATTTTTATTTGTAAAAATTTAATTTGTAAAAAAATTAATATTTTGTAATGATGTTCTCTTGCGATTTGAAAATATATTTATGGTCACCCCTAACATTATTACTTTGTCTGTATTCGCAATAATTTAATTTTTCTGATTAACTCCAGCTCGATTATTCCGATTGGAATGTGGATTTATTTGCGTGCATTCATTAAACACCTAATGACAATAATTGCTCCAAATCATGAAATAGGCCTAGAACACTTGTTATTTATAATTCCCATTCTGCGCCTAAAAAACATCAGGCCTACAAAAACCAGGATTTGCAGGCCCTACATTCCAATTTTTTTTATGGTACATAGACCTATAAATCGAAATGACACATAATAAAAGTTGTGAAAGGAGCATGTCTATGTATTTGAGAGCATTAGGCGGAGGCGCCCTATTTATCGTAATATCTTTGGATATTTGATTATTTGATTTATTTTCCATCCGACTTGCCCGAGTGAAAAAAGGTAACGTTAAATAGGGCGCCTCCGCCTAATGAGTATCCCCTCCCAGACTCTGAGCAATATTAAAAATCGATTGTTTGTTAGGACAACCGGATGTCAGAAGGGCCTCACGGTCCCCTCCGCATTTAACAAGTGCTAGGATAGTGGAACGTCGGACGAATTCTTTAAAAAAAGAAAAAGGGGAGAAGTGTATAATTAGCTTCACATAAATTAGGCCTCCTTGAAAAACCCGGATTATTTAAAACAACCAACACCCACCTTGTAATTCCAGTCGATGTCTGTTTTTAGCAAACTAGCTACCTGTACAGGAATATGCGTGGCGGGCCACTCCATATCGGAGGGACCCGCTTCCAGAAGCAGAACTGAGATGTTGTCATCTTCAGATAGTCTTGCTGCGACCACTCCTCCAGCGCTTCCTGATCCACATACTACATAGTCGTAAGAATTAGCTAGGGTAGCCATGATTTTTAATATTGCTGCTGACGTGCGTTTTCATAGCAGACCCGATTAACACAAAGTGAGGTTTGATGTGCGGTTTGATCTGAACTTAACCTGTCTGCTATGATATTTTTACGTGCAATTCAGTATTTTTGTACACCGAGTTTGCTGCCATCTAGGCTTTCTTGTATATAGCGCTATAATTTTACTTCAACCAAATTAATAGAGTGTGTTCATTCATTAAACATTATCTAATGACAATAATTGCTCCAAATCATGAAATAAAACATTTTTTATTTATAATTCCCATTCTGCGCCGGAAAATCACCCGGAAAACATCAGGCCTACAACAACCAGGATTTGTAGGCCCTACATTCCTACTTTTTTGATGGTACATATAAAATCGAAATGACACATAATAGAAGTTGTGAAAGGAGCATTTCTAGTATTTGAGAGCATTAGGCGGAGACGCCCTATTTAGCGTTATCTTGGATATTCAATTATTTTATTTAGTTTTTACCCGACTTTCCCGCGTGAAAAATCAATAAAATAATTAAATGGCCAAAGCTAACGTTAAATAGGGCGCCTCCGCCTAATGAGTACGCCTACCCCCTCTGAGACTCTGAGCAATATTAAAATCCTATTGTTTGTTAGGACAGGTGGATTTGGTAATGTCAGAAGGGGTCTGTCACGGTCCCCTTCGAATTGAACAAGTGCTAGGATAATGGAACGTCACGAATTCATTATAAATAGAAAAGTAGAGATTGGACTTTTCTTCAGATTTCTTCAGAAAATAATTTCTTCAATACGCACCTTGTAATTCCAGTCGATGTCTGTTTTTAGCAAACTAGCTACCTGTACAGGAATATGCGTGGCGGGCCACTCCATATCGGAGGGACCCGCTTCCAGAAGCAGAACTGAGATGTTGTCATCTTCAGATAGTCTTGCTGCGACCACTCCTCCAGCGCTTCCTGATCCACAGACTACGTAGTCGTAAGAATTAGCTAGAGTAGCCATGATTTTCAATATTGCTGCTGACGTGCGTTTTCATAGCAGACCCGATTAACACAAAGTGAGGTTTGATGTGCGGTTTGATCTGAACTTAACCTGTCTGCAATATTTTTACGTGCAATTCAGTATTTTTGTACACCGAGTTTGCTGCCATCTAGGCTTTCTTGCATAGCGCTCATCATCATCAGTCGGCTGCGGAGCAGGCGACTACAAGCTTTCTCCAACTAATGCGATCTTGGGCATGCGAAACAATTTTGTTTGGCTGCAGCATCCCTTCAGTATCTCCCAGGAGGTGCTGGACATACTGTAAGTACAGTGTGCGCGGCCGTCTCCTCTTCCCATGTGGTGGAATATAAAGCGCATATTCTTTCACAGGCTCGCCATCTTCAAGACGCAGTATATGGCCGAGAAATTTGAGTTGATGAATCTTGACTCTGGCAACCAGTGGAGTGGTGTTGGTCAGGTTGTAGATGGTTTCGTTTGGAATCCGATCCACACGCCTGATGTTTAACATGACTCTGTAGCAAGATGTTGCAAATGCATTGATCTTGTTTTCCATGTCCTTGGTAATTACCCATGACTCGCACCCGTACAGTAACACACGTTGTCTGAAACAACTTGATTTTTGTTTCGATTGGCAGGGACGGGCTTCTCCAAAGGCGTTCCAGTTTCCAGAAAGCTGCCCAGGCTAGTGCTTTTCTTCTTTTTAGGTCTCCAACACTAGAGCCCATCTTGGAACCCAAATACCTGAAGTCTGTGACATGGTTGATGGTACTACCATAGACTTCAAGTGCTGGTTGGGGTTACAGTTTGCAGTCATATATTCTGTCTTAGGTGCGCTGATTACAAGGCCTAAATCTGCTGCTGCAGTTGCAGTCCTAGTAAGCTGTGACTGGGCCCGTCTATGGAAGATTCCAGCAGGGCAATATCATCAGCAAAATCCAGGTCATTCAGCATCTTGGCAGGATACCTGCTTGACCGACGTGGGTAGGTAACAATTCCAGCGTCAATTCCAGAAGTTGATTTCATCAGAAGGTAGTCTACCAGGATAATAAACAGGAATGGTGCCAACACATCACCCTGAAGCACTCCAGTTGTTACTTGGAAAGGCTCTGAGATACTGCTATCTACCATAACGGCACTATTGGAGTCTTTGTAGAGCACCTGGATGGCATTGACCACAACCTTTGGTATTCCATAATGCCGCAGCACTGAAAACATGACGGACCTGTTGATGGAGTCGAAGGCTTTTTGAAGTCCACAAAAGTGACTGTTAAGGGAAGTTGGTACTCCTTGAAACCTTCCATGATCCTCCTCAAAATGTGTATTTGCTGAGCACAGCTGCGACCAGATCTAAAGCCAGCCTGGTTGCTTCTCAGTAAAGGATCAATGTGGGTCGGATCCTGTTCAGAAGGATCTTGTTGTACACTTTTGCGGCAATGGACATAAGCGAAATACCACGGTAGTTTGTCATGAGAGAGAGGTCACCTTTCTTTGGTAGCGCTATTGTACTTCAACCAAATATTTTCCCGCCTAGAAAAAGATGGCCATTGAACAGCACAAATTGGAATTGGAAAACAAAATTTGAAGGCATATTTGAACATGTTGACAAAGTTTGAACAAGCGAAATTAGAAAAAAGTAGGTGACAAATTCTCATCAGATTTTGTCTTAGAAGTATGTGAAGCTTGTCCCTAATACCCAAGAAGAGGTAGATAAGTATTTCCAACACAGGTGGTGGCCGCATTGCATTCTCTAAATTCAGTAAATTTTCATCATCAACCGTGTAATTGAATGGAATAATTATGAAATTTTAAAACTGTAACAAACAAATAGGCCTATGTTGATAAATAATATAAATACAAGCTAAAACCGTTGGGGTTCGATAATGAACCCCACAAAACTAACTGACTATATTGGAAAATGCCATACGGCCGGGCGGTTTCACAAGTTGCCGGCTCGATCATGTCATCCGCCGCCTGCTCCAACACTTTGAATAGATATCTTCAAATTTGAAATGGCATAAAGAGCATTGCCCCCTGCTGTTACCAAGTAGTTTTGTAAAGAAGGCCAGGGAATGTACTCATCTCTACAATAGACCACCTAGTGCTAACATGATATTATCATCTATCTGAACTCCACCACCTTGTCAAAGCTTTCTGAATTCAATGAAAAATCAGTAGTTTTTCTTGGCAACTTCAATGTCCACCACGAGGAATGGCTTGGCAGCTTTACAACAGATGCTGTTGGACGCCGCACACTTGAGATGTGTAATGCTCTTGGTCTAACACAAGAACCTACCCGGGAAGACCAGATTCTCAACTTGGTCATCACTGATCTAGATGCCAGCTGTACAGTACATGCAAGACTAGGTACTTCAGACCATGGTCCAGTTCATTTTAAACTGAACACAAATAAACCCCACAAGCGCAAAGTGTGTCAGTACGATATAAAGGTTGACTACTGGGGAATGAGAGGTTTTCTTGCATCTGCAGACTGGTCTCTTGCACTCCAATCTGATGACTCAAAGGAAGCTTGCAGTAACATCCCCACTATTATCTGAGATGCAATGGAGATTTTCATACCAGCTATGGTTGTTTCCAAGAAAACTGGTGACAATGTATGGTTTGATGACAACTGCAAACGAGCAGCAACCAAAAAGCGCCGCTTATTCAGGAAGCTAAAAAGAACAACACCAAGGAACACAAGGATATCCTGCAGAAGGTAGCCAGGAGTTATAACAACAAGTTGAGTAAAGAACTCTCAGATGGCAACCTCAGCAGCAAGAAATGATGGAACACTGTTAATACCCTGTCTGATAAGTCCTCTGGAGTAGATATACCAGTGCTGACGGATGAGTGTCAAGTCTACACTACATCAAAAGACAAAGCTGACAAATTTTGCCAGACCTTTGCCACTAAATGCCAGCTTGCTAGCGCATAAGAATCTGCTCCTGGTGTTCAGCATTCAACCACATGCTCAATGGAAAAGATAGCCTTCAAGTTCAAAGATATAAAGAAGCTTCTCAGGAATCTACAACCATATAAAGCTACTGGTCCTGATGAAATCCCTGCAAGACTCCTGAAGGAGTGTAGCGCGGAACTTGCAAGACCACTCAGCCAGCTGCTTGAGCAAAGAACAACACCAAGGAAAACAAGGATAAGTTTACAAAAGCTAGAGAGGAGTACAATCCTGCAGAGAAGGTAGCTAGGAGTTATAACATCAAGTTAAGGAAAGAACTCTCAGATGGCAACCTCGGCAGCAAGAAATGATGGAACACTGTTAACACCCTGTCTGATAAGTCCTCCAGAGTAGATATACCAGTGCTGACGGATGGGGGTCAAGTCTACGCTGCACCGGGACGCTGCATCAAAAGACAAAGCTGACAAATTTTGCCAGACCTTTGCCACTAAATGTCAGCTTGCTAGCGCATAAGAATCTGCTCCTGGTGTTCAGCATTCAACAATATGCTCAATGGAAAAGATAGCCTGCAAGTTCAAAGATGTCAAGAAGCTTCTCAGGAATCTGCAACCATATAATAAAAAATAAAAAAAATGTAGATATTTATTTATATAGCGCTTTATGCCGTAAACAGCCTCAAAGCGCTTTACATTTATTCCGCCGTCATTAGAATATGTCGGAACCACGTTTGCAGCCTACAAGTGGCGCAGGGTCCATCAGTACAACGACTGTGACTACCCCTAACAGCTTCCCATTGCACCTAGGTGGGGTGCTACTGGTCCTGATGAAATCCCTGCAAGAGTCCTGAAGGAGTGCAGCGCGGAACTTGCAAGACCACTTAGCCGGCTGTTTGAGCATTGCTTCTCCAAGGGAGTTTTCCCAAGCCAATGGAAGACTGCATCTGTCATCCCTATTCACAAGAGAGATTCGAAGTCTAATCCATCTATGTACCGTCCATCTCTCTGCTCTGCATCATCAGGAAGGTCATGGATGCTGTTGTACAGAACCAAGTGGAGAAGTATCTCCTTGGAAACCAACTAATATCAGATAGACAGTTTGGATTTAGGCCACACCACAGCAGAGCTGACATCTTCACCATTCTGACCCAAGAGTGGTACAACTCCCTGGAGAGTGGCAACGAAGTACGCCTGATTGTCCCGGACATCAAAGTAACATTTGACAGGGTGGTCTGGCATAATGGCCTTTGCTTAAAACTCATGGCAAAAGGAGTATCCGGCAATCTGCTCACCTGGATTAGGAGCTACCTGACAGATCGTTCCATCAAAGTTGTCGTATCTTTCCAGTCATCAAGTACTTCCTCCATCAATACCCCAGGGGTCAATATTGGGCCCACTTTTGTTCTCTATCTTCATTGCTGATCTGGGTGAAGTGTGACAACGAACTCTACCTCTACGCAGATGATTCCACCTTGTTCTGTTCTAGAGACAACCCTGAAGCCGTTACTGCTAACCTGAACGGAGACCTGGAGAAAATGAGGATCATGCAGACAGATGGAAGATGACCTTCGAGCTATCGAAATGTAAGGCAATAACAATATCAACCAAGCTAGATCTTCTGTTTGGCACCACCAAACTGGTTGTGAAGGAGGAGCTGGAGATCCTGAGAGTTACAGTCGACAACAAGCTGACCTGGACAAAGCACATTTCTAACGTGTCATCCAAAGCAGGACAGAAGCTGGGCGCTCTGAAGAGAGTTGCGAATAAACTTGATGGCAGAAGCAGAGCAACCGTTTACAAGGCTAAAGTTCGCAGTGTGATGGAATACGCCTCACTGTCTTGGATGAGTGCCAGCGCTACCACTCAGATTACTAGACTTGAACCAGAGGAAGGCCCTTCGAATTATAGGCGTGATCGAAGAGGAAGCAAGTACAGAGCTGAACATCACATCTCTCCATCATAGACGTCACGTGGCTGCAGCAACAGTCCCTCTACAAAATTGCACACCATGCAGTCATTAATGTAACCGCACAAAAGATGATCTCCCGGCCCCTCCTCACATATCTGAGGGTAGGGGTCATAATTGAGCTCCCTTAATAGTGCAACGTAATGCATAAATGAATACTCTGTATGTTCTGTCGAGGAGGGGGCCGGTGGTCATCTTTTGTACGGTTACATTATTGACTTTCCCCACCCTGGGGATACATTGAGGGCATCTTATACCTACTTATACCCACTAATGTGACGTATAGACCCACACACACGTCACATACACACCCCCACCCCAATATGTGACTTGACCTTGACCGTGGTGACGTTTGAAAAATGGCTTCAAAATCGAAATTTTGGCCTCCATTTTCCTCCCTCCCCTCACGATGTGGGTGATGGCGGATATTTGTAATGAGTGAATTATGTCTGCAGCTTAGGGAACAAGTGATGTAATGAAAGATCAAGCACAATTATCAATAATATTTTCATCATATCCAATGTTTTCAAAAATGCTGATTATATTTAACTAAAGCCAAGAATTCTCCGCGTTGCGGAAATTCCGCGAAAATCGCGGAATTCGGAGGTAAAGCGGAAAACGCATTTCTGAGTAAAAAAATAAGCAAAAATGACCTAGAAAAGGAAAAAAATACAATTGAAAATAAATAAATACAATACTAAATGAAATGGGTCTTCAATATTCATCAAAATAAAGCAAAATCCGTCATAGATTTACCGTACAACGCCTGCCCTACCTCCCATTGCAGCCATGATACCCAATCACCCATCCCAACTTTGCAACATCGCAATGATCGTCACATTGGCCGGGCTGCAAAAAATGTGCTAAAATTACAAAGCGGAGAAAAGCGGAATTTAGCATTTGTAAAGCAGAAAATTCTTGGCTTTATATTTAACTGATCCTTTCATTCTTTTGAGGAGTGTACTAGACTTTATGTGTAGGTGTATGACAGCCACATGTCTAAAGTGACATGAAACTTTTGAAAAATCAGCATGCTGTAGATAGCATTTGCTAAGGGTCTGTTTTTCCTGGGCTCTTCTTCTTCCAGCGTCATAACGAGACACCGTAGCCATATGCTTATGGCCACTTTGACCATACTTATATGATCACTGCATTGGGGGCATAAATATTACATGATCAACTTCCAGTCACAGGTCAACCACTTCCGGTCAATGGCCAAAAACATGATTTTCACACAAAAAATGCTACTCCTTCCACATACCACTGTTACGACTTGCACACATGCATAGGCTATAGCCAATGTCAAACGTTGTACACAGAATTATGGTCAAAGGTCATTTCCGGTATGTAAGCAAATACATTCAAAATGCTGCTGCTTCCCTAAATTACATAGTGGAATTAATTCAAAAAAATATTTTGTTTTGAATTATATAGATCAGTTTGTTTATTGTGGGTCTTTGTGTGACTTTGGAAAAGGTGTTTGTTAGCTTTGTTCTTTCTATTCTGTGCCAAAATAGTATCCTTACACTTGGAAAAATAATCACAATTTCAAAACTGAACCATATTGGGGTAAATTTGTTTTTATAATAGATTTGATGCACTATCTAATCCGGTACATTATGACACCACATTGAATACAATGTGACTTCAAGAAGCAAAGTTACAAGCATTACAAGCAAGTGACAAACTGGCCTATTCAAAACTCCACGGACTAGACAGCCAGTGGCGTAACTTTGGGTCAGGGTGCCCGGGGCGAAAGTAGTTCGGTGCCCCTGACCAACAATAATCAATTTTAGTATTGAAAGCCATAGACCTACCGAATAACTTACGAAGTGTTTCAGATTAAATTTATATCATGTTTCAATGCAGTTCATGTTAATAAAACAAAATGTTTTCATATTCTCTAATGTCTTTACTTTGGAGACTCGTCAGTGACGTAGCAAATGGCGCCCAGGGCAAGAATACAAAATACCCCTCTTCCTAAAGCAATTGTGTGCGGTGCGCTAAAATGTGCATAAATACCACTAATTTGGTATTTAATCAAGTCGAATTTAGGTCTTTAAAATGACAATTTATATGTTGGGATGCGCGCGAAGCGCGCGAAAAGTTTTGTGTTGAAGGGGCACCAAATGAAGAGTAATTCAATGCATGGTGGGTAAAGGCTTCCACTTCTTTCCTATAACAAAGTACTATCGTGTCAAAGGCTATCCAGGCTTGGGTGCCCCTTAGCCCGGGGGCACGCCCCCCCAGAGCCCATAGGAGTTACGCCACTGTAGACAGCTGGTTTGAGAGTGGTGAATGGCTAATTTGTGTGTGCCTTTAATTTAAAACAAAAGAAAACTGAAACAAAAGATCTGACAAATAAAATGAAAAGTACAGAGAAGTAAAAACTGAAATAAAAACTGCTTTAAATAAAGCTTCATTGAAGAAACTGTGTTGTTTCTTTTGTTGCGCTTGCATGTTGGAATCGTTTTGCGCCTTGTCTAGGCCAGTTTGTCACTCTTAAAACTGGATCTTCGTCTATTCTATTGCTTGTAAGTTTACTTCTTGAGGTCACATTTGATTCAATGTGGTGTCATAATGTGCAGGATTAAATAGTGCATCTGTTAAAAAAACAAATTTACCCAAATATGGCTCAGTTTTGAAATTGTGATTATTTTTCCGAAGTGTAAGGATACCTTTTTGGCGCAGTATATATCATAACATTAACAACTACTACGAGGGGTATCAAAAAGTTTTAGAAATCGCCCAGAAGTGAAAGCGCTCTATCAATGAAATTTTGTCAGTGCAATCACTGGTCCTTATGTACACTATGATGCAAAAATGGTCTCATAAGAATGTTTACTTTTTTTACAGGCGCTGGATGTCAGTACCTGCCTATATGTAACAGCATAACCAGCAAAATGGAGAAAATTGAGGCATGTAGCATGATTAAGTTCCATTTTAAGGGTTACAGTGCCCAAAAAATCTGTGGTGAAATAAAATTCATTTTCCAAAAAGCAACAGTGACAATATCACAATCACCACCGAAGATAACTTTCATTTCATCATCGATTTTCTAGGCACTGCAACCCTTCAAATGCAGGATCTTAATAACGCTGCTTGCCTAAATTTTATTAATCTTGCAGTTTATGCGCAGTAACTGGGGCAGCAGGTTATTAGCATCTAGCGTCGCCTGTAAAAAAAGTAAACATACTTATGAGACCATTTTTGCACCATAGTGTACATAAGGACCAGTGATTGCACTGACAAAATTTCATTGATATAGCTCTTTCACTTCTGGGCGATTTCTAAAACTTTTTGATACCCCCTCGTACACACAACACAATGAAATGATGGTACACAATTGAAGGTGGTGGGTACGTATATTATTTGTCACAAAAATAACAGTGAACAGACTAAACACGCTTATTTGAATAACATGGATACACATAAAAGCATGAGTAGATTCAAGAAGTATGTTTTTGGTTACAGCTACAACATTCAACACTGGACATTTCTCATAGATCACAGAACCAGGGATTGCCAATGTGAATATGCATAGTTCGTCGGCTGTATTCCATAGTGGCGTATAGTGATTTTTGGTCATTTTTTTGAAAATTGGCACATATGTTTTTAATGATGTTCTCTTTCATTTTTTCTAAGTCTCATCAGTCATAATTATTAGCTAATTAATTAATTAAATGTATGCGTATAGTTACAAAGTGACATTTTTGTATTCCATAGTGGCGTATCGACCATACGCCACTTTTTATACACATTTTATAATTATGAAATATCGGTAAAAATGAAAAACATCGTATGTGATAGTGGCGTGACGCAGATCGGACCTATACGCCACTATGGAATACTGAACGACAAAAGTAACACCATAGGGATTACACGGCGACCGAGGTGGCGTCACGGTTAACGTAAGGTTAGGGTATTGCGTTTTGTTCGCTTTTCCATAGTGACGATAGTTTTATTGTCAGTTTGCCAGCAATAGTATGTATTTATTTCTTTTGAAAATATATAACAATAAAATCTATTTAGTTTACTACAGAAATTTCACATCATTTACAAAATATAATGAATGTCTGATTTACACAACTCGATTTTAAATTGGCATTTCTTCAAACCCGATTTTCTCGAAAAGTTGTTTATTCAAGGCGCCCACTATACGCCACTATGGAATACGGACGACGAGTTTTGGTTTAAAGAAAGCACAAACCAGCTTAGGATTGTGACATTGAGAATCCTGGTTTATACCAGTTATGGGATGGATGTTTCAAGGTGACTTGATTTACAGGCTACATATACATAATAATATATGCCTTCAATCATGCTGTAATTCCATGCCATTAGTACTGCTGACATAAATTGAAAGCTGGCATGTAAAATGAGATGCAGTGCTTGCCTTCGTTGCATGGAAGTGTTCATCCATTTGAGGTCCTGTGTCACAACCTGGGGTACCTTTGTGTTACATAGTAAAAAAAGGAAATGTTTCAAACATTTTACCTGCACGTCTCATTTGAAGTGGTTCATCCTCATGAGCATTTTGACACCTTTTTTTATGGAAATTGGTTAAAAAATGAGAGAGTGCGGGCAAAAACAATCACAAAGTAGGTGGGATTTAACCCCACCTCTTTTTTCCACATTTACAATCATTCTGAGCAAGTATTCTGAGCATTCTGAGCAAGTATAAATGACCTTCTGTATTTATATACTTGGTCTGGGAGTTCATTTAGACAGTTTTTTCCTAAATTCAAATTTTTAATGGGGGTTTTAGATCAAATTTACGATACGAATCCCTCCCCCTAATCCTCCTCCCCCTACTTCCTCAACCACCCTTGGCACATTTCATGCCAAACGTCATAAGAAAATAATTAAAAATTATTTTAAAACAGTCAAAAACATGAGTAATATAGAATAAATTAGCCTCAATTTAAGACCTAATTGAATCTTCTAAGTGAAGGAATACTCAAGAGGCAGTGTTTTGAAATCCAAGCTGCACATCAAAATGTAACAAAACCACCTTTTTGGGTACCCCAGTATATGACACAGGATCTTGAACATTTTCAATTACGATCTGCATGCGACGATTCACTGCTGCATATTTTAGACACCAGATTTTACTTTCATATCAAGAAGGTTGAAGTATATTTATGATTGCTAAATACCACAGGCATTTAAATAAAGAGGACGAAAGTGTTGTTAAATCTACACTAACATATAATATATGTTCCTGCTACTGCGAGACCTCATGACGTCAAGCTGGACAAATTCCATTCATTGTCAGAGGTTTGTGGGTGTAAATGCAATACAGCATTGATTTGCCAAGAATTGAACCCGGCACCTGTCTCATCAAATCACTACCTCTTTGAAAGTGACAGGTGTCATCAAAGTTGGAACAGATAATAAATTAAGTACTGTAAAAGGAGATATTTTTTTTTTTTTTTATTTTCGCGATTCAGAGTAAGAGAGATATTTTCGCGAATGTTATTTTCGCGATTGGTAAGTCCTGCCCTATACTTGTAATACATTGTTGCATATATTTGTGAGGTGTTATTTTCGCGGTTGGAGCTCCAATCGTGAAAATTAAACCTGCAAAAATTTCCCCTTTTACAGTATTCTGTTCTATAAAACCTTCACGGTTTTCATACTTTGATTAGTACCACACAAGCAGAACAAAAATCAGGCTGATATGTCATGACTACGAATGCAAGCACTAATCAACCTGTGTGTCTGCATTTTAGCATAGGTTGCACAACAATTTGGCAATTTACGTGGTACTAATCCAAGTACTAGACTTTAACAATTAAGCCAGATCTCCCTGCTTAAATTAATAACATGATTCACAAGCACTACTTCTATTTACTTGGCAAGACAAGCTAGTTTATTTTTCAAAGTAGGTTTGAAGCTCAACTACCACATTATTACAGATATAGCAACCAAGTCATGACCATAGTGATGATTGACCAGTCTTGAAACATATGATATTTACTTTTACATTTCCATTCTAACACTGTAATAATATTAAGAAGTGCCCCTTTGAGATTGTCAACAGAATATATTTATTTATTTGAAACATTTGACATTTCTTGAGCAATGTTTTACTTGCCTATACATGTAGCAATATGCTCCACATTTGAACCTATTGATAAGTACTACGTCGGTATCATAAAGGACTTTTAGACTCTACAACAGAGGTGATATTACTGTGTAATATATTTTCGAGGAAAATAATGAGGCTATCTATTAATAGTTAAGATCGAGATTGAACTACACCAATCTGCATTCATATGGACTGGACACTTTGATCCACATTCTGATTATAGCAACATCCCAATCTGGATCGATGTGGGACTCCTTGGTCGACAATACAGACGAGCTGATTCTGATTAGAGTGTCTTCTAACTTCCTTCCCAGGTAATCTTAATAAGTGGCAGTGTAAGGTAAGGTACCTCATATTGGGTCAAAATACTTGTTGGACATGTATACGCTACAAAAGCACATCCGTAATAAACATACACAAAATGTGTCGGAGTTTATTGCTGCTCTGATTTGCAGGGTGTCTGCACACCTTTTTGCTTTCCACAACTGAATTAATGTTTTTAAACATTATAATACAGATTTCTCAGATGGATCTGGGTCAATTGGCCAAACCTTGCAATCTTACTATCAGTCCAACTTAAACATGATGAAGCATATGCACACAAAGTTCAAATCGTTTGGAAAATGCAAGCAGGTAGTATATGCCACTGAAATACAAGGCACTTACAACTATCTTGCATTCTGCGGATGAAACAAGTTTACTTCATGGCCCCTGGATCCAAAACTATGTAATAGATAGCCTGATATTTTTAAGCAAATACCCTGAAAGACTACATACACACCAGACATCGAAAAAAGATCCACAGTACTCATTTTAAAATTAAGAATAAACATAATAGAAAGCACTAGGTGAACGCGGTATGTGTGATGCCAATTTGGTGCCATTCAAGAGTACCAATTGGTTAAAGCGCCATCGCGTGACATCGCATGTTCGCATACAGTGTTCACGTTTGTTCCACTAGTGCCGTCTAATAATACACTGTACTGTACTTGAACAGCTGCAAGTAGGTTATAACATAAAACCTACAAAGACTTTGGGAAAATAAACTTTGGCAGAAAAAAAGTTACTATTCTTCTAAAATCCTCCCGATTTTTTCATGTTAAAAAATAAAATGATCTCTTAGATCACGATTGCAATTTCAGGTAATATTCTAATATTCATTTAGTAGTCACACTCAAGCATGCATCGACGACGGAAGTCCGAGAGGATGGGTCTCTACTACAAACCAGGTGCACACATATATTTGAGCAAGAATTGGGGTCTTGGTTTGAAAGTTATCATAAAACTACACTTTACATTGTTTTTGTTTTCATCAGGCGAAGTATACAAACAACAGAGAGTTGCAAAGATGCAATGCTTCAAACCTCATTAGGCAATAGAAACAAATTAGTTTGATCTTTCGATCGACCATCGATGCTTGGTTGATCCATATTATTATTCATGAAATCAACATAACTATTGTTGATGACATACGAATCTTTGCATATATTGATATTGACCAATGTAAATTTAGCATAACTTATCATTATTTAGTTGTAAGTTCATTAATAACAAGCATTGAAGCAGCATCAACGATTGATCCAAAGATTGAACAAATTTGGTTCTGGTGCCTTAGATATAAAGCTAACAATAGCTAATCTTCTACACAAGAAATGTTGCTGTGATCTTGTTTTACAGACTGCTTATATACTGCATCAAAATTCTGTTCCACATATAACTTCCCCATCATAGTGAGTTTCTATAATGCTGCTTTTTTTAATGAAAGTTTCTTATGTCTTAACTTTTTTGTATATTTACAAACACTGTTTTTAAAGAAATTATAGTGTTTCTATATAATATTTGCACTCTCTAAGAAATATGTTTTTGATATTGGTTTGCAGATCTCACTTCCATCCGATAATGGTAGTAATGATTTACTTCAGGGGGTGACGGAATTTCTCTCCTGCGTACACAGCGTTTGCTCCTAGCTCCTCTGAGATCCTGGAAAGAGATATATCCAAATAAATAGTACATATTAATGCATGAACATATTACGACATCAACCAAATTATTCCTTGTTTTATGTTCCGATTTTATGAAATATTACCCCTAATTAGAATTAGATTGATCCCTGTACTTCTTTCCTACAAGGTTGCTTTTTCTGTTGTTTTGGGGATTCAAGTTTCATTTTAAAGAAGCAGATTCTGCATGGTTCTGATTCCTATTTTAAAAAACAAATTTGGCAGTCTGTTGCTATTTGTTTTAATGCCAAGGCTAATCGAGGCATTAACAGCCGATATCTAATTGGGTAAGGCTGACGGAAAGGCACCTAGTCTCCTAGACAGCTAATTAACCTCCCGCTTGAAGCTCTGTAAATCCCAATTTGAAGCTACACATGCTGTTATTTACCAATTGCTCAGAAATCATGCATCATCCGTATAACATGCACCTTGAATCAATCATTACAAAAACTTAGGCTACAAGTTTATGCACAAAAGTAGCGCCCTCAAGTTTGGTCAAAGTCCAGTTTGTGACATGTACGCAATCCATATTGAATGGGTAGTGCAATAAGGTCCTATCTGCAATAGCTGCCTTATAGATATTTGACACTTTCTGTATTCTATATTGTACACATGTCACACCTGGCAGCTATTGCTGATGGGGCCTTCTTGTTGCACTAACCCCTCCATATATTACTTACCTTAGAATTTGATTGTATTTTGACAGTCTTTCAGAGCGACAAGGAGCACCAGTTTTGATCTGTCCTGTGCAGAGACCTACCACCAAATCGGCAATGAAAGTGTCTTCTGTCTCGCCACTACGATGGCTCACCATTACTCCCCAGCCATTCTTCTGAGCCAATTTGCACCTGTTCAATTTTAAGAAGTAACACCCATAAGGTAAAAGTAAACTGATATTCAGGCCTAAACAAGACCCAGATTTTGCATATTATGAAAGTTTTTAGCTGCACAGGGATTTTTGGCAAAAGGGGATAATTTTGACTGAAAAAGCAAGTGAAAAAGGTTGCAAATTTGTACCAGATATGGTTCATTTTGTAGGTCATTTCCCAAATAAAATTAAAAGTAATAACTTGTTGCAAGGTCCCTTTTATGTGTTTACAATCACATGTGCGTGCGACGTCAAGCGTGTGCATAGGACTTTGTGCAAATATGCGCTGGGGGATTAGCAGTACGCTTAATTTGTAAAAGGAAATCTACAAACTTGAAACAGGTTTTCGATTTTATTTGTCGCCTAAAATCATAACATCACACAAATACTCAATGGGACAGTGGAAACTTGTTTTAAACACAAAATCTGTTGACACAACATTTCTGATAACACAAACTGTTTTTTATTTTATATCCTAAGCATAATTATACAGCTTTTTGTGAAACATCACTCAAGTATACCATCTTTCACTGTTATTGCTCCGCATTGAGTAATGATATCTTCTTGTCCCAATTTTAGTACTCTTGTCATTCAATGCAGAAGTACACATTATTCCTTTATCCAGCCAATGCCCATCATGGCCGGATGAAAGAGCTTGGACCAATCTAATCTACGATTACATCACTCGACAACTTACGCTTCAATAGCCTCTGTCACAGACCCAATCTGGTTGACTTTCAGCAGCAAGCAGTTGCACGCCTTCTTGTCCACGGCGGTCTGGATACGTTTAGGGTTGGTGACGGTCAAATCGTCACCTACGACTTGGATGTCCGTCGTTGCCATGTACTTGGTCCAGGAGTCCCAATCATCCTGGTCAAAAGCATCCTCAATTGATACAACTAATATAGGAAATGGACCAAGAATTACATAGGATTATTCGACTTGTTGTCATGAACAGAGATGAAGGGTCCTACTTGCTAATATCAATCATGAGACCAATGAAAGGAAAAGAATGGCATGTGCTATTGGCACAAATAGTTTTGTTACTACATTGGAACAAAATGTTTGATATGCCTATTAATGGTTACGGTCATCAAAAATAAAATGATTGTTCTTAAAAAATAACTATATCATGAAACGAAGTTTTTGTACTACAATTCTCAGGGCTAAGTGACTATTAAAATACAAGTACATTTTACCCATAAAATTCCACAAAATCAAACTTGACGCTACGCACAAATACAAATGTTATCCACGGGTTCAGCAAATATAATTGCCATAAATTTAATTTACATTTAATTACCTTGATGACTGAATTTTGTTTCATAAGAGCTTTAAAATTTTAACCGTCGTATATGTTTTTGCAACCGGTGAACTTGTTTATACAATTTCCAATTTTAAAGTGCTTATCAAACGAAATTCAGTCACCAATGTCATTAAATGGGTCTTACCTTCACGAGGTAAGCATGACAAAATTTTTATCATCCCTAACCCTAAAACCAAACATTACGAATTTGTGATAATTCTTACATGAAGGTAGAATCATTAACCGCCGAGAACTACCTGCCGATTGGCCAAAATGAATATTGTGTCCAATTTTGAACCAATCAAGGAGGGTATTAATAAGATCATCTGCAAATGCAAGTTTGACCATAAATAGTTTAAAGCATAGTCGTAATTGGCAATTGAAATGTTCATTTCAAGTTATCAACCAATCAGAAATGCTGTTAGATGACCAGTAGTGTCCAGGGGGTGAAAGCAGGACTTCCCAAACTTTTTCCCCCGTGACCCAAATTTCATAAGAAAATTTATGGGACAAATCCACTGCATAAAACATAATGCTGTTATTTACCAAAACTTATCAGTGGCATACCAAGCAAAATTTCCAAAGGGGGGCACAATATCCAACCAAATTATCAACCTCTAAGAATTATTTTGATTGGTTACAAAGAGGACTATATCACATATTGAGCCAATCAGAGACATGGTACAATTGCCCAGTAGGGCTGAAGAGGAGATCAAAAAACTCTATATTGATTGGTTACTTAGATGCTTATATCATGTATTTGACCAATCAGGGGCACTGTAAGGAAGGTCCATGGGTTAATTTCCACTCACCTGGGTAGTCCTTGACAAATCCCCTGTATACATCTGCAAGCTGATCACCTGTCAACTGAAGAGAAATAAAACAAGAAATATGTGACCCTCAATATCAATAAATACCTGATCATATAAAAGTTTGTACACAAATTTAAAAAAAAAAAATTAAAAAAATAGCTCAGTGATTTATAGTGTGCAAGCATCAGCAAACTTTACACAAGATTCACTTGCTGACCACCTTGGTCCAATACACACCATATAAACCATTTAGCAGCAATCAGGGACTAAGCACATACCCTGCACATACCACAATTAACCACCGCAGCCAGGACCAGCTTTCTGATTTCTTGTATGAGTAACCAAGACAATAAGCAGTTAGTTTCTTGTCCAGGGGAATTTAAAATTGGCTCAATTACTCACAAGAACAAGCAAGGACTGCTCTGCTCGGCCTTACGGATTGAGCTGACTTGAGCTAAATTTACACCATCTACTTGTGCAATTAGTTTTAATAACATTTTTCCCCTGTAGGTTCATATTAAACTGGTAACATTAATAATTACAATCAGTCATATAAATTGCCAACACAATACGATAATCGCATAACCTAGGCTTGTAAACCCAGCAGCCCAGATACTATTATTACTGGGATTCTATTGTAAATTTCTCTCCAATTTCATAAGGGATGAAATCAAAACTTGACCAGAGGATGACCGGCGGTTGAAAGTAGATATTTAATCACATTATCAATGCATTATAGAAAAATTACTTAATTTGTGTACATCGTGGAACATGCGTGGCTGTGCGTAGTAAGCTGTTGTACGCAGATAACCTCGCAATATGGACGCGTAGAGTAGGCTCAGTAGCGCGCGTTGTACGCTCGTGTATTAGCATGATTTGTTGCGGAGTAACAAGCGTAGTTGAATGTTCCACGATGTACACAAATTTAATAATTTTCTATAATAAATTATATTTTAAATAACCGTACCCATTTAGCAGGATCTGAGTCTTTATTTTTGAAGTCCAGATCATATTTAGGACCTTCTTTACAGAATTCAGAAGCAGCTACATCCATGCCAATTTTCACTTTGTCTGTGTAGCCTGCCTTGGCGATAGCCGTCTTCAGCAGTTCAAGACCTGGAAGGAAAAGTATAAAAGAAGTTTATACACGGGGTCAATGGTATCACAGTTCAAATACAATAAATTCTCTTTTGTTCTTAATAAACGCCGGAGGGGTGTGACTATTAATTTACTACAACACAAACGAAATATGAACATTACTTCCGATACAGCCATTTTGAAAATTGGTCAACAAAAATGAGGCGAAGTAAAATAAATAATAAATAAACTTTGGTGAGGACGGTCCTTATTTGCAGAGATTTATTGGTAGAATATGGAACAAAATCATTCCTGATTTGTAAATACCTCTCTTCATGCAGAAATAATTAGAACTTTAAATGAAAGTTCTGCAGCAATTTGGCAAATGAACTGGATTGAAGTAGAGGTTATGTCCATGCAAATTTGTGATATCGGGCATGCAGTCTAACTATTTGGTGTAAAAAAAAGGTTTGCCAACTGCATTCACTTACATTCTCTGTTGTCAAGGATGTTTGGAGCAAATCCACCTTCATCCCCAACGTTGGTTGCTGAAAAGAAAAACACAAAATGCAAATCTTAATATCAACTCCACTCAGTTTCCTCCATCGTTGTCACTGGTTGTGAATTTTAGAATGGTATAAATCCAAATCCAGCTTTGTATTAAGGGGTCACATAGGGGCGTAAAACACGTAGGTCTTTATGTGAGTTTAACAATGACAAAGAGGGCTACGGCAAATAAGTGATTAGGGAAGCAAAATAATGCACCTGAATTTAAAAAAAAAAAGAAGCAATATCTTTAAAAAACATTTGGACAAAATTTTGTATCCAGAAAGGGTAAAGTGGTAATTTATAATCTATTATTATTAAGAAATGCACACAAAACCAATGTATTTTTAATAATCTTACACATTATGAAGTGACCTTTTTTAAATTTGATGATACTAGCATTTGTGTCTAGGTCCAGGGACTCTCCAAATCCACAAAAACAAAAAAACAACTGTTACAGAATTTTTAGATTATACCGAAATGTCAAAAAAACACATTTGGAGCAACAAAAAAAAAGGGATGGATGCACAGGCACTTTCTGGATCCTGACTAAAACCGTGGTGACATGCCAGCTTTTACAGTATTGCCCAGAAGTCATAGAGTAAAGATCACTTACCATCTTGGCCATACTTCTCCTTGATGACCTTCTTCAGGTTCTGGTAGATTTCTGCTCCAATGCGCATGGCTTCAGGGAAGTTGGCTGCACCTATGATGACAACAATAGAACAGATTGCAGTGAAAAGGAATGGTTACAGCTCCACCTATGTCAAAGGTTCACTACGTCGAAGCTTTGCTATGTTGAATTCAGGTTTGTCACCAGGACAAAAAAGTACTGGTTAAAATATTGAAGGCGAAGCATAGCGAGCGAAGCTCTCGCGCCTCGCACTATCTTTTTAGCAAACGCTAGGGATCGGGGAATAGGCTTTGAGGGTACCACCCCCCTAAAAAAATTTTTTTGCTCTTTTTATAATGAAATATCATCATCCACTTCCGAAATGTAAAAAAAAAAAAAAAAAAAAAAAAAAAAAATTTAATTAATTTTTTTTTTTGTGAGTGCCGGACGGCCCTGTCCAGTAGGGTGATTCAAAAATACAAAAGTTTTGATTTTTTAACGGGCCAACCCCTAATATTGTTCATTTTGGTGTAAAAATACATCATGCAAAATTTCAAGAAATTCAAATAATTTTTAGATGGTGCGCCCGGGCTTTGAAGTTTTGTGTGTGAAGTCTATGAGGATTTTTGGTAATTTTCGCTCAAGCACCAGAAAGTAATAATCAAGTTATCCAACTATGCTATAAAACTGTTAGCATGTAGTCTTAGGTATTCATGAAACAAATATGTAAGAAAAATTAAATGAAAATATTGACAAGAGGAGAAACTTCAAGATTTATCTCAATTGCTTCAGTGGTGGGAAAGCAGTAGACAGAACAGCCAAAACATTTGGCCAGTCCTCTGACCACAGAAAAATATTATAATTAGGATAGCCTATAATAGAATGAATGAATGGTATAAATATTCTCTATTGTGTTTTCAGCTTCAGTGACCACATCATCCACATGGAATTATAGAGAATACAAAATGCCCATCTCTCCTCTTCCCATGGTGCATTGTATCTATTGAGTTGAATGGTCAAATGGCTCTATTCATAACTGTCATAATCAATGGCCAGAAAGACACTGGTATTATAAATCCTGTAGCATTATGCAGGAAAGCATTATGGGAGCCTGCAATATCAACTTGATATCTGGTGCTGGGAGGGTTTCTTCTTTCATACTACTAGATAATTATGTAACAACCTGTAATAGATAGTGGATATGCCTTTGTTAATATTCATGAGTTTATTCATCTGCCTTTGCATTAATTATACAAAAAGTTTAACTATCAGCAGTGCTACTGAGAGGATTCACCCCTCTTCAGTGAATGTACTTTTTTCATTATTATAGACAAACTTGAACTTATTGATTTAAATTTCCGATGGGTGTACATAGGAAACATATGTATCTAACACACCTGAGAAATTCATCCACATAAGTTGAGTCTTTGTGTGAAAAAACTGTTGGAGAAAAATTTTGCACCAAAACCCTATTGACTTTGCATACAAAATTTCAAAGCCCGGGCGCACCCTCCAAAGTTAATCTAAATTTTATGAAATTTTGCATGATGCATTTTTACACCAAAATGAACAAAATTAGATGTTGGCCCATCAAAAAATAAAAACTTTTGTATTTCTGAATCACCCTACTGTCCAGCGTAGTGACAACCCTGGTTGAATTACTCTAATTTAACATTGACCCTAACAAAAGTGATTTAATATTCGACTTGGCAAACCTTATTACATGATTGACATAGAGAAGCATATTTTTTGATATGGCAAACCTCCTTATGGGCTACACATAATTGACAGTCTGCGGATATGTAGGTTAATCATTAATCAAGTAGTGTTCCCTGTAAGCTGCTCTTCCCGATTGGACGCTAACTATTATACAAGCTAGTACTTTAATTTGGTCAAATTCTTATCCCTATTAACATTTTATATTACATATATGTCTAGGAGATTTTTGCTACGACAGTATGGCCTGCTGTAGTCCATTTGGCCTCTTCAAGACTGTGTCCGTGTGTGATAATACATGTGTGATCTGTAGGGCACAGCCATATTGCGCTACAGGTAAACTGGCTTTGATTGCACGTGTATCACACATGGACGCGTACTGTCTCGAGAAAGCCAAATGAACTATGCTGCGAGGTATGGACCATCACACTAAAAACTGGCCAAAGAGTTGGATCATGGATGTTACACCAGAATGTTTTGGAACAGTCCTTACTGGAAGTAACACCTTACCAACACCCTGTGTGTATATGGGAACCTCCCCAAGAAATCCATGGTTTGCTGTAGTTTCACCCGGTGTGTCCACCATGACAGTTAAGTCCTTGGTGTAAGGGTCTTTACCCAACATCCATGTTTGATTAGCAGGAACATGTAGGGGTGTGCGTGTGGGGGTGCACAGGTGTGTGTCTGTGCCTGTATTTATTCAAAATGACCATTTACCTGTTGGGAGCAGCATGAATTCCTGCATGGCCAGTTTGTTACCTGCGTGGCTGCCTCCATTGATCACATTGAAAGCCTGCAAAGTACAAACAAAACACATAGCAAGAGAAAGGGTGTTAAAGATGTTGACATGCAAAACACCATAATAGATCTGCAGAAATTAATCACTTACCATTGGGTCAGTCCATGTCAAAACAGACTGAGTGTACACCCACCCTCTTGGATTATGCTCTCCTTTGGCTCAGGGGTACCTTTCATGGACCCCTAGGTGAGGTCACAAGAAAAAATTCAAATTCAATTTCGTTTCGAATGGCGGGCCATCTAAGTTTGGCGACCTTGACCAAAATTGGGAATTTAAGGTGTCCAAATGACAAAGCGCTCTCTTTGAGAGGCATTTTCTTCTTAATTAAATCAGTTGTGACCCTCTTTTTGAATGTGGTCACTCACTGGCTGTGTCTGAAATGCCTAATGCCAAAAAGATTGATTTGAATTTCGTTGGGATTTCAGAGGGGTCAAAATCAGCACTTCATACTGTTCAATCAAATTATCTTTGATTTTGAAGGACCCATGATAATGCCACAGTGCACTTATAGGTCCTAATTATGTTCAGAATGGATTAACCATGTGTCAATGTCTATGAGCAATTCAAAAAAAGAGACATTTCTAGACCCCCTACAGAATTTTAGGCCCCCCTAAAGTGGTTCAGCCACAAATGCCGCTTAAAATCGGCAAATTTTGACACCTAATAACTTTAGGTGTACACCAGATATGAATTTCTAGTCTTTTGCATCTGAAAGAATGTAGTCTAATGTTACTAGGAACATAAGATTTGTTTTGTATTTTTTGTGTTTTGATACTTTAAAAAAGGTCATTGACTTATGAATATTTTTTGTCATATCGACCTCCTGAAAGGTTTGACACATAACAAACTATACATTTTTGGAATCCTCATGACCCTACGAGTAATTTGATATATTACTTGACATAATTGGGAGCATTCTGAAAATTTGACCCCATAACCTGTACTTTACATGTGCATCGTTGCCAGGAAGTGCATTTTGACCCCTTAAAAATCCATACAGAGGATTAGAAAGTAGTTTTTTCTTATTACTTGACTCAAGAGCAACTTGAAATATCAGGATAAATAATACAAATGGCTATAAAGTGATCAAAAATATAAAAAATATCATACTAAAATTGGCATTTTGTACCGTGATCCTGTATGCATGGTATGTTAGGCAAAAATGACTATTTTTGAAAGCGTCAACTTAATACTAAAACACAAAAATACAAAACAAATCTTATGTTCCTAGTAACATTAAACTAAATTCTTTCAGATGCAAAAGACTAGAAATTCATATCTGGTGTACACCTAAAGTTATTAGGGGTCAAAAATTGCCGACTTTAAGTGCCATTTGTGGCTGAACCACTTTAGGGGTGGCCTAAAATTCTGTAGGGGTCTATAAATTTCTCTTTTTTTTTAATTGCTCATAGACATTGGCATATGGTTAATCCATTCTGAACATAATTAGGACCTATAAGTGCACTGTGACATTATCATGGGTCCTTCAAAATCAAGATAATTTGATTGAACAGTACGAAGTGCTGATTTTGACCCCTCTGAAATCCCAACGAAATTCAAATCTATCTTTTTGGCATTAGGTATTTCAGACACAGCCAGTGAGTGACCACATTCAAAAGAGGATCACAACTGATTCAATTAAGAAGAAATTGCTCCTCAAAGAGAGTACTTTGTCATTTGGACCCCTTAAATTCACAATTTTGGTCGAGGTCGCCAAACTTTGATTGCCCGCCATTCGCAAATCGAAATGGAATTTGAATTTTTTCTTGTGACCTCACCTAGGGGTCCTTGAAAGGTCCCCCTTAGCCAAAGGAGAGCAAAATCCAAGAGGGTGGGTGTACACTCAATCTGTTTCGACATGGACTGACCCCATTTTGGTCTGAATTCAATGCTTGCAAGGATTCTTGTAAAAGAGTTGTGTTCACAATTCAAAGTTGATTCTCTTAAATTTTCAAAGTCCTCACAGTAGAATCTGTTTCGAGAATCAAATGATTCCCACAAAAGGTTGCTTCCTGCACTGTTTGACCAAATCCAAAACTGCTGCTAGCAGATGTGTGATATGCATAATCAGACTAGGCTGCAGCTTAACCCTAACACTGCCTGTGGTTTTTTTTGTTATTTGGAAGTTAAAGAAATAATAAAGGAGAGAAGATGAACAAAGAAGTCACTTGGTGCCCCCCATGATTCAAACTTAGACCCCTCATGTGCTAAGCACACAATCACTGACTGGTAGTCAGAGGGGTTTCGCTGGCTCGGCCAGTGATTCCATGCATATAGGACTTAGGGTGATTGCATCGTGGCATCACATGGGAACATGCATGTGGTTATCCTTGTGGTATTTACTGGTGTTAGGGCTAATGATTTTGATAGCACCCACCCGCCCAATCACCCATCTGCGCAATAACATATGCCCCACCCAACACATTGTTGTGGGGGAGGGGGGCAAAAATCATCCATTTTAAAATTATCCAAGTTATTTCAATACTTACAGGTACTGGTACGATGACCTCCTTGTTGCCGGCCAAGTTTGCGATGTGACGGTAGAGTGGTATCCCATTGTGTGCGGCTCCTGCTTTGCAGACAGCCAGTGATACACCCAGGATGGCGTTGGCACCCAACTTGGCTGTGTACAGAATAATAAAGACAACATTTATTATTATAATATCCTTGGATGATAAAAGACCAGGGTTCTTAAGGGTAGACAAGGTATTGTTGGTCGAAGCAACCTAAAAATCGATTTTCATTATCTGGATCAATATATTATTGAAAATTAACACCTTGATGTTTTGCAAAAGTTCATTCTACAAATCGTATACTTTGCAAACTTGCTTAATTTATTATGGTTAATGAGTTATGTACGTTTTACAAAAGTGTTGTTGTTTCAAACCTCCTTACAACGTAACTCAAGAACCACAGCACCTATAAAAGTATATCTGTGATATTTTAATTCTTCTACACGCTCGCTATGAATTGAGCAATGCAGTTTTTGCCAAAGCTCACTATCATTCGTAAGAGGCTGTGAACTACCAAATCACAACAGTTTAAAACAATTAATAACCTTAAGGTTAAACAAAGTGTTGAAGGGCTTTACCTCCAGAAAAAATATATTATTACCTTATACGTAAGAAAATATGTCTACTTATCATGTGAAATAAAAAAATCCGGAAAAAATGTGTGAAAATGTGTTTTTAGCCTATTTTTTTAGCTCTCGTCAAGCACTATTTTTCGATTTGTTTACGGGCGCCAAGCAACTGTCCTCTAGGAGAGTGATTGACATCTTTATTATGCGAGAAGAATGGAATCTGTATAGTTCATGAATATTCATGTAGTATTTATACATCCTGTATCCCAGCCATTTTGCTTAGCTATCATAATCGCTCATATAAGACGCCCATATGATCCATGGTGTTAAACTGATATTCAGCAACTTTATATCTCTCGATCTTTGCGATCCGAAATATTGAATTTCAACTTTAGGCACATCTCTAGCAAGATAATTAAATACCTGTCACAAATATAGGTCTTGAAATGTTACTTGCAACGTTAAAAATGTGAATAGAGAACAAATCGGGTTCAAACATGCTTCAAAAATATGAAAGTAATTGTCAACGCCTACTACCAGAATAGCCGGAAGAGGGCAGACTTCATAAGGGAGTGTTCATAATATATTTTAGTGGGGGACAAAGAATTTGAAACTTATTTCGGGAAATTTCCTGGGTTTTTGGTTTTTTTAATTTATTTTATCTTCCTGTTCGGGTGTTTCGGTTGGCACATTTTCGGGCATTTTCATGCACTTCACAGGAGTTTTTTCGTGGCTTCTCTGTAGCTGTCGTGTGTCTTTTTCCCCACGTACAGGGTATAAATAATAAATGAATAATAATAGCCTATATGAAAAAAAGAATCTGGAACTTCAACGTCAAAAAACAAAACAAAAACAAGACAAACTGTACCCTGCTAAAAATATCAACCCCTATCCTCTCTGAGAATAAAAATAATAAGACTCCAACCTCACCTGCAAAAAAAATTTTTTCGGGGATAATTTGGGATAAGTTCGGGCCTATTTTTATTGCGACAATTTTCCAAATCTATAAGGTTAAATACGGTGTCGTGGGGATGTGCGGCAGATTTGGGGTGCATTTTCAGCCATTTAGTTTAGACTCTGTTGCATTTTTAGCCATGATTTTATTGACCCTCAGTGTCTTGAAAATTAGGTTTAAGAATGGTATTTTCAATGATTTTCTCGAAAAAGTAAAAATTTGCGAAAACTTTCAGTCCAAAAGTTGATACAATTTTGGGTCTGTTTTATTCAAATTTGGTTTAAAATCGCACCGTAGTTTTTTCGGAGTCACAGCCTCACATCCTTACCCAAACCAACTTGAGAAGGTTCCCCGGGTGTGTGCAAATTTGCAATTTATAGGCCTACACTCATCATTTAAGCCTAAAATCAAAGTGTTAATACCATTAACACTACCATGGCCCGCTTTGTCGTGATGACTGGCTTCCAAAATGTAGGCCTATTTTAAATTATAAATCTGGTCCCGCTTAGAGGTGTGTTTTTACCCGCTGAGGTCTCTCCTCGGGTTCGTGGATGTGCCACAGTTTTGGAGTAGGCCTACCTTTTCAACGACTATGATGGGTGGGTTTACAGCGAAGACCAACTTTTGGGCGATTTTGGCAAAAGTGCCCTTAAAAAAGCGCCAAATTAGGCCAAATGTGGGTGACTTTGATCCTCATGGTACAAATGTTTTGAAGAGACCACCCGAGGTGTTATAAAAAAATGGTCGGGCCTGCTAAAAACCTCCCGAATCAAGCATGGGTAGGCATACCCCCCCCCCCAACCCAGCGCCGGGACCTCCATGACATGATATTCTCCATGAGTCCACCAGAAAATATAAAAATATAACATTTTGCGATAGGCCTACTAGACCTAGGCCTATATTTGTCTGTAAACCTTTCTTGTAGTTGTAGGCTACCGCGGATGTCTACCGTGATGACAGTAGCGTAGCTGCCGGGGGGGGGGCAATTGCAAAAATTGCCTATTTGGGCCCCCCCGCCCCTAGTGCAAGGAAAAAAGAGGGAAAGAGGGGGGGGAGGGAAAAAGAGAGGGTGAGAGGAGGGCAGAGAGATGGGGAATCCAAACGATATGCAATAGGCCTACAGCTCAATAGGCCTACCATATACGATTATTATCAATAAGCCTGGCAAAATTGTCTATTTGGGCCCCGCCCCAGTGGGAAATTTGGTGGATTTGGGCCCTCAAAAATCCCAGCTACGCCATGTGATGATGTTGCAAAGTTGCGGAAGTTCATTCATAAATTTCCCATTTCCACTCGACAACAACCCGGGACAACAACAGGCCAGCACGCAGCGCCAAGCAGTAGCTAATCCCCGAGCTAATCAGAGACATGTGCGTTTCTCAAATAATTATGCTCTCGGCGCCGAAAGTATGATAATGGAAAATATTTATAATGAACACTCCCTTATTTAGCCACACCTCAGTTCCTTTCTCGGGTTGCCTGGTATATCAGCAAAATCCTACACCTATCGCCTTCCCTTGGTAAAATCCCTGATAAAAACTTGTGATATTGAAATTGAATTTCCGCAGCGCCAGAACTTCCGTCATTCTAGCATCATGGATGGATATGCAGTGGCGCCCGCTAGGGGGGCAGTATTTCCACCAATATTTTTTCTTTCCCACCCAGTTTTTAGGCAAAATCCCCACAATTATGTAATTTTCCACTTTTTTCGGCATTTTAGTGCAAAATGATGATTTCCAAGTGCCCGTCTCAAATTCACTTCCCCCATGCCCCGCTAAAAAATTCTGGTTCCGCCACTACTGGTATGGCCATAGCTAGGGGGCTTTCCCACCCACCCCCAGTTGCCCTTGGTTATGCTGGACGTGAGAAATTTAGAGCTTGTTCAATTCCACCAATTTTAGAAATTTTAAAGGTATATAGGCCTACAGTGTATATAGGATCACAGTCAAATAAAATATCGTAGGCCTAATAATTTTACCAATGGCATTTATTGAGCTGCTCCTATGGTTTAATATTGATATTATATAATTGAGCTCCTTGTCAAGCTCCTGAGTACAGTGACTAACTGAGCTCCCGCTATTTTCAGAAATGAAGGCCTGGCCTTAAATGAATAGGCCCTAATTAGGATTGAGGCAGCCTTTTGTTTCATTTTACAGACCTTTTTTTTAATCCCCCCAAAATTAGTTGGTTTTTTTAATGGGGAGTAGGCTTTTAAAACGAAATTCAAATTTGGCAATATTTTCCATTGCTTAACTAATTGATCTGCGTGAAAATGCCTAAACATGTGGCCAGAGCGGGATGAGTGGTATAAAATCTTAACTTGTGAGAAAGGACGAGGCCTATGGGGTTGTATGAGGTTGTGGATCACGAAATGCCCCTTTAATGTGTGCTAGGTAAAGTCATTCTTCCTCCCTTCGACATGCCAAAATTTATTCCTCCCCGCCCCGCTTGCCAAAAAATTGCTTTCTCGAAGGCTGTGCAATCAGTAGGCATACCGGTATTAGCCTACTAATTATAAGCGAAAATTTCCAAGCGACTCGCTAAAAATCGCTTGCCTCCCTTCCCGGCCAGCCAAAAATCGCTTGTCCGCACCCCCCTGGACTGCCAAATTTTTGTGGCCCCTCCCCCTTGGCCTGCCAAACTGTGCCCCACCCCTTTGCATTGGCCTAGGCCTATATGCCAATTTCTTGGGATCCCCAATTTCCATACCCATACCTTAAACCTGTTGCAAGCGCAGCAAGCATGAAAATGTGCACATTTTTTTCGCCCTAACTACCCCCCCCACATTTTCCCTCCCATGCACCAGGTTCATTGGCGCTAGATTTTAAGCTAGAAAATACCTAAATATTTTAAAATCCAAACTCGGCAACACCACTTTAGCGGGCAAATAGAGCCCGTCGTATACGTAAACAGCGTGTTTTAAAAAAAAATGAGAGTGTCACTTTTGTCCAAAAAATTTCGAATTTTGGCCTTGAGCAGCGACAATCAGAGGTAAGAAAAACACAGTATGACGCAGCTTGAAATATAGAATCACTATATCAATTTTGAAGTTTGTACTTCAAAGCACGAGCAAACGAGGTGAAATGGTTCTAAAAAAAAATTGATTTCGCTGTATCTTTTTATCGCGAAACTAGACAATTTGACAGCAGCGAGTCGGAAAAATAGCAAATATCTCAATTTTCTGCTGTCGAAATAAAAATTTAAATAGCACCTGCATATAGAAGAGGGTTTATAGAAATAATGTAGGTCAGAATTTTGTCTATGAAATCGCAACGGAATTGTTATTACTGGTTACAAAACGACATACAAGTGGAGGCCATTTTACTTCAAATTCGGCAACCATGTAAGCTTACTAAAACAACTCGAGACAAGCAATAGCAAGAATGAATATGCACATTCTTTTATTGACTTGTTTGTAATGTCGCGTCGTAGTTCCCAACAAAATCGCCACTTCCACTGAGAAATTATGGCCGTGTTCCCAAAAATCTTGATGTCGGATATTGAAAAAATTTGAAATGTTTGAAAAGTACATTTCTTTTTGAGCCAAGTGGAAAATTCAAGCATAATAATAACCAGTACACTTTCAGCTTTTAGACGTAGTTTATGCTTTCTCTCTCGATATTTATTTCCAGAAATAGATAATTTTAAAGGGGCTACATGCAGTCTCATTCTGGATCGATCATTACAAAGTTTAGTATAACCTTAAAGGAGTATTTTGTGACCCTAAAGTCCATATCGTCAGCCTGCTATGCTTTTTGCCCAAGTCATTTTTTGTAATTTTGAGAAAAAGTACAAAATATGGTTCAAGCATGCATTTAAAGTCATATTTATTCACCAATCTTTGCACAAGAACAAATGATAATGATACAAATGAAAGGGAATAATCTGAAATAATTAGAGTGATTACATAACTGATGCATGCTTGAACCACATTTTGTTCTTTGTTCACAAAATTACAAATAATGACTTAGGAAATTAGCATAGCAGGCTGATGATATATATCTACCTCGAGTCACCGGCACTAACTTTGAAGTTCAGCGTGTTCTGTTTTAGTTTAGCGTTACTTGGTGTGTGTACATACTTTTACGTGTGTGATCAACATACCGCATATGTACACGCAAGAAACCACGCTAAGCTAACGCAGCAGCGCACACGCTGAACTTCAAGCTACATTGTAGTGCCGGTGACTCGAGGTAGATATACAGACTATAGCATTTTCTTTTTTTGTGACAAGATGCTTAATCCCAAAATTTCAGTAGATTCCCATTTTGCATTATGCATTATTATGGGTATAACATTGCTCCAGAGGCCACTGTGTTGTAATTTTGTTCTGTTTAAAACTACAAGTGAAGTAATCTGCACAAAATATTTTGCACACAAACATTAAGTAGTCGGAGGTGTCCGGTAGTATAAAAATCTCAACGAAATGCCCCTTTAAATCAAAAATAGAAGGAATCTGTGATTTTTTGAAAATGGCAATGTTCTTTTGTCTCTGACCAGTGAATCAATATTTGTCTTGCTGGCGTGTGATAATAATCACTTTACCAGAAAGGTATATTAATTATAAAAAAACCGCAGTGATTTATAGTGCGCTACGCACAGGCACAACGCCTAGACGCTGATCCACACTGACCTCAACACCCTTTACTAAAACTGAGTGCCAAGAAGTTTTCTTGTTATAGGTTGCTTTTCTAGGGCACATCTAGGGTGTCCATATGGCAAATATTTGAGATGTGATCTTACACATGTAGTGCTCCTCGTACATAGCTTATTTTTCTTCAAGTGGTACATTCAAGCAATTATAATAATATTATGTTACCATTTATGTTGAAAACAAATCTCAATTTTGCTATTGGCACCCCCACAAGCCTTTTAAATAAAAAATTAGAAACCCATAATCTAAACCCTGCCGATTCAAATATTCCATACAGTACCATACTATTTTTCTATGCTATACTGCATCTAGGGTTTCCCAATATATCATACCCTAAAATATCCTTAAATTCCTTTTTTTGTAGCCTCCTGTAGTAGGTAAGAATAAATGTCACTTTATCTTGCATCAAACTAAAAAACAAACGTCTTAGGCACATACATGACTGTATATTGTTAAAATTACAATGGCTCGCAAAAAAATTAAAATGCTAAATTTTGAGAACTGTTTTGACTATTTTGTTGCATTGATGAGTTGGCAAAACAAGATGATATAAAATAACATTTTTATTAGGTATAATGTCAGATTCTGTAACATGAACTATCACCAATCACTATGGACCACAATGACCTCATCCCAATGGCATAGTACAATAACCTCAATTAAACAATCACAGTGTAAAATTTCACCTCAACTTGCAGAGTATGAGTTTTTGTACCCAAATTTTCAAAGGTCATTCAATGAATGCACAAATGTATTGGGGTTAAAGAACTGTGGCCTGATAGATGAGCATGTAGTGTATGGTCATGTTTTTTATACTGGGACCCTAAAAAAGGTGGTGCTGTCACATTTTGCTAAATCATTTTGTCTTCTTATTCCTATATTTTTGCTAAAATTCATCATGAACAAATGGTTTTGGTCTTATTTTGAAGATAAATTATTAATCTAATGAATTAATAAGAAATACAAATAAACAAATGTATAAATTAATTACTGCAGCTTAATTAAGCTAATTAGTCAGGGGTGGTGCCGGAAGTGGAGGAGCCGGAAGCGGAGGAGCTCTGTGTAAATCCAATGGGAAGTTGGTGTGCATTAATAAAATTCATGCACTTTGGTGTCTAGTAGAAATAAAAATGCAGTTGCATAGTTTTATCTTATTTTTTAACTTTCTAACTATAATTGCTTAATAGTTAATCTTACTAAACTTTAGTAATTAAGGATTTAACGAGGTTTTCATTAATGCAGTGGAATATGTGTGTCATGCAATCCAATAGAATTCAGGAAGCAGCAATATAGGTTTTCATAAATAGATGGACTTATAAATTGTTTTATCTTTTAATATATTATATCTTCTCAAAGGAGATTATTACAGTCAAAGGATTAATCTGATGACATATTGATCTCTGGTTATTGTTTTATTGATGTAGGCTTTAGAATTGTGCATGTAATATGCCTATGTACCATTGTTACAAATTACTTCATATTGATTTTTGGAACACCCTTTATGGGAATTAAATATTTAAATGTGATATTATAGCGATTCTTTATACGGTACCTAAATTGAATATATTTTCCAAATTCAAAGTGCATTTGATTACAAATGCTACAATTAATGGCACTTATACATTAAATTACGCAACTTAAATACAACTTTTTTAACACCCTGTATAACAAAATGGGCTTAACAAATATGGTGTAAACTATATATTTAATGAAAGGGCTAATTGCGTACATTCCAAATATCAAGTTCATTTTCCAATTTGATATACTATGTAGAAATATTGGAGTGGTAAAGAAATGTTATTTTTTTGGTACTTTTCATTGGAATCACCCTGTATATTTTTTGGCACACCCTGTATATCCATTTAAACTTTACAGATTTGCAATCCTGGTAATATATGCTTTCTAAAAATGTATGCCTTTACATAGTTTAGGTGAAAACTTTTTGAAATATAATCAGAAATGCAAAAAAGGAGTTGATTTTTGACAAATTGCAAGATGTGACACAAATGGGTCCCACCTCAAAAAACATGACCGTATCCTAGTTAATGTGAAATGAAATATCTCGATCACCCAGACTGACTGGAATGATGTTTCCCGTACAGGGCCCATTCAACCTGCACATGAACCTATTACTGCAAAGGTTACAACATAATACCACAGGCAATACGTGTGAGCTGCGTGTGTGTGTGTGCTACCTTGGATCTAGGCACTGAACATGTCAGAACTGTTGGACTGCATCGCTAGGATATCAGTACTAACTAAGTTCTTTCACCATAATATGTTTGTACATGTTCATTCATAGAATGAAAAAAATACCATGCCCCACAACTCGAGGTCAAATGCTGCAGTTTAATTGTTGAATGGAGGCTACAGAACTAAGGCATATGAAATGAGGTTATTTAGGCTCAAAATAGCATATTAGGCCTAAAAAGGAAAAAAAAAGTATTGTCCTTGGAGCTCCAAGGGCGACCCTATTTTTTCAGATTTTAGGGTCTGTCGAAAAGCGTAATACGAATCTTTTTTTAGGCCTTAAGTGGGTACCTTATGATATGCGCTGAAACCAGGGCAGCTTTCTCAACTTCCTTGACTGAACATGACATTCAGGGTTGCCACACCCATGATTTGGTAGCCCAATTGGGCAAATTTTGAATATTTTCTCAGCGACTTATGAACATATCCTGTGGCCCAAATAAACTACAAGTTAAGAAGAAAATTTGGGCAGCGTTATACAGCGGCTCCCGTAACTTTACTTTGATAGTTTTCTACATCCCATAGATCTACCAATGGTTAATAGCAAAATTGGTTGACTTTTAATGATCTTACTCGTGACTCTGGCTGCAAGATTTTTTTAGGAACTCTGATGACATTTATACAGGCTGTACAATAGCAGGCATGAGAATGATCATCAACGAAAAAAAAAACCCTGAAAATTTGACGAAGCCTGAAAAAGCGTGTGAAATTAGGCTAAAAAGTCCAAATAACAGGCTGAAATTAAAATAAAGTGTGGAAATTTGGATCAAAAAAGTCAGATTCAGACTTAAACCTGAAAATTCACATGCCTGCAAATAGTGCAATGTACATCTATGAAGTTCAAGTCACATGTACTTTGATATACACTGATGAATATTACCAGGCCAGCAGGACTTCCTGCTGTAGTGATTAATTTGTGGTATAATATTTTTGTGAATTGAATGAGCCTAAAATATCCATGGACAAAAATTGCAAATGTCACTCAGCCCCAGCACTCAGCTGTAATATGTTGATATGTATAAGTATATATTTTGTGATGAGCTGAACACATTGAGTTATGAATTAATTTTAATTCTTGGGAAGCTTTTCAAAATATGGCAATTTCTTATATTCACTTAATAATATTTTTAATTTAATTTCAACTGATAAACATTTAATTAAAATTTGCAGTTACTGATATAAACTGATTGACCTTAATAATACCACATGCATATCATCTACACCACGCTTGATGCAAAATTGGTAGGCATGCATGCTGTCCCAGGCATACTGTGCACTACAAGCTTATGTCTGACCTTGCATATTTCATCCTCATGTACAGGGTCAGATTTCAGGTATCATTGAATGAAGTAAGGTAGATTGGATAATTAGATTCTGATGTCTGGGTATATCCTGATAGAGAAAACTGATACATGTGGGTCACCATATGATATACATAATGGGTTGTGCATGTACTACGGGAGATTACACAACAACTGAGTTTTAGGCTTACATATCTTAGTTTCCCCATTCTAAAATTTTGCACATGGTTAAAATGTGGTATGTTTATTTAGGTCTATATGTCGTAGATTTGCAGACACCCCATGTACATTTATCCATATGATATGCATAATTATATGGACTGTGCATACTCTGCAGAGTTTGCACAACAGCTGAGTTTTATAGGTTTATATAGTTTCTTGGTTCTACACATAGGATTTTATACATATTTAAAATGGATTAATTATTTAAAGGTCTTTAATAGATTTAGCACTACATTTATTGCTACAGATCAAACACACATAGATAATATGCAAAGATAAATCAGCACTCTTCCAAGATGACCAGATATAATGACAATTTTGAAATTCACAGAAGACACATTTAACTCTGGTTCACAAATTTTGCTTATCATAAAATACCAGTCATCTATGACTCTCTTCACCATATTATTTTAATCACATATAACCAAATGAACTTCCCTACCCACTATGTGGTTCCTACTTGTACACATCAGTGTGGCATAGCCAGCACTTTTTCAGAGGGTGGGCAAGCCAATATTTAAGGGGGGGGGGGTGCAAAAAGTACAAAAAGGGCTAAAACCTTACATATCAAGGCAGCCAGCATCCCTGAGGGGCCAAAACTTCTCGGGGGGATGGCAGCTACCCATTTAACCCCCCTTTTTGCTATGCCACTGACACACATTAATAACCCTCATTAAAACAGTACTTACATTTGTTTTCTGTGCCATCTAGTTCCAGCATGAGTTTGTCACAATCGCCTTGTTGTGTGACATCCTGATCAGAAAATATAAATGCATATTTCAAATAAAGAGATACCAAAAGATTTCAAATAAATTATGTAAAACTTATATTTCCAATGGCACTCTACAGCACTTAAGTTTATTTCTACAATGGGAGTGGTGTGTTAAGTCAGACCAGGGGTCGCGCTAAGTTGCGTTCTTGCGCGCCACGCGCATTTTTTTAAGTTTGAGCGCATCTATTCATTTTTGCATACCAGTTCGGGGTTTTCATGCGCAGAAAAATGAAAACATGTGAAAGAAAAATAAAAGCTTCGATCTCCAATATTTACGACCTGTCCAGAAATTATGTAACATAAAATGCAATAACATAAATGTTGATGTGAAGTCGCCAGTAGCATTGTAACATAATTTAAAAATAAAAATAAAATACACACACGCCAGCGTAATTTAACACAGATTGTGATATTGTCTAGAATCACTGATGAGTTTTATTGAAGTAATAAAGGACGACACATACGTGAGTTGGTAATTTCTAATTCTAGGGATCTGTAAGAAATGCTTCAAGGGTGGTGTGTAGAGATATGCCCGCGGTGAAATTTACGAGGCCGTAGAACTTAGAAGAAAAAAGTGACAAAAATTTGCCCTTGAATTATGTTTTATAGTCAAAATACTCCAGTAATTCAATAAATATCATGATATTTGGCCTAAACTTGAACTCATTTGCAATGAAATGTCATTTTTATTGAGTAAATCATGGCTTTTTCACTCGTGACATGTGACTTGCAATGCTGTTGAATTCTGCACTTTGCAAGTTGAACTGCATTTTATGGAATTCATGAACTTTTATGGCATAAAGCAACACTTTTATAGCAAGTACACTGCGTGGGGAACTTTCTTTAAAAGCCAGATAGTTGGTTAATAGCGAGAATCACGGCGTGAAAGGGAGATCGCGATTTTGCCAGGCCTTAACTATTTACACATCATAACCAAAATCACAAAATCTGATACTGATATATTGAAACGCTGAGACGAATATACCTATTCGTCTCAGTTGAAACGGGCATTCAATACTTGACTAGAGAACCCCTCATTTTAGGATTTGAGCGCATATTTTTAACACTTTCAGGGGTTCAGGGGTTCTGAGAACCCCTGGTTTTAAAACCTAGTGCTACCCCTGAGTCAGACATGATTTGCCAAAAGCCTAGACTTTTAATCCTGCCTTAAAAATAAGAAAGGGTTTTTGAATCAATATTTTTGAAAAGCCTGAAGAATGGAGGATGATGACATGTAACGATTACAGCAAACAAACAAGAGCTGTTTTGTGAAAATTGTGATTTTAAAATGTGTACAATATAGAATGCAGAAATTGTCAAATGTAGCTATTGCAGATACAGCCTTCTTGTACCACATCCTCAACATGTAGTTTTACTGATTTCATAATCAATTCAAGGTAAGCCACTGTAATAAGTTTTTGCACAATAGAATCTCTTTATGAATAAAGGGTGGTCATGTGATGTGGTGCAATAATTATGTGTATCCCCAGGGTGGTGAATTATGGGGGGGGGCACAAAGATTTTTGGCAGGTCAAATTGAAGGCAAGCATTATTTGGTAGGTTGAAAGGGGGGCAAGCAAATTTTGGCACAGATGTTTTGGGAACCGTTTCTATATTACGTCCTAAAAATGCGTAGGAAAATGTTAGCAACATGTTCAAATATGCATGCCAAAAGGGAAAGGCAAAGGTTTTTTGGCACGTTGAAGGGGTGGGGGAAAAGTTTTTTGGCACAGCCATGGGGGGGGGGGGGCGGAAGAGTGCCCCCGGGTACACATTTAATTATGGCACCACTGCAAGTTGAAGGTGAAAACAACCCACACTATATTTAGTTGCAACCAGTGCCCAAGTGGTGTAAACTGTTTGATATAGCTTAGAGATGGGGGGGGGGCATTGTTCAGTATGTTATATAAATACAGATGCACATCATCTTTTGAACATTTACGGGGCCATTCTTTGGAATGTTACCTTTGTGATCAGACATTTAAAAAAAATGCGGATGATTCAATTGGACTTACCTTGCCAAGAATTTTTGGTGCAATGATATCATTGATGTTAGACACAGCTTTCAATACACCTGCAAAGTAAAGCACATAAAACAGCTTTAAGTCCAACAGTTTTGGTTAGAGGTGCCACACATGTTCCCTTAGCCCCCCCCCCCCCCTTGCTGAATTGAAAATTTAAAAACAAGCCAAGAAGTTCAAAGTCAGCCAAGTGTGAACAATTTCACCATGAAAATTACCATATTTACAGTTACTATATCAATTTGGAATTTATATGGTAGTCGCCTCACACATCCAGGTGCCAGGTGGTGAGGCATCATCATTAAGCTCATTTTTAATCAATATCATATTCTCATAAACCTTCTTCCCAATAAATAATAAACAAGAGCAACACCGCTTGTTTTCAATTAAAATTATTAAACTTTGACTGGACATTGCAATTGCTACTGTATTCGGATGGCAAAAACTTTTTTTAAATCCCATCAAAATACAAATAATTGACATATTTCCCCCTACCACCAGTGTTTCACCACCGATCGTTGTTGTTTCAATTTCAGAATAAATATATATTGTTGTGTGATTGCAGAACACAAGTCCAGACAGTCCAGATACTCATTGGACATTTTTTTTAAAGAACTTTTTATATGTCGACATCAAAAGTTTACTTCTAACAAAAATGTAATGCTCTTGTCTTGGGCATTAACACTCAAAATGTGCTATTCCAGTTGAAAATCCATACACCCCCTATGGAAGACATGACCTGTCCTTAATCACACACACAGGGGGTGTAGATTTCAAAAAGAGGTCACCCATTCAGGTAACCCCATTTGAAATTTACACTCCCTGTGTGGGAGATCAAATCCATGTCTTCCCATAGGGGTGTGTGGATTTCAACGGGAAACGCCTACATTTTAAAATCACAAGGCAGTTTATGTCGTGCATTTTGGGTTAATACCACTATCTGAATAGCGGAATACATCAAAAATAAACAAGCAAGACTCACCTTTGCCAAGGAAGCGAGCTTTGTCATTATCACGCAATTCCAGTGCCTCATGGATACCGGTAGATGCACCACTGGGCACAGCAGCACGGAAAGCACCTAGTAAATCAAAATACAATACAATTTATAAATTTTTTTGTTATTATTGCAAATGGCAGCTGTATATTTTTATTTTTTTATTTTTTTATGTCAAGCATATCTAGGCATTAACAGTTGAAATCTATTTGATATATCATAAGGCTGACGAAACTTCAGCCAGGCACAGGTGACCTGGTGCAGGGGCCGGGGGTCGCCAAAGATGACAAGATGTTACAAGACAATTCTCCAAATATAATGTATTGACATTAATCCACTATGTTTTATTCTGCGATAATATAAGGCTCGCCAGTTACAAGCTAATCAAACTATAATCAAATTAAGTATTTCTTGGCCAAACTGGAACATGCGCGTTGCGTCCATGTAGTGTACTAAGCGTGTACGCAGTGTAAGGCGCGTGTATACTTTCTTGTGTACCGCGCTATGTGCGCGTGTGTTTATCGCGGAGCCACTAGCATTCACAGTGTTCCAGTTTGGCCAAGAAATACTTAATTTGATTATTACATACATCTTCTCAACAGGCTGTTACGCTCTTTATTTGATAACTCATAAAGGCACAGAAGTTTTTTGGGAGGAGTGACTGGATGTTTTTTTAATGTCTTTATTTTAGCTTCATGATACACATTTATCCACTGTATCAAATGTTGTTATCACATACATGTATGCAGGCAAAAATACATCATCATGACATCTGCAAGTAAGTTTTACCTTTAGAAGTTGTCAGGTCTACTTCAACCGTTGGGTTGCCCCTGCTGTCGAAAATTTCACGAGCGTGGATCTTTGTGATTGCAGCCATTTTAGTTGGGTTGCTAATTAGACCTGGGAAAAATTAATAAAATAATATGTATGGTTGAACTACGACCAGTCGACTACGGTATATAATTCATGTTGGTCTAAATCCATAAATTTATCTTTGCTTCCAGTGTTCATCATAAAAAGTAGCAAATAATTAAAATGTCATTTAATCATGTAGGCCTACTAAAGAAAATGTCAAATAAAAATCAAATAGTTAAAATTTAAATTTTGGATGCGGAAGGGAAACAGTCAAAATAAAAAATGGTCAAAGTCAAAATTAATTGCATGATTTATGAAGTGCGTAATGATCATGATTAATGACTAAGTTATTTGTGTATATAAAAGCCCCCGATACCGGGGGCACTTCAATATGAAATGGATATAGGTGTAGGGCTGGCACTTTCGCACTAAGGGGCATTCGGTGAGAGCAAAATGTCAAAAAGATGGGGTCATTGGGTGAGAGCATGATTTTTGGCATACGGTGAGAGCAAAATGTAAAAAATATATGGGGTCATTGGGTGAAAACATGACCTTTTTTTTTAAATGGAATCTTTGGGTGAGAGCCGCAAACAGCGTCGCAAAACCTTGACAATCAAATTTCTAGTTCTAAATGGCTTCAAATTTCATTGTTTTTTTCAAAATAAGTAACAAAATCAGTGATAAATGAAAGTTGCTGTTCAAATTGAACTTGTAAGGGTCTTTGGGTGACAGATCAAATGGAAAAATAGAGGGTCTTCGGGTGACGGAGCATGTATTCGTAAAACAATATGGGGTCTTTGGGTGACAGCGATGCTGAAAAAGGGGGTCTTAACAGCCCTACATACGCGTCACCTCCAAAGTTGGAGTGCACCCCGATAAAAGCATCAACAATGCCATCACATCACATCATGCTTATCAGTCATCATCTACATATAGGTACATGTATGCCAGGTGAATTTAAATTTGCCATCCAACTGCATCAAACTTGCTCGAGAACTCTAGCTTCGAATTTGCACACGATAGTTACGCATTCGATGCTAGAGTACTTTACTATCGGTGAGCAAATTCTTGGCTAGAGTTCTCGAGCAACATCAAACTTACAAGTTCAATTTGAACAGCAACTTTCATTTATCACTGATTTTGTTACTTATTTTGAAAAACCTGGGAACCAAGGGAGAACAGTGCCAGTGTGTAACAGTGCAGAATGTTGATACCTTTTGTAGGATATTCTTGTTTGCTTTTTGCTATTTAAGAAATAGAAACACATCGTAATATTCCAGATAAACGGTCGAGTCATTCAGATCGATTTTATTAGGACAAAAGAATATTTGTTTATGAATAGGGAAGACGACTATAAAAAACCCAGGTGTGGGATAAATCTTTCTCTCACTCTCTCACTCAAACTCATGGGGCCAACACACATTCAGTTATCATTTGTATTTTGATGTCGTGAAGGAAGAATAAATAAATTCATCACCAAACCAATTCCAGTAGTTACCAGAACTTTTATTTAAACCAGTGGCCTACCGCATCTTTATATATACACACCAAACAACCTCGTTACAATGGTGGCAGCGGTTCAGAACTCGAGATAGCGCCATGATAAGACTCTACCGTAGACAGCCATGTTTACAATGGTAGCAGCGGTGTAGAACTTGACAGCGCCAGAGAATTATCAATGGTTTTGATACCCTGTGCTTTACAATTCATCGCAGTTTCCACAGGGACAACGAGGCATGGTATATTCACTCTGTATTCGACAATTTATACCAAACTAGGCGAATTTGCAGCTTCATACAGAGGCGGCGGATGTGATGTCAGATGTGATGTGATGTTTTCAGATGGCTTTGTGACTGTGATGTCAGATGAACGGAAATTTCGTGTTTTATATTCACTCGCTGAGCTGAACTGAGCGGAATTGACGGACAACTGAAGAAAGAAGATTGGTGTGAAAGCTGAACCGAAGAAAAGTTTACGGAAAGCAGAAAAGGTTTTTATAATATGTAAACAAAAAAATTATTTCTTCACTCAAAAATTCACTGAAGCTTCGGATATCGCAGAAATATCTTGTGAATTTTAATAATTCATATAGCGTGAAATAGAACATTTGCAAGGAAAATCACGTCATCAACATTTTGATATTTACAGCGTACGAGTATCATTTACAGAACATTTGCGGAAAAATAAAAATCACACATTCGCAGTTCGGTCATCGCGGATTTTCAAACAAAATGTTAATAAAATGTGCCAAAAATCTTTTATGAAATGTAACCCATATTCTGATATGCATTGAAGTTTATGAAAATAACTCTGATATTTGTAATATTTATGGTATTTGTGAATTATTATGCAATGTTTTTATACAGGTGCAAGATGTTTACGATATATGCATTGATATTTAAAAAGAGTATATTGTCATTTATTATGTGCATTGAAGTTTAAAGTACATGTGTGAATATTGGTACATGACATTTTGGTGATGTGAATATGATACGCATTTGATACATTTTTGTGATATTTTATGTGACATCAAAATAATTACTGTCATGAGTGCAGATATAAAATATTTTGTATAACAGGTAGAGTACAATGTGATACATCCTTGATGTCAAGACATTTTTAAGGGCTCTATCGGATTTAATGTGATATACCGTTGGTATAGCACATTTTTGAAAATTGTTATTGTGAGTAAAATGTGATACATTGTTGATGTGACATGTTTTTAAACAAATGTCATATTTAAAGTGATAAATGGTAGATGTGACACATTTGTGAGAGATTTGCTGTATTTGTGTTTAATATGATGCATCGTTGATGTGATATGTTTAATAATTGTTTGCATGTGAATTTATGTGATACATCTCTGATGTAACACATTTTGATATTGTTAAATAATAATTAAGTGCAGTTGCAATGTTTATTGCAAGGTTAGTTAAAACTGACACGGTTATTGACAAAATGAATAAATTGTGTTGAATCAGTGCTGATATTGCATTGTATACATGTGGTAATTTGATCATTTTGATGAAGTGTATAGAAGTCTATGAAAAATTGCTCCGATATTTGTGATATGCCATGATATTTTTGTGAAATAGATTCATTGGTTTAAGGTTCATTGTTAATGATACACGTACATTGATATTTATTTAAAATACATGCATTGATAAGACGAGTATATTTTGTCATTAGATATTTATTGAGAGTGAAGTTGGAAGTTTTGCTCATTTTTGAAGTACATTGAGGTTTTGAAAAATTGCTCTGATATTTGTGACGTGTTATGATATTTTGTTAAATGGATGCAGTGTTTTTAAGGTACACAAGTTTTGTTACATGTACATTGTTATTTATTGGAAATACATACATCGATAAGAAGAGTATTATTTTGTCATTTATCCAAAAATGTTACTTACTTTGATGAGTGGTTTTGATAGTATTTTACTCATTTTGATGAGTGGTTTTGTATGGCAGGGTGTAGAATTGAAGTTCTATGGCATTATTTTCGTGGTTCACTGAAAAATGTTTTTACTGATATAGGTTCTATATTATGAATAGGCTTTGTATTTGTATACCTTGATACAATAAAATTATGTTTAGGCTTTCAAATAAATCATGTTGTAGAAGTTAAGTTGTATCCATGAGAATCAAATGTTTTAAAAATAAGTTTATGTATAAGAATAACTCAAGCTTATAAACAAGCATAACTCAAGCGTATAGGGAAAACAAAACAAAAATATAGATGTTTTATTGTTCAATATTAATTATTTCATGTCTTTGACATAAAATGTATGCAATAAATAAAAAGAAATTATTTCATGTCTTTAACATGAAATGTAATAAAAATTATTCATGTCTTATTGACATAAATCTTGTGTGCAATAAAAAACATAAATATTAATGAATTTAATTATTGCAATTAATGAATTTAATTATTGCAATTTTCAAATGCAATTTAATATTAATAATGAACAATAAATTTTAAAACTAGTGATGTATGTATAGTATGTGTTATAAAGTGCAATATAATTTATATGTAAATGTAACTGTGATATTGACTAACAAAAATATATGTAAAACAAAGGTTTGAAAGGAATTTAAAATGAACATTAATGTTTAAATGAAGTTGCATTAATATTTCGATATGTTAAAATGTCAGTATTTTTCTATATTTATTGATTTATCAAATTTTTCAATTTATTATTCAATCAATTTTCAATATTGAATTTGTCAATTTCTGATATTTCACATTTGTTTATAAAAACAAGATCACATCCAAATTCTTGTGGTTATTTTATGGACCGGTATAATTAGTAAACATAATTAATGTGATTTTAAATTAAAGATTTCAAAAAGTTTTTGACTTTTATTCTCGTATTTTATTGTCAATGTATTCAATTTATCAACATTGACAATATTGAAATCAATTTTTTAAAATATTGCAACAGTTTGAAATTATTATGTAATTGGAAGGATTATTGGTATGGTACAATTCATTGTACATCGGTACAAATCATTGTAATAAAGAAACAAGTTATGAAAACTGTTTTAGATTGAAGATTGTTAAAATTGAAAAATGCTTTGTATAAGATTTAAACCTTACAATGTATTATAAAAATAAATGTATTATTGTAACTAACTTTATTTTAATTGTATTTTAAATGTATTAAGTAGAAAAACAAAACTTTTCACTTAATGAAATTAAATCATTCAACAAAAATATAATTTTTAAAATATTTTACAGCATAATGCTTGTTACATACAACCCAATGTTATGCGCATGATGAGGGCATCATCTTGAAGGAAGGGGAGTTATGTAACAGTGCAGAATGTTGATACCTTTTGTAGGATATTCTTGTTTGCTTTTTGCTATTTAAGAAATAGAAACACATCGTAATATTCCAGATAAACGGTCGAGTCATTCAGATCGATTTTATTAGGACAAAAGAATATTTGTTTATGAATAGGGAAGACGACTATAAAACCCAGGTGTGGGATAAATCTTTCTCTCACTCTCTCACTCAAACTCATGGGGCCAACACACATTCAGTTATCATTTGTATTTTGATGTCGTGAAGGAAGAATAAATAAATTCATCACCAAACCAATTCCAGTAGTTACCAGAACTTTTATTTAAACCAGTGGCCTACCGCATCTTTATATATACACACCAAACAACCTCGTTACAAGTGCATTGATTGGTCACCCCAGGTTAAATAAGAAATAAATAAATAAATCATTTTATATTATAAAGCCCTTGAGTCAAGAAAGCCAAAACTGAACCTTTTTGTCATAGCACTTTCCGTAGCAAAGTTACATCTTTTCAAAGATCGACTTTCATGAAAAAGATTCTGCTAGCAAAATTCCCCAAAACAGCATTTACAGGGGTGTTTCTGAATCTTAGTCTCATGATGATAGCAGCTTTTTTATGGAACTGCTATCAAAATCCCTCTAAAATTCCATGATCATGTGTGAGTGTCTCATCACCATAAAAAATCATATATTTGGGTCAAGTTAACGCGGCTGTGTACTCAAGACGTTGCTTCTTTCGCAAAATTGAGTTTTTTTGATATTTGTTACTTGGTTATGTTTTTTATAAATACAAGGAAAGAAAATACAGATTTATAAACTCCAACTGCGCTATTTTATGGATTTTATTGCACTATTTCATTCGTGTTTGCAATTTTAAAGAGAAAATCTTTGTTGTATCAGCGAGGTACACGCAGCGCAACAACGCATCGCGCTATGTATCGCGCAATTTGTTAACGCACAGATACGCTACGCATACGCGACGCTTCTGCATGCGTGGCGCATCCTTTGGAAAAACTAATTTCAAGTGGTCAAATGGCTCCGTTTTAGCTGATAAAATGTGGGTTTTTTCAAGTTCTCTCCCTCGATTTGAATATCAAGTTATGAATGGATTTCACTCAAACTTCTCAACGGGCTGTGGATTTACCCGATGTTCACGTAATATAAGGTAGAAAAACGAAAACTGCCGCATTCTCCTGTGAGATTCGATGAAAGGGCAAAATGTGACCACTTTAAACTTCAACGGTCATTATTTCAATGTTCATTTTCTCGGTAAAATGACGATTTAGGTACACGATAACTCAATAAATACAGCATCTATAGGTAAGCAAATATGATCATCGTAAAAAGCATGATCGATTCAAGAAACGGTTTTCTCATTTTTTTTTATATTTTGGTCTATTTACGATTTTAGGCATCATTTTGTGCAAATAGGCGTTTGTGAATTTTTAAAAGTTCAATTTGATGCCTTATATGGTCAATATCTCAAAAACTAAGGCCAATATCAAAAAAATAAAAAAACGTTTTTGGAATGGCGCCTCAAGATTGAGCTAAAACAAAATAAAATATTTTGGAAAGAGTGTTTTTTGTTATGATGTACCTAACAAATATTGCCAAAAACTCACCTTTTGTGATTTTCTTCATAATTGTTGTTTTTACGCCAAATCTGTATTTACATTAAGATTTATTGATGTCTTGGTTATAAAAATGTATACCGTACTTTTATAAGTTTTATATGTCTTGCGCGAATAATTACAAAGTTATTGCACTTTTACTACATGCAGTATAGAAAACATATAAATGTAGGTTTCCTTGATCGACCTGTTCTTGAAAAAAATTGAAATTTCTATATGTATTGTGTTTGGTCCCCGGTCTAGGCTAAGTTTGCTGACTAGCAAATGTGTTAACTAAGGTTTGCCTGGCATACCTATATCTATATTCTTGTAGGCCTATATTGCTTGGTTGTATTTCCCACGCATACCGTACGCTAAAAAGGAATCTGGGGTGGCATATTTTGAAGTAGAACTTGAATTTGAATTGATTGAATGAAGCTCCAAATAATTTGACAAGTCACTTGACATGCTTGACTTGACACTTAACACTGGCTGTAATGTTTTTTGGTCATGATCAAGTTGATGAACTTGAACTTGTTGAATTTTTGAATTTGAAAAAAATAAATGTACAAATTCAAACTGAAGCATGCCATGGAATGGTTAAAAAATTTTAAACTTGGGAAGCAGATATCTATAAGACTGTACACATAACATGCATCACATAGTAAAGTGCAACACGCCTACATCCGTCAAGTAAGCTTACAAATTCTGCACCATATATACCAGCACGTAGGCACCTGGATGCACATGTACAATGTACGTTTGTACTGAGCTGAGATTGGTGATCTACTGCACGATAAAGTCCCAAAATGAATTGACGTTTTACGTCTGAATTATAAGCTAGAAATTATTTATAAAAAGTTTTACGGTTAATATAACATTTATCTTACTAAAAAATTTATTGAAAATGTTTAATATCTACCTGATTCGTCAAAATTCAGCTGAAAAAGACGCTGTTCCTGAGCTAAACTTCTACACGATCACACCACCTGGGCCGGCAAGAATGACCTTTGACATGAATTTAAATACCTCAAAAATTGGAAAAATAATATACATTTGATTGAATAATTATCTTATTATGACATTTATTTCCCAAAATAAAATACTCAAAGTATATTCAAAATATTTTCAAAAGTTTTTAGACAGAAATATTATTATGTATGGTCCAATTTACAGAAATGATTAAAAATTACTTGAAAGAGTCTACGACGTGGAAGTACTGAAGGATTGACGAATTCGGAACTCAATTGTACGTAGTAAATTTCACTTATTTACAACTATTTGCGAAGGATTAATGTTTAATTAAATAAACTCATCACGTAGATGTGTACTTTGCTCTTACTGTATTTCATTAATGGCTACATCAATGATCTGGAAAGAATCATTTAAGCAGACATCCTGGTAGTGATTTATGATCGAATTTTTCTGATTGGGACATGACTCGTATTTTTATTTTTAGTAAGCTTACAGAAAACACTACATGACTGTCATATACATTTAGTAAATCCTGCCATATAAATTTATCTTTGTAAAATTCCAAATTCCTTGTAGCCTTAAGCTGAATTTATACTCGATCGTTGAGCGATTGCGATCATTTGCGATGTACCGCTTTTTTTCAAGCGATGCCGATGATGGCCAATCACTAGCAGCATGCAGCCGCCATGGGCTGGCATGCTAGTGACGTGTCACGTGCCGTACTATTACGCTGACTTTCGTATTCGGCGAGGAGGACGATTTCGACCTCCTGGTAAGTTAGAGAGGTAGACAAAAGACCGTTCCGCTTGTCCAAACACTCAACCTCAGAAGGATGGTCCACAATAGCGTGATTCACGTAACATAGCGATTAAAAAGCTGTCACGTACATGTAGAACCATATGCTTCTATTGTCCAATTTGTCATCAAGATTTCATATGGAAACAGTTCAGACCCAGCATGCCAGAACAGGATCAGTCTGATTATTCGGACTACATGTAGGCAATCACTGAATTTTGCGATACATCACTTGTCGTTTCGATTCACTCGGTCGGACATCCGGGAACATTGTCCCCTTCGTCCCCTTCGCACAAGCGCGCACATAGCAACCAGCTCGAGAAAGGGGAACTGCACATGCGCTGCACATGCGCACACTAGTTTTACTAGGCTATTTCCCCTTTGTGACGTCAGCCTGACCAAGAGAATGGGCAATCACTGAATTTTGCGATACATCATTTGTCGCTTTTGATTTGCATCATTGAGCGATTGCTCTCGCTCTCCTCAGCCTCAAAAGGCAGTCCCTGCTGTGTGAAAGACACGATCAAGTGTTGTTGCCGTAGCTCGTTCACGTAGTGGTTCCGTTGTCCCACTGGCCTACTACACATAGATTGCCTGGCGATCGGAGTGTTTATATCGTCAGAGCACCTTGGACTAGCGTTGCCGTTGCGTTGGGTATGGCTTGCAACCTTGTGCAAGAAATTTATTGCGAAGACTACACGAAGACCAAATCAAAATAATGTGCCGCAGACTACAAACGTTCACATTTTTCTTTCATTTACTGTCACATTAATTGTGAAGTGCCAAATAGTGGAAGTGTTAGTTCAATACCTTTAGAAAATATTTCTCTGTGATGACCCATGTTGATTTTGGCTAAATATGTTGTATTTTCACTCAAAAGGGTATGTAATTCCGCTTGATTCATTGTGAGCCAATTTCAATTTGACCCCTAGCTTACCGTACTGAATAAAAACTGCGGTTTTCCGATCTTGATTTGAAAAGGTCTAGATATTAACAGGTAAATTAGGGCCATACCTTCTTTTTTAAGGTTTTTAAATTTTTTTTTACATTGTATTGTAGACTTTGATGTGCTCTAATTGATCCTGCAAAAAGTGGAAAAAAAAGTGTGATCTTGTCACAAAAATCATGCAATGTTGTCAAAAGTGAACTCTGAGAAATCAATGTTTTAGTAAAAAAATCTCAAAATTATGCACAAAATGTCCTTATATTTTAAAACTAACACTTTCATGCTTATAAAAACTGTATCTGGTGCATGGGCCCAATGTGCATCTTTTTGAACTTAAATGAATCCATATTATTATGTCTGCTTTTAGTATGCCAAAATTCAAAATAATTAAAAAAACATAAGTGGCATTTTGACTGCAAATGTTTGTTTTGTTTACACACATTTTGCTGGTTTTAACGACATACCGAAAGCGCCTTGACTGCGTTGGACATACGCGCAGGGTTGCGTCGCATCACACGACTCATTATTTCTCGCCAAACTTGTCTTGAACCATGTGACTTTTAAGAGTGAAATAAATCAAGCAAAAATAGTGAGCAAATATTAACATGGTGTACCGGGTATTTTATCAATTTCAAGTGAAAGAATACATCTTGGTGTGAACTCATTCAAAACGACTGAAGAATGTGTCTCCCCTTATTCTGGCCGTAACTCGTATTAACATCAATCTTATTTTATCCATTACATAAAGGCAATAGCTACATGACCTAGTTAGCAAGTACATCATGGATGGTACGGCACAAAATTCCGAAACAGGAAGAGACCAGCCTGGATTTCTTTCAAGAACATTTACAGGAATCGGACAGGTAAAAAGTGCCTCTTCTTTCTTGATCAAAAATATGTATGTTCGGATTGGATGCTGATATTTTGAAACAGTGGTAGCGCTAGAACTAAACACTCCAGTGTCCGCAGGGACCCCCGAACTTGCAGAAAATTAAAAAGTAGGGGGTAGAGTTTGGTGAGTCCGAGTTGCACAAATGCAGCATAAATAGTATGTCTGCAATAGCACTAGATTGAAAAACTGGGGGTCTGCTGGGACCCCTGAACTTGCAGAAAATTTAAAAACAGGGGGTCCGAACTCTATTTTGCTGGGTCCGGGACCCCAAAAAGCAACCTAGCGCTACCCCTGTTTTGAAACTTGTGGGAGATGTAAAGCGCTGTGTTCTCAGTAGAGTGCATAATAAATATGTGTAGATAAGTAGACCTGTGTTTATTTAGACCATCGAAGTACTTTTTGAGTGTATTTGATGATTTCTGGGTGTAAAGTGTTATATATGCCAAAATGGCAGTTAACATTATTGCCCTTCGTTGGCCTTTGATTGACTAATTGAGTGGACTCATTTGACCACCCATAATATTAAAGATCAGGGACTGTCTTTTGGAATTTGCAGGCGAGCATGAAATAGCTCTTCTGGAGCCTTTAAGGAGAGCTGTTTAGAGCAATTACAATAGAATGTAAGGAGAGAATGGTCAACTAAGGAGAGCTAAAAATCACTCTTCTATATCAGATTTAAGGAGAGCGAGCGATTGCGCTCGCTCTCCTCAAAAGGCAGTCCCTGAAAGATCTGCGTGTGAACTAGAACTTTCAAATGCATAGATCTTAGACAAAATATGTACAGATTTAAAACTATCAGAAATTGCATGATACGGTAATGGAGAGAAAGCTAAAATACTTCAAGGCTATATTGTCAGGAAACAGTGAGTAGAGAAGCAAATTTAGCGAAGGAGCTATGGAAGGCCGGGGTGAAAGTTGACATCCAGCACATCTCACGACTAATGATGTTAAAGCTGGTTTCTAACCAAGGAATGCATTGTGCAGCACACTTTGCACCAGATCGAACAAGATGGCGTACTCTTGTGGAGACCACCGCAGCGGCTCCATAGTGCCACCTGACAGGTGGCTGACCCTACATGGTTTGGGGAATAGAGAATTTTGTTCTATTTTTCCCCCCCCCGAGATACTGCATGGCTACAGCCCTATCACGTCTCTGGGATCGTGGTGATAAGCCTGTAGCCAGTACTGAGGGGACTTAAATGTTATAGGCTACCGCACCAGGGTACTTGAGGGTTTATGGCAGAAAAAGCCCAACTGGAGTATAGCTGCCCTGTGTCATATCTGTATAGAATGTACTCAATGTATGAATTGTTTTTAACAAACGGTTATACGGCAGCTATTGCAGATAGGTCTTTCTTGCACTAACTCCTATTATTCTTTCGCATCTATTATATTCTTATTTCATCCTTTTGTTTTCTTTTGGTTTTTTTTTTCAGAGATATCAAGGACTTCTCGACAAAAGTGTTCCCCATGGTATAGGCAGATGGATAAGCACGTTTATATTAGGTTTAATTTATTTGGCAAGAGTACTATTATTACAGGTAAGCGATACACATGTCAAAGAGATATGGCTGAACAAATATGTTTATATGTTTCCAGTTCGTTACCGTAAAAAACTATGTGCTTACTATCGAGCGCTTTTAAAACATGCAAACATGAAGTGCCCCATCCACAAAAGTGTAAAGGGTTTTGAGCAAATCATCGATACACATAGTTATATGAACAAGTAAACCTGCAATTTTGTATCTCAACCGCATTAGCTCAATTGATAAAGCGCTGGACTTTGGTACAATTTTCAAAAGTTCTCGATAGTAAGCACATATGCTCATTACTGAGTTTTTATGGTACCGGTATATCTAAAGATCCTCCTCCGGGGATCATTTGGCCGGTCAGCCAACTATTTTATTTATTGTTTTTAAATATATTTTGAATTCCGATGAGTTTGTGTAAAATTTTCATTGAAAATTTGGGCAATCTGCCTCCTTTGACCCCGCTGAGTCATTGCCCCTTGACCCCCAACAGGGGGCCATATATATGCGAGCCTCTTGATCCCTGACCATATCCTGCTCACTCTACCGACACTTGCCATGCTCACTAAATGTAGCCAGCACTAAGTTTAGCCCAGCTGCAACACTCTCACACACACACCCCCACACTAACTTTGAATGGTATAATGAAAGACAGAGATAAAAAGGCTAAATCAATTCTGACATCCTGGCAAAGGTGCGCCGTGATTGGTTGCCGACCTGCGCAGTTCGGCATTTTCTGTCTAGTTGTCCGAATTTCAGACGCGACCTAGTTGTTTTTGTCTCTGTCTTTCATTATACATGTAGGCATCAATGTAAAAACTGACCACCCATTGTTAAAGCAATGATTTGATTATTTACTTCTTTTGTTTGTTTCAGGGATGGTATATAGTGACATATGCTTTAGGTATTTATCATCTGAATCTCTTTATCGCCTTCCTATCACCAAAAATTGATCCAGCATTCACAGATGAATCGGGTAAGAACCATGCATCGCCAACACAACAGCTGATTTTATAATTTACATGATTTTAGCAAAATGACAAAAAAAGTATCCCAAAATGCAAATTCTGGGTTGATCGGCCCTAAAATTTCACAGCAAAAATTGACCCACAAAAAAATCCTTTCAGAGAACACTGGCTTCGACCCTAGGTCAAAATAGTCATAGCTGTTTGTTATTTTGTTGAGATAAAGGCAAAAATATGGAGTAATAAACAATATAATACATAAGAAAATAGAACTCACACAGCTTCATAACTTTAGAACCAGGTATGCTAGACCTTCGGTGTTTTCAGTGTATGATTGCCTAATGTAGTATTTAATTATATAGTAACTCAATTTTCAAAAATGCTATGGTCTGAGAAAATTTGTTTGCATCCCTTCCCTACCGCACCCCTTCCAGGCTTCCACTTGTTAGATTCTCAAACACCAGGGCGAAAAAAATCATTAACAATTTTACCCAGCAAACAATATTTCCATTTCGCTACGCCCCAGTTCAGTATCTCATGCCAAGCAATTCCAATCAGTTTACTTTGCAACCTTGATATTATCTTTTCATTTCTTCTTTAATTTTATATTTTATGCATTTCTGTCTGATGTTTTTTCCTCCAAACCAATTGTAGATGATGGTCCATCATTACCAACTAGGCAAAGTGAAGAATTCAGACCATTTATCAGAAGATTACCAGAGTTTAAATTTTGGTAAGTTCAGCATTCAGTACAGGAAAGCTTACACACCTTGCCACCGAGGAGCCTATTATCTGTCACTAGGATCCAAAACATTCCCATCTAATAGTGCACAGTTCTTTACCCCCAATACATTTGTACATTCATTGAATGACCTTTGAAAATTTGGGTACAAAAACTCATACTCTGCAACTTGAGGTGAATTTTTGCACTATGATTGTTTAATTGAGGTTATTGGACTATGCCATGGGGATGAGGCCATTGTGGTCCATAGTGTGTCTACCAGTCAGTTTTATCCAGGCGTAATGATGCATTCGTGTTGATGCCATCCAGCTACTTCTGTGCTGGTCTTCATCTCCATTTCAACAACTCTTGCTACTTTGTGACGTCCATCCCAGGTCACATAACATAAATAATTGGAGACACTACTATTAAGTTTGAAATCTCCACAAATAAAATGAGCAGCTCATTGCCGAGATGAAGATATTCTTGGTAGTACACATATAAATGGTTTTATATAACTCATACAAAGTCTCTTGTCAAACTACTATTGATTATTTCTGCTATTTTTAGCGGCCAGCTGCAAAAGGACTATTGCACTCTGCGCCTGCGCAATATTTATTTTTCCATTGCACAGGCACAGAGCTACCATAGCAACGCTGACAGACTCGCGAGCGTATAGCGCGAGGTTTCCACCTCACCTCGCCAATTATAGGTGCGGGTGTTGCTTCTAAAATCAATATGCATTTAGATATCTTTTAATTTATTTTGTTTTCCTGGTGATTTATAAAATTAAGTGGAAGCAAGGGAACTTATTTATGAGTTATATAAAAGAAATATTAAATGTTTTTATTTGTTCAATGGTGAAATATGAACTGTTCCATTCAATTCGGCAAAGCCTCATTGAATGGAACAGTCCATATTTCACCTCATGAAAATATTCTTACCATTGAACTTGCAAACATTCAATATTTGTATAGCACACAACACTCAATACCTTGCCATGTTTTCATTATTTTTCTGACATTGATGTTTTTGTGCCAACTTTTTCTGTAATTAATCAGCAAGCAACGATTATTTTACTCAATGATTATTATCAATGACAATCCCTTTAATACATTGTTTTTCTATGCAGGCATTCAGCCACCAAGGCCATTCTGATAGCCATGTTTTGTACATGTTTTGAAGCGTTCAATGTTCCTGTATTCTGGCCCATACTCGTCATGTATTTCATCATTCTCTTTGGTCTCACAATGAAAAGACAAATTAAGGTAAGTTGCCTTTACTGGTGGTACTCAGTAGCATAGTGTTATAAGACACACCACCCATCGTAGTGAAAATTGCAATCATGCTCTGTCCATCCTTGATTACATGGGTCATGTGACGTTTCTATAATAATTTTCATCATGATGTGGCAGTGACATTAACCTGTTGAGGCAGCTGTTTCGCTCTCGCGGCGTCTTCAGCGCTTTGAGCGTTCCTTGGGAACTGCGCCTAATAAAATGTACTCTTACGTCACTGCCACATCAGGGTGAAAAATGGTATAGTGCAACTTATGCACATATTCAATATATTCCATTACCCTCCTTTGCAGGACAATTTTATTTTTTCCCCTTGTATAGCAGCTGTATTAAATTGTGCTCCACAACAGCATTTTGAGATCTATAATATCTCGGCAAAATATTTTCAAACTGTTATAAACATGTTTTGGTTTTTATCAAAATGTTGTAATAACATTCATATGTCACGTTATATATGAATAAGAATTGTGAAACTACTACAGAATTAAAACCAGAGAATCAGGACACCTTATACCACCATGTGCAATAGACAAAGCACACCTTTTGCCAATTTATGGGGGATGTGTCGCCCCCACCGCACCACACCCCCACCTGTCTACAGACCTGGCCTTAAGTTAATATAACCACTTACCATTTTATTTTGTTGTTGTTCTCCTACAGCACATGATCAAATACAAATATATCCCCTGGTCACACGGCAAGACAAAATACAAAGGGAAGGATGATACAGGTGATGTCATAGCTCATTAAACTCTCTGACACAGGGTTGACATCGCTTACTTGCCAATCCTGTGTCTCTATCTCTCTCTCCTTCTCACTGCATAGGGCTCACATTGTTGGTCTTGTGTCGGTGTTGTGTATTTAATGTACCATACAGATAACTGTTGATAACTAGTTTGGGCTATTCCAGTTGAAATTCATACACCCCCTGGGGAAAAGATGACTATTTTTAATCTCCCACTCTGGGGATGTCAGGGACTGCCTTTTGAAAATGAGAGAAGAACTGTAGAATGCTCTTCTGGTCTCTTCAAGAAGAGCTGTTTGCAGCTGTGGCCATTAAAGCATAAAGAATTTAACGAGTCATCTAGAGGAGCTATAAATCGCTCTTGCAAATGCAACTTAAGAAGAGCTGTAAAGGAGTGATTGCTCTCACTCCTCAAAAGGCAGTCCCTGGGATGTAGTTTTCAAATGGTGTCGCCCATTCAGGTAAACCCATTTGAAATTCACACTCCCTGTGTCGGAAGATTAAGGTCATGTCTGCCATAGGGGCTGTATGGATTTCAACTAGAATAGCCTTTTGTACAGTACAAAGTTGATTAATTATTATATACATCTGGGGGTGTGTTGGTCATTGTGATCTGACACATTTATGATCCAAATGGTTTTAGTTCAGCATGTTTGTCCAAGCACACTGTCAACATCCATTTAAAGGTAGTATTACTATTAGTGATTTGGTGCTTTTCTCTAGAACATCCTAAGCATGAGATATGCTCAAATTGTCCTATAATTATTATATAATATGAAACTTTTAGCTACACCACAAATTTTTAATACTGCACAGATTTCTGATACTGAACTGATGTGCACATTTTTCGTTGGCTCGCGCAGCTCGTAGCGTGTTACGCTGCATACCTGTTCATGCGGAGAGACCAAAGCAGGCGTAATTGATTGAGTTTGTTGATTATATACCGCCGGCAAGCATGATGAAAATGATTATACAAAAAGACTTGTTTCCAATGGCACCAACATGTTTATTTTGGTACTTTGGCACTCAAAAAGCATGGAAAAAGCTTCATATTATATAATTATAATAATAATATCGGATAGCTTATTTTCATTTGATACGAGAATATACCGCATCAGTCTTGAAAATACCGACCGAGTCGAAATCATGCTCAAACCCAGTCAATATTATATTGTTGTCAATCGTTTGGTGGTGCAGGAGGGATTATCTAATGTTCAGTGCCAGAAGTTGGTAAGTTTAATAGCTGCCCTGTGAACACTTGGCAATTTACAAATGGTATATGGTACACATCTACACATGGCAGCTATTGCACTGACCCACTTCTGGCGCTTTCAGTGATTTGCCAAACCAGAAAGACATAAGATTATGTTGAATTGGGCCGAGATATGATTTTTGAGTGAGGCAGTTAGACAAAATAATTTGTACAGAAACCCTTTCATTCTGAAAGTTTTGTATTCCCTATTAAGGACTGATTGGTAAGAACTGATACTATTTGGAACAAAAGCTTGTTGGAATATCATTATATAACCGAGACTACATATATACAGCATTTGAATCTTTTCCAAGTAAAACTAAGTGAGATTTATGGTACATTGACCATGACCAGATATGTCCATGCATGCACAGCATTCCTGCGAGAGCCGAGGCATGCAATTCTGTGAGATCCTAACAAGTTGCATCACCTTCTTATGTAACCAGTGAACTACTACATGAAAAACAAGCTTTCATTTTTAGTGTGTAATTGGTTGAAACCACATAAAAAATCTGTTCTGTATGCGTGTGTAAGAATCCAGCAAGCACATAAAGTCAAAATTCTTGTTAGATGCATGCATGCATGCTCTTGAGTTGCCAGTAATCGATTGATTTCCGGTTGTGCTTTTCTCATTGCGTGACAGACTAATGTGGGAACAGTATGCTGTATAAATATGATGTATGTCAGCTATGATTTCCTTGTTCTAAACACATTGTACACCATGCACACAGGTTGCCAATCCCACGATTTAGTAGCCCAATTGGGTGATTTTTGAAGATTTTCCCTGCAACTTTTTGACAATTTCATGTCCCATAGAAACCATTGGTTAAGATAAAAATTGGGGAGACTTTTCAACATTGGCTAGCGCAACTTCTGATAGCTTCCTGTTCTGTAGAAACCAATGGTGAAGAGAAAAATTGGGTGACTTTTTAAATATTTGACCCGCGATTCATTCGGGCCGAAATTTTTTGGCAACCCTGGTTTCACATGGATTTGTTCAATGCTGGTCTAGAAAGTCTCAGTTTAAGCGAAATAATGGCTTTGGAGTACTGCAAATAAATTTTTGATGTGAATTAAAACTTTCTGCACCGACAGAAAAATCCCCACTCCTTTGCTCACACAAGCCCATGATGGCCATCTTGGATATATATGCAAGTGAAGGAAAACATACGATTACTTCATAGACATTTCAAATGATTATTCCTCATAAGTAGTTCTGAAATTCACCTTTACTGCACGTCCAAGATGGCCATTTATGCCATAGCGGCCATCTTGGATGTGCAGGGAATGGAATATTCCCATGTATGGACTGTGAGCAGGAAGTGGTAAGGTTTGTGAGTAATAAACGGAGTTTCTGTATGTGCGAAAGCAAGCGTCAGTTTGATTCAACGGTGATCTTGTGTGCGATTCACACAGCCAACCCCTGTGGACAGTATCCAAGGATTCCAGTAATCACTTTAAGAGTGATTGTAAGCTGAGAGTGACAGTATCAAATGTTTTTATTTTTGTGATGGAAAAAGTACTGCACACAGGTATTAAGTAGGGTGCAATGTCTTGACGTAGGTTAGCAGTCACAAAATGGTGCTGGAGTAATAAACATGAGAACTGTATACACTTTTATTTTTGCATTCATCATTCATTCAAGGTTAAAAAAAAGCGCAGTGATTTATAGTGCACTACGCACTTTGTAAGCACAACGCCTACTACGTTGATCCACAAGCCTCAGCACACTTTACAGGTTGTCGCTGACCACTACGGCCCCACATCATTCCATAAACCATTTAACAACAAAAAGGTATATCTTTACTTTTGATCAAGAAGTCTATCTTCAATCCAAGCCGCCGATAACTTGAGGATGAAGCAAGGCACCATTTAAAGTAATGGGAAAGCGGAAGTAAACAGCTGAATCCGCCGATCACAACGCCACAAATGTTGCTCAAATGACACATCAGCAAAGTGTTTGTCTCTCTAATAAAATTGGCTCTTCAAACTGTAACTTGCAGAAGGTGTATTTTTGCATTGAAAAAAATGTCAATGTGAGCGCAACATGAAAAAAGGAGCTTGCCATGCATATAAAAGCTATTGGTGGAGCAACAGTGTGGTTAATTAGTTTGTACATATTGTATGGTGTTATTATTTTTGTGCTTCCATGCCCAATCACAAAATTTGTGAAAATAAAAATGTATACAGCATTATATGAAAGAGTACATGTGTATTGCATGTATATGTAGGTAGTAATGTCAGCCCTCTGCCTAATCTATGTGAGGATGTTGCCATTTTATGATAAAAGTCAGAAATATAAAACTAGTTTGCGTCTGGCTATTCTGTCAATCAAATTCCAGTACAGGCTGCACAACCCATGATTGGTAAGTATCATGGTGCCTATTGTTAGTTATGTGATACTAACCAATCACAGGCTGTGGGGAATTTGATTGACAGATGCGAACTAGTTTGTTTTTTCTGACTTTTATTATAGTAGGTAGGATTGGAGGAATTTTGTACCATTAAACAACGACAGAGTTACTTTACCAGAAAGTAATGATTTTAAATCTTTGTGAGTTATAAACTGTAATAAATTATAATAGGCTTTGGGGGAGTAATCTTTGACTTAAACTTTTATATATTCCAAAGCAGCGCCCAAGTGGAAGTATTTCCAATTATGTAATTCAAAGGGAGAAAAGGCAGTAACTTTATTATATTGCTTATTTTTCAGAAATAAATGTAAAACTTAAAAGGTTCAGAATTTCCAGACCCCTTTAAGCTTTTCTTTTATTAGCTGCGCAACAGTACAGCTATAAATCTTTTGGCTTTTTTCGTTTCACATTTAAGTATATTTTGTAACTAAGTTTACTTTCTTGGTGAATAATTATAGTCAAGCTGGTCCTTAAACTGTAATAATGTGCATGTGTGTAAGTGAATAAAAAATAAAAATGTCTTCATTCAAAATTGTACCCTGATATAATTGGTTCTATGACACTTTTTATATTGTAGGTTTTATAAATATTTATATATGCTTGTCATTCCAAAGCTATTATTTTATTGGTTGGAAGTTTTAATGTCGGAAGTTTGTTTTCGATGGAAAAATAAGTTTTGAGTGTGTGCAAGCGGAGGTCACTGTACTATGCCGATAGAAAAAATGGGCCATTCCAGTTGAAATCTGTAGTGTACACCCCTGTGGATGACATGACCTTAATTTCCCACACAGGGGGTGTAGATTTCAAATGGAGTGACCCATTCAGGTAATCCCATTTGAAATTCACACTCCCTTTGTGTGGAAGAATAAGGTCAAATCTTCCATGGGGGTGTATGGATTTCAATTGGAATAGCTCAGCTGCAGTCCTCTTCAGCCGCTAACCAAAAAATAAATTTGAATGTTTGTGTTGTGTTTTGTCGTAAAAATATAGTCAAAGCTCCATTTTGTATAGTTTGATTAAAATCTGGAACATCACTGAAAATGCAATACAGTCCAACCTATTTTATCTGGACATATATGATGGGACCAAGCATTGGCCGGATTTCAGTGAAAAATCTGGCAAAGTGAATGATATGTAATTCTTCATTGAATGTTGAAAGATAGTTCAATATTATCACTGTAAGATGGTATTTGAGTGCTGTATGATGCTACATGTCATATCCTTGCTTCAGAGCATGGCATTAATGTGTCAAAGCAATTAAAACCTGTTTTTGTATACGAACTCGCTCTGTTATCCAGCTATGTAATTTTACAGAATGTAGCTGGATAACAGAGCGAGTTCGTATGCAAGAGGTCCAGATAAGGGAGGTTGGACTGTACTATTTATTGTGAGATGCTGCATGTGATTATGTTTACATTATTGCATCCATATGAAACTAGATAATTCTTTAAATGGGCAGAAAAAATCAGGTGGAAGTACTTTGCCTCTTGCATGAGCATTACAAGAATCAATTGGAAAAACTTTCTACATCCACTACATGAGTGTGAGAAGAATCAATTGGATTAAGAACTTGCTCAACCTGCTCAACCCTTACATCAGCACGGAAAGAATCAGGTCAAAGAACTTTCTCCACCCCTTGCATGAGAAGAATCGGTTGGAAGAACGTTCTCCACCCCTTACATGAGCATGAGAAAAACCAGGTGGAAGAACATTGTCTTCTCCGTACATGAGCATGAGAAGAATCAATTGAAAGAACTTTCCCCCCCCCCCTCACATGAGCAAATGTTAATTGGAAGAAATTTCTCTACCCATACATGAGCATGGCAAGAACCAATTGGAGAACTTATGCCTTATGTGAGCATGAGAAGAAGCATATTGACTCCCTTTATGAAGCCTGCCGATGCATGGTTTCAGATAATGAAGTCCACCATATATTATCGCTATTTTATATTTTTACATTTTTATTTGTAGCTATTATATCCTTTAAATATGTTGTAAGCTAGGCTAACTGGGCACCATAAATTTAGGAGAAATGCAACTTTAGTTGCATGTTGAGACTTTGAGTTAAGACAGAAAATGACATTCATAATGTATGTAGATGATAACTATGGTTTTTGTTCATGGTAGCTACAGCTGTAAAGGTTGCAGTCAGTTGAACTTTTTATGCTCATTGTCACATTAAATATCATGCATGCTGCTCCTGAGGTTTTCCTACAACAAAGATTGGTTTTATGGAAAGCATGGATTTACAACTGTCACTTCATGGTGAATTATCAGTTTGCTGAATTGTGATGAATGAAGTTGTAAAATATCACTCTTCTGATCTAGGTAAAGCAAGCAAGCTTATAATTGTACTGAAGACAGTGAAATGTCAATTAACTGCTAGGAAAATCCTATACTTGTTATAGGTCAGACTTGTGTGTGGAGGGGACCATAATTATATAGTTACAGAAGTATATCATTATAATACTAAGTAGAATTTATTTACGAAACCTTTTGGATCAGTTAACTGCTCATAATTATAACAAATTACTGTTATAAGCTACCATGTAGGGATTACTGGCCAAATAATATGCCTCTAAGAACCATTTTGAGTGGTTACAAAGAGGGCTGTATAATTAATCGAACCAATCAGAGATATGGTAAGAAGAGTCAGGATTGAGGGGATTAAACTTAAAATTGCTGACAGATCTCAAATCTAGATTTCACACACTTCACAGCCCTTCAAATACACTCTAAGAAATACAGGTTCTAGATAGAACCTTTTTTGTCCTTTCAGAAGAACCCTCCCTCTAAAAAAAGGTTCTTTGATTTTGGAGAACCCTTGAAGGTTCTCTAAAGAACCGAAAACGGTTCTGTATCACATTTTAGGGCCATTTTCGATTGTTTTAGAACCATTATTGGTTCTTTAGAGAACCTCTACGGGTTCTCCTGAGAGGACAACTTTAGAACCTTTTTAGAACCTTTATTTCTTAGATTGTATGTTTAAAATAGGAAATTACTTAAGTGTGATCTAACTACACAATAATGGTATTATATAAAACAGTGAAATAACTCAAACATGACATCCTTGTGATTGCAAATCTATGATAAGTTATGAATTAATTGATTTGGGGTACATTGAATAATAAACATGAGTTTGTTGTATAAGAACTATGTTTTATGTAATAAAATAATGAAGAAACATGTTGCAGTACCATGGCATGGTGTATCTAGTCTCTCTTTTTGTGCATTAATTTGATTGATTTGGGCTATTCCAGTTGTAATCCATATACCCCCCTGTGGATGACATGACTTTAATGTTCCACACAGGGAGTGTGAATTTCAAATCGGGTTACCTGAATGGGTGACTCCGTTTGAAATCTACACCCCTGTGTGGTAGATTAAGGTAATGTCTTTCATAGGGGGTGTATGGATTTCAACTGGAATAGCCCTTTGTGGTGACTAACTTTCATCTCATTTTATATCTTTGCATGAATCTGCTAAAGTGATATTAAAATTAGGCATGGTTTGCTTAAATATTATTAATAGAAGCAGGACTTCATGAAGTTATGTTTCATATTCACTTAAGTTATCAACAGTGCTTGTAAGATCAGGGGCCATTTCACAAAGTGTCAATCTATCTTGCATTGGATTTTATGATATGAGATCAATTGCATGTCTTTCTGAAATGGCCTTATGTTGTAGTAAATGTGTCAGTATTTGTATGTAAGTGGTGACTGGGTTTGATTAACCTTTTTTTTAAATCAAATTAGTTAAATGACTTTGATGGTTTGATAAATCTTAGCTTCGAACCAATTCAAATTAATGCCCAGGTTGTAATCTCTTCCAGTGTACCGCTAAAAGGCTCTCCTGAATATCATTTTTGACCCTCCTAAAATTGTCAGTCAGTGGAATAATACTAAATGGTGTCATGGGGTGTTGATAATGAATCCTAATCTCCACCGTACCCTGACACAAGTTCATTTTTGTTTCCATTATCTCCTCAGATATATACAGAGAAAGCAAACCACTTCCAGCTACTACTGATATGTAACTACAACAGCCAAACAAAGGCCAGTATTGGGCTATTCGCTGCCGTAATGCACGTTAGTAACCATTGGTTACTGGTTCAAGCCTGGGCTCATACACCTGTTCCGAATTATGATATGCCATAGGTTTTGTGTTGTGATCATTTCGATCAGTGGTACATAACAAAGAATGTGTGAGCCAGACATGACCTTAATCTCCCACACAAGGGGTGCATATTTCATCCATTCAGGTAACCCAATTTTACACTTCCTGTATGGGTTATTAAGGGCATGTCTTCCATAGGGGGTGTATGGATTACAAACGGAATAGCCCCTTCAGTCTGACGTATTTGGCAGTGTTTTGCCACTGCGGCAGATGTTGCATTTTCGGTTGCCAGCAGCAACATTTGGTTCTCTGTTGTCGACTATAAATACTGGCCTTTATATGGGCATTCTCACTTCCAGGACTAAGGTCTCATTCTTCATTACTGCATAAGAATTGTGCATACTGATGTTTGTGTTATGCAAAACCTACAATGCAAAGTTCATAATCAATGTTCAGATGGCGCTAGTCAAAATTGTGTTATTTTGTTGAACCTATATATCCAGAAATTGAGAATGCTCATATCAGTTTATGGTTTTTAATGGTCTAAATGTTATGGGTGGTTTAGGGTAATTTATCATAGATTGTGAATCCTAAGGCAGTTTCATGGTCACACATACCCGGTACATACAAAATGTTTCATTACATTGGGCCATTTTTTAGTTGGAAGTCTATAGACCCTGCACTACAAGCAGGTTGGACTCATCACCTGTGATGTATGTCTGCAATCATAGATTGAATACATTTCGCCTATTGCATGTTTCCGTCATATGCGGGGAGAGCCTCAAACTGGCAATAGACATGAAGGGAAGCATTACGTAACTTCACGCAATGTTATATGACTGGTTCCCATTCATGTATGCTGCCAGATCGGGGCTCTCCTCGCCTATGGCGAAACACCTTGGTCTGGGGCGGACATTTTATAAATGAATTTAGTAGAGCAGCAACGACACCACTTGCATTACATTCCAGATGTTAAATCTACATCATATGCAAAATTTGAGGAAAAATGAACGAGTCAGTTTTATTTTAGGGCCATTTGTCTATAACTGGTCTTTACATGTAGCCCTATGGAGAGAGTGCCCGTTGAGGGCGCTATAACCCCCATTTTAGGAACAAAAATGTGATTTTAAAAAAACTGACCCGTGCGAATGTTCTAATATTTTCAGAGTATGTAGTATGAACATGTAGAAATATAATCAAGTAGTTGCCCTACCTGCTCTTCTCCGAAAAAATAAAAAGTCCTATACTTCAATGATAATGAAACCTAGGTGGGAACCATGCAGTGGGTGAATACTGCTGTTTACAAAGATACTAATCTTACAGGTGCAAGTGATCAGCATAATATGAATATTCTATAGAATTACGATCCAGGTCTTTATCCCTGTTCTTTTGACATCTATGATTCAATGCCCCGGGTACCGTGTGAACATACTAGTACAGTGTATGGATTTCAACTGGAATAGCTCATTCTGGAAAGTCTCCATTAAAACATAAAAAGACACCTTATTATTAATAAAAGTTCTCACATAAAAGCCAAACTTTTTTTATAGCAGCGACGTTTCACATCTTATCAGGATGAAAAGTCACCTCCCTATTCCAGAATAATACAGCACTAATTTTTTGGCTTTAAAAATATTATCCTGTATAGCCAAATAAATCAGCTTAATCATATAGTCCTTTAGTTCGTTCTAACTAGCAATAAACATTTTGATAGTTTTGCAATTTAAGGGGAAATGGGCACCAAGCACATGATTTCTTACAATATAATTTGTAGTCACAAAATTCAAGGACTTGGCACGAGTCTTGGCATTTAAAATTTGGAGCATAGGCTTTGAGTTTGATCAGAAATTTGATATTTTATGATAATTTCTATAATTGGTTATAAAAGATTGTTATTAGAAAATCAAGTTTTCCAAAAATGGGAATGTATGTCTTGAAATCAGTTTTACGAGTCTTTGGGGTTGATTGTCACAGCATACAAAAAACCCTTAAAATGCACATTCTTGGCCACCTATTGCCAAAAATGGACTAAAAATGAAATTTTGACTTGCAAGACAGTAAGCAACTAAAAAGGATTTGGATTTAGCTATATTAGTGCTGTATTTTTCTGGAATGGCAAGTACAAAGTTTGATAACCATGGATAGAAATATTTGTAATGACAGTTTGATATTACTTGACATTTTGATCAAAAGTTTGAAATTGTGATCAATATTTTGAGATGAAAACTTTTGAGATGGTAGTCGACAAGCTGAAGAGTTTGAAATTGTTTGGTTGTCCTCGACTGACTGACCCTAGGTCTCTATCTGACCCAAAACATTTTAATTTATTTTTAACTTTTACATACCATCGCATTATAATTAGGGAAATGTTGTTTATTTATGTTGAGAAGTAATTTCAGACGACCGACTGACCTCGTCTTCCACAGCCTTAAAACTAGTCCAACCTATTTTTTCTTAGTTACTAGACCATCTAAGACTCAGATCACTCAAGAAAGATTAACCACACCTGAGCACCTACTGGTCGATTGTAGGAATTATTTGGGTTTCCTTCTTGTATATGCAGGGTGATTTACAGATAAAAACGGTCTTCATGGTCGGACTACGAAAAACCTGAGCGCTTGAGAAAATGTAACAAAACTTGATACCCAACCATGTGTGAGGGTTCACTATCCTATATCCAATCCATGCTGGTCCCCTTCTATGTTCTTCACACATGCAGAACAAACATACAGAACCAAAATGACATTGCGAATCAGATGAAGGAAGGTGGTGTTTCTGTAAATGTATATCTACAAATAACTGAATATCTGTTATAAACAAGCCAAATCATCAAATTCTATGTGCTGGAAATCTCAAAAATTTGAAGTTGATGCATAGACATGTGAACATCCATTGTGGTTAAAGAATTAAGTATTATCTTATGCCTATTTATTGACCATGTTGGAAATAAGCTCAAAAATATCCACGAGCCATTGGGGCTGAAAATCTACGGGCCCAGTATTGATGAAGTGGGTATCAAGTCTGATATCAACAGTACGTAGATGCTTCAACAATGTTGATATCAGCAGTAGATAGCTACTTTATCAATGCTGATATCAGCAGTAGATAGCTACTTCTTCAAAGCTGATATCAGCAGTAGATAGCTACTTCATCAATGCTGATATCAGCAGTAGATGACTACTTCATCAATAATGATATCAGCAGTAGATAGCTTTTTCTCCAATACTGATACCAGCAGTAGATAGCTACGTCACCAATGCCGATATCAGCAGTAGATAGCTACTTCATCAAAAAGCTCCAGAAACTAAAGTTCAACTGAAAATGATTTTTGTTCCTAATTTGTCTCTTAAATTTATAGGCCTGATATTGACTGAAATTTTAATTGATTTGCAGTGGTATTTGCCCCTCTGCCCCCCCCCCCCTCCCACACACACACCAGTTATTAATATGTGCATGGGAGCATATAAATTGTTTGAAAACTTTACATATTATAACGATGCAACGTTGAAATAAGTTGGGTAAGCGTAATGATCAGCTCAGCAGAAAAAAAACTGTTCAAACCATTAACAGGCCAACATAATAATGATGCTAATTCAAAACATTTGTGACCGTACACCACGAATGAGCTGTAAATGTCCTCAATTGAATACCTGAGTGGAAGAAGGGCCCAACTCCATCAAAACTGTTTTTGAGATATTAAGAAAAAACTCAATATTTGGAAAAGTTTTATAGGCAGAATGTTTTCATCTTCAGAGAACCTTTAATACATGAACATACAATATTACATACAATCAAAATTATATATAATGTTTCCATGGCAACGGTACAGGTCTTAATACGAGCTGGAGTTGGGCCCTTCTTCCACTAATATACTGCAAGTGCCAGTTCCGTAAGCAGATGTGTTATAAATAGCTACAGAAATTTGGTAATTATCCATTAATTGCACATGTAGAAGCATGTAATATGTTAGCAAGAAAGTTAATTGTAGTGAAAAGCAGATTTCATGGATGAACAAAATTCCAATATTTGTGGAAGATGGGCCCAACTCCATGGAGTTGGGCCTTTCTTCCATGAAAACCATGATTAAGTGTACTTGAAAGACTATTTGGAGAGTTGGTTTTGGCTCATCTTTCACACACAAGGAAGAACAATCTGCTGGCAATAAAATGCTGGGTCTAACTCATTTTTGTAAAAAATTGGAGTTGGGCCCTTCTTCCACTCAGGTATTCAATTGTATTCTGAGTTACAGTGTAAAATGGGCATGAAGGTCGTATTCATAGGTACTCAATTTGGTGCTACGTGTACCTCATTTAATGAGATACACGTAGCACCAAATTGAAATACCTATGAATATGACCTTCATGCCCATTTTACACTGTAACTCAGAATACAATTGAGGACATTTACGGCTCATTCGTGGTGTACGGTCACATTTGTATTTAAGATTTAAAGTACTGAAATAATGGTTTTCAAAATGGAAGTGTTCTAATAATGAAACATAAACAATGGAGGCCAACAATTTATAATTTGATGGGAAAACATACTGGCAACAATCCAATGTTCCTGTGAATTAAATCCTTGAATGGTCAAATTCTTTACAAATATTTTTACATACATGTCAAGTCGTGATTCGTAGCCATGGTAGTAGTGAGCACTACCAGCCGAATTATCAAATTCTAAGAGCTATTTTGATTGGTTAAGAGGGCTATATCATGTATTGAGCCAATCAGAGATATTAAAGAATGCTTAGTGGAGCTGAAGGGGAATAAGCTATTTAGAGTTAAAGTGCTTTTGATGGGTTACTCAGATGATTTTCACATTAGAATTAAAGCCATATTATAACATTTCTGTAAAAATAGATTAGCATTTATTTTCCATAAAATGTTAGTAGGCATGTCACAGTGGCTGCACAATACTTCTGCCACACTGTGCATGCAAGCATAACAGTAAATTGAAAAGCGCGCGCATGAAAGTTGTTCAATTTTGGCAAACATCCATGCCGAAAAATTAATTTCCTCATATGTGCTATTTATCACAATTGTTTGAATTTTTGATATATGGTGTGTGAAACCTTTCTGTGACTACCATCGGTTTTTTTTAAATAAATATCGTTTCGCTTAAGAGCTACTACCTATTTTTATGGATTGTTGAAGATCCTCATAAATCAATAAATATAGGCCTTTTGAAAAATCAAGATCTACCACCATTTAGCTGAAATACTAATCTTTCTAAGCATGTAAATTATTTCCGTCGACAAATCTAATGGCACACTTGAGGAAAAACGATTTGAAACAAAACATTTTTAAGTGAGTTTAAAGGGAGTAATATTCCAAACCACAATAGTTCTGTTATTGTGTGTGTCCAAGGCCACACCATTTTTGTATACGCTGTATAATAGAGGGCTGTTCCGCTTACCGCTTTCTCTTCCCATGTTAATCCAGATAACAAAATGTTAATTTAAGGTCTCATTGCAAATGAATTTTTATTTTTACTTTTCGGATTTGGCTTTGAGCAATGGTGACACATACCATATTTACAGAAAAAAATGAAAATTCTATTCCAGACACCGTCAAAATGTCAAAGTTTGTATATTTTGTATTATATTAAAGTAATTAACTGCAGATTCTTTACTCAACATCATAACAGGTTCATACCTGACAAATTCATGATGAATGAAAAGACTTTCATTAAATATCGAAAAAAAAAAATTACTCATGCCTAATTTACATAATAATATCATGAATACATAATTAGCTGTAATAAGCTAATTTGCATAATTGATTACTTTTTGTGTCTTTTTTGTTACCAATTGAAAGAACTTTGTATACATATGTTTAGGAAAAAAACCGCACCCTGATATCATGTACGGTTTTCTTTTTGGCATCAATTTTGCATATTAATTAGCTGAACTTAGTCATTTTTTGTTATTTAATTTGTCTGAAGATTGGCCGAATTGCTAAAATAGTATATTTGGTTAATTTATTATAATTATTCAATGATATATTTTTAAATTTTGTTTTTTTTAACGAAGTAAAAAAGATAGGCAATTAACCTGTGATACTTAAATTAACGTTGCTTTTTCAAGCAAGTGTCCAAATAAACCTTCAAAATCTCGAAATGTGCCAATTTTGTCATTATAGCAATTTGTGGCAGATTTGCATTCCATTTATGAGCATCTTAAAATTGACACTACGTCACAATGCATTGACCGATTTCAATTCGGTTTTTTGAATTTTGATGCTTTAATAAAGGTCATTCATGTAGAAACATTAAATAACGTGTTTCTGCTGCCCTTATTTTTGAGGTGATATACCTAATGTTAGCTTTTACTGTCAGATATGTCCCTTTTAATTTTGAGCCTAACAAGTTAGGTAAGCATAGAAAATTGAAATTTACTACTAGCGCCCATGCATGTTATTCCCGCCGTTGTAATACGGTACGATCCTCTGGTGTGTGTGTATGTGTATCCCGCACACTGTTTTTGAGGGTGTTCTCCTCAGCAAATGTTATAATATGGCTTTAACTAGTAAGTGGCACTATTTGTAAGAAAGACAGTAGTTATCAGTTGGTTAACATACAAGTTGCTCAGAAAGTTGAGTATGAGCCCAGTTGAATATGTATATTATTAAATAATTAATAATTGATAATTGATATTTTATTGCAAAGGTGGACATTTTATTCTGTTATTATATTATGTGTTCTTATTTTGTATACTTGTGTTTGTATTAAATTTGATTGAGAATTGGAAATAAATATATGTATTGGTCTTACTATTTATGCAAACCTCTTGAATGCTGAATTCATTGACAAGGGCAGGGGCAGGCAGGCATGGCTAGGGAACATTAGTAGTTTGTAAACTATGGACACTGGCCAATGCCGAAATTTTTCATGCAATTATGAGCTCTGATTGATAAATGTAGGTTAATGGATTGTGCCATTGAACAAGATAATTTTGGCTCATAATGAAATAGATTGACCCCTTAATAGGTGACCTTCTTACTCAAAGACCATGACGCCCTATATTTGACAAAGCTATATGCCTTTTTTAATTGGGCTCTTGTGAAATATATAGATGAACCCACGATAGATGACCCTTTTGCTCAAAACCATGACGTCCTGTTTGACAATTAAATCTAGATGCTTTTTAGGCTCATTGTTATAGATGACCCCACGATAGACAACCCTCTTACTCAGAAACCATGACGTTCTGTTTGACAATTAAATCTAGATGCTTTTTAGGCTCATTGTTATAGATGACCCCTTGATAGACGACCCTCTTACTCAAAAACCATGACGTCCTATTTGACAAATCTGGATGCCTTTTTGGCTTTGTTAAAATGATGACCCCGTGATAGATGAGCCTCTTACTCAAAAAAACCTTAATACCTTATTTGACAAAGGTAGATGTCTCACTTCCAAAGGCATGGTTCAAGGATCAATACGGAAACCAATAGCTTGGTGATATGCACTTTGAAGTGGGGGTATTATCATATAATATGGTTGAGTGACTTTTGACCTTAATTCAGGGAAGAATTGAAAACTTTTGCCCGGAGGAAATAACATGTTGAATTGGTTCACCAACGGGGGAATAATAGACAATATTAGTTGTTTTGCAACTATTTCTTTTATATCGTGTTCCTTCTTGGTCTAGTTTAGAAAGGTATTCATAAGCTTACATATTTTTGACTACGCTGCACGTTTCAATGATTTCTGCAGTGAATAATATCTAGCAACTTATATTTATGGGGATCAAAGTAGCACTATTGAACTATACCACAAAACCTGTTCAGCAGCAACTAAACATCCAAAAACAATTGTCATTAACTACTGAAAATATTTGGACAAAGTGTTTAATTATTGGATTGAATTTGGGAACTAAAAAAAAGTTCTCTAAACAGGTGTTCAACTGAGTTACTGCAACATCAACATTGACTGATTGGTTTGTGTAATACGTATGGTCGTATGCACATCATCTACAAAGCTCTCTCAATGACATACTGCGAAATGGCAATGTTTGACATGGTTATTGTAACTGAATCGAGAAGTTCAGAAGAAATACTGGAAGTATTGGATAAAGTCATTACAATATAGTAGGAAAGTTAGTGACATTCTTGAATCGGACTATGTAACTTAATGAACAACTTCTTGCAAGCAGTGCTTGACTTTGACTCAGTTACATCTCTGTAGTTCTATCAAGAAGCTTGCTTCAATGGTTATTTCATCAAGTTCTTGACTGAACCAATATGGTACAGTATTAAGACATTTATTGTAACATGACCATCGATATATAACTGTAACTACTTGCAGAGAAGATCCTAGCAATCTAGTTTCACAGGTTTTCATCAGCACTTAACTCGAACTACTGCAGAGAAGATCCCTACTATAGTAGTCTAGTTTCACAAAGTTTCTATCAGCACAGAACTTGAACTACTGCAGAGAAGATCCCTAGTATAGTAGTCTAGTTTCACAGGTTTTCATCAGCACAGAACTTGAACTATTGCAGAGAAGATCCCTAGTAGTCTAGTTTCACAAAGTTTCTATCAGCACAGAACTTGAACTACTACAGAGAAGATCCCTAATATAGTAGTCTAGTTTCACAAAGTTTCTATCAGCACAGAACTTGAACTACTGCAGAGAAGATCCCTACTATAGTAGTCTAGTTTCACAGGTTTTCATCAGCACAGAACTTGAACTATTGCAGAGAAGATCCCTAGTAGTCTGGTTTCACAAAGTTTCTATCAGCACAGGACTGTGTCTATTAGTTTCACAGAGTTTCATCAGCACAGAACTTGAAAAACTGCAGAGAGCATCCTAGTAGTCTAGTTTCACGAAGTGTCCATCAGCACATAACTTGATCCTAGCATTTTATTTTCACAACATTTCTATCAGCACAGAACTTGAACTACTGCAGAGAAGATCCCTACTATAGTAGTCTAGTTTCACAGAGTTTCATCAGCACAGAACTTGAAAAACTGCAGAGAGCATCCTAGTAGTCTAGTTTCACAAAGTTTCCATCAGCACAGAATTTGAACAACTGCAGAAAAGATCTCGAACAGTGGAGAGAGGAAATCATCCTGTGACTTCAGACAACACAAGAACTTAGATTGCAGCTTTGATTCAAGTAAACATGGCCACAGATTGCGACCAAGATAGGTGCATCTTTGCCCTCAGAGTTAGCTATGTGTTTCTTCAGTTAATGTGGTGTGGACAAAATGCTGTGTGGGCATATACTGGGTAAGTCATCAATATTATCTTATATAGTATGTCCAACCTTTTTTATCCGGCCATGATGAACCAAGCATAGGCCAGTTGAACAGGGGGAAATGCATCCAGTCTGGGGAAATAGCTGGAAATGCACCTAATCGGGCAGTGGCGTGCACAAGGGGGGCAGGGGCACAGGCCCCCCACTTTTGTTGGTCATTCGGGGGAAATCAGTCATTCCCCTGAAATGATTGATTTCACCCGCACCCTACACTCCTAATCAGACTCCATTTGGGGCCGGGGATTCGGGGGAACTGAACAACTTGCCCCCCCCCACTTTCAATGCTCTGGTAGAGGGTGGCTGCAATCCTACTGTCTATGCTGCAATATGCAATGGCAATAGCAGTTAATAACATAAAGAATTTGTTCACAAGAACACAGGGCTGTTAACTTTTCATAATTACTTGGAGTGAGATATTTTCCAAATCGTCATGCTATGAGGCAATGTTTTTTGCGACTAAAGAAATTGTTAGGGCCTGACAACGTGGCAAACAGCCTGGCAAAAACATGCTTGCTCCCCCCATCGGCCTGCCAAAAATTGTTTGCCCACTACCTCGGCCTGCTCAAAGATCTTTGCCGCCCCCCCCCCTCTTTGCACATGCCAAATTTTTGGATCCCAAGTTGCTAAACCTTAACATGATCAAGATATATATTGCGAGCACAGCGTCGCAGCAGGCAAATTTGCATATTTTGGCGTTTTTGTACTGTTTTCCTAAGCCTTTTTAGAACGCTTTATTTAAAAGCCCCTGGGTGTGTGCCAAAAATCGCTTGTTCTCCCCCTCTTGGCTTGCCAAAATTGCTCCCCCCACTCGGCTGACCAAAAATTATTGCCCCCTCCCATTTTTTTTTTTTTTTTGCTAGAGCACCCAACAATTTAAGAAAATGTGAGGGAGGGGGTAGATACAAAAACATTTTCTCAAATTATCTTTTTTCGTTAGTAACTACTTTTAACCATATTGCTATTGCAGTTGCAATACAACATCGTCCAATGCTACCAGAGATGCAAACATTGAAAAAACTGCTAAAACATGCCTTATTTTCACTAATTGTGATATTTTACTATCGTCATGATCATGGCATAAGAAAGTGCCCAAAATCTTGAGACACACAAAATGCCTGAGAGTTAACAGCCATACCACTGTGAAACACATTTTCCCTGTTTTCGAAGAAGATTTAATCCCTTTATTGATTTTAACCAAATAATAACCGTGATCTAAGCTTTCTTATGTGTATGTTTCATTATGTTTAGATCAAAATTAAAAAAGGCCTTTTGATGCACCCATAAATAAACATTGGCCCAAATATTGTAAGATGACAATATGTATTAGACAACTTGTATTTTAATGTAATTGGGTTTTTTTATAATCCAGGAATGAAACCATTCTTTGTACCAATCTGACCCACATAGACCTGACCCAAGTTCCGTCGATACTCATCACTGCAAATGTGTCAGATCCATGCAACATATCGGTGACTGCCCCATCTGAGAAAGGTTTACAACTGGACATTGTGCAATCGTCTAACTGGTATGTGTACGATTATTTCTACATCAAGACAGATGAGCAGGAGGAATGCTGGGGTGACAAAGATCTTGTAGCCTTCAGAGGACAACCAGCATCACCTTGCAGCGTCAGATTCGCTAGTAAGAACTTTCAGATTCACATTAAGACATTTGTTGTTATTAATGTATCGATTCATTCAATAAAAGATAAGAACATAAATAAGAACCAAACAGATGAAACTGAGTACTAACACTCTTGGTGTAACAAAAATAGTTATGATTATTGTGGTATGTTAGAAAGTTACGATAGTGTATTCACTGTGAGCCCATATAATATATCATTTGATCAAATTTTGGCCAACAATAATGCATTGAGCATTGCATACCATCTTCATTCATTAGGATCTATACCTGACTATGTGTACATTACAGAATTGCCTATTGTTCCCTCTCATTGCCAAAGCCACATTTACCATAAAAAGATTGAAACCAATTGTTTATCAACATCAACAAACACAAGCACCATTCTGATATATGAACAAATCAATGACCCATCTGTTCCTATTGCATTAAATGTCTCAAGGAGAAATGTAGTTTACATTTCTTCTGGAGCATTTGAAAGCCTTCCCCCAATCCAATACCTACTTCTTCCCATGGAAGAAAGAGATAAGAAGGAACCACAACGAACGCATTCACTTTGTCCACTCCCTTTACCGACATTTAGTTGACATTGTTATTCATGAGGATCTACTTTGATCAATACCCCGCGTTAAATAGGTGATTGGTATTGTATTCCATGTATTTACATGTCTTCTGGAGCGTGTGTGAAGGATGATTTGAACTAACGACCTTCCGTGCAAGCACCCTATAGGATTTTCTCTGGTGACGTGATCATCGGTCATTGATGGCCTACATCTTTTTCTTCTCTTTTGCCCAATTTTTCCGAACTTTGATGACTTTTTTCTCAGAGTTGGCAGTCTTTGGCACTGAAACGAAGTTAGCTAGTTACGATTATACACATATAAACTATTAAATTAAACAGGTTTTATGTACCGGACTCAACCGAACATTGTGCATTATTTAAGAACATTTTACATCTATTTTTCATCGAAAAAAGTCACCAAAATCTTACCTTATTTGCTAAAGATGAAACTCAGCAAAAAAACGGCCGATTTTGATTACCTTTTCGATGTTTTATAGGACATTTTCTACACAACACGATCAAGAAAATAGTTTGACTGTAGATCCCAAAACAAAGCTACTTTACATGTTCAGAGCATCAGTGAAATTCCATAATCTTACTTCTGGGTAGCGTTTGTTTGTTCGTGGATGGGTTTGTTATAAATTTTTTCCAGTAATGATTTCGCCAAGCATCGATCGCGGTAAATGGATCATACATAAAAGGAAGTATCATTGATAGCTTTTCTTTTCATGCGTCAATAGGTAAGCGGATTAAAACTTGGCCGATCGAAGTCGTTGTGGTTCCTTCTCATCTCTTTCTTCCATGTTCTTCCATATAACAAAATAAAAGCAATTGACGGAGTATTTCATGGGCTTCATGCATTACAAATACTTGACCTCAGTGGGAACAGAATAGAGAGTTTACCAAACAGTGTGTTTTTAGGTCTTCAATCCCTGCAGCAACTCTATTTACAGCGAAATGTTCTATCTGAACTGGCTCCCCCATTATTTGATAGTCTTTGTAATTTAACAGTATTAGACCTGGACGAGAACCTACTTACAAAGCTTGATGTCAACCTGTTTCAAGGTTTACATAGACTCTCTATTTTATCATTAATTACAAACAAACTAAAAGAATTAAAACCTGGTCTATTTGATAGTCTTAGCAATTTGACAGAATTATGGCTGTATGATAATCAACTGGCAAAACTTGATGTCAGCCTTTTCCAAGGTTTGCATAAATTGTCTGTATTAGAATTACAAAGCAACCAAATAAGGGAATTACAACCTGGCATATTTGATAGTCTTGGAAATTTGAAACAATTAATGTTGTATGAAAATAATCTGACAGAGATTGATGTCAGCCTTTTCCACAGTTTGCATAAATTGTCTATTTTAGCAATACATAAAAATCAATTAAGAGAATTAAAACTGGGCATATTTGATAGCATTGGCAATTTGACAGAATTATGGCTGCATGATAATCAACTGACTAAACTTAATGTCAGCCCTTTCAAAGGTTTGCATAAATTGTCTATATTAGCATTACATACAAACCAACTAACAGAATTAAAACCTGGTCTATTTGATAGTCTTGGCAATTTGATAGAATTGTGGCTGTATGAGAATCAACTGACAGAACTTAATGTCAGCCTTTTCCAAGGTTTGCATAAATTATCTATCTTAAATTTGCACACAAACAAACTAAAAGAATTAAAACCTGGTCTATTTGATAGTCTTGGCAATTTGACAGATTTAGAGCTATATCAGAATCAACTGACAGAAATTAATGGAGGCCTTTTCCAAGGTTTGCATAAATTGTCTATCTTAAATTTGCATACAAACCATCTAACAAAATTAAAACCTGGTATATTTGATAGTCTTGGCAATTTGACAGAATTATGGCTGTATGAGAATCAACTGACAGAACTTAATGTCAGCCTTTTCCAAGGTTTGCATAAATTGTCCATATTAGCATTACATACAAACCACCTAACAGAATTAAAACCTGGCATATTTGATAGTCTTGGCAATTTGACAGAATTATGGCTGTATGATAATCAACTGACTGAACTTAATGTCAGCCTTTTCAAAGGTTTGCATAAATTGTCTATATTAGCATTACATACAAACCAACTAACAGAATTAAAACCTGGTCTATTTGATAGTCTTGGCAATTTGACAGAATTGTGGCTGTATGGGAATCAACTGACAGAACTTAATGTCAATCTTTTCCACGGTTTGTATAAATTGTCTTTCTTAGATTTGCACGCAAACAAACTAAAGGAATTAAAACCTGACATATTTGATAGTCTTAGCGATTTGACAGCCTTAGAGCTGTATGAGAATCAACTGACAGAACTTGATGTCAGCCTTTTCCAAGGTTTGCATACATTGTCCGTCTTATCATTGCATACAAACCATCTAACAAAATTAAAACCTGGCATTTTTGATGGTCTTTACAATTTAACAGCTTTATGGCTGTATGAGAATCAACTGACAGAACTTGATGTCAACCTGTTCCACAGTTTGCATACATTGTCTATCTTAGCATTGGATAGAAATAAATTAAAAAGAATTGAACTTGGCCTATTTAATGAACTGTCACAGTTGGCTTTACTTACTCTTAATGATAATTTAATTTCAACTCTTGATTCTGGATTGTTTTCTACATTAATTGGATTACAACGGTTGGAACTGGACAATAACAATCTGAACACTTTAGAGCCTGGGGTATTTAAGTCTCTCGGCAACTTGACACAGTTGTGGCTGCACTACAATAAACTGACTCAGCTAAGCAGAGATATGTTTCAGGGAGTATATAATCTGGAGTATCTTACCTTAGGTGAGAATGAATTAACAAATCTTGAGTCTTTCTCATTTCAACATTTAATTAGCTTACTCTGGCTAGACTGCAGCAATAATAAACTTGTGTATGTCCAAAAAGATGCATTCATGCACACATCAAACTTACAATTAGTTGACCTCAGGTTAAATCCTCTTGGAAAGCTAACACACGAGTCCTTTAGTGAACTAGGAAATAACACAATACTATCAGTTGATTCTCCAGCAGTTTGTAAGTGTATCATTCATGAAGATACTGGTCCCCTTTGTGCTGCTGAGAAAGATTTGACCCCATACTTATCTTGTAAAACATTGCTATATAGGGAAGTGATCAGAGTGACAGTGTGGATACTTGGTTTGTGCACAATTATTTCAAATGTTGTAGTTCTAATTTGGGGATGTATGCAATTAAGAAGCACAAACAGAGATGAAATAAAACAAAAATTACTAATTGTTAACCTGGCTGGTGCAGACCTTCTCATGGGATTCTATTTGCTCATCCTTGGTGCTGTTGACCAACAATATGGTACATATTTTCCATTGCATGCTGAAAAGTGGAGGACAAGCTCGTTATGTAAATTTGCTGCTGTATTATCTGTTTTATCAAGTGAAGCATCTCTATTCTTCTTGACGCTAATTAGTCTCGATAGGTTCTGGGTATTTCAAAATATCACAAGATTCACCAGGCAAGGCTTGCTACCTACTCGCTTGTCCAAAATAATTGCAACAACGACAATTTGGATGTTAGCCATTGCACTGAGTACTATACCACTAGGCTTAGGAGATGAAGACTTTGAGTTCTCACAAGTTTGCATTGGGTTACCTTTGGCAAGACGTATCGAGTTTTACACAGAAAGAGATCCTCTTTCCATCTATCTAACTGACCCTGACAGAGTAAGCAATGTTACAATTCAAACGCTGAACCAAACAGGAACGAATCTAGCAACATACTACTCCATCAGTTTATATCTAGGGCTCAATCTTTTTTGTTGTATTAGTCTAGCAATTTGTTATATTTCTACATTTTTTACTGTCATACACACACATACTGTGGCTCCGATGAGAATGAGCGTCTCTCGCTGGAGAAGAGAAGTAAGAATGGCCCTGAAGATGGGAATCATCGTTCTTACAGATTTTATGTGCTGGATGCCGATAATAATCCTTGGAATTCTTGTCCAAACAGAGTACACAAAATTGTCCCCAACAGCATACGCATGGGTTATAGCATTTGCCTTACCAATCAATTCAGCTGTGAATCCATTTTTGTATGCAATAGGCCAGATAGTGTCAAACACTTTAGATCGTAGAGAGAGAAATCGAAATCAGAGAAATAAAATAACTGTTCCAATTGCAGAAACAAAGCTTTGATTCATTGTGGAAGTAAAATTTATAACACAATGACAAAGTCACTCTGGGTTACAAGCTGCTCATATGGTTTTTCTTCTGATGTATTTGAGCTTGCATGTTGTGATTACATGGTTATATGTGTAATAAAGTATGCACAAAAAGTAACTCAGCTGTTATAAATACGCCTATAGATTCAGAACTAATAATTGTTTTGACAATATTTCAACATAGCGAGAAGGATGATTTATTTACGCGCATTTTGATACCCCATTCGTCAAATGTCGTTCAATATTAACAACACAGTAGTGCTTTTACCGAAAAATACCCGAATTTAAAAGTTGCCGTTTACAGCAATCAATGGTTATAATGCCAGCACTGTAAACACGTAAAGCCCGCCATTATCTTCGCGCTTACTTCAAATCAATACAAATAACTGCAACTTTTAAATTGGGGTATTTTTCTTTCAAAATACTGCTGTATTTTCAGTATTGAACAAAATTGGACAAATGGGGTATCAAAATGCGTAAATAAATCATCATTCTGTTTATGTTGAAATATTGTGAAAACAATTATTAGTTCTGAATCTATAGGCGATTTATAACAGCTGAGTTACTTTTTGTGCAGACTTTAGATTATTCTTATCTAGTAAGGCGGTCACCGGCCGTCTTTCACGGTTTGTAAAAACAGAAGAATTTTTGGTTTGGGTGGTTGGAGGAAGATTTACCTTTTCGGTAAATCCCATAAGCCTTTGCAGATGACCTCTGATGTCGTCTCGCTTATGCGCACATCATTACGGCGCACTTCACAGCTTTCAAATACACAGTATAGTAACAATGCTCGCTAAACCATGTGCACATTGGTGTGCCGTTAATGACGACATCTCAGGTCTACCCGCAAAGGCTTATGGGATTTACTGAAAAGGTAAATTGTCTCCTTCGAGGCTTCGAGAATACTTGGCTCATGAAAGACATCACTCAGTATACTCAGAGAAAAAGAAGATAGAGAAGCGACACTCCGTACAATTAACGTGCAAACGGCCTATACCGATGTGAGGACAGAAAATGTGAGTCTCGGGCGTGGGCCAGACTGTATGAACGACGAGTGTCAGAACCACATAATTAACTGGTTGTGTAGGAGACTAGCACGAGAGTCACATTTTCTGTCCTCTGCTGACCTCCGGAGTGTCGCGGTCCTGGTGTACTTTGCTTCACCTCAAGTTCAGTAGTGACGTAGGTGCGTATTTCGCTGGTCCCAGTTTTGAATCACATGCATAAAGCACAGTGCATAAATGCACGCGTACAAGGCGATTTGATGGCACATACACTTGCGTCACTAACCGCAAAAAAGCTTTGACATCACTACCAAACTCGAGGTGAACCAAGGTAGGTGCAGTACAGCCTGAACTTGTGTCGTCCAGCATGTAAAACCAACAAATCCATAAATAGAAGCAAAATTTACTTTGAAGATGGCAATTTCCACATTCTAAAAAAAATGATTACGAGTCATCCATTGAAATAGTAGTGTTTTTTTCCAGAACTTAAGGGCTCAAATCATGCATTCCCAGCTTAATTCACATTCGAATGCACTGGGCCTTAAAAGTGTCAAGTCAGGTGTCCCAACAATAGATAGCATGGTGTATGTTTTTGTAGTAGAAATATTATTGTTGAATGCACTTTTGTATAATTTGTTTATAAATAAATACCTGCTTCAGGGGTCAAATTAACCAAATTAGCAAGTAAGAAGTAGTTCCAATGTGTTGTATTTGTCTAAAACTTTATAAAATAAATGTTAAAAAAAACTGACTATTGCTTGTGCTCATAACACCTTCTTGGTACATTTTTATACCTTTCCTTCCCTGTCACATATTGTGTCATGTGTCTGTCAATAGACCCCCTTTTTCTTTTTTGTAGAAATTTGCACCAAATCACGCATTTTGAACACTTTTTACATTTTTGTAGCAATGGTAGCTTCAAACTGGCAAATATTTGCTAAATTTTTGCCCATTTTTCATGGTCATACCCAATTTTTAGCATTTCCATACATAATGGCCCCCATTTTCTTGGAGCTGCCACTGAATGACACCCTTTTTTTGACAAAAATCGACTCCAATAGATGTATAGTAAGTATGTCACAGGTTCGTCACTTTCATATTCAAGTGCCCCCCACCCAATATATGGTCTTCAGCTATCTATTTATTTTTTAGAGGAAGATGTTTAGCGTTTGTAACATTCATTTCATAATTTGACAATTTGCAAGTCATGTGTTTTGTGACATTGTTTACGGTATCTTTTCACCTTGCAAGTCCAAGTTACACCAAGCTATAGGCTACAGAAAAATTTAAATTATTTGATATCAGGACATTCCTCGTTTTCAAAATGCAATTCAATGTGTCTGATGTGCTCTCAGGTCCCACAATAAATACATGAAAACGTCGCTATCCCAACTCTTAAATGTTTTCTACTAATTTCTATTCAGTTTATTTTATTCAGTTTATTTTTAAAAGCCCATCTACTAATTTACCTTAAATGTTTATTTTATCAGTTATTAATCATACTGATGAAGTGTGCGAATTGTGGAGGACGAATAAACAGAAAAACTAATAAACAGAGAAATTAAGAAAGCTCAAAACATTAACAGATGACCAAAAACCCGTAAATTGAAAGAGCAAGTGAGAGGGGTAGGAGAGGAGAGAAGAGGGGAAGGAACTTCAGATTGCAGAGGAGAGGGTGAACATGTGAACATAATGTACATAATTTCCTGTGGACACCCCACTGGCTACACCGCAGGCCCGCAACATCATCAATGGCATTACTAGCATGGTGATTTGCAAGTCTGGAGTCTTTTAAAAAAGTGTCACATTAATGTGGACCAGTTTAACATTAAAGTTTTTAATTTGAGTTTGGACCTGTTGTAAGCCTATCCTGCGTATTAAAATGATTACGATATGAGAGACATGAGCTAGAGGGGTGCTTGACCACTTCAAACACTGCTGTTCCATGTAACTTTTTATCCAGCCTAATTTCCCTTCCCCTCACCTCTCCTTAAAACTTAATTACAAAATAAAGTGGTCATAGATGGAGAATTTTGTTCTGCTCTCTTTTGTTCTATTTTAAATTACCCCATTCAGCATGATGCAACTTCAATTTCCTCCAACTTCAATGAAAAAGAGAGCTTTTCAAAAGTGACAAAAATTTACATTGACTTTTACCTCGAACCACACAGATTTTGAACACAGTTGAGTGAGCGTTTATCTGTCAGGCTGTAATGAGCCTGTATCTAAAGGCAGGGGTAATCGCCTTGAAGGAGGAAATATCCGAATTGGTCACTTTTTAAACTTTACCTTTTGACATTCAAATAGCTATAGGGGAATAAAGTTGCATTGTGCTGAATGAGGTATCAAAATATGCAGAACAAAATACACCATCTATCAACCACTTTATTTTGCAATTTAGTTTCAGTGTCACTGAATAGATTCATCATGTTTGTATATCACCAGATTGAATAAATTTCTTGTGCACAAAACTAGGTCAATAGACATCTTCAGAATGATGATCGTAGATCCTCACACTTCTGGTTTGCCGGATCTGTACTGATACTTTTTACAGGCAGTATACGTTATCAATGCTGATATCACTAACTTGCTTCATCAATACTAATATCAGCTGTATTAGACAACTCCTTCACTAAATACTGAACATCAGTTTCTTACAAGTCTTGTTTTTTGTTTTCTAGTGCACACCTTCATATAATATTGGGCTATTTCATTTAAAATTCATACTACCACTGTGCAAGATTTTGGAAATATCTTCCACAGGAGGAGTATGAATTTCAAATGGAATGAACACATTAGGCAATTCCATTTGAATTTGCTACACCCTCTGAGGAAGATCCAACCTGAATTTTCCACAGACGGAGGGTGAGTTTGAAATTGAGTTGGTTAATGTGCTAATTCCATTTGAAATTCGTACTCCCCCTGTGGGAGATATTTCCAAAATCTTCCAGGGGTAGTTTGGATTTCAAATGGAATAGCCCATTTACCCTAGGTCTAAAATTGAAATTGTTTTATGCATTGCTAGATGAAACATTAAGATTGCATTTTTCCCATTGGTGTTGATGCATATCATTGTATTAACCCTAACACCCAAAAATACCACAGAATACCACAATGAAAAATTCAGCGCATGTGTGAATCCCAGGGTCTGCGATGACGCAATCACCCTAAGTGTTATTATGCTCACGGAATTGCTGCCCGGGCGGCGATAACCCATGTAGCTACCGGTCCGTGATCGTGTGGTTGGCATGCGGGGGTCAAAGGTTCGAATCCCGGGGGTGCCAAGTGACTTCTTTCTTCATCTTCTCTCCTTTTTCGTATCTTCTTTAACTTCCAATATCAAAAAGCAGGGTTAAGTGTTAGGGTTAATAAAACTTTATACAAATGACTCTGAGTGACCCTTTTCACTAATGTATTTATTGATTTGTACTAATGATCTTTGTACTAATGAACTTCATTATTTACCTGACTTGTCTGTATTTACCTTCATTATCACTTGGATCAGGCATATACCCGCATATCAATAGTTAAACATACTAATTCAAACAGTCAAAACACGCAAACATAATTTCATATCTGGTCATCCTCATATAATACGACAAAGTCTCACTCCCTGATACTAATATCTAACAAAGAGAATTAAGATCTCTATTTCTTGTGATGTAACTACAACAGTTGCTAGGAACCAAAGTTACATGATTGAGATTTAGCCATTTATGAAATTAAACTTTGTACTATAGATAGTGTAAAATTTTTATCAGAAGTAAACTTTAGAAAAGTAGATAATTTGGTGATAGGTAGAAAAGTTATTTTTAAAATAGCAGATACTGTTTCATTTCATTATAACTTGGCACTTATGCATCTGCAAAACTGTCGGGTTTAATTTAATTTTCAACGTATAATGGCAGCTTCATATATTTCAAGTGCTGAAGATGAATTATCATGTCCGCTGTGTGTGGAGTTATTTGTGGATCCAAATACACCCAAACAGTTGGACTGTCCGCATGTGTATTGCCAAAAATGTCTCGCAAAAATGGTGAAAGGTGTATGTGTAATTACATGTCCAGAATGTCGTGTGTTAACAAGAGTTCCTCAAAAAACGCCAGTTAGTGAAGGTGGTGTAGCAGCTTTAAGGACGAGTATTCGATTGCGCAACTTGGCAGAAAATCATCTTAAACATATTCATCAGCTTATGAGCGACCCATCGTCAAAAGAAACAGCAAAGACAAAAAGCAGCGTACCAACATGTGAAGTTCATGATGATGAAAAACTGCATTTCTACTGTGTCACATGCAAAGTGTTGGTGTGTCAGGCTTGTGGGTTCTTAGATCATGATAAATCTACTCATGAAATAAAAGGAGTGAAAGCTATCTATGCAGAAAAACAGCGACACATGAAGGACAAAATTAAAAGTGCAAACATTGAAGCAAAGAAAATTGAGCATTCAGTTCAACAAGTTTTGAAATCCACAGCTGAAACTGAACAAGAAATTGATCATGCCATGGAAGTTGCTGTAGCCAAGGTGACTGAGAGCGGGAAAGCACTGAAAACTCAGTTAAGAGAAGTGAGCCAAAAGCAGAAGAAGGAACTGGACAGAGAGAATCAAGCTTTGGGGAATGTGATAGCGGAAGCAGGCAGAGTTATGGAAAGTGCAACACCTTATGAGTATGTGACTAAGCATGATCAACTTGAAAAAAAGTTTCAGGCGATACACTTGGGTGGAAAAGGCACAAAGGAGGTAGACCCTGCAATGCAAGCTACAACCTCTTATAAGTTTGTTTCAGAGCAAGTTGCTGGTTTGGGCAAACTTGTACCTGTAAGGAAAGTAAAACTGACTCAAGTTATTAATCTAGTTGAATATGCCAGAGGCAGTGTCAGTGGGCGCAATGGTGTTTTAGCTGTTTGTCAGGAGATGATCGAGAGGGTACAAATTTACCTTAAAAAGACAGGTGGATATAAGCATGAATTTGATCTGAATGTGGAAAATGCATGTGATGTAGCAGTGACTGGTAATGGAAAGTACATGGTTGCCACACCCACATCTATTGAAATGTTTGGTCCTAGAGGAAAGCATGAGAGCATCTTCTATGAAACAAAGGGCAGGGATGATGTTACGGCCAAGAGGAGTGTCACTACTGACATAGCTAGAATGACATCTATTGCTGTGCTATCTAATGGCAGAGTAATAGTTGGAAGTGAAGATAAAACTCTTGTTGTTTTTGCTCATAATGGAAGAAAACTGAAAACAATTGACCTATGTTATGTACCCCAATGCCTTACTGCTATGAAAGGCTCACAGGTTGCATTGTGTGATCCGAGAGGCTTGCAAGCATGGGATGAGCCAAGTAAATTGTGTGTGTTGAATGTGGATACATTAATGGTCCATCATAGTATTGATATTCCAGATATAAGATATGTGTGTTATGATGAGGTATCTGATTGCTTGATGATTGGGAGTCAAATACTGGGTGGGACTGGGAAGATACATCAATACTGTGCGAGTCCTTGGAAATTGATTACAACATTTGACACTGGTAAAGATATTCCAGCAGCCATGACCTTTACAGATACAAATGACCTGGCTGTTCTTTTTGGAAATCCTGATACCATGGATAATATCGAAAGGGCCTTGTCTCTAATTTACCACGACAGAGGAAATGAAATTCAACTGTATAAGTGCATTGGCTAAACAGGAAAGAGAGCATTGAATGACTGGTAGAAGTAATATGCTATATGTGACGTGTCATGTCAAAATCAGACACTTTTGGGCAGGTTATAAATTTTGAGGTTCTTAAAATTAGTGTTGTAGTCGAGTCCTCGTCATCTGAGTCCGAGTCCAAGTCCTTGGCGTCCGAGTCCAAGTCTGATGTCCGAGTCCGAGTCCTCAATGTTCGAGTCCGAGTCCGAGTCCTTATGTCTTCACCAATGCTTTATCAACATAGGCCTATAAGCTCCTATAACTTAACCAGAATTTTAGTTCTATTCTATAATCTATACATAATTTGCTAGTCCCACCTAGCATGCCTATTGTTTTGGGGCTGTGCAATAATTATGCAGAGCCCGGGGAGGAGTGAAATGCTTATCCCCTCTTAGCCTGCCAAAAATCACCCCCCCCCTGGCCTGCCAAAAATCTTTGCACCCCTCTGCACAAGCCATTTTTTTGGGATCCCAATTTACAAACCTTACGCTCGTAAATGGTTTAGATATTATGTTGCAAACGCAGCGAGCAGGAAAATTAGCATGTACGCGTTTCCGTACTGTTTTCTAAGCCTTTTTAGAGCGTTTTACTTGAAAGGTGCCCCATATGTGCCAAAAATTGCTTGTTCCCCCTTCTCGGCTTGCCAAACATTTGCATCCACCATCCATTCACATGTAAAGGTGGTACGGGTAGCCTATGTGCGGCGGTCAAGGGTCCCTTTTTTAGGCTCTCCGGCAGTTCCTTAAGACCCACATTTACATCATGCAAATCCTAACACTCTGAAAATTGTAGCTCTTTAGCTCAAATTTGGAAACATTTTGAATTTGTTAGCTCCAATGCCTGTATAATTTGACCCAATTTTAGTTCACAGACCACCACAAAAATGTTGAAATTTTAGTTCATCAAGCCCCTGTTTTGCTCCCAAATCAGTTCTTAGTTCCTAAAGTTCGGCCAAAATTTAACTTGAGTGTCCCAGGGTATTATTATTCATGTACATTCTAGACTTGCGTCAAACAAAGCAGTCATGTCAAAACAAACGGTTATGATTACAATCCCTTTAACCAATTAAGATATAACTGAAAGCAATCTTGCTTTTGGTTGTACTTTTATTTACAAACTGAATTTAGTTTAGAACTGAGTCCGAGTCCAAGTCCTTAGCCTCCGAGTCCAAGTCCGAGTCCTTGAAAAAAGGACTCGAGTTCGAGTCATGAGTCCTCCAACACTGCTTAAAATATATAGAGATATTTTGCTCCATAACGCCATTTTCGCCAATGAAATCGCACATTCCTTAGCGAAGATAATGAGTTTGTAAGTTATGGTAATATAAAATTGGAAATTGAGATATCGGCCTTTAAAAATATTATTGACAATGTTGAGAGTAGGAACTACCTTGAAAAATGTCTAAAAAAATACAAGATGCCAGTTATATTCCGGTTTGAAACTATCAGACAATATTTTTAACATATAATAACATCACAAATGTGATTGGACACTACGAATGAGCCGTAAACTTGGCAAATTGTATTCTGAGTTACAGTGTAGAATTTGCGTGTATATCGTATTCATGGGCATCTCAATTCGGTGCGACAAGTATCTTATCAAACACTGTTTAAACCAATCAATAATCCTATTGCTGAAGAGGATAATAAGCTTCTACCTATTTCTATAGAAATAGATCTTGTCTTTGTTTGCTTTGGCTAAATCCTGTTCAAGTGGTGGATAACAAAGCATTGTATTTTGTCTAGGTATATATAACCAACAATTAACAATGAGAGGACATTCCTGAACCTCGTTGACTTGGGGATGATTTGAAATGACCGCCAAGTATGACTGTTTGATATTTATTACCAGAAACGTGGAAAAAGAGACACACATAGAACCGAAAAACAAAGGTACAATTTTGTTGAAGGAACAACAAACCATAACCCCGCTTCTGGATATCGTTTGAAGTCAATTGATATACCATTTTAAAGCTTATGATTTATATTTTCTAAACACGAAATAAAACAAAATTGACCGGGGGCTGAGTTTACGGCTGATTCGTGGTGTCCAATCACAAATTCGCAACAAACCCAAATTGTGAAAAAATCACCCTGGGCAGATTTTTGGCTATTTCTCCATTTATAATTACGATCCTGCCCAAAAGTGTCTGCTTTTGACATGACACGTCACATATTTATCAGCAGTAGATATCCACTTGAGCAACATTGATATTACTGGCGTAGCCAGGGGGGTTATAGCCATCTAATGACAACCCCCCCCATCATGGTCGTCGGTTCATCATATATTGAAGCCTGTCGGAACACTAAGGGTATTTGTTTAATAAAATTGGGTCAATGGTAGACAAATTAGTGTGCACTGCTAATGCAAAGTGATGAAATAATGAATACAAGCAGCCCAAATACTTCCAATATTGGATGTGACCCTTTATTTTTGCCTGCTGATGTATAAACCTAAAAGAATGTAAAATAATTTTGGAAAATTTCTCTCTTGAGTCTTGTGCAAAGTTGTTAAATATCTGAACCACTGTGTAACATCATTGCATTCCTTTCAACAATGAAAACAAGTTATAGATTGTCTAATTCAACAACTCTTCCTATATGTTTGTACAGGAGCCAACCACTGATGAATCCACACTTTTACAGTAGGTTATACACAAATGCAATCGCCCTTACGTGTTACATGTGAGCGCGTAAAATTTGTTATGCCTGAAACATGTGTGCGTATACACGCTTGCAAGTTAAATTCAGTATTTTGGAGATAGCGGCTAAATATTGCCATTTTATTCTATAGTTTTCTTGCTGATATCAACAGAGTATTCACTGATCGATTTGTCAGGCTGAGTAGTAATGATTAACTGACATTCCTCATGAAATAATCATGTGAATTATACATGTATGATATTTAGCTTGTTTTCGTCGTTGAAAGGGATTGCATGGTTTAAATACTGCAATAAAACTAGAGCGAAATAAAACAACAATGTGTCTTTTTTAAGAAAAGGGACAAATTTTGTCTCAGCCTCCTGGTATTCTGACTTTAAAAGTTGGCACTTCAGCCACAAAGGTTGAGGGAAGTGTGAAAAATGCAATTAAAAAACTCCACATCGCTGTTTCTGACATTAAAAAAAATCAAGTGGTAGTGTTTTTGTCAAAAGCTGACAATCTTTAATTGTGGCTTTTTATGATTAGGAGATCATTTCTTTTTCCGGTCCATTGCCACAGGCCACAAATAATAATGTTTATATTCTTATTATATTATTAATGTATAGCGGGAAAATTTGTTAATTTGCGCTTAATAACTGTTTGTACTAGATGGCGAACAATTAATATCGCAAAAATATCACTCTTTACAATATCCTTAAAGACGGAATCTAATTTCACACATTCCTGCACCTCAATGACAGCCATAGCTGGGTTCCTGTCGGCTCCATCCCACCTGAAATGTAAAATGATACAGACTAGGCGGAGAATTTAAACTGCATTCCATCACCCATGTTTTATGTAGACAAAAAAATGGTGAAAGTTTATAACACAATACAGTTTAAGGCCAGAGTAATGGAAGACACATTCGCTCTACTGACCGAATTTGAGATTTTTGATATTTATCAACACTAAGATGTATTCTTTAACTTGAAACTGATAAATTACAACTTGCTAATATTTATTCGTATTTTTGCTTGATTTATTTCACTCTTTTCAAATCTAAAAAGTCACATGGCTCAAGACAGCTTAGTAAATTGGCGGAAATAATGAGTCAGAAATGCTTGCGAATCTGCGAAATATTGTGATTACTGGCAGCGATCACGCGTCAAGCGTGACGCTGGCGCAACTCTGCGCGTATGTCCAACGAGTCAAAGGCGATTCGGTATGTTGTTCACGCCAGCAAATGTGGTGTAAACAAAACAAAAAATTTGCAGTCAAAATGGCACTAAGATTTTTAATTATTTTGAATTTTGACGCACTGAAAGCAGACATTATAGATTCATTGGTGCAAAAAGATGCATATTTAGACCATGCACCAGATACAGCTTTTACAAGTGTGAAAGTCTTACCGTTTTAAAATTTAAGGACGTTTTGTGCAGAATTTTGACATTTTTTACTAAAACGTCGATTTCTCAGAGTTCACTTTTGACAATATTACGCGATTTCTGTGACAAGATAACTCGAAAAATATGCAAGCAAAGGGTAAACTTTTTGCACTATCCTTTAGAGTACATCAAAGTCTAGGGAAGGTTTTTTTATTTTTTCAAAATATTTGTTTTAAACAAAAATATACACCATTATGTGCAATTTTAGCTTAATAGAGTGACAAAATGGCTTTTTTCACATGTTTTTTCAATATTTCAAAAAAGAGACGAATTTCAAAAAATAAAAAACCTTCCCTAAGTTCATGTCTCTTCTTCATGAAAAGCTAACTAATTTTTTTTTTACTCCGAACGGATTTTTTTCTAAGTTGTCACAAAAAAACTGGGGTAAAAAAGTGAATTTTTGTGATTTTCTCAAAAACTTGAGATTTTTGAACAAATCTGACGTCACCATGGGATTCCTTGAATCATTTCCTTTCCAAAAATGTATAGTTTTATATACTTTGGACATACAATTCAGAAATAATGAAGCTCGAAAAGGTCCATGTTCTCTCCCATTACTCTGCCCTTAACATCGATTATAAACGGCTTTAATCCACCCAATTGGGCAGTCACATCATCAGTTTGGTGGGGAAGGGACCCAGTATAATAAATAGCCAAATGAATTCTGACCATCACTTGGCTGTTGGATTCGTCTATACATAGCTGCAGTTTTAACTTGTTTTGTATTTGTATACTTGCATGCAAGAATTTTAAATAAAAGTGTGTTCTATTGGACATTTTACGCTTCCTGTCATTTGCACCAGTACCATCCCAAACTCAGATAATTGTCAGCACATAAGGCCTATGTAATGAAAATATTAGTTTCCCGTCACCTGCCGACAATTTGACCTTAACTTTCATTATTTTCAAAAAAAAGTCAATTACCTGAAGATTGAGATGGAAATAATCAAAATTGAAACTCTCAAAATGTCTGACACCCCCCGCAGTTTTTCTTAGTTGTTGGGGTTAAGGTAGAAGATGTGGTAAAGAATGGTAATTTAAGGATTACCTCATCATTTTTTTAGTGATTACAAAAATTGCAAATTTCTTTTCATTTTAATAAAAACAAATTCAAATCTTTTCTCAATCTGTTGCAAAATGTCTGTAATGATGATCTTAGCATTAAGGGGGTACTACACCCCTGGCCAATTTTTTGCCTATTTTTGCATTTTTCTCAAAAATTATAGCGCATTGGTGACAAGTAGGATATGTATATTATTGGGGCAAGGACTACAACTACTGCACTGTAAATTCAGCAACTCAAGGCAAGTAGTTATTAATTTAATGATCAAATACTGGTTTTCCCTCATTTTTGACAGTAACTCCACAACTATTGTCTTTGCTGAAATAAAATTTCCAGTGCAGTAGTTGTAGTCCTTGCCCCTATAATATACATATCTTACTTGTCACCAATGCGCTACAATTTTTGAGAAAAATGCAAAAACAGGCACAAAATTAGGCAGGGGTGTAGTACCCCCTTAATACCTGTTTTGAGATGGTCTTTCATCAACAATAGGTAATAGCCAAGTAAATAAAAGTTTTGACAATAATAACATTTTCCGAAATAATGAATAATGAAATCATGACCTCATTTCACTGAAAAAAATGTGATGGGAAACTAATCATTTCATTTCATAAAACTAACAAGCAAACAAACAACACAGTCCATTAGAAAATTCAACTAAAAGTTTATTGTAACTTTTCTTCAAACTCAACATTTCACTATACAATAAAACCCCAGATCCATACTTCCAATTTATAATTTTTCCCAACAAGATAAAATCTTAACATTTTAAAAGATCTTAATAAATTTAATTTTCAATGTTTTTTACATGTTTGTTTTCACAGAGAGTATATCCAGAGAGTCCCAACTTAGAATTTGGTCATTTCAGTTGAAATCCATACACCCCTATAATAGAAGGCATGACCTTAATCTTCTACACAGGGAGTGTGAATTTCAAATGGGGTTATGAATGGGTGACTTCATTTGAAATTCACACCCACTGTGTGAGAGATTAAGGTCATGTCTTCCATAGGGGGTGTATGGATTTCAACTGGAATAGCCCATTGCCTGTGCATAATGCAATAGGAAATCCATCATACTGGTTTGTCAAGCATGGGAGCAAAATAGTGTACCTCTGGCATTTAATCGGAAAAAGCCTGAAATCAAACAATTTGCATCTTTGAGCTCGAGTGCTTCAAAGGTTTGAACACTGTTGGCATAACATATTACACACAATATGCAAACAAGCACTTACTTTAACCCTAACTGCTCAGAGTGCTACAAAACACTGCAGCACCAAAAGAATATGCTACCGCACATAGCCCGGGGGTGCCAGTTGAACCGTCAATGAAGTCATCACCGACCAAAATTTCGCGGTAAAAGGGTATCTTTTTAAGATAGGCCACGTCCCGTGCGGGACGCGAAAAGGGTCTCAATTTTGGTGTTTTCTGGAAAAAAGGGTACCTTTTTTACAATAGATATGTCAGCGTTTTGGGTTCATGAAAAATCAAAGTCCAGCATTTGACGTCAGCCGCTGTTTTCGCTCCTGATTGTAAACAACTTCTTACTTCCGGGTCTGTAAGTGTAATATATTAGTCTCGTGCCCGGTCTTGTACCATGATTAAAACTCGGTGATGTTTGTGCATGCTGCCGAGCGGGCTGCGTAGAGACGGGCGTAGAGACTACGAATTTTGTACAAGTACAGATACTGTGTAATTGGAATGGATTACGACATCCGTTTGACTGCTGAACCAGATATGACAGGAACCATGCCTTTTGGAAATCGTGAAGTGACATTTGCCATCGCTGTTTGTCACCCGCGCAAAACCGAAGTTAAACGGGGAAAAAAAGTGCTTTATATATTTCAGATTTCAGAGCTTAGTGCGGATCATGGATTCGGCCCGGGATTCAGCACTGAAATCAAAGGTAAATAGCTACGCTTATTAAGAAAATGCAATCACGTTTTTCATCGCTTTCGCCGATGTTTCTTGATTTCTACTCCCGGGGTTCTACTTCCGATTGTGTGCCGCGGGTTGTGTACCATTCAAAAACACACCAGTCCAGAGGGTGCAAAATTCGGCACACACATGACCAATTGATAAGCTTAAAGTTGGTAAGCGTACTAGAGTGCAGGTAACATTTTCCGACAAGTAATAATCCTCGGGTTTTTGCTAAAAAAATTTCAGATTTCAGAGCTTAGTGCGGATCATGGATTCGGCCCGGGATTCAGCACTGAAATCAAAGGTAAATAGCTACGCTTATTAAGAAAATGCAATCACGTTTTTCATCGCTTTTGCTGATGTTTCTTGCTTTCTACTCCCGAGTTTCTACTTCCGATTGTGTGCCGCGGGTTGTGTACCATCCAAAAAACACACCAGTCCAGAGGGTGCAAAATTCGGCACACACATGACCAATTGATAAGCTTAAAGTTGGTAAGCGTACTAGAGTGCAGGTAACATTTTCCGACAAGTAATAGACCTGGTGAGTGTGTATTTGTATGTACATTTTACAAATATTGATATACAATTTCTGTGTGTACTTTAGTCATTGAAAACTGTGATCATCCCAAGGGATCATACACCACAAATGACCAAGATGGATTATACATCATGCAAAAGTATTGTGAATTTAATATGGTTCATGTATTTATTGCCAAGAATAGGAAATAAAACTTTTCCACTACAAATAACCTGTTGGTGTATGATCTTCCCAGGATGTACTTGTACTAATTGGATACCAATGAAATGATTGCAGCTTGTTTGTTGTGTATGACCACAATTTTGTGTTAAGGATGATATTCCAGGCTATTTCATATTTACTAGGTAAATATTGCTTTCTACCTTCGTCAGTGAAAAGGGTCATTGGGACATGTAAGGTCAGTGATATGGTAATTTGTTTGCACCATGGCTGTGGTCAGTGATTTGGGTATCCTTTTTTCATAGCAGGTCAGTGGTAAGGGTTACCTTTCAGCCCTTGGGCATGTCAGTGTTTTGGGTGAAAAATAAAAGTGTCTGGTCAGTGATGACAACATGCAATGGTATATGAGTGGCACCCCCGGGGCACATAGACCCTGGCATCCCAAGCATGCCGAGGGGTGCGATTGCGCAAGAATCTCAGGGTGCTCCAAACTTGAGGGGTTGATGGTTTGAAACCAGGCAGAAAGGACCACAACATCTCTCTCCTCTTCCTCTTCTTTTCTTCTTTCAAGCACCTCTGCCCACGAAAGCAGTTAAGTGTAAGGCCTAAAAACCCATTTTTCCATTGTTTATTCATCCCGGGGTTAGGGTTAAAATAAATAAAGAGGTACACTATTTTGTCCTCCATGAGCGACACACAAACATGGCGGAATTCAGACTCTTTTGATCTAAGCTCTTTATTAGATTATTATGCCCACATTAAAATAATTTTGTTGCTGTCACAGCATGTTCGACATTCTGATCCAACATCATGCTGTCAAAACAAGACTCTCCCTGCAAATGCATGCGCAGTATTGTTTTAAACGTTCTCAGTGTGTTTAGAATAATTTCCGTAATATACTTAAAACATAAAAAACAATGAACTGATTCCATTTTATATATAATTTTCACAACAAACATATGGCACAAGAGTTTTTGTTTAAAATTGAGTAAAACTGAGTAAAAATTTCCTCAACTTTTGCATTAAACAATTTTTGCTTCAAACATTCCAACAAAGAAAGTTCATTAGGCTATAACTGCAGTTGAAATTCATACACCCACTATGGAAGACACAACCCTTGCCTCCCACACAGGGGGTATAGATTTCAAACAGAGTCACATCATCCATTCAGGTAACCCCATTTGAAATTCACACTCTGTGTGTGGAAGATTTAAGGTCATGTCTTCCATAGGGGGTGTGGATTTCGACGGGAATGGCCCATTTGTAAATTTGTTCACGCCACAAATGGGCTGGAAAGTTGTCAAAACTTATTAGAATATTTAGAATTGTTAGGTGTGCTAACATACCATCCGGGCATATCATACAAGTGATAAAGAGGGGTGTGATTGGTGCTTTTTGAAAAAAAAACCAAGGCAATGAAATTATGAGCGGAGCGAGCACAGCGAAGCGGAGCTTTCGCCTGTTATGCCGGGGGGTCCAGGGGCCCGCTTAAGGGCCCCTGGTGGGGGTCGGTGGGGGCGAAGCCCCCCGAAGCCAGAAGGGTTTTACACACTTGAGCACCACTGGAGATGCAATTTCATGGGGTAAAATGCAAAAATGAGAAACTGTTAAAATACTTCACTTTATAGTATAAAAACATTTATTATCTGTGAATACATACTTCCAGTATCATATCATTCACATACACATGAGAAGTTGCATCACCATTTTTGCACAGTACAGTGTGTCTATAAATCATCCAGTCAGGGTTCTAAAGAATTTTAATTTTAAAATTGGAGATTTTCTCATATCTGGAAACTGAAAATTCAGGAAATGTGACATCTCTGTTAAGTATTTAGCTCTTGGTCCAGGGCCACTCCAAAAGCGACAAAAAAAAAAATTAAAAAAAAAAATTAAAAAAAAAAAAAAAAATGTTTTTTTTTTTTTATTTGAAAATCCGAATTTTTTTAATCCCAAAAATCCGAAATCGGAAAAATCACACCCCTGGATAAAACAAACAATGACTTGAGAAGAGTAAAATTTTAGTCAATTTTGACAGTTATTTGTTCATACAGAAACTTTCAGCAACGTACAATCAAACATAGCTGCGCATTTGTGTTGTTTTCTTCCTTGTTATTAATTTTAATATGAAAAATTGATCTTATGACAATTTCATAGATTCATTGTTCACTTTTTAAGCCATTCGATTTATTGTTTTGCTTTTGCGGAATAACTGATAGTGCCTTTAGCATTCTATTACCTTCAAGACCTATTGTTGAAGATTGCGCACTGTGATTTGTCAAAACATGTCTTCGGCAGTAAAAACATTTAAATATTGGGTTTGGCTGCTCCTCACCCATTATTTATGTTTTTACATGTAAAGGATAAGGCATTACCCTTTATTTCTTAAGTAAAAAACTGTCAACTTTCCAGCTCTTTTGTGAGGGAGCCATACTCCAACTAGACCAAACAAATTCTTTCCAGGTTTATAATCATCACCAATTCTACTTAAATTCCTACTTTACTATAAATATTCTGTAAAATAAACAACAAACACTATAAAAAACATGGTAGTACATTGCAAAAATATGTACACACATTATATCTGCATAAAACCCAATATACATAAAACATGCTAATTGCACAATTTTAAATTTCAAACATATTATCCAATATCCCTTGTGTACATTCCATCAAATTGGTTATCATTGCATTGAAAAATGGACATAAAAAAGCTATAGTTTATATAGCGCAATTACATAAGATCAATGTGCTTTACAGAATGCAGCTGACAACTATGGCCCAAGATATACCTTATAAACTAATATCGATTTTTCCCTCAAAAAAGTAATCTTTACCTCAACTTCCAAACATATTAACAAAAACTGCATAATTGTGACACAATCTGCTCCATGGGGCCAAAGAGGCATTTTTTTAAATTGGCCTACTTTAATTATTCCCTTATATAAACATTAGGCTTACATATTACTGAAAACACTAAGGGTCAGTTCCTCAAAGCATGGCTAGTGGTCAGGGTATTGGTGGTATTGGATGCATTTTCTAGAAATTAGAAAATGCTTTAAGCATGTTTTAAACAGATTAATTGAGTAGGGTAAAGTACACTGATCAATATGCCTTTTGTTTGGAGCAAATCGGACATACGGTTTCCATAATAGTAAATACATCAATTTATATTTTCTTTGTATCCTATTGTTTTTATCAATAATCAATAAAGTTAATGAGCTAAAATGACTGGAAAGGCTCATTAATATTTGCATAATTAATGAGCTAATTTGCATAAATGATAATTAATTATGCAAATTAGGGGGCAGCTTCACTATATAATACATTAGCACATATTAGAAACAATTTGGACTAAGTTTGAGGCCAAAAGTATGCAAAATAAAAGTGATTCTAAAGTTTTGTGATAACTCTTTTCAAATGTATTTTATTGTTTTTTTACTCCATATATTTGCCTTCATCTCAATTTCAAATTTGCTGCCTTTGGTTTCATGGACAAGATTATGTCACAAAATTTACCAACAAATTATAAATCACATATATGTACATCAGCTATTTAGGCTCTAAGCACCAGATTGACTATTTCAAGCAACTTTTAACAAATCTTTTAAAATACTATTTTGTACTATAAGTCATACTCCTCTAATTTCAGCAAAACCTTGAAAATTTGTCAAGAAAACACACCACCGATTGACCTACATGCACCCCCTATAGAAGATCTGGTCTTAATCTTCCACAAAGATTGCAGATTTCACATGGTGTTACCCATTCAGAAATTCGGGAACACAATCTGTTGGTAGATTTGGTGGCATGCTCCCTAAAAAGTGAAACCTAACTTGGTTATCATGAGCATTTCAGAATTCTCACAATTCTAAAATTTTTATTTTCCAAAACCAGTCTGAAATACACTACACTTAATTATCCATGTTGAGTTCATATCAGACCCATGTTGAGCCCATAAAATAGCTATGTTGAGTTCACATCAACCCATGATGAGTCCAAATCACATCCATGTTGAGTTCATATCACACCCATGTTGAGTACATATCACATCTATTTTGAGTCCATATCATACCCATGTTGAGTCTATATCACACCCATGTTGAGTCCATATCAGACCTATGGTGAGTCTGTCACACCCATGTTGAATCCATATCATAGCTATTTTGAGTTCATTATCACACCAATTGAATCCATATCAGGCTATGATGAGTCCATATCACATCCCTGTTGACTCCACATCAGACCCATGTTGAGTCCATATCACACCCATGTTGAGTCCATATCAAACCCATGTTAAGCCCATCACACCGGGCCATGTTGAGTTCATATCAGACCCATATTGAGTCCATATCACACCCATGTCCATACCATAGCTATTTTAAATCCATATCACACCTGTTGGCTCCATATCACACCACATTGAGTACATATCATACCCATTTGAAGTCCATACCCATTATGTCTACATGATACCTGCCACCACACTCAACTTTAGCAGATGTCATAACACTTGATATATCCTGAAAGTCTTATTTTCAAACACTTTTCTGAAGTGTCTTGTGTATTCGACTAATTCATACTTGATCTGGTCACAGAAGCGTGGTGCCTTTGGTCGTTTCAAGCCTGGTTCCGATTCCTCTGTGGCGCCATCATATAACTGGAGGAGAAAAATATGCATAAATTATCAACGATTTGTTTATTTTGCATTAGACTAATCTACATTGTAGATTTGTTTTCTTGAAGAATTTGACACCTGTGTGGAGAGGGTTGACAGTTTTGTTAGCAATTTCAAGTATATTTTTAGCATTTTGTAATAAAATCAGAACAAAATACTGATAATTGGTACTAGTTAAAAAAAGAAAAGCACAGTGATTTATAGTGCGCTATACACAAGCATAATGCCTAGACGTTGATCCACAAGCCTCAGCACACTTCACAGGGTGTCGCTGATCACTATGGCCCCACATCATTCCATAAACCATTTAATAACAACCACACATGGACTTTGCAGCTTCAAGAGCACACACCCTAGACATTCCACATATGACCATCGCAACCAGGATCAGCTCCCCGAGTTTTGTACGGGTTACAACGAGACAATTAGCAGTAACTTCCTTGTCCAGGAAAATTTCAAGCGAACTCAATTTTTCACAAGAGCATACTATACCACCGCCAGGGTTCGAACCCGCAGCCTCTCGCACCATAGTGGAACGCCTTATCGATTGAGCTAACTTGACTGCAGCTCTATTAATAAATATCCCAATATGAATATGTTTGTGAAGGTTGTCATTCATCCAGGTATAATGAAATATAAAATTAGACTCGTTAAAACTATTCAACAGGACTCACGGTTTTGAGAGGCAACGGTTTCACACCTTATCCTAGGTGCATCTTCAGGGAGCGCAGGTGGTACGAAAGAGGAGTAAAAGAAGTGATCTATGTCAAGAAAGAACAGCCTTCACTCAACAGGGGAGACGGCCTGCGTCACAACTTGGCGGGGGCCTACAATTCCGTTATTAAGAACATTCCAAAGAAGTTTGGCTCTAAATCTACGACCTCTGGCAACACCATCTCGCCACTGGTCAGTGACCAATTGCCGACAGATCAACAGACGGCCCGAAGATGCACCTAGGATAAGGTGTGAAACCGTTGCCTCTCAAAACTGTGAGTCCAGTTGAATAGTTTTAACGAGTCTAATTTTATACCCCATTATGAAACTTACATGTTGATTGGTAATATCTACAATATCTGGTAGCCGAGTCCCGGGGTCGGATCTTGAGTAGCATATACTGTCTTCCAGTATGATGTAGTTGGTTCCTATCTCCTTATGAATAGCATGAACCTCCTCAGGCCCAACACGGCCATAGTATTGGTATACCTGGTAAAACAAAAGGAGGAATTGTTGGTTTCAATAGGGACTATATCAAATTTACAGTACAATTATGAAAATTATTTTTCTTAATCAATTCATTGAGCCTAATCTTTAAATCTGCAGTTTCCACACTAAAGTTTAGTCATATTAATTTAAATATTGACCACATTGGTTGGGGAAGGGGAAGGGGCATGTGGAAAGGAGCTTGAATAAACTCGACATGATCAAATGGTCTAACATTATTTTAATGCTAAACCTTACAAAAATAAGCATTTCTGACATAATTTTACCGGTTGAATTTCATACGGAGCATAGCGGTTTTTTTGTGACATTACCGTCCCTTATCAGAAAAGCAATTACCAATATCTGATCCATACATTGCTAGAATGTCGCACGCAGTTGACCTGAAGGCAACATTGTCGCTACGTCGCTAGCCATGACTGGATGCTAGTGTGATTGTGAAAATGCTGGTATACACCAGCGTTTGATTACTAGGCAGGGTCTTAGCTAGCCACCCGTCTAGCCGTCATTTTAGACCGCCAGTTTGCTCCTGGGACGGGCAAAATTAATGCCTTTGACAGATGCTATACTATAAATTGTATGTTTTGAGAAGCTAATTGACCTTTTTAGTAGACCCAATTTGTAGAACAAGGCCATATCAGCACATATTTGAACTCTTTGATATTTGAACTCTTTGAACCCCCAATGGGCTATAGATGTCTGGTAAATGTTTTAAAGGTCAAATTAGGACAGGCAATTTTATTCAAATGATGGGCAACCCTCAATTTCTAGCTAAGATCCTGTTACTAGGGATGTTTAAATTGCACCACTGCACGAGTATGATATGCCCTTAAGGGCTGCGAGGATGCAATAATTTTTTTTTTTTAATCTGCTACAGTCAGTCTACTCTGAAGTACAAAGTACAGACGCGGACGCACACATTGTGCCGACTTTGAAGGCACGCATACCTGCAGCAGACATGTAGCACTACGCACAACGCGCTGTATACGCAAGCGTTGTCACTTTGTGCTTCAGAGTGGACAAACTGTAGCTTGATTTTGTTTTACAGTTTAAGGGTTTGTAATTTTGCAGATGAAGTCAGTGTACAATCCATGAATGCTCCTACCTTTCTTGTCATTTCTCTCAATTCCTTATCTTCATAATGAGGATGATTTGTTAACCTCCTCCCAGTGCACAGTTTGACTCCAGCTAGCAGCTGCATACTACCGCTGAATACCGCTGTCTTTGGGGTCTGTTGACTGTGAATAAAACACAAATAATGATTAGTGATGTGAATCTTCATATTGAAGATGGTTGGTTAACTCTTCTCCACCCAGGTGTATAAATGGGTGACGGCGATGGAGTCTGGCCTAATCGCTAACGAAAGAGAGATGGGCACTCTGTCCTGTAAAAATACAGGTTCAGTTCCTTTACCTTTAATTTTTACTACTTGTTTTAATGAATTTCATTGATACAAAGACAGACTCTACTAATTTTCATGATTGGAGAAATTGATCAATCATAAAACACAAGTTTCAAACAGTTTGAAATTCATTATGATCAAATGAGCATTTTTACTACATCGTCAGTTCAACACTTTTTTAAATACTGGGATGGTTGAACATTCCTGTATTAAGATTGAGCATGTGAGGATTGTGAGGATTGAATTATAGAGGTTGTGCATATGACATATCATACCGTAAATATGGCGGACTTCTCAAATGCATTCAACAAAAGATTGCAATCTACTGTGACAGTTCGTCTCACACACATAGCAAATGCATTATGATCAAATAGGCTGATGGCAACATTTGATTGAATGGACTGCACTGTGCCATGATTATGGTGAAGGACACCGGTTCAAATCCTTTGTTTGGAGCCAATTGATAAAAGCATGCAGGGCGGCTATACTTACTTAATCCAATTCATGAGTTCTACAGTGTCAGGATCATAGAATTCCATCAGTTTTTCCAGCTCTGCTGTGACATCAGGCAGAACCTGTTAACATAAAATCAATGCGCATATAAATATCTTTTCATCAGGCCTACATAATTGTATCAATCTCTATTTACCGTAGAAGTAGTGATGTAACAGGATTAATTACCATATACAATGGGTTTACAGTATTTTTGAATGTATTGCCCTGCACTATACATTACGCCATACACATGATAAAAACCTGGATTGTAATTCTATAGAATTTACACATCATGCTGATCACTCACACCTGTAAGATTAGTGTCTTTGAAAGGAGCGGTATCGTAGTCATCATTGCACACATACACAGGTGATGAGTGCATCCTGATTATACAGGGTGAGTCAAAAAAACTGCAATAGAGCAAAGAATCAATATTTATGTAAGAACCAGGTCGAACTTTCCCAATATTGAAAAATTCTATAAATGCTACACTCAATGGCCACTTTCTGTGAAAATATGAAGTGAATCGTGACTACCGTTTAATTTTTATGAGTCCTTTTGCTGCGATACCCAATTTCGTTATTTGTCCACGAGGTACCATGTGTTTTGAATGAGAGCACACAGTCCACGGTAATTTCGTTATTTGTCCACGAGGTGCCATGTGTTTTGAATGAGAGCACACAGTGCACGGTAAAGACACCATATCTGAAACTGACTTTAACTTAAATGAGGTTGTTTTTGCGTTATATTTTTTTTTTTTTCTGTTCAAACAAACTTTCTAACATTACTTTAAGTCCTTCATACCTCACTCGACTCCAACACCAGTTTGGTTTTTTAATCCCAATATGTCCAACTTTTTGGATATTTTGAAATTCACTCCACTTCAATTTGCGCGCATTTCATTTTGACATTTGAAAAACTCGCCTACAAATTTGTATATTTTTGATAGAGAATAAACATCTTTAAAGTAAAGGTAAAATGAAAATAACAACAAATAATGTTTCTTCTCCTTAAACAAGACCAAGGGCAATAACACTTTGAGTGCTCCATTTTATTTTAATGCCAATGAGGTTAAGAAAATAGAAGTTGTTCCAAATCTACCTAACACAGAGTGGACTGACATTCAAATTTTAGATGTCTCTTGGACAAACATTAAAATTGGGTAGCGCTATAAAATGTGTCATCAAAACAAAACGGTAAATGCTAATTCCCTAATTTTTTCACACAAGGTCACTGATGAATATACCATATATAAAATGTTTTAAAACCTAAAAAGTTCAACTCGGTTCTTAAATAAAAATGGATTCTTTTCTCTATTGCACTTTTTTTGACTCACCCTGTAGTACAGCTGGGCAATACATTCACAAATAGTGTAAACCCATTACTTAGAGAATAAATGATAGGATTTTGTCTTTTGCCTATCCAATATCGTGTCATAATGGATGGGCTGGCCAATATTTTGAGTATTACGATAAAAATATTGGCAAGCCCATCCATTATGACACGATATTGATAGGCAAAAGACCAAATCCTATCATTTATTCTTATTCTTATTCAGTTTTAATGTAATTTTTGCAAGAAAAACTGCCTTTTTTCAGAAAAAAATAAAGTTACTTTTGTGAGGACATTCCCGTTGTTTTAAATGAACGAAACCATTACGAATATCTAAGCCGCATTTAATCGCGTTCTTAGTTCTCGCCGCCAGATACGCTTGAACGCATTATCGCGATCATTGAGGAGCAACAAGCGTGCCGCCGTTAAGTGGCGGCGCTACCCTGACTAATATCACTATCAACTATTGTGAGATATTATACACCAGAAAACCAATCAAATTACGTGAATTCTTTACAAGACGCACCCATTGAATAAGAATATGGTATAAATCCTGTTACATCACTTCTATGGTGAATTGTTCTGATTGTAATTGACTTATTCCTTAAATTAAAAATTAAATACAACTGATATAAGTTGATTGCAGACTTGAAATTATTGACATTTTCTACTTTTATCAACTGTCTTCCTGAATCAGTCATCACAACTCCTAAAACTTAACTCAAACAAATCTTTAGTACAATATTCCATCAAAATGGGACATCAAAATCAATGGAACATCAAATGCTGCAGTATCATAAAGTTTACACTAAGTTCATGAACTTTGTACTACACTAAGAAGTTGATGTTTTCAAGAGAATATATCTTTTTGATACTTACGATACTTAATAATGCACAGAAAACTATTATAGCTGCCATATGTCTTACACATTGCACCTGAAAACAAACAGAACAAACATTGGTATAATATCTGAAATGATATAAAGGGTTCACAAAATATAACTCCCCCTCTAAAATTACAAGAAATTTCTTTGCATAACTTGACATAGATTTCATTGTTTTGAAAAATCTAAAACCCTGTGAATAAAGGAATCATTTCCCTACCCTCCCAAAGTTCTTTCATTAAAAAATCTTTTTGTTTTGGCCAAAAATAATCACATTTTCCAACAAGAGCACCAATGGCGCTGTGGCTCTGTGCTTTATGGTGACAGTGAAAGTCAAATGTGCAACAGGTGAAATCATTTGAGTATATGTGACATATTACATTCAATGGGTACATCTGGTCGGTTGGTAGCTATCTCATTTGCAGAGCATACAATGATACATCAATCAATTTTGGGAATTACTATTTAGCCACATGGATCAAACGGGTGGAATTGGATGGAAAAGGGTCCAAATGGGTCTAAACTAATCAAAATGTATCAAAATAGGCCTATGTCAAGAATAGTGTTAGTCTGAATAAGGATTTGGCTCTAATTGGTGACTATACCCACCAAGTTTCAGACTAAATACAACAGTCAGAGATGTCACAAGCTGACCCAAAAAAATCCTGAACTTGCTAAGCATAGCGAGCGGAACTCTTGCCCAGCACGGCCGGGGGGTCCCCTTAAGGGTCCCCGGTGGGGTCCAGATGGTTTTTGCACATTTAGCACCACAGGAAAGGCCATTTCAGAGGGTAACAAGGCGGTTCTCGAACCACGAGTCTCGCCTGCTTTTGTGACCGCCTGCTTTTGCGATAACTTTTGGTAGAGAGGTAAATGAATTTGGCGGTTATCGGCTGGGCACGATTATCTGATTGATGGCAACTGTACCTACCAAGTTTCATGCCCATGCAACAGTTTTACTAATATGACCTCAGATGACCTCTGGTGGCCCTGAAATGACCTTCTAAAAATTTGGCTCTAAATGTTGACTGTACCCCCCGTGCTAAGTTTCATGCCCATATGACAGTTTTACTCATTTGACCTCAGATGACCCCTGGTGGCCTCAAAAATGACCTTCCAAAAATTTGGCTTTAAATGTTGACTCTACCCACCAAGTTTTATGCCCATACGACAGTTTTTACTAATTTGACCTCAGATGACCCCTGGTGGCCTCAAAAATGACCTTCCAAATATTTGGTTTTAAATGTTGACTGTACCCACCAAGTTTCATGCCTATACGACAGTTTTTACTAATTTGACCTCAGATGACCCCGAAATGACCTTCCAAAAATTTGGCTTTTAATGTTGACTATACCCACCAAGTTTCATGCCCATACGACAGTTTTTACTAATTTGACCTCAGATGACCCCTGGTGACCTCAAAATGACCTTCCAAAAATGTGGCTTTAAATGTTGACTGTACCCACCAAGTTTCATGCCCATCCGACAGTTTTACTAATTTGACCTCAGATGACCCCGAAATGACCTTCCAAAAATTTGGCTTGAAATGTTGACTGTACCCACCAAGTTTCATGCCCATACGACAGTTTTTACTAATTTGACCTCAGATGACCCCTTGTGACCCCAAAATGACCTTCCAAAAATTTGGCTTTAAATGGCCGGGGTTCAGGGGCCCACCTTACAAATTTGCAATCAAATTTGGCAATACCAAAGAACTATTTCATCAAATAAATCAAAACAGAAAGATGCTTCCTTTACGAGTTATCACTCATTGAAAGTGCTACTTTGCTATACTTTACATGGAAAGCGACTATCTTAAAGTCGTCATATTTCCTTAATTACATGACCTATCAAAGCTGTTATTTGGATATGTGATGCACAGTTGAAAATTAATTATTAAAAGATTTGGTGACCTCAGTTGACCTTTGACCTTGTATGTGACCTTTGACCTCACGAAATTGGATAAAGTAAGTTGCGCTGAAAATCTAATCAGGTCGAGAACCTCTGGCAATCAAATTTGGCAATACCAAAGAACTATTTCATCAAAGTAATAAATCAAAACAGAAAGATGCTTCCTTTACGAGTTATCACTCATTGAAAGTGCTACTTTGCTATACTTTACATGGAAAGCGACTATCTTAAAGTCGTCCTATTTCCGCAATTACATGACCTATCAAGCTGTTATTTGGATATGTGATGCACAGTTGAAAATTAATTATTAAAAGATTTGGTGACCTTAGTTGACTTTTGACCTTGTAATGTGACCTTTGACCTCACGAAATTGGATAAAGTATGTTGCGCTGAAAATCTAATCAGGTCGAGAACCGCTGGCCACGCAACTCCCCACCAAGTTACGTCACTGTACCCCATACGGATCTCCAGATAATCTGTTCACAAGGTATTTTGCTTAGTATGCATATATTATGCAAATTAGGTACTTAATTACCATATTTTACGCTCAAAATATAATCAGGTCGAGAACCTCTGGCCCCACTACTCCTCACTAAGATACGTCACTGTACCCCATACGGATCTCCAGATAAGGTGTTCACAAGGGTTTTTTGCTTGATATGCATCAAATACGCATTTAAAATTATGCAAATTAGGTACTTAATTAGCATATTTTGCGCTGAAAATCTAATCAGGTCGAGAACATCTGGCCACACTACTCCCCACCAAGTTACGTCACTGTACCCCATACGGATCTCCAGATAATCTGTTCACAAGGTATTTTGCTTATTACGCATAAATTATGCAAGTTTTTACCAATTTGACCTCATATGTCGACCCCTGGTGATCCCGAAATGACCTTCCAAAACTTTGACTCCAAATGTTGACTGTACCCATCAAGTTTCATGCCCATCCAATTTTGACCTTCAGAACAAATCAGAATCGATCAATAGGCCCTACGCCACAAGGTCATGACCTCCTGCTTGTACCCCTTTCCCAAAATTTGGCTATAAATGTTGACTGAACCTACCAAGTTTCATGCCCATATGACAGTTTTTACTAATTTGACCTCAGATGACCCCGAAATGACCTTCCAAAAATTTCACTCAATGTCGACTGTATCCACCAAGTTTCACGCCCATCCAGTAGTTTTTACTAATTTGACCTCAGATGACCTCTGGTGACCCCAAAATGACCTTCCGAAAATTTGGCTATAAATGTTGACTGTACCTACCAAATTTCATGCCCATAGGCCTACTAGTTGTTATTAGTTTCCGAAAGCAGCCATCGGGTCAAATAATTGATCTTTGTAACTTTTTTCTGATCAGGGAATACTAAAAAAAAAAGTGATTTCCCCACCCCCTGCTGACATTGATTGCTTGCCATTCCTTTTGATTTCTCTCAAAATTTAGCTCATGATTAATATTGCACAGCCTATAGTAAAAGATGAAACTTTGCAACTTGCAATCAATGATTTCTGAAACCACTAAATTTCAGTCACATTTGAATTCAATTATTATTATTATGTACATTATTATGTTCATTATCCAACATTATTTTGACCTTTTCTATTACTGCCACCCCCCTAATGACCTTGTGAATTATTCATTCATAACTGTGACGACCTTGAGACAATCCAATCAGAACGGATCAGAATCGATCAATACGCCATAGGTCATGACCTCCTGATTGTAAACATAAAACAAGCAAGCTGCTGTCCAAAATCATGGCGAGATCGGGGACCATCGACGTAACATCGATCAAATAAACCTTGGTCTTGAATTTCATAAGAAGTCCTGGCCTAAAAACCATGTTGTTTTTCAAGAGAAAACATATCAATCTTTGATATTCTGAAGTATAAAATTGTTGTGCAAAGTGGAACATCGTTTATTTAGACTGTTTTTGCTATGGAAAAATACGGAAATTGTTCAATATTGCGAAGTGGGGTAAAGTAAAATCTCATTGAAAATATAATTTTCCCTCAGCATCATGTCCACAATATGATTAAATTGACTTTTTAAAACTATATTCTAACAAAACTACAATGAGTGTGATGAAATACGAACATTTTTCATGACTTTCGGTCCGTGTTTTGCACAAAAATTGAGGTCACAAAAATATGTGCACTTGCGCAAGGAAAAATAGTCCACTAGGAAATTCATTTACCCGATTCATTAGTTCAGATTTATTCAAGATTCAGACATGTTCTTGACCATTTTTGACATTCCTCAACTATTTCTTTATTTAAATTGTAAAGAAATAGTTAAGAAAAGTTATGAAATAGTAAATAACTTCTGAATCTGAACTGAATCTTAAGAAATTACCCTCCGTTGGTTTCCGGCACTTTTACGCAACTTAAATTATACAGACCAAAATAATCTCTAGCACACACGGGGTACCACAAAACAACTCGTTCATCGTGGCTTTTTTACCAAAAAATCATATTTTATCGACAGTATTTGAAATCTACCTGGAGTGCAATCGATTAAATAATAAATAAGCAAAATTTAGAAACAAATTTCAAGACCAAATATCAAACAGACAAACATCCTTAGCATGAAAACCAACGCCCGAATTGGCTCTCTAATTGTTACTATCACTCAGGCCCTTTTAGCTTCGCTCAGAGCCAAAAATGATGCTTTCAGAAAAAGTTGCACTTTTCCACATCCTTTACATTTAATGTACAAAAACATTCTCGATACCAATGTTCTGATTTATTTAATGGTGTTTTTGTTTTCTTTAATCCTTATGTATACGATTACCCAGTCACCCATGCAATCATGTTGCAGTATAAAACAATGACTAATTAACATGTACGGGGTTTTTCTAGAAGATTTTATTGAGCCGGTGTTTCAAAAATGGTAAAATTAATTTAGGAGTTACAAAACATTTCTTTGCATAACTTTCATTTTGTTGATTTGAAATATTTAAAAACCTGTGAATAGAGGCATCGTTTTGCTACCCTACCAAAGTTATCCCTTCTCAAAATCTTTTTTGTTTTGGTCAAAAATAATCACATTTTTCCAAAATGATGCTTTAAAAAAGTTGCGCTTTTCAACATCCCATACATGTAATGTACAAAACTTTCTCGGTATCAATGTTACGATTGATTTAATTAGTTTTTTTTCCTTCACCTTTTTGTCTCTGAACTCTTAGTCACCCATGCAACCATCACGTAGTGCAAAATAATGATTTGTTGAAGCTAATTTTGACATAAATGAGGATGTTGAAAAGTGCAACTTTTTCTGAAAGCATCATTTTTAGAAAACATGATTATTTTTGGCAAAAACAAAAAGGTTTTCACACGAAAGAACGTTGGGAGGGTAGAAAAACAATTCCTTTATTCACAGGTTTTTAAATTTTTCAAATCCACGAAATGTATGTCAAGTTATGCAAAAAAATGTTTTGTAATTTTAGGGGGGAGTTATTTTTTGTGAACCCTTTATAGCTTGACATATATATACTGCATAAGCTGTTGAATGAACAGACCTACTCCCCATTCCAGAAAAATACAGTGCTTATTCTTTGAGATTAAAAAAAAAAAAATTATCATCTTCTGCCAAATGGAACACAGCTCAATAATGGACTGGAACATGATCCCATTTTTCATAACTGCTGGAGAGCCTGAAAATGGGACCCTTGACTGCAGCACATACAGTACCACCTTTACATGTCAGTGGCCTAAAATTTCAATAGGGTTATGTTTGCCGCAGAAGGTAGGCATGTTGCCTATGGGGGTCCACAGTAAGTGAGGGGTGTGTTAGCGAACTCAAAAATAGCGCGACTGTACACAAAAGAGAGTTTGCACATAAGCGCTGACAAGTTGAGCGCTCTGTGTAAGCTCAGATGAGCGATGTTGACAGGTCTGAACGCTGTATCGGTGTCAGCTGAATTCAAGTACACTTGGAGGGCACAGGCATGGAAGATTCCAGTCTGTGTTTATGAATCTATGGGGTTATGAGATAAAAAATTATGCACTTTCACTTGATACCAAAATCTGCATTTTGATGGGGTAAAGTGGGGTGATGAGGCTGTCAATCAGGTCACAAAATCACTATGCCGTAAGTCTATGTCTTGGGGTAACTTTGCAAGACCTTGACAATGCATAAAAAATACACTACCAAAAACTACAAAAATACCTTCCATATCTAATATACTCACAGTGATTTCAGATTTGCTTCCAAATTTTGCCAGAACAGCTTCCCACACAGAATATTCGCATATGCCCACAGCAGCCAACACACACATGTGCGGAGTCCATAAGAATTTAAACCTCATCACAGCCAGTGCCATGATCCCAAAGAACACTGATTGGATTGTGTGATAGACTAACTCTGGTCTATGCGATAGAAGATGAATGGTGCCCTCTTGATGGATGGGTACTTCAGTGTCGTCATCCTTCTTGGCTTCTTCTTGACGTGAGTAGTACCTGCAGAGAAATGACATGAAATAAAACATGTACCCTAGTATTTCAAACAAGGAGTGCCATTTTACAGAACTCCCAGTTGTGTAGCATAGATGTGCTAACAGCCTGCTAGTGGTTAAGTCAAGAAATGTTCATTAAAGACAAAATAGGACAATTTACATGAAACTGTAATATCTCTGCTTAAGTAGAGAAATTAGCTACATATATTGAACGGGGCTTCAACTTTGTCAAAACTGTTTTCCTTGTTTTTTGTCACATGTATCATTTCAAAGTTACATATAATGGCAATTTTAAGGACTTTCCTTCACAATTAAGCAATTTCTACACAATTTTAGTTTCTTTACATTTTCTCTGGGATCACTGTGAATGGGGCCTTTAACTGTAATTCTGTTACCTCCACAACCCATTATTCAAAATCGTGCACTGTGATTTGTTGAAATACGTCATGTGAAAGACCTTTAATTACAATAGAGTGGCCAGGGCAACAAACTTTAAGCTATTCTCGCATAACAGCCCGCATAGCAAAGCGTGATGCAGTATAAAGCACTGTAACACATTCTACGCAAAGCATTATGCTTGGTTACGCATTCAATATTTCCACAATACTCTATGTCACTTGCGCTTTGGCTATGTGTACGCGCTCCACCTTGAAGTAAATTATTTGGGCAAAAAAGTGATATTTTCTCTTTAAATCAAACTATTTTGTGGTAATAGAATAGAAATAGTTAAGGGTGAAGCATTATCCTTTACACGCTAATAATGTCTTTTCGGCATTAAAAACAATGAATACTAATTTACGTATGCATTACCCTTTATTTCTTAAACATGAAGTTCAAAGTACTCACTTCCAGTTTTGAAAGACAGCGATGGCAAGAATGACAAGGTTGCTGATTAGCATGGTGGCATACACTGGGAATACTAGTGTAGATGTCAGCCTTGTGAATGTGTCTAATGGTAGGAATTCAAAGGCTCCGTTGCTTAGATACATGAGGGCATCAAAATCTCTATAAAGAGGAAAAAATACCAAGGATTAGCATGAGAAAAATACAACAAAAACTATAATACATTTAAGTTCTTTTGAAAATATTGTAACTAACAGTTGAGGATATTATCTTCATGTAAGCCTCCGCAGAGTTATTTGTTTTGTTTGTTTGTTTGTTTGTTTACCCAGGTTGGTCCGTGAGGGACACATGCTAATCCATGGGAAATCCATGGACCGTTCCAAGCTCATACTATAAAACAGCTATGGCCAAAATACACAGGGCAATTTCTATTGCAAATGAGTTATATATATGATTCTTAAACACTCGAGAATGTTCCTGCAATCTTATTGGTTCTTACCCGTGTGATATGACACGATATCACAGGGTAAGCTGCAATGTGCATCGACGAGATCGCATTCTCGCTTTTTTAAGCAATGGGAGGCGCACTGCAACAACGGGACTGATCGATTTTAAGCCCTAGGTAATTCCTTGTAAAATGTAGAATTTAATTTGATTAAAATTTTTAATATTTTTATTATTTTGAATTGAAGTGTTTAAGAATGAGAATAAAGGTATTGTTTTTAGCCGCTGTCGTGCATCTATCGTCTCATATAACACAGGCGACATCATTATTTTTAGCGTAAACTTAAAATAATGATGTCGCCCGTGTTATATGAGACGATAGATGCACTCCAGCGGCTAACAACAATACCTTTATTCTCTAAGTATAATGACAGATTCACCTACACTACTCATTCACAACACTTAATATAGGATTACAAGGTGGGACCTCCAAAATAAGAGCATGTCTCTACTTTGTACATTGCTCAGGGTATCAATTTCACCTTGCAAATCCAAAATACACAGCGCAATCCGGTTGCAAGGTCCTCTGAGATGGTTTGCAACAGGCTTATTGCTTTGAAAATTGTATCATGTATCGTATGAAAACCCAAAAACATCCCAACCAACCGACCCTACCTAGCATGTCCATTCACCTATAGAACAGTGTTTTTTGCTTTGTTTTTGTCGCCTAACATACCTTGTATTTCCCCAGTGGAATTTGGAAAGTAGAAACTTGAAGATGTGCTGGTCTGCATCCAAGTTAATTGCAAACTGTAAAAGGACAAAAAAAGATCTATTCTATCAGTACGTAGCTCGTTACAGTAAGGTTGAATATTGTCTGCACATGTCAGCGCTCAGCTCGGTAGTCATGTGACAATGTCCTTAGCTTTTCAATCAGTGTGTTGCCTCTCATTATTATATACTCTCAGTATAGGGTATGATAAAAGCCCAATGGGCTATTACAGTTTAAATCCACACAAACCTATGGAAGACATGACCTTAATCTCCCACTATGGAGGTGTAGATTTTAAATGGAATCATCCATGCAGGCAACCCCATTTGAAATTCACACTCACTGTGTGGAAGATTATTGGGGGTGTATGTATATCAACTGGCATATCCCAATACAACAAAGTTATTGCAAATGTGACCAGTCAGTTGAAAGCCATATACCCCTATGGAAGATACAGGGGGTGTAGATTTCAAATGGAGTCACCCATTCAGGCAATCCCATTTGAAATTCACACTCCCTGAGTGGGAAATTGAGGTTGAGTCTTCCATGGAATAGCCCAAATGGTATGTAAGCTTGTCACACAAAAAATAATTCAACATGAAATGAAACAATAGAGCTAAATATTTTAGGAAAATTCATAACAATTACAAGTTTTCATTACTATAAGGCACAGTATTTTATACCACACAAAACTGTTACAATTTGGACAAAAACATCCCTTTTTCGGCATGTAGTATTCACAAAATTTATACAATTTCTTTAAAGCCACAGCTAGAAACAACAGATGTGGAAATTAGGAGTATAAACTAACCAGTAGATACCTGTTGTAGTCCTACTAATTCATGGCACATTGGATGGCGGCCCAGGGAAAAGTTAGCAAGTATTTGAAGTAATTCTTGGCCAAGGTGGAATGTACGTATTGCACACATGAAAGCATGTAGCAGTGGAAGGTGTGTGCATGCTAACTTCTGGACCACATTATATTTGTGTGTTTATCAAGGAGCTACAAGCTTGTTAAATATTCCAGCTTGGCCAAGAATTATTTAAAATATCAGCTACTACATACCTTGATAAACATATTAATGACCACTGCCAGGCCCAATACAAATATGATATGTAAAAGAAGTCTACCCAGCCTCACTCCTATACTACACGGCAGCAGCTTAGAACCCTGAAAGAAAATCGGTATCAATCAAATAAAAGAGATGAAATTCACACACGGACAACAAAAGGTGTACTGCCTGCACCCTCCAGAAATTATTAGCAAGACCACAAAATTGTATGCTAATTTGCACATTTGAGCCCATGCATAAAAAATGTAAATATCAGCAAAATGCTTTTATAATTAAAGTACACACTTTGAATCCAAGTTTCCAAGGCACAAATGACAATAGGTATGCTATTTTGCCTCTATGAGCAACATGCAAACATAGCAGAGTCGGCTTTCTTTGCAAATCAATGGTTTGGCTATTTTTCTGCCTAGCATGCAGAAAGGTCACAGGTTTGATTCCCATGTTGGTTGCATTATCTGATTTTATGATTTGCACCATCAATTTTATTGTCTCAATGGGTGGCTGAAGTATTCTCTTCTATTGTTATGATTATAATAATTTTCCTATTGTTATATGAAATTGGTCCCTAGTTTACTTTATTGTTCTGGTTCACAATTACCAATTTTATATTGAATATATTGAAGCATATTAACCTTGAATTTTCCATGAATGTCCCATATCATACTAGCAGTAGCAACAAGTGACAAAAAAGGCCTTACTGATCAAAAGTCATGAGCGATTGTGCAATGGTACTAGCGTTTCAATTGTGACTAGCAAATATATCTAAGTATTTTGGCTTTTCCGATCAAGAAAAAGTAGACTCCAAAATTGTGTCACAAAAATGCTACACTCATTGCAACTACTTTTAAAATATGATACAGATATTAGTAGTAGTTGAGTTTGGATTACAATTCCTTGTGCTTAACCAAAAGACTGAGAGTAAAATAGAAATAAAATTAATTGAATTGGGATATGAGTTGTTCCCTTTCTCAAATAAACAAACAATGCAGTATACTGCTCCCAAAAACAAAATGTGTGTAGCCTACAGGGAAAAACTTGCTTTTGTTAAGTTTTTTTATACCAAATTTCTGGTTGTAGTACATTGGTTTTTTTCAGCCTTTGAAAAAGAGAAGATATGTTAGAAACTCACCTGTAATTTGATATCAATTAGAGCAGATATTATAAAACTTAGTACTAGTGAACCAATGATCATTTCATTGAAGAATTGTAATATACAAAATAAGATGAGAGATACAGCCTGGACTTGTAGTAGTCTGGTAACCTGAAAAGAGAAGAAACAAACAAACATTTATGAAATAATGCAAAAGTTTGGTTAGTTGGCAAAAATAGTTATGAAATTTATGTAAAGGAGCATTTATTTTAGGTTTTTTTTTCATTTCATTTCATTTCATTTTAATTTTAAACATTCAGCTAAAATACATCAAAAAGCAACATTTCATTTCATTTAATTTAATTTTAAACATGCAGATAAAATACATCAAAAAGCAAAGTAAAATTACACAATGCCTACAAAAGGAAACACAGTAAAATAGACCCAATGGGCAGCCTGGAAGAGTCATTAGCATCAAAACACTGTCACCAAGAGGTGTGACTCCTCCAATCCACTATGGTATTTCCTGGTCCACAGCTTCAATACCCCCGGACCTTTCTCCAAGCTAGTCAGAAACCTAGGACTACATAATGTGCATGTACATACCCTTACTTTTAGATTCAGACTATTCAGTATTTTCTGGCTGTTGACACTTGACAGCTAGAAATGTCTGAATCAACTGAAATTGCCGAACTTAGGTATGCCATGATAGGCAATGTTTCCAGCAACACATTGTTTTAAACAAAAGGCAACATCAGCAAGTTTCAAGCAACTTGTTGTCAGGTAGTTACTCCATTTTGTTTCCAAAATATGAAAGTATAAGTATCCTAACGGAGAACCAAATCAGTACAATCCCCAGGTAACCAGTTAACTTAAGTCAAGTTAGCTCAATCGATAAGACGTTCGACTATGGTGCGAGAGGTTGCGGGTGACTGCTAATCGTCTCGTTGTAACCCGTACAAACTCTGGGAGCTGATCCTGGTTGTGATGGTTATTTGTGGAATGTCTAGGGTGTGTGCTCTTGTAGCAGCAAAGCCCCTGATTTGTTGTTAAATGGTTTATGGAATGTGGGCCGTAGTGGTCAGTGACAACTTGTAAAGTGTGCTGAGGCTTGTGCCAGTGCGTAGCACACTATAAATCACAGCACTTTTTTTTAACCAGATAGGATAATAGTTGTATAACTTAAAACACTTTGTGTAAATAGGCCTGTACCACTGGATGTGTTTCATTAATACTAACCTTATTTGGCGGTACCATATGTAAGGCTGTACACCCATAGAGAGCAGCAGCTTGAAGGAGAAAGATAAACTGTGCAAACTGCCATGATAAGACAAAGAAGAAAGAACTCAAGAGAATCCCACCTAAGGTGACAAGCTGAAAATAACAAGAAACAAGAAAAATAATAATCATATAAACTATTTCTTAAAGAAAACAAATTAACTTAATGGCTATGATATTGTAATGTTTTCCATTTTTTGTTTTTTAATGTACTCAAATAGCAAATTTACCTACAGGCCAATGTTGTGTCTTCTGTTCCTATATATATACCCACAGTTCAAAACCAAACCTGCCCCTGTTTGTAAATAGCCAGCAACTTTGGACGTCCACGGTTGCACAGTGTGTATCCTAATGTATGCCATGTTTGCAGGTAATTTACAAACATGCCCACCCCACCCCCTACAACACCCCCTGTAAGCACTGTGTGTCATCTGCCAACCGGGGACACAAACACACAGTTTGAATTTTTTACTGCCTAGCTGGGGACTTTTTGCAACATGTTTTACCTATCAGGGACTTCAACCTTACCCCACCCATCCACACTAGTACCCTGTTGGAAAAAAAATCAATTTTGGGCATATTTAAAATGGGGATGGGGTTATGTCGTGAAAGTTGTGACAACCAGGTTTGTCGCTGGAGGATGACCCTGGTTTTCATGAAGTCCCCGATTGGTATTAAAAACACAAAAAATATTCCTGAAGGATGGGAAAATAAACACACCACACTCCCTGTATGGCTTCAGCATATTACATAATTACCATATGAAGTTCTAAAACTGATTTCCATTTCTTTGATTTCCAAAAAAAAAAAAAAAATGTTGAGAACTTACTTGTCTCCTGGTTGAAGTTGTTGGTTTCAAGTAGTATGTGATGAGTGCTATTTGTAGATAAAGTAATGGGAACCCAAAACTTTCCCTCAGCGGTATGGTGTACTCAACCCTGGTGGAGTCACCCCTGAAATATTGTTGAGACAATTCATATTCAAGTTAGAGGAATGAAAGGTGCTATTTAAAACAGTGCTATTTTTGTACATTATGTGGCATTGGGCCATTCCTGTTGAAATCCATAGTGATACATCCCCTATATGGAAGACATGATCTTTATCTCTCACACAGGATTTCAAATGGAGTCACCCATTCAGGTAACCCCATTTGAAACTCACATGCCCTCTGTGTGATATTAAAATCATATCTTCCATAGGGGGTGTATGGTTCTATGCATAACCTTGAAGGTTTAGCTTCCTAGGTTCAAATACCAGCTGCTGCCATTAAATGTTGTGCATTGTGCATGTGTGTGAAAGGTATTATAAACATATCCATGCATAGGCCTACTATAGTAAATACCAGAGAACTTCAGCGGTGGCATGATGTTGCATATAAATGTATACGCGCGCCATGCAAAAGAGTCACAGACTCTGTTGCCACGGCAGGAAATCGGCCAATCAGACATCGACCAGGTTCCGATCAATCATAGCTAATTATAATTAGCAAATCAGAACCTCACTGGTATTTACTATAGGTAAGTCCCTTTCACTGTAGCCTCCAAAAATCACACAAGAACCGGGTCGCCTTGGGCAGGTTGGTTCTCTGATGACATTGTTTTTTGGAAGCCATAGTAAAAGCATGAAAGTAGCAAACCCTAAAAGGAACCTATATATTGTAGAGCTAACTGATAAACTCAATACTTTCTTGTTGAATATATAGAGAGCAGTGACAAGGACCCCAGCCAGTCAGGAACCACTAGCCTAAAGGTCCTAGGTTCCAATCCTGACTGCTGCCATTAACACTGTGCAGATTTAGATGCATTGCATAGACTCAACACTTATTTGTAGAATACATAAGTAGACCCTAGCCAGCCAGCCAGCCAGCCAGCCAGAACAACTGCCCAATCCATAACTTTGAATGTTTTAAGGACCCAGGTTCCAATCCTGTGTGTTACCATGTGTTTAGGGCAGAATACATTCAATACTTACTTGTTAAATATAAAGAAAGCAGTGGCAAGAACCCCAGCCATCCAGGAACCACTCAGTAACCAAGCTGTACAATACAATGCTACCACATACATGCCATGTAAAACAAATACTGAATCTATGTAGAAAAAGATGGGTTTCAAGTGATCCTGAAAAAAAAGATGAAGAAAACACATACATTAAATGCACAACATTTAAGCACTTGCAACAAAAACAATTTAATATCAGTCACATAACCCTAACACTCCCAGGTATTACAAAATACTATGTGATATATCCACTCCGCATGCATGCATCCCAAGTGATGCGATGAGGCAATCACCCGAAGCGATATAAATGAACGGTTTGATTGGCCAAGCCAGAGAAACACCTGTGGCTACTAGTTGCCGACCTTGTGCTTGTCAAGCAAGGAGTCTCGGATCCAAATCCGGACCAAAACAAACAACTTCTTTGGTCATCTTCTCTCTTCCTTACTTCATTCTTTCCTTTCCATTCGCCAAAAAGCACTCAGGGCTTCAGGGTTAAACACTTACAATAATGTTGTTTGTGTAAGACTGAATTGACCAGCAAACTACATCATGATACCTTTAAACTTGATGCAGTGATGGTGTTGTAAGCTACAGTAGTTGCTGCTCAACAAAGACCCTGACTAGGTAACTGCTATTGTCAAAATGTCACAAGTCCAATACCAGCCTATATGCTGCTAACAACAACTTATGTGTCATTCCAGTTGAAATCCATACACCCCTATGGAAGACATGACCTTGATCTTCCATACAGGGGGATGTAGACTTCAAATGGAGTTTCCCATTCAGGTAGCCCCATTTGAAATTCACACTCCCTGAAAGATTAAGGTCAAATCTTATATTGTTGGTGTATGGATTTCAACTGGAGTAGCCCAATAAGTCAAGAACCTGCTGAAGAATTGCAGGATTGAGAAAATTATCATTTTTGAAACTTTTTTTCATTTTCACTGTCTGCCATAACGATGAAGGTTTCTGTATTCAGTAATAGGTATATTTACCTGCACAAACGGTAGTGTCTTGTACAGCACAGCCAGTATAACTTCTTGGTACACATTGAATCTCTCCAGTACATTGATAGTTCTCCAGCTTTCTGTAACATTGTCCTGAGTTAAATCTACCAAACCTGTTGGACAAAGGAGAAGTAACAATAACTGTAACAAAGTCCTGTCTATTATGTGTATGTGTGTAGGAAAGGGAAGCATAAGCAGGGCCTACGTGGTGCAAAATCCTGCTCAACTCCTTGCAATTTGCACTTCTCTGTGCAATAAGAATTGGTCCCGCAATTTAATTTTTCTGCACAATCCACCAATTTCATGCCAAATTTCAGCAAACTATATAGTTTTTCTACTTGCTTTCTGCCATTTTGCTCATAAAAATGATCTGACAACCTAGATGAAAACCTTTTAAAAGTACTCTTCAAATCTGTGATGTCGTCAAACTTATGCGCAAATTCCAGCAAAAGTAGAGGTTTTCCATGCAATAACAGAAAATGACTTTATTGCCAGTTATTGCAAAGTCAGGATTAGGATTTAGTGTGTTTCTGACTTTCATTGGGCAAAATAGAATAATATTTTTAGGTGCGAACAGCACCTCATGCATTAACCCCGTTTTCAGTTCGTTCGTAACAAATGTTCCTTCATACTTTCACGCTGAGCAGTGGATTCAATCAAGGCTTGTCGTTGGATGATACGCCAGGCCGCAGCGGCGGCGATAATACTCTGAACTGCGGATGTTAAAAAATGTGTGGCCTATCGTTCCTAAGCAACGCGTGGCATAAGCGCTTCGGTCGGCGTACACATGATGCAACACGCTTTGACCTTCAGGAGTCAGTATAAGGGTGCACACCACCAATATCAGAAGCTGGGCAGCGATTAGGACACGAGGGCCGGTCTGCAAAGGCACTGTGCACACTTATTGCTCAGCCAATTACTCGAGCGATGCGATCAATATACTAGCCAGCGAGCTTCCAATTGCCACAGCGCATGCGTGAGTGTTGTCAGCGGTAGCCTGACAACAACATCCACATCGACGCCATTTTATTTTCTTCACGGGCTACAATGGACCATAAACAGACTTTCTACTTGACTATGAGACTGTGACCTTTTAAAAATGTTTTTCATAATTACAAAATAAATCTCTAAAATATTTGTAAAAAATGCAAAATCATTCGCAATATTAACGGCAAAGATATGCTTGTTTTTGTTTACCAATAATTACGAAATATTCGCGAAATTTTGATACTTATCAGTGACATTTTGATCAAAAAATTAATATTATACCGACCGTGAACCAAACATTTGCGGCGTGAACGCATGGCCAAGTATATTTACTTCATAGATATAGAAACACTTTAGAATGGAAAATTTGACAAAGTCGTGAATTTTGACCAAAACACGGAAGCATTTTGCGGCCGATATACCTGTTGAATTCAGCAACCCGTGGATAAAGTTCCGTGTAAATGCAGTGCCAATATTGAATTACCGAATTGAGCTAAACGTTTATCATGCGGTGTATAACTAAATTAATTTAGTGCAGGCCATGGCACTTCTGATCAAAATATTTTAATACCGTTAATATCAGCCCCAGTCCCAGCTTTTCATTTAATTTGTTAGTTTATTTTGGCGAGAAAAGAATCCCCCCCTAATTTTATAAATGTATGATTTAATAGTAGTGATACGAAATTTCCACTCTTCCTCGCTGACCTGTTTGTTTTCTTGCTGTATTTATTTACGTTTATAGTCGATGGGCAGTAGCGATGCCAAAGCTCGGATGGGGGGGGGGGGATCTGAACATATCCCGAAAATTTAACATCATAGCTATATAATAATAGTCGAAACTATGTTGTACTATGACTCTAAATTATAATAACAATGACCTTGTTAACACAGACAAAGGTACTAACGGTCGTGGTCGATCGCGGCACTTGAGAATGGCACTTGACATGGTTGAGGAACTGTGCAATCAATAATTGATTGGACTGTTATTGTGAGCAGTATAGGATAGAGGGCAGTGCGAATAAATGTCCCACTCCATCCCTCGTGAGGAAAGAAGGAAAAGAGGGATAAAATGAAAGGGATTCATGAAAGCTCAAGAGTTTTTCTCATGTTATGAAGGATTACTTTGACAAGATCAATTGAGAGTTTGTGAAATGCAGTTTTCTTCACCATCTAATAAATTTGTCTTTATTATACAATGATCATGGCAGTAAAAAATGTCAAACTTGAATACAATAAACTAAGCCCCTTCAACATGATCAACCCACCAAGTGCTGTATTTTTCTGGGATTGGGACTAAAACAATGACAAGACTTACCTTGTGATATTGATGGTGCTTCCAATAGTTGCTTGTAGTAGGAATAATATAGACCTGATTCAGTACGGAAAGATATCTCTCTCTCAACCTCCTGTAAAATACACACAAAAAAAAAAACAAAGGGAAAAAACTTGTTAGTTATGTACTTTATGCATTAAGATGAAAATTATACAACAAAAGCATCACTGTTTTAAAGCATTTGCAAGATTTGAAATAATATATTGATTGCCAGTTTAATTATGTGATGCCTATATATATAGTCTGTTGTACTCTGCACTAAAGAACTGCTTTTCAAAGTCCTTGATTTCTCTTTGGGGTATCCCTGACATCACACATTTACCAATATGAATTGAACATGGTGATATGTCAATTACAACAGCAGATCACATAGTGTCCAATCACAGACAAGTGCATGGCAAAGCAGTGTGCTTTTAAGCCTGCGACCTTTAAAATGGCTGCAAAATCAAGAAAGACATTTTCTCTTTAGCAAGATTATCTTCAGTAGATAACATAGAATATTCTGTTGTGCCCAGTTCTTCTTGGTGGACAAAATCACACACAAATCAGTTGGAAACAAACTCCCTGGGGTATTCCCACTGTTTTAGAATGCCTTTATCAATGGTTCATGATAATACTGCTATCTTCAGTAGATAACATTGGATGTTCTGTTGTACCCAGTTCTTCTTGGTAGACAAAAGCACACACAAATCAGTCTGGAATAAACTCCCTGACGTGTTCCCACTGTTTTAGAAAACTTTTAGCAATGGTGAGTGGCAATGTTGCTATCTTCAGTAGATAACATGGGATATTCTGTTGAACCCCAGTACTTCTTGGTGGACAAAATCACATACAAATCAGTCGGGAATAAACTCCCTGAGGTGTTTTCACTATTTTAGAATACCTTTAGCAATGGTTCACAGTAATATTGCTATCTTCAGTAGATAACATAGGATGTGCAGTTGAAGTCCTATCTTGCTTTCTGAAATCACACTGTTTTAGAATGCCTTTGGCAATGTCAATGACACATTCATATTCTCCCTGTTTAGCAACTTTACATAATGTTATGCCTAGTAAGGTTTCATTTGACTAATGTTGCTATCTTCAGTAGATAACACACGGAATGTTCTGTTGAGTGTTGAACCCCATATGTACTACAAATTCACCAACAAATTATCATAAGCATTCCCACTGTTTCAGAATTCTGTTTGCTTAGCAATCATAAGCAATGGCACTGAAATGGCAATATTGCTATCTTCAGTACATTGTAGATAACAGGGAATGTGTTGATTTCCCTACATTTTGTTTCACCTTAATGCTGGTTTCATACTCAATTGCACAGCGGTGACCAGCGGCAAGCCGATATATCGATCAATCCACCGCTTTTCCCAAGCGGCAGCATCGCTTGCAGTTGAATTCAAGTAAACTCGGAGTGGTGCTGCTGTGATGTATGAGAACAAAATATGATTTTGAAGCAGTGCAGACCGGCAACAATGGCTTTCAGAGTCATGAAGCATCACACTGTTCAGCGGCAAGCGGCAGAAAGTATGAAACCAGCATCAGTTTGGTATGACATCAATGCTTTTATGTGGTTGAGCTGCAAGCTTGCCAACAAACAGCCCTTGTATGCATGTGTATACACTCAGTGAGATCAAGTTTGGATGCGAGGCTCTATACTGCAACCAGACAAATATGCACCTCTGCTTCTTGATTGAAAAAAGCTGAAAAACAAAAAAATGCCCTATACACAAATCCGTTTGGTATTAATTATGACCTGGCATTACTGATATATGTTCCCATTAATGATGGACACCATGTAGCAGGGATATAGCAATGGCTCCCAGTTAACATGGTTAACGCTCAATGGATTTGTATACATACAAACAAACACATCAAATTGACAGCTGCCATTCAAAATCACAACTTTATGCTACTTCGCACAAAGCAATCATTACATTTGCTGGAACAGTCCTTATTGTGCTTTGGTACAGGAAAATAGTACCTTTCATTTTGAATGCAATCTTGCACACTGATTTCACCAGTGGCATAGGAGGAGAGAGACAGGGGGTACCCTTGTTATACACCTTGCCCTGGGTAGGGGGACTTATCATTGAGAAAGGGGTATTATCCATGTCCAAAGATTCACATTAATACAAGGTTAGACTTTTTGCCATAATAAACAGATTCTCTCAAAGATATCACCTAGGCCTATAGATCTAGTTTCATTATGTATCATTTTGCTATGGAATTACATGTCAAATATGCCCTGATTTTAAACCTGGAGAACACCCAAGTTTCAAAAAGTGTTGCCAAACAGAATTTGAACATAACAAGATGGGAAAAAAACTTTTTCTCTATTAAAAAGGTAAAACACAGATTCCATCAGAAACTTTTCACACACAGTTCAAATATCGTAATAGTTCTTCCCATGAAAACACTTTCCCTTGAAAACAGCATCCTATTTGCATGTGCAGCACCTGTGGCCAATATAGACTGTAGAAAAATAATGACTATTACCATATTATAATAACAAAACACACTCAATGCCAGACCCAACAGCGCATTTTTTGATATCAGATTCCACGATTCAATGCAGACAAAGGTATTTGATTTTATATACAAATAAACATGAGACAATATGGATGTGCTTTATCAACTAGATGGCACAACCCCATAACGTATGCTATGAACCACAATGGCCTCATCCCAAAGGCAGAGTCCCTATGACCTCAATTAAACAATCATAGTGCAAAATTTGACCTCAAGTTGCAGAGGATAAGTTTTTGTACCCAAATTTTCAAAGGTCATTCAATGAATGTACAAATATATTGGGGTTAAAGAACTGTGCACTAATAGATGAGAATGTTTTGGATCCTAGTGGTATCCCTGAAGGCGCACACTAATGATCCTATAATATCCCATTTTTTCTGGCAAAGTTCTTACCTGCATATTTCCATGTATGTAATAATGAAAATTGTTTCTTAAATTTGGGTATGAGGTTTCACTCCCAAATATGTGCAAAGTTCAGTAAAGTACATATGAGTTAACATGATAATGAACTTTGTTCCTGTGTTGTTGTGATTATTGAAATAAAGGACTCCCAGAGGCTGAGTTCCCATGAAAAAGCTGGTCCTGGAATAAGTTATTGTGAAACATTTTATTTTTTTCAACAATTTTGCACCATCGGAAACATGTGTTTTCATTGGTAGAGCTCTAATCACATACAAATTATGGATTCTTTGACAAAATATAATAACTTCAGGACATTGCTGTTACAGTCTGGTGTTGGTAGATGTCTGAAACATGGGTAATTTATACACAACATGGGAAAGCACGAAATAAAGCAAGCAATAGCATTTGTTGGTAGAAGAGGGGAATGTCTGCTATTTTTTCTTAGTGAAATCCAGTGGTATATCCAAGATTCTTTCAGGAGGGGGTGGCAAATTTCAAGGAGGGATTTGACGATACCATTGAATTTTGGCATATGACTTAAGAATAGTATCATGACAGCCAATATCCCACCAGGTCCAGGCATCAAAAAGCTAGCGGCTGCTAGCAAAGTAGCAAGTTGTACATTATGAACACCATGGAAGTACTACATTGTAGCTCTCTAGTACTTCCATGGGACACATACACATAGCTGATCTGCAGACCAATTAAATGAATTAATAACATACATTATCAAGATCAGATCCTAAGATCTATGAACCATATTTTTCACAGTTTATGATTTCATACATAGTTTGTCATTTCTCCACTGAACCCATTTCACCTATCTTCCAATGACCCCTAACCATTTGCATGAGGCCACCACCCAATGTTCCATAAATACAACTTTCAGAAAATCATCAAAATGAACTTTTAAATTTGGTGCATACACGAACTCCATACAAATTGTTAACATAATTGAAAAAAAAATCCAATTTAGAAAAGGTGCATAATAAATGGTTCTTAAACATATTCAAAGTTAAAACAACATGTAGAATTCTACACAAGATTTACCTTTTCCACAAATTCAAAACTATAAAGCTGTCTGCGATTGATAGACAGTTTAAACTTAGAATCCCACAGGATAGTTTAACATAATGGCATCATGCTCCTATGATCTCATCAGCACATACCAACCCAAACACTCTGGTATGATCACACAAACCCTGGATATAGTGCCTAATGTCTTACTCATGGTTCTAGGCACATATTACAAACATTGCCAGTCAGGAATAGCGTCAGTTACAGGTGATGTCGTATGTTTGCTTGTTCTTCTCTTGACAAAATCTAAAATTATTTTTTATTTCAATGTGTTGTCTGACTTGAGACTGTGCCACATGATTTAATACAGAGTGTTGACATTTTGTGATCTCATATAAAATGAGATGTGCAAACAAAAAATGATGTAAAATAAAGCATTAAGACATAAATAAAAATGTCTTTTCTCACATTCTTCTGGATGATCTGATTAAAAATAAAAATAAATAAATAAATGTTGGCATTTATACAGCGCCTTTCATGTGTATCAAAGTGCTTTACATTCAGTATGCTGTTGTTAGAATATGTTAGCTGCCATACAATGGCAAAGGCATGCTCATACCTTTGGGCGGCGTTCATTGAACAATATTCATAACAGCTCCCCATTTCACCCCTGGGTAGAGAGAGGCAAGCGAGGTAAAGGCCTTGCCCAAGTGCACAAGAAGATGGCCCTATCTGGGCTCGAACTTGCAACCCACCGATTGCAAAGTAGAGTCTGCACCGCTGCCTAATTCCATCATGATCAACAACTGCAGGGCACAGCTAATTCTACAGACATTACAAAACGATGCCTTGAGAAAGGTCAAAAATTCAGAACCAAAAATCCTCAATGCAGTTTACTTTTGATTGAAAATTCAATCAGGAAATTTAAGAGAGCATTACACATTTTGGTCTGCATGGTACAAGTAAGCAAAAACAATCAAACAAAACAATCAAATTAAACAAATATTCACAGAAGTAACATTTTATAGTTATCACATTTCATTAGTATGAGGCCTATGAGAGCAATTAGCATGATGACAACTGGAGGGTGAAGTTCAAATGCAGGACAAGTTATTATACAGTCCACTGAACCTTTTAGTTCTATGTAGGCCTACATGACTTTTATGGTTCTGAAAATATTTGTGATAATAAAAACATTATTACAACTTTGCCCATTTTGGATACAAAATGATTTGGTAATTTGTTTTCCATTTTTTTTTTAATCAACCAAAAATGATCCTATCAAGAGACTCTACATCCAGGGACTCTCCAATTCCATGCACAATCATAATTGATAACTACATCAGTTACAAAATTGGAATCCTTCTTCAAAAGTAGGAAAAATATAGCTTTTGGAATTCATATTTTACTTTAAACACAACAATTTTACCTGAATAGATTACTGCTTTACAAGTATGTAGGACTACAACAAACAGTCATGAATGCGATACAAAATAAGACTGTAAAAGTCTGATAGTTGTGGGTGACATCTTCAGATTAGCCCTATAACTTATAAAGCCTTTTGATTTTTGATAAAATTCCTTCAGAAATGATCTTGAAAACAAACAACATGTAACAACATCTTTAAAAGATAAGCATATGCATGGTAAACAAAATCAGGAAGAGAACAGAAGCCAGTAGCCAGTGGGAAAGGGGCAGATGCCCTCAACCCCCCCCCCCCCTGCTACTTTGCCACACTAAAAAGTCATTCCTGGTTTAGGCTCTACACAAACATGGTATTCCATTAAAACATCATCAGCAGAGTGGGTTCATCTCTCTTGGCAGTGATCCTATTTGCAGGAGACCATGAAATCACCCCAATAATACCTTTGTGGGTTCATCGTAAATTCACATAGCAATAGCTATCACAGGCCGTACATTCACAAATCATGACAACATCAGTATCTCAATATCTGCTGAACCAATACTAGGCTTGCTTGTACTCATTTAAATGCGTTTTGAATGCTGATACCAAATATGGTGATAAAATAGAGAAATTCCAACATTTTTACCAAATTTGTAAAAAATTCAACGCAAGTTCAATAGATGATTGCAGGTAAAGAGTTATCAATACTGTACATTTGACAACAATTTAGTGCTCATTTCTCATGTTGGTGATCTAAGTAGACCAACGCAAGGTATCACAACAAGATGAGCTAATGGTACAAGGGAATTACTTTGCAAGAGGCATGTTTCTCCCTTGCTACATAGTGTTAAGTCATTTCATCGGTAGAAATTGCAGGACATAAGGGTGCACTGGTCCTGAAAATTGACAGAAAAATTCAGTGCTACAGTCAGCTTTTTGAGACCAGGGAGGAACAAATTGTAATGTACTGACATCTAAATATGTTAACACCCAATTAAACTGATTCCAAAAATTCCAAAAACTGAAGAAATAAAAACACATGATTTTTGGCATTGGAAACGCTTACTTTTTCAGATAATTTGACATGAAGAGTATTCTTTCATGTGACTAAGCTATCAAAAGCTGTAGTCTAACCATCATCTACAAATTCTTTTACTGGCAATTGGCATGTGGCGAAATGAACAAACGATGGACCGTTGGTCTGCCCCCTCCACCCTTGGCTGTACCACTGGTAAAACAAAAAAGAAAATTATGGAAGAAATTAGTAAGTTACTGTATTTAACTACATTATTTTCCCTTCTCTTTAAAATATGAGGGCAATTTTTGCCATTGTTAAGTATTTGTTCACATTGGCTATTTTGAGAAATTTAGGGGATTCATCAGTCATCCTTAGCCCTTGTATTGCATTATTTTTCTTGCCCCCAGTTCGCCCACCCATCCCCCTTTTGAGGAAAAAACCCAAAATCACACAAATTTACATTTTTTGCGGCAATTTTGTGCAAAATTGCTTGATTTTCCCCCTGAAATCCCCCCGATAAAAATTCTTGCTGCCGCCACTGCTCCTTATAGTACTCTCCAAATGTATATATAAGGTATAACAGTACCTTGTAGGCCTTGTTATAACTTACACCTGCAACAACCGTCACAACCAGGAAAAGCTCCCCCAGTTTCCATATATAGGACAAATGTCAACCACAACTTTCTTGCAGACAATACTTATCCAAACTAAACCTAAACTGTACCGTCATCAAAATAAAACACACAAAATCTCCTGAACTACTACAAAAATATCCCTTGGCATAATCCTTCACTCCCATACCTCAACCCATTCCAATTATCCACCAAACCCAACACCGTTTTTCCTGTGATAACAAATGTAATAGATCTTATCGATAGAAATTTGATTGTATAAGGCTTTATGACGGCCACGAGTCCTGTCAGATGAAATCAGTTCTCACAACGTCTAATTTGTCTGTATTTGTTTAGTAATAGAAAAGCCAATCGAAACCCTGGGCCACAACCAGGCCAGAAACAGGCATTATTGTAATAGAACAGTCATCTATAAACGCTTATTGACACTAATTCTATGGCATTAGGAAACACAATTTGTTCCTGGAATTATTGACAAATCAAGATTTGACAACAGATATATTGAACATTTTGTTCTGCATTTTGTAACAAAAGTGTCATTTCTAAAAATATTTGACGAACGTGTTGACTGTGTGTTCTTGTGACCACTCTTGTCAATCATTTATTATAATTGAGAAATGATGACCAAATGTTTGTGTGGTGGGGAAGGCATGGGGATAAATGATGTAAAATCAACCAATTTTAGTTGGGGCCAAAATCAACCAATTTTATGCAGAATTGCTGCAAAAGGTGGACATTTTCATCATTTTGGGTTTTTACTGGGCATATGGCTGTAGTCTAACCATCATCTACAAATTCTTTTACTGGCAATTGGCATGTGGCGAAATGAACAGACGATGGACCGTTGGTCTGCCCCCTCCCCCCTTGGCTGTACCACTGGTAAAACAAAAAAGAAAATTATGGAAGAAATTAGTAAGTTACTGTATTTAACTACATTATTTTCCCTTCTCTTTAAAATATGAGGGCAATTTTTGCCATTGTTAAGTATTTGTTCACATTGGCTATTTTGAGAAATTTAGGGGATTCATCAGTCATCCTTAGCCCTTGTATTGCATTATTTTTCTTGCCCCCAGTTCGCCCACCCATCCCCTTTTGAGGAAAAAACCCAAAATCACACAAATTTACATTTTTTATGGCAATTTTGTGCAAAATTGCTTGATTTTCCCCTGAAATCCCCGATAAAAATTCTTGCTGCCGCCACTGCTCCTTATAGTACTCTCCAAATGTATATATAAGGTATAACAGTACCTTGTAGGCCTTGTTATAACTTACACCTGCAACAACCGTCACAACCAGGAAAAGCTCCCTCAGTTTCCATATATAGGACAAATGTCAACCACAACTTTCTTGCAGACAATACTTATCCAAACTAAACCTAAACTGTACCGTCATCAAAATAAAACACACAAAATCTCCTGAACTACTACAAAAATATCCCTTGGCATAATCCTTCACTCCCATACCTCAACCCATTCCAATTATCCACCAAACCCAACACCGTTTTTCCTGTGATAACAAATGTAATAGATCTTATCGATAGAAATTTGATTGTATAAGGCTTTATGACGACCACGAGTCCTGTCAGATGAAATCAGTTCTCACAACGTCTAATTTGTCTGTATTTGTTTAGTAATAGAAAAGCCAATCGAAACCCTGGGCCACAACCAGGCCAGAAACAGGCATTATTGTAATAGAACAGTCATCTATAAACGCTTATTGACACTAATTCTATGGCATTAGGAAACACAATTTGTTCCTGGAATTATTGACAAATCAAGATTTGACAACAGATATATTGAACATTTTGTTCTGCATTTTGTAACAAAAGTGTCATTTCTAAAAATATTTGATTTAACGTGTTGACTGTGTGTTCTTGTGACCACTCTTGTCAATCATTTATTATAATTGAGAAATGATGACCAAATGTTTGTGTGGTGGGGAAGGCATGGGGATAAATGATGTAAAATCAACCAATTTTAGTTGGGGGCCAAAATCAACCAATTTTGCGCAGAATTGCTGCAAAAGGTGGACATTTTCATCATTTTGGGTTTTTACTGGGCATATGGACGGGCAAGAGTTCTGATGGGGAAATTTCCCCCTCCCTACCCCTATAGCATCACCACTGCGGACCTCAAGTCCTGTCAGCCCAAATTAGTTCTCATTTGTTTAGTATAGAAAAGCTAAAACCAGCCAGGAAAGGGCATGAATATAACATAGTGGTTTATGTTTCAATATGACACATTCATTATGACTACTTGTAAAAGGAAGCACAAAATTTGTAAGCTGATTTGCTGACAAATCTAAATTTGAGTACACTCATCAATGCAGAGATTGAACATTTTATTGGCTTTATGAAATTTTGCATTTGATTTATACTTTTTAGCAATTATTATGCCAAGTAAACTAAATAATAAAAAAAAAAAAACTAAAAACCTTCCAAAAGTGTTTCTTATTTTTGCAAGGCTATTGATTTCTTATTTTTGCAAGGCTATAGAAAGCATCTCTACTTCCTAGACATATTTTAGAAAAAATACAAAATACAAATATAATTGAAGGAACCTCAAAAAAGGAAGCAGGAGGGGATATGAAACGTTTATTTTTTATTTGGCTTAAGTTTTCAAATAACAACTTTAATTTCTGCTTTTTTCTTTCTTTTTCATACAAAATGCAACCTTGTAGCAACATTAAATCTTGTGAAATGTTGTCAAAACTAGACAATTTTATATTAGCATCTCCGCAACATAAAATTTATTGTACAATGGATTTTATTTGTAAAATGTAACACTGGGTAATAATCAGTACAGCAAGATGCATTTGAAGATGTAATTTTACTTTCAAAATATGTAATTTTACTTTCAAAGAGGTAATGATATACTATTATCAATGCATGCAGCATTCTAATAGTAAAACCATAATAATAAATATATTCAAATTACTGAGATAAGTATAGTATTTTTGCTGATCTTCTTTAACTGATTCAAATTGAAATTTGATATTTTATACCAAAAAAAGGACTTATTGTTATTTTTATTACCAATTTATACTCACAAAAGCTGAATACTGCAGAAATAGCTCAGCTATTAAATCAGCCATTACTCCAAAATGAATAAAGCCTAATCATCACAAGAAAATAATTCTATTAAATCTAATCTGCAATAAAATGGTATCAAATTATCATAGTAATAACAATATCAAATTAAATCTATTTTATGTTCCAAATTACGTATAATCCCCTGGAGTGTGTTATTTAAAGATTATGCTATAAGGCCAAATAAAAAATAAAACATGTTTCACGTCCCCTCCCGCTTCCTTTTTTGAGGTTTCTTCAATTTTATTTTTATTTTTTGAAATTCAGTTATAACTTTTCAAAAAAATATGTCTAGGAAGTAGAGATGCTTTCTATAGCCTTGCTTATATAGGCTACAAGAAACACTTTTATAAGGTTTTGTGATAGTTAGAGGGGGCCTTTCTCTCAGAACAACAAATAAAAAGAGGCCTCCTCCTTTTTCCAGGCATTATTGTATACGATAAAACAGCTCTAATTATAGGTATTTACACCAATTTTGGGATAAAAAATAAACAATATAAAGCCCCCTCTTCCTCCTTTTTTTCAAAAAAACCGGACGTGAAACATGTTTTTTATTTTACTTGGCCTAATGAATTATAATGGAAAAACTTTTATATGTTTTGTTAGACTATTTTGTATCGTTGATTACTGTATACTCAGTAAAATTATTGTCAATACAAATCTTGTTCTTGATTCTGATTCTATATGGAATATGGAATTTACATATGTTACATTGTAAAGCGTAATCTGTCTGTAAATGGTTATTTCTGCTATGCCTATTTTTAAAATTGAACAATTAGGGTTGAGATCAGGGGCGTCAGGCAGCTTTCTTGGTCAGGAGAGGCAAAATTAAATTGGGGGGCACAGACGAAGAAAAAAATTGCAGTTGCATCATACAATACATTATACCGGTTTTGTATTTAGAGAGGCTTTATTGGGACGATGCGCGTGTAGCGCGCAATAATTTGTATTTTGCACTATTTTTGCCCATGATTGGGATGAAAAGGGCTTTATTGTGACAATGTCTTGCGCAAGTAACGCAAACATTTTATATTTTACACTATTTTGGCCCATGATCGGGTGAATTTTGGTGGAAAAGGGCTCCTTGCCCTTTTCTTTTCCTTTGCCCTCCAGATTTTCTCTTTTATTTTTTGTCAGAGGGGCACTCTTTTCTTTCATTTTTGTCAGGGGGGCAATCTGCCCCTTGCCACCCCACTGGCTACGCTACTGGTTGAGATTTCTCTTCAAAAATAAAATGGAAGTGAGGAATAAATATGCATAATTTATGCATTTTAGTGGTATTAGAGACTGGGTGGAATCAGTTAGTCATTTCTTGTTACCCAAAAGGCTATAGAGCAAATACTGTGACTTCCAAAAAGGATGGTTAACATGCAAGTTTTACAAAAACTTTCATTTCCTGAAAGACGTAAAAGTTTGTAGAAACTGGGCCTCTCCTGTTTGGGTTGTTGTCAAGTTCCTATTGGAATATCATTTAAAACAAATGAAACAAACATATCATGTACCGGTATTCAAATCAGATCACTAAAATATTTCTATCTTTTATCATATTCTTTTTACAATATTTTTCTTTAAACATTAAATAGTTACATGGATCCTTGACGTATAAGTGAAATATTTACACTGGCAGTTTTATAGGTTTTGTGACTCCAAATATGTGACAGAGTGCCAGACATTGGTAGTATATTTATTCATATTTTGCCACATCTGAAATGACAAGAGCCGCCTTTTGTGCCAAGTATAGTATTTGAATTTCTTGGAATCTTTGAAATCAAAGACTTTGAAATTTAAACATGATCCATAAAGGGTTCTAAAAACTGCCCGGAAAAACTGACAGGGACAGACTATTGAAAATGCATCTTGGGGTGGATATGTTATGCACAGTGTACATATTAACTCTAAAATGGCATATGTTGGGGTTTTTTTGCTATCAGAAGGGAAAGAAGGAATGGACAATGAGAGAAGATGAACAAAGAAGTCACTTGGTACCAACATGATTCAAACCTTAGACCTCTCACATGCCAAGCACAACATCACCGACCGGTAGCCACGGGTGATTGTGTCATCACATCACATGGGATGCATGCATGCGCAGTGGTTTTCCGTGTAAGATTTTTTGTGGTTAGGGTTAACATGGGTAAGTGGTAGTTGTTGAGGCATTTTTAGCAAAATATTGGTATTATATGTACTGTCATATAAGCACCCTCACAAGTCAACCTATATAAGGCATTAGACACAAATTAGTTTGATCTTTCGATAGACCACCGATGCTTGGTCGATCCTTATTATTTATGAAATCAATTTATTGACTATTGTAAATTGTGATAACATATCAATCCATGCTTGTATTGATATTGACCATACAAATTTAGCATTAATTCTGATTAATTAGTTGATAGTTCATTAATAACAAGCATCGAAGTAGCATCAATGGTCGATCAAAAGATTGAACAAATTTGGTTCTGGCCCCTAAACACGACATGGATTATACATCCTCCCACGAATGCTAAGATTATCCTCCCTGAATTCCCTCCCCTGTTTAAACTTGTTTGCATCCCTGTGCAAACCACTGGTTGAGTACCCCTGTAATTCAAAATAGTCATTGTTTCAATCTTTTTTCAAAATCCATCTTTCATTAGATAGAATGATGAATTAGTCTGAACCGTGCAAGTCTGCGCATTCATGTGAACATGGTGAACAAACACGCAAGCTGGAGTCATGATGCCAAGAGGCACGTAATACACATTAGTAGAGTTTATGGAGGGGAAAGGATGGCAACATTATGCCCTTAAGTAGTCTTGAGGGATATAAAGGGTTGTTGGAAGGAATGCCCCATGTAAGATCCTGTTGACTTTATGGTTGATTGATATGGGTTATATTTGTGAGAACAATGAACAATATTCAAGAGACCTGGAAAGTTTGAAGGGAGGACAGAATTCTCCCATCCAAGTTCACCAATAGTGCACAATTTTACTAACAGGGAAAGCTTTATGAAACTTTTACATAATTTTGATTGATTTGTTTTTCAAAATAAAGAAATACATTATAAAAATGTCGCTATCTCTGTGACAAATTTGGTTGAATTTCCTGGGAAGAACTAACCATTTTAGTGACTTTGATATCAAGACAGGGGTTCATCCACAACCATGGAGTAAAGTGGGATATGCAAACAATTTTAACATGGGGTTTGAGCAAAGATATGAGGATGAGTTTTAAAAAATGAGGGTGCATTTCAATAAAGGTTGAGAAACTGCTCAAATACAGTACATTTGGCTTGTTTGAAAAATGCAATAAAATGCAAGACAAAACGAAACTTTTAGTATTTGGCACCATTTCATCACATTTGGCATGTATAGCAAATACATAATTTAAGACTCCGAACAAGCTATGCAGAGCTATGTTAAATCATGCATGCCAAATTTCCTAGTACATACAACACATATTACATGATGTGTTTTTATATAGTTTTTTTTTTTAACTTTCACCTGTGGTTTGGGTTGTGGTCAACTTTCAAACCAACATCCTATATCAAATTAGTCCTCCATGTAATTTAATTATGTAATGTAGATATTGTTGCCAGTTTAAATTTGTGTAACTTTCATGAGTTTAACACTTGGCTTCATCATGTGCAAATGTTCCATAAACCTACAGCCCACTTGACATGTCATGTCATTGCCCAGCAGTATGCGCACAAATTATGGCAATTTCCATTGTTCTTTGCCCTGCAGTGTGCGTACAGCATCGTAGTTTGCTCAGGGCATGTGCATTTTAAATCGCCCACCACATTTCATATATAGTACAAGAAAGCCATTGAACAGTGTAGCAGTTCGTTCAAGCATATCGATAGACCAGTCCCTCGCCTTTGTTGATAAACAATGATGTCAAGTGGTCTATATACATGTATTAAAGCAACTCAATAATATTGTTGGCATATTTATATTTTCTACTAAGAGTGTGACTGAAGTCTTAACAACTTAACTTGAAAGTTCTTCACTTTCAAGTAAAAACAATTTTGAATATATCGCGCTGCACTACAAGCAGGTTGCACTCATCACCTCTGTATGTCTACAATCATAGTATTTAATACAACGCCACTCTTTTCAAAGATACTAATCTTACAGGTGCAAGTGATCAGCATGATATGGTTCAATGCAGAGGTACCATGTGAACGTAGTTAGTGCAGCACAGTATAATCAAAAATTGTTTTCACCTATTGATATGGCAACGCATCTGCACCCCTAAAGCAACTTGCAAAAGAGGTCATCACTAAAAATCATTTTTGTCCAAACATTAACCTCATAATCCTAACCCCAAATCCTAACCTTAATCCTAAAACCAAGAAACTGTAACTCTAATCTCTTAATCCTATCCCTAATCCTTATCCTAGTCCTAAATTCAGTGGCGGCGGGAATTTTTTTCGGGGAGGGGGCATGGGGGGGGCAAAGTGAATTTTTTTTTTTTTGGGGGGCAAAATCAACAAATTCTGTGCAAAATTAATGTAAAAAGTGGACATTTTCGCAATTTTGGGTTTTTACTGGGGAAATGGGGGGGGGGTTAAGAGTTCTGACTGGGGGGACAATTTTCAGTACTTTGCCACATTTGCCATAAAACCCACAGCTTATCATTCAGATCATAGAAAGTTGGATTAAAGATAGGCCCCCAAATTAACATTACCTGTAAAGGGGTAAACTGAGGGCATCATGCCAATAGAGTTAATTAGGTTTCCCCCACAGCACATGATTTGCGCGCACTATTGTGATGCGAAAATGAAAAGGAACCGAGATGGTCAGTGACTTCAATGAAGTCCCGCTTAATGTAAGGGTTGTGACCTTCCTGTTAACTGCCACACGAACCCCTTCACCACATATCATCTGAATCCGGATGCAAGCCCAGGCTGTCAACACACCAGCATGCAACATGTGTAAACTAGGAAGTAAAAGCGTTGAACTGGTCAACGATTGCAATTACAGCTAATGGGGTGATGACATTCCCCCTCACATCATCATGGACTGTAGAAATGTCTACAGTCCATGCTAAAACATGCAGCATATAGCTACTAGGGGTAAAATAGTATAGTCTGAGCTACTAACAGGTATTGGGAAGGAGGCCGGATCGCGAAAAGAAAGAGGAAGAGGAAGAAGGGGAAGATAATGAGAAGAAGGAAGATGAAGAGGAGGGAGAAGGATGCAAAGATGCATACTCTTGAAAGCTGTTCCTTTCAAAGTAAACTGCTTGTAGCGGTTCTAAAGCATATATATTCGCAATATTAAACTGAGGAAATTACCCATTTTTGTTATTAGAAGTGGACCAAGTTAGACACTTCTATGACCTCACAATAACTGAGGAGACTGCCCATTTTTGTCACTTACCCAAGCTTTCAACACACTGGTATACAACATGTGTGAATGAGGAAGTAAAAGCAATGAACTGGTCAGCCAACAGGTAATCATGCAAATGGGGTCATGACATTCTCCCTCACATGCTGCATGGTCCAGGAAGAGGAGGATGCAAAGATGTGCGGCTTTTAATGTAAAGCACATTCACATTATTAAACTGAGGAGACTGCCCGTAGCCAAGATGGGTGTGACACCAGTGCCCCCTGTGAGAAGTTCCTCCCCCCAGTGGGATGTTGGCCGCCCTGATATTTAAGATTGTCAGGCCTTTTTTTGTATTTTTAGCACATTTGATGATCATTTTCATCAAAGTTTGCCCCCCCCCGTTGCCCATCCTTTCAAAAAAGCGTTGGCTACACCACTGCCCATTTTTGATACATTCAAACATGTCTCTGACCTTTCAGTTTCAACAGCCAAACATGATCCTGATGATTGTCAGATCAGGAAATTAGCTGCTAAATGTACCCACTTGCTAAGGGTGTAAAAGAAATAAGGGAAAAGAGTGGAAATCAAAATACACAAAATATGGTGACAGCTTATTTCTCTGATTGCTAATGGGCTATTCCAGAAAATAGATGCACACCCCCTATAGAGAAGTTCGGATATCCGGACTTTTTGTCCAGTCTGAACTGTTGGAAATCCAGACTTTTAAAGTGCCCAAAGGCAAAAAAATCCGGCAGAACAATAGTTCAAAATCAGAAATCCTCAATTTGAGAGCTCATTTTTAACATTTCCGTGATTTTTCCATCATTTGATTGGATTTCCAAGCTTTTTCCAGTAACATTGGCAACTGGAATTCCAGTCGTTTTCAGAAAGCAGACTTGGAAATGCGGACATTTCTTTGATTGAAAATTTACTCCTCTATAGGGGGTGTGCACCTAATTTTTGGAATAGCCCAATGATGTTACAGAGTCCTAATGTGTACATGTATCCTGTTGTTCTTGTTTTGCATTTTATGCACAATGGATTGTGGATATGATGCATTGAATATCAGAGGATGATTTAAGGAAGCCCCATCATGCACTGTAAAAGTGTTATCAGTAGAGTTTCAACTGCCACTTTACTTTTCAAATCCCATTGAACTCTGTGCAAAAGATGTTGTTGTAGAATTGCCCTTGTGTCATTATTACTTGGTCGATTTCAGATCTAAAGTGATGTATGCATGAAGGATAATTCACACCTTCTGTAGATAACATAAAATGTGAAATCGACCAACTTTTTGAAGGTGTTTTTATTGTAAATATATCTGTCCAAATTCAAATTTTGCCATGCACGTGTGTATGCAGTGGGCGGGCAGTGGTGTCATGTTCACTCACACAGCTGTGCTAACCGCAAGACTTGCTGGGAAGTGCTTAAATCATCCTGATTGAATATTATATAAATTCAAGAATCACTACACATAAAACACACACACACCCCCACACCTAAGTGCTGCTAAATGAGGACATTTTTGTCTAGTGACCAAAGTACTTTTCCATGATTTTCCTTTTTTTTCATGACTTTTACAGAGTCCAATTGAGAACCCTGTCAAATTCTGGTCAGGGATGAACAATGGACATTTTCCTTCCTGGCCAACTCAAGAGAAGGAATAAATAGAGCGTTGAGAACCAGAAAGCTATAACTCATAAAAGAAACCTGTTTTATAAAGGTTTTTCTGGTTCTCAACCCTTTGTGATTGGCCCTGAAAAATGTTAAAATATGTTCATAACATGGGAGTATGTCAATGATGTGCAGAGAGAGACTGATGAATGGTAGTTTTGTAATGTGATCTGTTTATGACAAATCATTCTAAAATTGATTTCAACTTTTGCTATATGAAACCCTGGCATAAACTAGACCATAATATGCAAAATGGTCCTGAAAATGGACACCAGTACTCAGGAACCCCAGCTCATATCCTGGTCACGGATTACCATTTTTCGCCTCCTGAATCTGCCTTGACCGACTCCAGCGAAACTGTGATGGGTCCAAAAATCCTGGCCAATAATAGATTTATCCTTTATATAAGACTACTAGACACCAAATTAGCTTATTGTCAAGACTTCATTGAGGGATTAGACAGCTTTATTCTGTAAGCTGCATAATCCCGGTCTTCATACTAGAATAACTCTGAAGGTGTACTTGAAGGTAAATATTGAAATAGATCTCATCAAGCATAAAATCATATGTCCATGATATTCAGAGAAAGACAGATGAATGGTAGATTTGTAATGTGATCTGTTTACGCTAAATCATTTCTAGCACTCTTAATTGATTTCAACGACTGCTACGTCAACATTCTCTACATGATTGACATTTACTGACTGACTAGAGCATCGCAGACCTACTTACACTTTATTACATTATTCAAAACATTGCAGTTTGGATGTACAAAAATGTTTTGCAATCTTGTCAACCCTTGACGCATACCGGTAATCCGCATATCATGTCTGTACTGCAATACTTACAACACTATGGACCACGATGGTCTCATCCCAATGGCATTGTTCAATAACTTCAATTAAATAATCATAGAGCAAAAATTTGACCTCAAGTTGAAGAGTATGAGTTTTGTACCCAAATTTTCAAAAGTCATTCAATGAATGTGCTTATGTATTGGGGATAAAGAACTGCGCACTGATGTTCGAGCTTGTTGTGGATCGTAGTGCAACACCCGGTCAGACTGACACATCATTCACACCAAAAAAAGGAGTTAACACCCTACTCTTTTTGAAACTGACTATAATGGTTGATTCAATCATTTCCCACCAATTCTCAAAGGTTCCCCTTATTGTATAAATTGTCACATCTAGACACAAATAAATGGGAGCCACAAATAAATCCACCAAATCTGAAATCTTTTTAGAATTTCCAACACTACAAGGTATTACCTCTAAAATGGCTACCTTTAAACATGCCAGAAAAGTTAGGTTGAGCTAAGTATAGATCACCCAATCATCCATTGTTGACGTACGCACAAACATCGGACTGATGAGACAGACATCCTATGCCACAGACACACGTTCATTAATGACAGAGTGGTATAATTGGTACATCAGGGTGATCAAATGGAAAATAAAATCAACTTCAGCAGGGTGAAAGATACACCTCAAAATATTGCAATTTAATATTTAATTTCTGTAACAATAGCATTAAGGGGTGGGGTATGAACGTTTGGACAGTATTTTTTGTGGGACATGAGAGCACATCAGACATATCGAATTGCTTTCTGAATATGCAGAATGTCCTTCTGATATCAAATAATTTTGAATTTTTGAAATTCGCGATATAATACACATTTTATGGCAAATGGTTAAAAATTGATATTTTTGATATTTAACAGTCCTCGAAGTAAACTTAATGAATCTAATGATATGTACTTAAAGTGTATGTAGCTGGGATGAAAAGCCGACGATCAATTAAAAATGTTGACCTTTCATATTAAAGATATGGATTTTTTCCCCAAAACACCCAAAAAAAATTAGGTCTTTTCATCTATGTAATGATTCAGGCCTGGTAAATATGTTCCATTTCCCAGAAAGACACATGAAAGATGAGCCAAATTTCCCACAAAGATCATGAAGATAGCAGCACTGCCTACAAATTCTTATGTATTTCAACATTATAGGGGGAATTTATTGGGGTAGGGCATTTATTAGGAACAGTACAATATTTGGGTTTTTTGGGAAATTGTAGCTCAAGATTCACAAAATTGAGCCAATTTCTCAACAAATTTCTTAAAAAATAACCCATCTATAAACAAATTGTCATGCAAAGAGAAGCCTTTCTCACACCAAAAGACCATTCAAATACTAGTAATGCCCATTTCATTTCTGCGGCAAATCCCTGTATAGACTTGTTTGCATTTAGAAACCTCAAGTTCCCTTGTAGGATCTATGACCAGATTAAATAGACATCAATACAGGTGCTGACAGTATTTCCAATCCCTCAAAATTGTTTTGGAAACATAAAACACCCATGAACCTCACAAAATAAACACAATATTTCCCCTTTTCCCCAATGTTTATAACCTACTGGGCCTGCTTCACAAAGACATACAATTGAACTTATGCTTAACGGACCGTTCACAAACACTTGTTGGGGGGGGGGCCTGATTTTCGTGTCAAAAGGGTGGGCCTGAAATTTGTGAGACCTGCAAAGGGGGGGGGCATTTTGTGATGAAATTTTTTTCATTTTTTTTCAGGCCCCAAGTGTTTGTGAACAGTCCCTAATTTAACAGGGTTTTGTGCTGACCTGTAGCCAGGGGGCAAGTAGGCAGACCCCCCCCCCAATTTCGGCCTCCTTGCCCATAAATTAGCCTGTAGTCTGTTAAAATTGATATATTTGTAAAATTCATACCTTGAAACTTACCAAATCATGAAATGGCTTCAGTTGGGCTTCATTTTGATTCCTGAGGGGGGGACATCCCTTCTCACACACACCGGGACACTCTTGTGCTGCACAAGCATGGTGTGCAGGGATGACGTACTGAAGTCCATAATTTCTGGCTATGGGCCTGGAGTTGTGTGTGATATAGATCAAATGCAAGATCACTAATAAGAGTTAGTGAAATGGATCCTAGAAGAAGGATAACCTATGCCAAGAAACACATAATTCCACTGTGGCATCAAACATATTCAAAATGGAATGATTTTTGTCTCTTTATGATTTCTGAAAAAAATCATCCTCAAATTATTCAGAACTTTTATCATCTTAGGAATAAGGTGAACAACCTTTAATACTAACTGAGGAGTGCATTTACCCTATCTTCTGCAATGTTTACAATTTAGTACATTTACCTTCAGAATATATTTATAGAAGGAATGCCTGGGTAATGAGAAGGATTCGGTCAATGGAAGGCAGGCAAAATATGTGATGTTTGCAATTTTCATCAACTCTGGCCAAAGGCAGTTGGACGCATCAATGTTTGACTGACACCAGACATCATTGATAAAAGATAAAAAGATATTGAAATTTAAATAATGGCATTTTCACACAAAATCACATTGAAACACACCAATTGAGGAAGCCCCGCCAGAGCAGTTCTTCATCATTGGATTGTATTAGTGAGACCAAAAATTCATTTAGAAGTACTTCTATTGTTTCAAAGATGGGTTACATTACGGGGTCAGCTTCACTCTTAAGAAAAGAATCAATTTCGAAAAATATCCCTAAATTAAGCAAATTTCACAAATGGCTGATACAGAAGAAAATAGTAATTACCTTGAATTACCAAAACAAACAAAAAAGAGGAAAATGATAAATTTCACTCAAAAAAAACTGCCAGACTAACTGAAATAATATTTGACTTGCAAATTTCACAGTTCATCAATTTTACAATTTTTTTTTTTTTTTTTTTGGAAATCTTTTGAAAGATGGTTCACCCTACCAGGGTCACCTTTGTTCTTGAGAAAAGAATCAATTTCCTAAAAATATCTTGTAATAGTGACAATAATTGTAATAATAATTACCTTGAATTTATTTAAAATGATAATTACCTTGAAATTAGCAAAGAAGAGAAAATGATATATAAGAGACATAAAAAATTGGTTGATAGCTATTCTTACTCACCCAACCCTAAAAAGCTGCTGACCCGAAAGTTAATCCCATAAATTCAGGGGAAAAATAGTTGTCCTCTCTTGTCACTTTGCAACAAAAAATGATAATAAATTATTGTGTAATGGTTGTAAAGTTCAATTTAATTTCAATAATGTCCAAAACTCTGTCACTATATTGTAAATTCAAAAAGTAAAAAAACTTTTTTTGGCCCTTTTATTGCAAACATTTTATTTGCAAAGAAAACAATAATTACCTTAATATTGGAGAACCACAGCCGGTTTTCATTCAGCGTGTTGAGATACACAGCATAATTATATCCAATATACAGAGCTATCACTATCCCACTCAACAAAGAAAGTCTGCTCAACAGCACAGAGTGCTCCGCACCCGACGATTTGTGAGTTCTTCCATTCCTACAAAATCCGTTCACACCGTTGTGTTTCCTATTTGCACGTCCCGTGTTCGTATGATGGTGAGCACCCCCGTTGATACCACCGTTCATATGCTTTCCATTTGCACGTCCATTCAGATGATGATGAGCACTCCCGTTCATATGTGTATGCTTCCCATTAAGATGCACTGTCTCATTGTTATTATTATTCAGTTTACCATTAGCTTGTATTTTATGGGTCCTTGTTTTTCCATTCTGTAGTTTAATCACCTCCTTACCACTACCACTCTTCTTGGCATCAGTTTTAGGTTTGCCATTCTGCTGGTGATTTTTATGCTGTTTCCTCGACATCTTGATTATATCCTCTTGCGATCCACAGAAGAAGAATTTTTGATCAATATTTTCAAATTATGTACATTTCAAATGTATGCCTTTGGATATCTACATGACATACCTGCTTTTCGCCTCACCACAATCGTTCAGAGCATATTCCAATATTTCACATCCACAAAAAACAAACAAAAACATTCAAGTAATTCCAAAACAAAAAATCCAGTTTCTGCTGAACTGTGGGCTCAATTTCTGCATACAATTTTCGGTAATAGCATTCACTCCGTAGCTACCACTGATCTGTCCACAATATCAATAGTTGCAATACAGTCTAATTGTCGGTCAGTTCCAGTATTCTGCTGTTATATATGTAATATATCCACACATTTCACTGAAGCATAACATAGCAACATTTCCAATTTTCTTCTTTCATCTAGATGACTTACTCTCAAGTTAAATGTAATTTTCCGCCTTCAAATGATTTATACTTCAGTCTAGTTCTTGCAACATTTGCCCTATATTGCATCCACCTAACATTTCACTTTTCCCAAAGATTGACAAGCACACATTCACATATCCTTATGTTTCTCTATATAGTTTTCCACCTTGCAGTGATTTACAAGACAGTCTGGATCAGCCAACCTTTTCACAGGTTGACTTAGTTCTTACACCAACTCTCAGACACTCCTACACATGGTCGGTCGCTGTGTCGCTAAACCCTCCAGGGCCTGAGGCTGTAAACACGCAAATGATGACTCCAATTGGTGAATACAAAAGTTGCCTAATTATCCAAACTTGTTGACTTACGCTAATTGCACATTTGTGATTGACAAATTTGCTGTGATTATGATTAGATCTCTGGGTCTAAAGGTTTTTAAGTTTGCCTATTCACAGTTGCGAAGATATTGCATTGATCTCAGCCTCAACTTAGTGAAACTCACAGCCACGTGCAACGCATTAAGATCCTTCTTGATCAGGTGCACCTGTACACCTTTGTAACCCGTAGTCCTATATATAGATAGATATCTCTGATCAGGAGTTGACACCTTGTTGCTCATACCATATGTGCTACAGAAAAAAAGGAGTATATTCCCACCAAGAAATTCTGTGCAAAACTTGCTTATCTGACGCGCTACTCCTTCTATATCCTCGTATGGAGTTGCCGAACAGAACTTATTATTCCATGTATTGCACTTATATCCTCAGTTACTATTCCAGCAATACCAGGATGTTAGGAATGGCAATATTGAACAAGCTGATGTGTATTCCAATATCGGTGTGTATCTCCACTCCAATGCAAATGATACGATTTTGGGTGCTCATCCAGCAGGACTACACTATTACAATACCCATGTATTTACACACTTATTCCACAGCCACTGACAAATTCAGCTGTCCACCAAGTAGGACTACACCAGTGTTAAGACTACAATAAATGTGTAAAACTCAGGTAGCATTCATGTATCTACGGCTGATAGCTTCACATACACGTAACTATCCAGGCTCACAATGCCAGTCAGCTGCCTATTGAGAAAACTTGGCTAACTTTCCAAGTCACCACATGCAAAGTGAGTCTGCTGCGCTGTGCTGTGGAAAGTTGCCAGTATTGGCTCGGATCATTGGCTGAGCTGCTCCGTTGTTGGTGATCGGTGGTGGCTGCAGTCACACGTGACTGGAAAATAAACCATACAACAAGTTGAGCATATTAAATCAGGATTTTTGACTGATGATGAGACTTTAAATATGCATTTAGTCCATGTTGGGTGAGCCATGCAAAGAGTTGTCAAAAGTGAGATTAAGTCATGCGGGTAGGTGACTGGTGGTGTGTAGTGGCCAAGTGGGAAACGAGGATATTTTTGTGGTGTGTGATTCAGAGAAATGGATGATATAGTATGTATCACAAAAATAACAGATGTCTGTCACTAGTATGAAGATCACAATCCATATATGAGAAGGCAACTTCTGGTGACTTTTAAGAAATACAAGAGGTATATATGCATCATATGTGGTGGTTCCAAAATTAAAGTTCATATTAAAAGGGGTGGTGCAATAATTATGTGAACCCTTAGTGGTTAATTATATGGCAGAGGGAACAAATTTGTTTTAGCAAGCCTGGGGCAAGCATTTTTTGACAGTTAAGGGCTGGGGTATGAATGTTTGAACAGTATTTATTGTAGGACATTAGAGCACATCAGACATATCGAATTGCATTCTGAATACGAAGAATGTCATTCTGATATCAAATAATTTTGATTTTTGAAATTAGCAATTTAATACACATTTATGGCAAATCATTAAAATTGATATTTTTGATATTTAACAGTACTTGAAGTAAAATTTATCAATCTGATGATTTATACTTAAAGTGTATGTAGGTGGGATGAAAAGCCGACGATCAATTGAAAATTTTGACCTTTCGTCTTGAAGATATGGATTTTTTTCCCAAAACACCAAAAAAATTAGGTCTTTTTGGGAAAAAATCCATATCTTCAATATGAAAGGTCAAAATTTTCAATTGACCGTCGACTTTTCCTACTACATACACTTTAAGAATATGTCATTAGATTTATATAATTTACTTCGAGGACTGTTATATATCAAAAATTTGAAAAATATCAATTTTTTATAATTTGTCATACAATTTGTATTATATTGCGATTTTCAAAAAATGAAAATTATTTGATATCAGAAAGACATGCTTCGTATTCAGAATGCAGTTCGATAGGTCTGAGGTGCTCTCATGTCCCACAAAAAATACTGTCGAAACGCAATAAACGCTCATTTTAGATCCCTTAAACAAGGGTGGGGAAGCAATTTTTGGCACATTTGTTTTGGGCACCTTTTCAACATCACACCCTACTATAAACCAGTGCTAGGAACTTGCAATATGCAAATTTTCTGCTGGCATCACATGAGACAATTGAAGGTCATAAATTTTGGTTACCAAAAATCTGGCATGTGCAAAGGAGGGGCAAAGATATTTTGACACATCAAAAGGGGGATGGGGCAAAGATTTTTGGCAAGTTGAAAGTGGGCAAGTAATTTTTGGCCAATTGTTTTGAGAATGATCTCCCACCTCCCCGTACACATATTTTTTGCACAGCCCTTTTGACAGTCAGAACTTTTATAATCATAAAATCTTCACCATAACATTTTGGAACATCTTTGTAAGTTTTCACAGTAAAGTTCATGAGAAAGTCAAAACTATTATTTCAATCTTCACCCTCAAACTTTTGGTAAATCTTCAAGAGTATTCATAGCGATAATTCTCAGAAATCTTTGTCATTATGGTTCAATATGACACCACTGTTAAAAGAGATAGTGCTGTGTCTGTCTGGAATTTGGTTAAGTTGAGTTGTGAGGTCTGTTTTAGGGTGAAATGAGTTGTGAGGTCGGTTTTAGGGTAAAATTTTATGGGGTTGGTTATGTGGGTGGAAATTTAATTTCATCCTCCATTAAAGTTTTTTTAATACTTCCCCTTTTAGCATCGCTCTTCATTGAATACGAACAAAAGAAGCGTTGATTGACTTCAGATGTTTTATCAGGTCTATTTGAAATTTCTTAAACTTTGGAAAGAGAAAATAATTTTGATTTGGTTAACAAGGCAAATGATGCAATGAATAATTACAGCTTTTTGAATAGTAATGTTGATATCGCAGCAATTGATACACATTTTATTCAAAATATAAAACCTGGTGGTGTTTCTATCAAACATATGTGCTTTACATGCTAGTCATAGCCAGGAGCCATAGGCTTCAACATAACAAATCCATGTTTTAAGATATTTTCTCACAATATATCAAGAGCTATCTCAGGAACCACTGAACCAATACTAGGCTTGTTTGTACTCCTTTTTATGCATTTTTCATGCTGATTCCAAATATGGTCATGAAAACGTACAATTCTGAAATTTAGGCATTTTTAAAGAAAATTTTAACTTGTCTGCAGTCGACACCAGTAGGGAGGGGGTTAAAATATGGGAAGGTTAGTTTATGGAAGTGAGTACAACATATTAAATAATATGGCAAGAAATCCAAGCACAACATGCTAATTAATAACTTGTTATAACTATGAATCACAGATATTAATGTTCATATTTACAGATAATTTAAAGCACATAGAATTATAAAAATCAATGTCTCAAACAGTGCAATGGCTTGTTTGAAGGTAAAAAAGATTCATGCATTATGTAGGCCTATATTAATTTATTTACAGTGATATTTATATTGTCATGAGTTATGTATCATGTTATGATTAGTAATGAAGTGGTGACAGTCATAAATATTATCTGTACATAACATAACATGGGACTTCATATCATAAGCTTACAATTTTATCAATAATATATGTCATAAATCTCAGTTCATTGCATTCATAATGTTCTATCAACCTACTTTTTCTGAACTTACTCATGCCCCAAAGTTACTACTAGTACTAATCCAGCAAACACTAAATGTAAAATTTTCAAAAGGGCACATAATGTTGGCAGAAGTATCTAAATACTGCATCATATAAAAGATTATAATTAATATGTCTTAGTACCGGTAACATTTTCAAACAAACACAACATTTTATTATTCAAGTGTGGACAAAAGAATTTTTACAGTAATATTTTAAAAACATTTTTGTGTAAATTGTAGGCCTAAATGAAAGTGTTCTTAATCTTTAATAACCCAAAATCTGTAATATCTTTTTGAAAAATCTCCTACTAACTAAGGTTAGTGGAAGTGCTTGCCTATGTAATTTGCTTGGGACCTATCCCAATTTATTACTACACTCACTACCTAAGCTTAGGAACCGGATTGGGGCTCAGCCCCTCAATAATTTTAGTGCAGGGGCTCGAATATCCTTCAGCTCCCCCCCCCCCCCACCCAGAATTCCAGAATAAGTGAAAAATTAGTCATCATAAACTTTTGCAAAGTTTTCTGACTCCAAGGGAGAACCCCCACCCCCTCCAGCATCTCCAAGAATGGTTCATCAATAAACATTCATTTTTTCAGCCCCCCCAATGCTGAACATCTTCCTAAGCCACTGCACTATGACAACATGCCCTATATACATTGTATGTCCAGGTGCCAACCCCATAGGCCCTACACATACTCCACTACTCCACGTTGCCCCTACAAACATAATAACCAAATTCACTTTGACATTTCTAGACACAAGATATCATCTTCTATTTCAAAGACTAAGAGATCACATTACTAGTAATAATAGATATAGATGCATGCAATAAAAAGATCAGCACACACATTTCTATTACAATATTCCCAATACAGCTACCATAAGAAAATCAAATGCCAGGCATGTTTGTACTCATTTTTGAGGCAAATTTAAATTTTGATGATCGAAATGTAAATGTTTTACAAATTATTTTTACAAAAAGATTCCATGGGACACATCCATGGGTTGCGCATGGACAAGGTTATATAAGCCTGCCTATAGTAGTAGTACCTGGTATCATTATTGCGGAATTTGAAATGTAAGTTTACTTGTAATAGATACTTCAATGCAGGGTACTGTTTTTTGCAGATCTTCTATTTTTCACAATTCAACATCAACACTATCAAATGCACAAGTTTACAAATGTGCACAATATATGTTTGTCATGAACCATTTTCAACAAAGATCCTGCAATATCAGTATTTTTACAATGTCTAATAGTCAAAATTAAACGAAGCAGACATTTTCTTCAAATAAATATAACAGATCTTCAGTGGCATTCCAAATTACGGATCTGTTAGAATCCCGGGGTTACATTTGATTGACTGTCGTACTGTTACATTCAAGTATGTAGGCTAACACCAATTTCTTGAACACTAAGTTTAGTAGCTGGCGTTTACTTTGATACGAACATTGACAGTTCCTATAGATTACTACACAAAAAGGCTTAATGATTGTGTTACTTTTCGAAAGCTTTCGTAGAAAATTTAACTTAATTATCAACTTCAATACAATTGAAATGGTTATATTTATACATATTTTAATGTATAAATGCTTTGTACCGTGTCAAATTCCAAGAAGGGGGAAACTCAGACCTGTCCGAAATGCCAAAGAGTTAAGGCCTAATTCAAATTTGATTGGTTCACAGCTGAAAGGTATTAGAGTGACGATCGAATGTTACAAGAAATGAAACAAGCACACTTTGATACGTTGGTATCTGTTTATATGAGTTTTCATTTCTGTTTTCTTGTAAAGTTTCAAAATCAAATTTACCCACTTTAGAATTTGAGATGCATGAGAATGTATGAGACAGGAATGAAAAAATGATTACAAAAAGTTCAAATCTATTTCTTAGAACATTATTTCTTTTTAAAAAACATACTTGCACCATGTAAAAATGTAAACATGTGCAGGTATTTTGACACAATTAAAAAAACATTATTTCATTTTTTTGGAAAGTGCCCAAGCCAAATATTTTGTTTGTATATATAATACACAGAGGTATCTTGTTTATTTTCATCACTTTAATTTTTAAAGTGTCTAGACTTATAAAACTAGGTCCAGGGGAAGTGTCTTTTGCTAAATATATATCACTGATGACATAACTGTATTTAAGAATTTCAATTTCAGGATTGAGTATTTCTGTCTGGTATCAAGTATAGAAAGTATACATTAGCCTAGTTCAAATGCCTTGAGAGTCAGTTTTTTATCTGTTTAGGCAAAGTAAAAAATAAAACATGTTTCTCGTCCAGGTTTTGAAAAATAGGAGGAAGAGGGCTTTTTATTTTTATTTTTTATTGAAAAAAATGCCCTAAATTGCCCTATTTAGATGCCTTTTATCCTTTTTATAGCGTAAAGATTAGAAGCTGAAAAACATGAAGAGGCTCTTTTTATTTTGTTGTTTTGAGATATCAACCCCTCTGGTCATCACAAAACACTTCACAAATGCTTCTAATACTATTGTAAAGGCTTATAAGAAGAAGTTGCAACTTCTCGAGTATCTTTACAAAAAGTTATGACAGAAAGATTGCAAAATAAAAAGAAAATTGCAAAATCTTCAAAAAAGGAAGCGGGAGGGGACGAGAAACATGTTTTTTTATTTACTTGGCCTTATGATCATATGAATGTTATACATACATCCCGACATACATACGCCTATCAATCAAATTCAGGCTCATCAAAAGGAACCATCTTGAACTAGCCACATTCAGCAACTATGACGTCCCTCGAATAGTGCGAGCAAAGCAAGCATTGTCGGGACTATCATAAGGGACGCACCATTAGACTGCAAAGTGGGGGTTAGGAAGTTTTGGGGAAAAAACTTCCCTCACTACATGAGCAAAAAAAAACTTTCCCCACCAACACTACATGTAAAAAATAAAAATAAAACTTTCCCAACCTAACTGTGTATAAATGAACAAAAAGAATTTTAAAACAACTTGCCGCCAAGAAAAAAACCCAACTTTGCCGCCCTTTAAGTCTAATAGTGCGTCCCTAACATATACAGTTCCACTAGTGAGAGTCTGTGCTTGGAACCATAGACCCTAGAAAGGAACAGGAATTACAAAAACATTTACAACAAGGTGCACATTTATTCTGTTTTGAACCAAAGGGTTGTCAATCACATCTGGGCCCACTGATGGAACCTGTCTATCACATTCAAAATGGATCTCAACAAATCAGCAGTTGCAAAATAACTGACGAAAATATTTGAGCAATTTGTATCGAGCAATTTGATATGGCACATCGATGAACCAAGAAAAGTAGGCCAACATATTATACAACATCCCGGTACAACATCTTACATTTTAACAAAAATTATGAAAAAAATATTATGACTCAAAATGGTTTATAAACCAGATCAAAAGAACTGAACATTTGCAAGGCAGATGATGACAACACTATTTCAGATCCTAGCCATCGACATGTCTGTAAAGATGTGAATGATTAGAGGCATTTCTTGTTCACACTTTTTGTCATTTCCTTTTTTCATTGTAACCTATTAATATCCCCTAGATGATTAAGTCTGATTAAGATGCTTCAAAATGTGATCATTTATAAAAGAAACATGTGGAAATTTGTAACGGAGAAACACCACCAATTCACATCACCCTTTTACCTTCTCGCTAATTTCTCTGTAAGGTCTATTTACTTATTCCCTGTAAAAACTGTCCAACACAATAAAGAAATTTTCAGAAAGTTTGAACTAACCGTGTCAAGTCTTGCTGATAAAAGATTTTAAGCCCATATCATTCTTTTTCATTCTAGGTACATTTTCTCCATAAAGTCAAATTGCCATACCAAATACAATCTTGATACTGCAAAAAGTTCAGGACTCACTGACAAGACTGAAGTTTATCATTATTTTAATTCCTTATCATTATTTTAGCTTTGTGTATTCTCCATAGGTCGTTTGCCCCAAGAAAAAACTGCCAAACACAATACAAATCCTTAAGTTGCACAGAAGTTCGAGTTAACCCTGTCACGTTTTACTGAGAATGATCGTTCCTTTTATCCCGCTAGCTTAGTGTCCTATTTACCCCCAGTCAAAACTGTCCTGAATCAGAAATATCTTGAAAGCCTCAAAAGTTTGAATTAACTTTGACACATCTTGCTGTGAAAAAATTCAAGTTCAACTGTTCTTTATTTTGCCATTTTATAAATATGATCAAAGACTTGTTCTTCAAAAATAAATCCCCCAGTTAAAATATTATCCTTAGAGACCTGTGCCTTTGAGTAACAAAAATCAATTTGAGTTGAATATTCAGTCACTTCTTGGTTGGAGACAGTGTTGCCAATCCTGTGATTAGGTAGCCCAATTGGGTGATTTTTGAAGATTTTCCCCGCTACTTTGACCATTTCCTATCGCATATAAAGCAATAGTTACAAACAAATGGTGTCTTTTTGACATTGGCTTCGAGACTTTCTGTAGTTTCCAGTCCATAGAAACCATTATATACCTCATATATAGATTCCTGTCATCTGATTGGTTGAAAGTGCAGTCATTGAATTAACTATGCCCGCAAAATGAACTATGGACCGGTCACGTGCGTCACGATCAAACTGCGCGTTTTTCCCAGCGTAAAATGATATTACGCACACGTTAATGTTTTTACGCGCTATAATTACGCAGAAATCCAAGATTTTAATCTGTGTGCCGTTCGCATTGAAACTATTAATTTCTCTTCCCAAAATCGGATGTTTTAACCAAACAGATGACAAGAATCTTAAGATTTGGTATATAAAACAAATATTGACTGCTTTTTATGCGGGGCATGGTTAAAATTATAGGCCCGTCATAGCAGTCAATATTTGTATAATGGTTAAGAGAAAATTGGGTGACTAGTGATTCAGTCTGAAATTTGTTGGCAGCCCTGGTTGGAGATGGTGTGAATGACATTGAAAATAAACAATAACATACATAGTAAGATACCTGATAAGAAACATCCAAGTCTAAATATTGATTGAAAAATGCCTCTAGAGTTTAACACTGAGAAATTGAAGTGGACATACACTTCTAGTGCCCGTTTCTATTCATCGTTATGTATTCTTCTCCCGTGCATTATTTTCGCGAACTACCCTTCACAGCCGAAATTATATAAACCTGCACGCTAAACAATGCATTATCTAAAACCTGCACGCTAAAAAACACATTCTACATAATACGCGCCCGCTCAAATACTAGAAATACTACTTTCACATAACCATATAGTAGAGTTAGGTGGCGCTTTCGACACAGAGGTCACATAACTATATAATTGTCTGTTCGATATATATACCAACAAAAAAGTACGAATATACATTCTGTGGTGTTAAAATGGTATAGTTACAAGCGGTGTTCTAGAATAGGGTACAATTACCGAATAGGGTGCAACTTCGCTAGACTTGAGTCCAGTCCTCGTTTGGAGTTTAGGGTTAGGGTTTGGGGTTGGGGTAGGGCGGGCTTGTAATAAGGCTAGTAGAGTTGCACCCTATTCGCAATCGCTGGTGCAGGTACATCATTGTCATAAATTCTGATTAATGTAAAATAAATCAAACATCAAATGAGAATAATCGAGCTTCTATTAATTAAAAGGGCCAAAAACAGGTGGATCCTAATTATACAAGATGACACCATTGCAAAATATTCAGCATTTTACAAATGAAATACATGTAGGCCTATATCTAAAATAACATAGCGGGCCCGGAAACACACACTAGCGCATAATATCATGATCATGCTTTATAATACCATAGGCCTCCAAACACATGTGTTTGAAGGCCTATGATAATACTGAACAAATTGTTAAATCCCAATGTCGTGTGTTTTAATATAAGTAGATTTTAAAGTTCAAATTATAGAGCTACAAAGTCCAGTTGATATTCACCGTAGTACTAGTCGGACATCTAAATCGATCGTTTCCAGGTGAACGGGTTCATTGCTCTAAATGATCACAACATAAAGTCAATTGGTTACAAACCATGCGTGAATAAGTTACTAAAGTATGACGTATGGCGCAATCGATACCATTGATAGCTAACTTATACGGGATTGATTTTCTTTACCAGTTAAATGCTACGTAGCTGGTCAATGTCCTGACGGTGTTTTTAAAATGTAAGATATTTTCCCTAATATTAAAACTAATATAATGAATGCAGCAATTAATATTGCCTATTGTTTTAATAGGCCTACACTCAAAAGTGTATGACGGATAATGTACTCGTGCAAATGCATTAGTCAAGATAATTGCACTTGCCATGGAGTTATTGCATTTAGCTCTTGAGCCTATCGGCTCTCGAGCTAAATGCAATAACTCCACGGCGCGTGCGATTATCTTGACGAATGCATTGCACTCAGTTCATTATCCTTATCATAATGGGCTATAACTATTCCACCCCCTACACAACCTCTTCAAACCTAGCCACAGTTTGTGGCCCTCACGGACTTAGCGAGCACGTAGCACGAGCACCCGAGCGCGTAGAGTGAGGCGTTCAACCAAAGTGCTTTAGCGCATGCTGACGCAACCTCTATGGATAGTATATTAAAGCAACAGAGCCCGAAGTAGTGCTATTCAAACCAAGCCTACATCATCTGTAACTTTTACTTCGTCTCAATTTTGCATCTCGCGTTTAAATATTTAAATCTCAAACTTGCATTTTAAATGTTCAAATCATCTCAAGTTGCCGTTCTTCCAAATTCGAATCATCTCAAATTTAGACATCAACTTTTTTTAATCGTCTCAAATTTATACCCTGAAAATATCAACCCTGAAATAGGTCTATGCTTCAAATTCTTTGATAATCTCAAATTTGCACTTCTATAAAAATTATCTCAATTTTGAATCAGCAGTGATTAATAATTTCAAATTATCTCAAATTAATTGCAATTTTTTTTAAGTAGACCCAAGTTATAATAGTTTGCACATTGAACCTGTTAACTACACTTGAACTTGAGTCTTCAGATCATCAGGTTCTAATGGTCCAAACCCTGTGACATCCTGCTACTTGGATCATATCAGTTAACACCATGTCTTGATCAATTTTAACATTTCACAAAAGCCGTCTTAATCATAATTATCCCCTGCAAATGCACTGGTTCATACTGCACATGTGCAAATGATTTGTATGAACACGAAACAAACAAGTACTAAATAAAGTGCAATAATGGGCGGAATGACTTTCCAAGTAGTGTCGGTCGGTAGGGATTTTTTTGGAACAGGCTAAATGTGATGCGATCAAGCAAAATCAGTCGGAACTCGGAAATACTGATTTTGAGATAATTAGCCAAACAAAGGAAATATTTCCTTTTGTTTCCTGGTGTTTTGGAAAACTCTTTAATTGCTCATGAATATCTTTGAAACTGGTTGTTCAATTTCAATGGGGTTTTCTGCAAAATCCAGCTTTGTAAATGCTGTTAACTATCCTATAAGAAACTGAAAGTTTAATATTTCTGAGGTCCAACTGATTTTGCTTGATCGCATCACAAATGACCCTTTAAAAAATAACTGAATAATAATACTAACAATAAAACGGCATTTATATCTAGCGTATTGTGAACCACAGATTCCTCAATTCGCTTTACAGTATTAAAAAACTACCAATATGAAGTTAACTTAAATTACATAAAACGAAGCTTGAAAAAAACCTAAATGTTTTGCAAACATATTTTGATCATTTTGTGAACAAATTTCAGGCAAAATAAATTTAATTCTGCATAAAAGTGGCTATAACTGTTGCTTTCTCTCCATCTTTTTCTTTGTCTGCCTCAGTCTCTTTTTCTGTCTCTTTTTGTCCTGCCTCCTCTTTTTTGTCTATCTCTTTCACTGTCTCTTTCTCTGTCAGGCTCTTTCTCTTTTTTGTTCAGTCTCTCCTATTATTACTCTTTACCTCCCGCTTTACCTACTCCTCTCATACAGGGATTTATTTCACCTTCTCTCTGCCATCATATATTTTAAAAAACAGATTCTGAATTAAATTTAATATTACCGTATTCGTCCGAGTATAGTCCCACGTTCGAGTATAATCCCACCCCCCCATTTTTCGAAAAATTTCAGAATTTTTTTTTTTTTTTTTTTTTTTTTTTTTTTTGGTTTTGGAACTAAACCTAGATTTTAGGATCATTCATGACCTAAAAAAAAAAAAAAAACAAAAATTCAAGATATTTTGTATTTTTAATATGAAAATTGATAATTTGTATTCATGTCATACTCTATTAATGATTTCAAAATGCATTGAATTTGAATGCATTTTGAAATCATTAATAGAGTATGGCATGAAAACAAAGTTTTTTTTTTGTTTTTTTTAAATTTGAGTATAATCCCACCCCCCAATTGTGAAAAATGTTCACATAAAAAACGGGTGGGACTATACTCGGACCAATACGGTAATGGGTCACTCCATATGAAATCAAGGAGGCGCCCCACCTGACCCCCTCAGATTTGCTTTATATTTTAGTCATATGTTGTACCTGTAAAAATATTAAAACCTGCTAATTTGAGGTCTGTAGCTCTTACGGATTTTCTGTGGCAGCCATTTAAAGTTGGAGTAGGGAGGTCTAAATTTGGACCCAAAAGTTGCCCTTCAAATAAATGTCATCTTTGGGAGTCTGTGCCTTCTTTATAAAAAGAAAGAGAGGTCTGAAACTTTGCATACACACTAACTGCATGCCCAATTTGTCAAAAAATAAAAAATAAAAAAATTCTGTAATTATGCTGTTGTGTCACGGGGTCATTAAATATGCAAGAAAAAATGTAATGTTTTGTAAACTGGCAAGTTTAGCCCCTAAATTCACATTTTTGTCAGATTAATTATTTTTGTTGTCACCGATGCTATATATAGGATAAATACAATGCATACCCAAAAAATTGGGGTCACAACTCATTTACATTTCGAACAGCGCCCTCACGAAGATGAAATTTATTGCAAATTCAACATTTTCAGGGGGCCCAAAGTCGATGTGGTCCACCTTCAAAATTTATAAAATATCACTTTTATATAACTACTAGTCTTAAATTACAACTTTGCTAAGTCCCAGTAATTGTATAGGTTGACTTCATATAAAATGACAAGCCCAAAGTTGACCATTTTCTTATGATTGCATGTAGTGCAAATGTGCGAATCGGAAGGCTTGAAAGTCAAATTGGCCACAATATTAAAAATAAATGATTAGATGAGTAGTTATTGGCCCTATTTACTTTTATTTCCATGTCGTTTTCAATATATACAGATTTTCTATGGTAGCCATTTAAAGTTGGAGTAGGGGGATCTAAATTTGGACCCAAAAATTGCCCTTTGAATATATTTCATCTTTGGGAGCCTGTACCTTCCTAATAATAAGAGAGAGAGGTCTGAAACCTTGTATACACACTAATTGCATGCCCAATTTGTCAACAAGTAAAAAAAAATGTCTGTAATTGCGCGTTGTGTCACGGGCCCGGACACGGGGTCATTATGGAAAAAAATGTAATGTTTTGTAAACTGGCAAGTTTAGCCCCCCTAAATTCACATTTTTTGTCAGATTAATTGTTTTTTGTTGTCACTGATGCGATATATAGGACAAATACAATGCATATCCAAGACATTGAGGTGACCATTTATTTACATTTCCAACAGCGCCCTCATGCGAAGATGAAAATTAATGCAAATTCACCATTTCAGGGGGCCCAAAGTTGATGTGGTCAACCTTCAAAATTTATAAAACATCACTTTTATATGACTACTAGTCTTAAATTACAACTTTGCTCAATCCCATTAATTTTATAGATTGACTTCATATAAAGCGACAAGCCCAAAGTTGACCATTTTCTTATGATTGCATGTACTGCAAATGTGACGAATTCGGAAGGTTTTAAAGTCAAAATGGCCACAATATTGAAAATAAATGACTAGATGCATAGTTATTGGCCCTATTTACTTTTATTTCCATTTTATTTTCAATATTGGGGCCAATTTGACTTTCAAGCCTTCCGAATTCGGCACATTTGCACTACATGCAATCATAAGAAAATGGTTAACTTTGGGCTTGTCATTTTATATGAAGTCAACCTATACAATTACTGGGACTTAGCAAAGTTGTAATTTAAGACTAGTAGTTATATAAAAGTGATGTTTTATAAATTTTGAAGGTGGACCATCGACTTTGGGCCCCCTGAAAATGTTGAATTTGCAATAAATTTCATCTTCGTGAGGGCGCTGTTCTAAATGTAAATGAGTTGTGACCCCAATTTTTGGGTATGCATTGTATTTATCCTATATATAGCATCGGTGACAACAAAAATAATTAATCCGACAAAAATGTGAATTTAGGGGGCTAAACTTGCCAGTTTACAAAACATTACATTTTTTTTTGTATATTTAATGACCCCGTGACACAACGCACAATTACAGAATTTTTTTTTTTTTTTTTTTTTTTTAATTGGGCATGCAGTTAGTGTGTATGCAAAGTTTCAGACCTCTCTTTCTTTTTATAAAGAAGGCACAGACTCCCAAAGATGAAATTTATTTAAAGGGCAACTTTTGGGTCCAAATTTAGACCCCCCTACTCAAACTTTAAATGGCTGCCACAGAAAATCCGTAAGAGCTACAGACCTCAAATTGGCAGGTTTTTAATATTTTTACAGGTACAACATATGACTAAAATATAAAGCAAATCTGAGGGGGTCAGGTGGGGCCTCCTTGATTTCATATGGAGTAACCCTAATAAAAATAGCATTATTCTTGATTATGTTCAATCAGTTGAGCTAAACATTATGGCTGTGTTTATGATTAATTTGAATAAAATACAGTATATTGGGATGCCACATTTAATATCAGAACAAGAAATCATTGTTCAGAAAATCTTGGATGGATTATAATATCAATCATGCATTATTTAGTATATCCATGGCTTACTGGGGTAGATTTTCTAATAAAGAATGTAATTCTGAGAATATGTTCTGGCCATGTAGTTCACATTCAGACATTGTCAATACAATTTCTTTCACATGAATTGAGTAAATACATAAGAAAATAAATGGAATTCACTCAGGAATTATGTGCATGAAATGGGATGGATTTGGGAAAATGTAAATAAATGGAGGGCTAGCACCAAAAAAACTATATGCCTATATATCAAAGGGAGTGAGTGTAATAAAATCATAGGCCTAATATTTTCCCCAAAAGTGCAAACTTCCCTGATTTTAGAATTTTGATGGGGGCATAAGGTTGAGAAACTGTTTTGTTTGTAATTTGCTCAACTTTTTATAAGTGTTTTTTATTTTCATTATTATTTATTAAGTGCAAAATAGGCAAACAGGCAAAAAAAACCTTGACCAAACTGAAAACTTTGGTACTCACAGTATTGTGTAAAAATAGCTTTGCCTAAAAAGTTCCTTTACAAATTTGCAAGTTCATAAAGGCACCATGGATTATCAAAAAATCTATGAATGCACATACCAACTATAAACAAAGCAATATTTCAATACTTATGGACTAAGTAAGACAATAAATTAGCACTAGTGGACTTAGACAATAAATTTAGCACTAGTAAAATTCTTGAAGCATTTGAAAATTAATTTCGGTCAAGTTTTTCACCAGATTCTCAGCATGCTTGGGATGGACTTTGTTGTCTGTTGTCCTACTGATATACTGGTTGTCCTGTTTACTAGCCTGTGGTTAAAGTAAACATTTCTTGACCTGACCATCCAGGCCAATGTCCTGCCTAGGGTCATCTCATTTAGGGACAATGTACTCTGAAATAATATAATGACAGTGATGTGACCATATCATGTCACTAACAATACAGTCATGACAGTGACAGTGTGACATGCTTGACAACTTGTCTCAATCAGTCAATGACAGAAAAATGACATGTCAAATTTTCAAATTGTCTAAACCTACAAAAAGGCTCCGGAAGATGATAAAAATTGGAGGGGGGCCAAATTATTGGGGGGGGGGGCAACAATACTTTTCCAAAGCCACCAAAATTATTGGGGGCGACCCCTCTGGTTCTACATGTGTACCGTAAAATGGGGTAACTTTGGGCACTTTTCAGAGTTTTTATACCACTGCTTCCAAACAAAACCCATTACATTTCTAATTATCTCATTTTTATGACATTAGGGTTCCATTCTACACCTTGAAGTTGAAACAGTTTTTTAATTTATTTTGTAAGGGTGCCCTAGGGGTTAAAAATAGCCTGACCAAAGTTACCCCGCATTTGGGGCAACTTTGGTCAGAGTATTACATTCCATGAAGAAAAAAAAATCAAAAAAATTGATCTTCGCTGTAAATGGGCAAGTTGTTATTTTTTGTGACATTTGACCCCTTACAAAATTAATCAAGCACACATTTTTGCTCACAAATATCGATTTTTATTTTTTCTGAAAAAAATGTAAGAAAAATGCTCATTTTGGTCCAAAATCCTGATTTTTTCGTAAATTTCGAGGAAATTGGACATGAGCGACTATTATTTCTTCCAAATATATTTCTTAACAAATTGACACCAAATATGACCAAAAACAATATTGCTGTCCGAAAATATGACCATTTAAAAAAATATATTTGACCGACCAAAGTTACCCCGCTGACCGAAGTTACTCCATTTTACGGTAGTATAGTACAGGCTGTATTCATTTATTGGAGCACATCAGTATTTATGTTTTATTGAAAAGCCTCTTTCTTCCCAATCCAACATTAGATGTCCATTGTTTTCTGACTTTTAATAACATGAATCTACATATTAGGTGGGTCTTTATGTTTCATTTTGATGTGGCGGTCTTGTTCATGACTGGAAACAAGAGGATCATTTTGATACAGCCCGTATCTACCTCCTGGTGTTGACTGCAGACAATAAGTTGTAAATTTTCTTTTAAGAATTAAAAACATCAGAATACATATATTTGTCACCATATTAGTAATGAGCATGAAAAATACATTAAAATGAGTACAAACAAGCCCAGTATTGGTGCAGTGGTTCTTAAGCCAGCTCTTCATATTTTGAGAAAATATCTCAAAATTTCTGATGTTGAAGCCTTATGGCTAGCACACAGAGCATTAACATCTTCAAATGTTACTAATTATATATCGGAGACATCTTTTAATTCAATTAGGTGAAACTACCTATTTAATGCTTGATACTATCTGTTACGGATGATCCATGTTTTACAAAACAGGAAAGATCCCATGCCAAAATATGAACTTGTCAAAACCTTTGATATTATGACTGACATTCACAGCCCAAAAAAGATCATTTTCTCAAAGTATTTTCTTGTTCCAATGTCTGGGACTGCCTGAAAATATATGGCTTTCACTTATAGTTTCACTTATCGGCAATAATAAGCACCACCACCTCCAGAGTTTAGAATTAGATTTAAGTTTAGGCAAAAAAAAAAGTTTGTTTCCTGTAGCGCGCATTTCATTTCGTTTTTGACAGCTTATTGTGCGCATTTGATTTTTTTTTCACTTACAAAGAAAAGAAAAGAAAAAAAAATATGAAACACAACTGGAGTAAACATTTACACATTACACAACAAACGAGCAGAGTGAAAAACTTTTTTATGTGTCGGATAAACACACTGTAAATTCTAATTCCAATTTGCAGCGGAAAGGTTTTTTTTTCCATTTCAAGACCTAGATTCAAAAAAAGAAAAAAAAAACACATTTCGCATTTGACTTTTTGGACCTGCTACAGGAAACAAACATGTTTTTTTTTGGCCTTATGGTTATTATTTTGAAGTTTCCCTTACCCCTCTTCCATATAGACAGGGCAAGATAATAGAGCACTTCATAGGCTTAGGAGCCAGGGGACTTAGGGGCACTCAGCCCCCTCAATAATTTTGGTGCAGGGCTGGAATACCTTTCACACACCCCCTGCCCCCACACACAATTATCCTAGGTTAAGTTAAAAATTGTGATTAAAGCCTTAATGTACGATCTTTTTAAATGTTTAGATTTTTCTTTTTTTTCTTCTAAAATGATAATATGCAATCATGAAAGTTCCCAATACATTTGGACGTGAAAAACATTGGGAATTTGCAAAGAAACAACATCATAAACTTCACCTCTATCACTCGAAACATCTCGCACTATTTGGATTTATAGGACAGCGAGTGCAGCCTCAGAGTTAGTCTCCTACGCGGCCAGTTTGGTTATGTGGAGGGAGCGTAACCAAGCTAGTTTTGTAGGAGACTACGGTTTATGATAAATGGCCGACATAAAGTCATAATCTAAAAAAATTATGACTTTATGTCGGACCAACAGAAAATCGTCCCGTTTTACTACAAATAGGATGAATTTGACAGTTAGCTCATAGATTTAAGTTAGAACATGTGTAAGTATTACAAATATGCCAAAAAATCGGTTTTGAAAAAAATAAAGGTAAATTCTGAAAAAAGATCGTACATTATGACTTTAAGTAGAGGAAAATGGGTGTTTGTGACCTATATTTTGCAACATTTTCTGACACCAAGGGGGGGGGCTAGAGCACCCCCCATGCAGCCCACCTAAAATTGTTCAAGTTTCAGCCCCTCCCAATGTTGAACATCTTCCCAAGCCAATGCACTTAATGTTCCTGGATATTTTTTTTCTCAAGGAAAATCAGTTATGTTGACTCATCTTTGCACTGATGTAAATGCATGCTCCCGGTTAGTAAATATTTTTTCGAAGACCTGGGCACTGTTCTAATGAAAACCTCTCAGGAGCTCATAGGTTCTCTCCTGAATACTAATTATAGACTTAACTTGCATATAACTCCTTTATCTGTGTTAATATTCCCACTATTGTATTTACTATTCTTATCCCAACAGAAAGTAGACACCTAATTCTGACGCTGATTTGTCACTCTGATATTTGCTTAACACCAATTCAAATTGGGACTATTTTTCTTTGATACCTAATACAATATTCTCACATTTATGTCACATCTTCCAAACATGCAAATGTAATTATTCAAACTGTTGGATCTTACTGCTGCTGGGAAATTTACAATGTAAAAGTAAATTCTGCATACACTTAAGGGATCGGATAGCAATGAACATACTATTTTTGGTGGGACATGAGAGCACATCAGACACATCAATTGCATTCTGAATGAGGAATGTCCTTTGGATATTAAATAATTTTGATTTTTTTAAATTCGTGATATAATACAAATTTAATGGCAAATGATTAAAAAGTTGATATTTTTGATATTTGATAGAACTAGCTCCTTTCTCAAACCATGATGCCTCTTGAACAGAGAGCGAAATGAGCACCGTTGACGCCTCTTGAACAGCGACAAAGCGAGCAGCCCAGAAGCCTGTGCTAATATTTGACAGTCCTCAAAGTAAACTTTACAAATCTAATGATGTGTAGCTGGGAGGAAAAGCTGTCCATCAATTGAAAATTTTGACCTTTCGTATTGAAGATACATTTTCTCCAAAAAGGCCTACATATTGTAGGTCTTTTGGGGAAAAAATGTACCTCTTTACCCACAAAACAAAATATCTTCAAATACATACATTATGCACTCTTATCTAAATAAAAGTCTTTTGACAAAAAAAAAATTCTGCTGATTTCCAAAATATCAACTGTAATGCAGATTCTTGCAACCACATAAAAACTAAAACGCTAAGTAGAAGCATCGGCATATATCACAGAAAATGAACAACAAGCAATGAACCAAACTAACAAACAAATCAATCATACAAAATGTAAAGCAAACATCGAATGCATTCAATACATACTCAGAATAAATGGCCTCAGCACTTCAACATCTTCTGCACCCATTCATGTCAAACACCAATGCGTAGAGAAAGACATCAGCTCTACCAGTGATAATGAGGATGAGAGATGCGGGAACATGCAACCTCCTCTCCTCTCCTCACACTGTGTGCTCTCATGGGAGGAGATGACTAAATGACTACAAGATGCTCTGTGTGTACACACACCTTAGTGTTTAAATAACCAGGGCCAAAAGTGAGTTAAATAATTACGAGTTGTACATGGTTTTGGAGTTTTAAAGTGAGTTTGTGTTATTTAAGACCCTGGATGTTTTCATCTGTTGGGGTATGACCCAAGTGAGTAAAACTATAGTGAGTTGCAACTGTATTGTAAAGTTTGAAAAGTGAGTTGTTGTTATTTAAGACCCTGGGTGTGTTCATTCTGTCTGTTTTAGGCATGGCCCGAAGTGAGTTAACAATTGTGAGTTAACTTATTTTGGATTTTCAAAGCGAGTTTCAGTAATCATGATAATAAGAGCCTGTGTGTTTTCATCTGTGTGAGATAGGACCCGGAGTGAGTTCAAATGATTGAGTTTGAACTTATTTTGCATTTTCAAAGTGAGTTTCTGTAATAAAAGTCTGGGTGTTTTGATCTGAATGAGGCAGGACCTGAGTGAGTTAAACAATTGTGAGCTAACTAATTTTACATTAGTAAGTTCCAGTAATAAGAACTTTGGTATGTTTCTTCTGTGTGAGGTACACATAAGCTGTCAATGTTTGCCAAATGGCTGGGCAGATGGCAAATCATCAACATGGACTCTCTTTGCATGAAGTATATGAGTGGTGGATACACCCAACTGGTGAAAGATATGAGGCTTCATTCTATAATGACTAAATAACTCAGCATACCTTGCTATAACTGACCTCTGTATTATGCCTGATGCAAATTTGTCAATAATTGTAGGAGTTGTCTCGTCTATCAGAAGAGCTTTTACAATAAGACAATAGGCTATTCCAGTTGAAATCCATACACCCCCTATGTATTAAGACATGATCTTAATCTCTCACGTAGGAAGTGTGTATTTCAAGAGGGAGTTACCTGAATTGGTGACTCCATTTGAAATCTGCACTCCCTGTGTGGAAGATTAAACTCATGTCTTCCATTTGTGAGTGTATGGATTGCATCTGGAATAGCCCAATACAACTAAGTTATTGCAAATGTGACGCATCACATCAAAACAGTTGTCTTCCATTTTTTTCTTTCGGTTTTTTTTTTTTGCTTAAAACTATTACACCTATAAACACACTGATGTCGGGCAGTATATTAATTTTACATGATAAATATGCTACAAATTTCTTCCATTTCTTTACCATTTCATCTTTCATACATATTTTGATTCTTTACTTCAATGCAGATTCCGACAAAAAACTTCATGTGTTTGGTCACAAATGAATATGGTTTGGTATAACAAATGACTCACTTTGTTTGATTAAAAACCAAAGCCAGAAAAATGTGTTACCCTTGTCAATTACTGGTGTGCCCCTGCAGCACATTTTAGTCTCAAAATGATGCATGATGTATGCCGAGAAACAGCCTCGTATATTATTACATGTATGATTCAGTTAACATTTGCATATATTTGCATACTTCAAATGTGCAGTAAACGCAATCGGATCCACCACCAAATTTGGCACACTGAATCATGCATTGATTTTAAATGATTACAATAAAAATTTGAAAAAAAATCTAGTCAAACGGTGCAGGAGGCAAAAAGGACAAAATGAACAGTCTTGGGGATGAATCTAGGAATTTTCTTTTTGCCTAATAATTGTGAAAATGTCAACGACCTTCTCAGACATTGCAATTTGTATTGTAATGAAGTTAAATCAAATTATTTATTCAATACTTGATAAGCTTGGTAATAAAATTATAATCTATTGCATGATGATACAGTTAGATGGATCTAAATTGAATTATATTACTGCATTTGTTAAGATTGTATGGAGGGGTTCTATTCTCAATTGTAGGTAATCTCAAAATGATGTATAAAATGCTGAAGTACTGTGGTATTAGATTATAACATAGTGCTTGAAGCATAAGTGTGTTTAAAAACTTGATAACAAAAATAGCTTTTATGCAGACTTTCTTTTATCCTTTGAAGTTCTTTGAAGATGTATGACAAATTGTCGAACACTGCTGCAAGGATGTATTAAATTATGAAACTGAGTCACCCCTTACACATTCCTTAACCAGTGACCAATGCACAAGATCAGTTGATAAAATCAACATTGAAAATAAATAATTGTTATGAAGAATGATATAAAACTGTCTAATACTATTTTTGAATATCGGTCAGTCACCCCATTCTCTACGTCTTTATGCATAATAGGTCTTAACTGTTACATTCAAGAAGGGATTAACTTATTTATTTCAATATCTAAAGGGGAAATAGATAAATTAAATAAATCTTGATTATATACAATCAAAATTGCCCAGCTTAAAGTTTTAGCCTTGTACATGCTCAATGTATTTTAGCATTTCGATATTGATTTATAAAAATATAGATATACAAATAAAAAATTTTGATCATCTCAAAATTTTTCATAACTATCATGTAGAAACTGATGCATTAAATTATAGTGCTGTAATCGATTGTCGTAAGTATCGATAGTCGGAAAATACATAGACTTCCGACATGTCGAAACACTCAATGTCAGTATCGATACACAAACGACATGGCACACATGCTTAGATTATCTCAAATCAGGTCTCAAATTACCGTCAAATACTCAAATTACCGTCTCCCAATTTAGTTTTAGCTGTTAGGCTTCAATACACTTGTTGTTAACTTGTTTCTGGAACTTACTGATAATAAAATTGGTAAACTCAAATCCGTGTTTCAAACTGCGCGAGTATCGATAATAGTATCGACATGTCGGATGTTTGCCTCCCGACATATCGATACCCAGAAAGCTTATCGATTACAGCACTATTAAATTAATGTTAGATACATGAGAGAATCCTGTTCTGTCGCAGTCCATTAATTATGGAACCTGGATCAAATTTAAGCCTAAAGAGGATTTTTAGGAGTATCACTATTACTCTGTGGAACCTAGCTAATATTATAGCTCTGAAATGAAATTTAACTTTCAACATTACTGTTCTATATTATGATGTGGTTGACATTTCTGTTCGAGCCTAGAAGTCGCTACAAACATCTTATTAGATCTCTGAATGAGATGCTACAGTTGATTGATATGTTATGTATCTCATCATACAGGAATATTTAACTCTCTCCATGCCAATGTCGACTGCAGACGAAAAGTTTCAATTTTTTTTAATTAAAAATTTTAGAAATGGAAATTTTAATTACCATATTTGGAATCAGCATGAAAAATGCACTACAATGAGTACAAACAAGCCTAGTATTGGTTCAGTGGTTCTTAAGATAGCTCTTGATATTTTGAGAAAATATCTCAATGAATTATTATGTTGAAGCTATAGCTAGTACGCAAAGCATTAACTACATGCGAGTAAACTGCAGTGGCGTCACATGACTTTTGCAATCAAGGGGGATGTAGAAGGGCAACATCTCTCTGAGGGGGCAAAATTGGGATTTATCCAAAGACATCTGTATAAAACCCGGTGCCTCTCCAGCAGGGTGTGGAGGGGGCTCCAGTGCCCCAACTTTGAGTCGCATGATTTGCTTGTTTTATCTTGTTCATGCCCTTTTATAACTTCATACATCAACTCCCATTACCTCTCTTTGAAAGCTTGACATAATTCACACATAATCCTCGAATTACTAATCCCGCAGAGAAATAAAATCCTCTTAAATATGATTATTTACTTTCGTCAAATCCTACGGCTTATGAAGATTACCCTTATGACATTTGCATAATGACACACTGATTGGTACAAAGCCATGGTACAATATTGCAATTACAAATACATGCACGTATCCACCCCAAGCACAGACAAAGTTTGAATTTTTTTATTTGCCTTATTGTAAAGACACACAGGGTTTGGGGCAAATGGAGGAACTTTGGGGGAAAATGAAGGGAAAGAATGGTGGGGCAGTTACCCCTTCCCTCCCCTTTGGCAACACCACTACTAGCAAGGGTTGAGGATCCATCCCCCTTTGTCTATGCCACTACTAACAAGGGCTGAGGACCCCAGCCCTTTTGGCAACACCACTGCTAGCAAGGGCTGAGGATCCTTCCTCCTTTGGCTATGCCCTTATCCTAGCAAGGCTGGGGACCCCTTCCTATGCCACTGCTAGCAAGGGCTGAGGATCCTTCCTCCTTTGGCTATGCCCTTATCCTAGCAAGACTGAGGATCCCTTCCTATGCCCCTGATGGCAAGGGCCAAGGATCCCTCCCCCTTCAGCTACACCACTGTTAGCAAGGGCTGATGATCCCTGCCCCTTTGGCTATGACACTGCTAGCAAGGGCTGAGAATTCCAGTCCCTTTGGGGACACCACTACTAGCATCTAGGGCTTCGGATCCCTCTTCCTTTGGCTATGCCACTGCCAGCAAAGGCTGAGGATCCCTGTTCTCAATGTCCACCCCTACACAGTTTTCTCATGTGTGTTCACAATTGATGAAATACACACAAATACAGTGGCACATACACAGAGTTCCCTGCATGTTTTAAAGCATGACTGGTCACAATCAACCATACCTGGTAAGCTAGATATTTCTACCAATGTATTTTATGCGTACACCGCAGATGGAAATGATAAAATACCAAGAATGATTATGAGAGACAGACTTATAGCAATCTGCTCAGATCATATAGCTGTTACTCAGTTCCTTCCTCCGTCATTTCAATTTCAAATGTTTACACATGTTGCTGGTGACATTTTACAAGAACATGCATGTAGTTAATCCACTTCATGAACTCTCATTCAGTATAAAATCATGAAGAACTATAATTATCACATAAAATTCACTCATATTTTGACTATAGCCTGTCGTAGGGTGAGTGCAATATAATTATAGGGATGACCACTGTCAATAAAGTTTCCACTGGAACGATTCTTCATTTACTGTGTGCGTGCACTCACACACGTATTGTCTATGGAGAAACTGATCGATACAAGAATTCCCAGGCCTGTTAAATGGCATACATACTTGTTTTGATCCAAATGTAGGCCTATATCAGGGTGTTTCAAGAAATTCCTGATTCCACCAGAAAACATTAACCAAACTTTTTCCTGTTGGGTCAGTGAATAGAGAGGACCTTCCTTCATGAAGAGATCAACTTTTTTTAATGAAAAATTTAATGAGATGAGAACTACAACAGGTTGAAGTGACACCATTCCGTGCATCAGGTGTTCAAACGCAATTATCTCCGAATTTTGAGTGAATCAGACAAGCAAACTTACATACTCATAAAATTTAACTATTTTTGAAGACAAAATGTGCAGGATGTTAAGAAATTTAAGAATGTTTAAGCCTACCGCGGCCCATCTCAAATCTTTTACTTCCCGTGCACTTCTCACTAACATGTCCATTTCATATGCTATCCATCATGGCTTCCATGCACACACAGTGTATTGCTCAATGTAGTAAAGATAACCTTTGAGTTGAGCAAATTTCTCAAAATTGGTAGTGATTAATGTTACCAAACTTATGCCATGATGAAATATAATAATTTTTGAAGATAAAATGTGCTGACCTTAAAAGATTGAACAATGTTTAAGACTACCGCTATTCATTTGAAATAATGCACTTATTGTTCATCTCCTCTATGGAGATATTTTCCATGGCGGCCATCTATGATCATGCTTGAGGTTTCACCAAACAAACCATGGGTTTTGAGGTCTTATATTTTTTGTTGTATGTCAACAAAATCGATTAAATTTTCAGGATGATCTTATTTTCATGTTGTTATAAGCAAATATAATGTTCCAGATAACGCTAGTTAATATACATTAAGAAAAAGTACCTTAAAGTTGCACTTTCTGTTAGTATTCCTTTTTGGACTTTAACTTTTTAACATGTTCTAGCAGCCCTATATAAAACCGTGACACTTTCGAAAGGCCATATCTCTGGAATGAAACGTCCGATTAAGATTATTTAAACGCAAAATGTTTCTTTCATCAATTCCGAGCCAATAAGTCAGGTCTGAATCAATTTAAAAGTACTTCAATTTTTAGTGGACATGCCTAATAATTATATAGTCAGTTATATGAGCCATTTTTGGAGAAATTATTAATGAATTATTCACATAAACAAATTCACACATTTTAAGCTATTTACTTAGAAGCAATTAATTAAATTATAATTAAATAATTATTAAATAATTAAACAAACAAAAAACAATAACTAAACCAAATTAAAACACAAAATACTCTCAAAATCTCAAAATGACCAAAATAGTTGCTACGACTACACCAGGCACAAAAAGAAACTCGTCAGTTATATTCATCCTTGCTGTTCAATAACTTGATAATTTTGGATTATTCTGAAATATACATTTTGTTAATTGGACTTTGCTTTCTCATTTGACACCATGTTAAGTGAAAAGCGAACAAGAATTGACTCAAGATATGCGCCTCCAAAGCCTCAAACCCCAAAATCAAAAGTTGCATTTTCAACGATTTTCAATGGTAACGCATCGTTGTATTGCACACAAGCACCACGGGCCAATCAATAAAGCACACAGTGTAACAGGCACAATTGAATCGTTAAAATTGCAACTTTTCATTTTGGGGTTTGAGAGTTTGAGGCGCATATCTTGGTCAATTCTTGCTCAATGTTCACGAACAGGGTGTCAAATGAGAAAGAAAAGTCCAATTAACAAAATGTATATTTCAGAAAGTTATTGAACAGCAAGGATGAATATAACTGACGAGTTTCTTTTTGTGCCTGGTGTATATTACACTTACCCCGCGATAAGACCTACATGTTATTTGCGATAATTTATGGTTTTTCAAGTATGTGATCAAAACAATTCAAATGCTAACAGTAATGAAGATGAATTTAACTGTTTATCTAGTATTTTAGATTATAAATTACAATATAGAATATGACCTATCACAAAACAAAATAAACATTGAACTTGATTATTAAATGCTCCACAAAAATACATCAACCTATAAAGAACAAAAGACTGAAGAGAATACGCTCATTGTTATATAAATACATCAAAGGATATTCAACATACAACAAACAGGAGCTGATTGTTCCCAATTAGGTTATGAATGTAAACAGCGATTAGTAACAAATGTAATAGTTTCCCTCCATCAATCTAATAACAATGTCCAGGACCGCATGTGGTTTGCAGCAAGGGCGGATCCAGGACTGCTTCCCCCCGGGGTGCTCTAAAATAAAATCTTAAGTGTAAAAAATGTGCGCGAAGCGGGCATCTCGTCGCGCTTGCGCGACGCAGGGGGGTGTCTGAGGGGGGATGTGCCCCTCAGAAGTAAGAAACTTTTGCAAAATGAAATCCTACTTGAAGCGATTTGGTGGACCATTTTGACACTATTAGTGTGTAAAATTTTAGTTTGAAAACGCCTTGAAAATTTATGAAATGACGGGCATGAAGCCTTTTGTGGACAAGTTTCCTGTAATTGTTGTAGGTCTGAAAATTGTTTTAAACATAAATTGGCAAATGTTGAAAGCAGAAGCTAATACTATTATGGCTATTTTGTGTATGGACTAGGCAGGGGGGTGTCTGAGGGGGGATGTGCCCCCCTGAGAAGTAAGAAACTTTTACAAAATTAAGAACTAATTGAAGCGATTTGGTGGACAACTTTGTCACTATTAGTGTGTAAAATTTTAGTTTGAAAAGAACAGAAATTTGTGAAATGACGGCCCGTCCATGAAGCCTTTCGTGGACAAGTTTTCCCTATTATTGTCGTCTAGTGACTTTGGTAACAAAATGTAATCAGTGGCGTAACTAGACATTTCCATTTGCGGGGGCAAACATAATAAATGAGGGGGCAGGAATCCAGCACCTTTTGGCGACAAAAGAAGTGTATGGTACAAATGCGCTCGCAGCGCGCGAAAATTTTTACCATATTGAAGCTAAACTGGTGACATATGGTAAAAAAGTGAAATAAATGCGCGCGAAGCGCTCAAAAATTTGTGTTTTTTACGGTTAAAATGACCATATACGAGGTCAATTAATAACTCTTAGAAGTAGGCCTACTTTAACTGTTTCATTTGGGGGGGCAAACAGGGGCAAGGGTTCAAAATGGGGAGGGGGCTCCAGCCCCCTCCCCTGCCCCCCGCTGGTTACGCCACTGAATGTAATAGCCCGAATATCGGCGGGCCTGCAGTAATTTCAAGCTTTTGGTACAAGGACCCGCCTTCAAGCAATGCCTAAAATAATTGCAGGCCTATATTATAGGACCTACTTGACTCTTCCGATCGACCCGACTGTGCGGTCTTTAGGCATGGACCTATACTCAATACGTGCAATTATTTTAACCTTTTCTCTCCTCCTTTTCGCCTTTTCTCTTCTCTTTTCTCCTTTTTTACCTCTTTTCCCTTCTCTTTTCTTCTCTCATTTCCTCTTTTTGTGGGAGAAGGGCCCGCTCCCCCTAAACCGCGCCTGCTGTAAAGTTAGGGGTCTAGGATGTTGGAAGGGGCAGCGTCCCCTTGCCTAGGGAAATTTGGCATTTCTGAACTCAATTCGCGCGATTTGGTGCATACTTTTTCCTTCCTTCCATCCTTTCTTTCTCTTTCTTTCTTTCTTTTTCTTTTCTTTTCTTTTTTTTTTGCGATTCATACCCCGGGGTGCTGCAGCCACCAAAGCATTCCCCCTGGATCCGCGCTTGGTTTGCAGCCATGACAAAATCAGGATACCTGGAAATTGTACTGAATTAGTAAAACATACTCCGCATTGATGAAGAATTTGTGCTCTAGCTATTTACAGATCTAAATCCTTTGTAAATTTGGCGAGCATGCAAATCCTGATTTTATTATGGCCCAATATTACATTTTATTGATTTGATAGTTTTCTTAGCCAACTAGTTTCCCCCCTCTACTCCCTATTCTGAAGTGAGGGATAGGGTTAGGCTTGGTTAGGGCAGGGGTTAGGGTCAGGGTTATAGGATTTAGGTTATAGTGAAGTTAAAGTTAGGGTTAGCATAAGGATTAGGATTTACAATACTAACGAACATTTGGACTATCGACCAGTAACCCAAATAAAATTGCCTTGGCAGCTAAAAGCACCCCTTGGAAAAGAATCAGAAAAAAAAGTCTACTGTCATCGTTCTTTTCTACTTCTAAACTGACATAACAATTTAATAATTTGTCTCTCAGCAAAATGAATGTTTGTACAGTGCTGAATGACTAGAAAGCTACCAAAATCCCTGCAAACTTACTTTGATCAAAATCAATATTCCTTATTATGCCTAATTGTATCAGAAATATACAATAAAAGTTGCATGTTCAACATCTGACATAAGGGGAACATTATACATATACATGAACAAATATGACCGCTATGTTTCCCATTGTAAAAGGTTGGAAAGGAAATTATGTTAGTGTCAAACGTGCAGACCATAATGATGACAGTATTTACTATAGACATGTAATGTAGTGCTGAACTAATACTTTGTATTTATACAGAAGGCGCAAATAAACCAAAGAAGGTAAACATGTGGACTGCTGCAAACAGAATCATTCAAACTTAGCAATTGTTGCAATCTGCCTTATGGTGTAAAAGTTATACAGAGTGTTCCATTTTTGCAATTCTGTCATAGTCTCTGATCTGCTTCAAGGGGCAAAAGTGTGAAAAATTGGATTGCCCGTAGTGTTTTGAAATGCAGAAAACTTCCCACCTTTGCAATAAGCTGCAATACATAGTTATGAAGTAACAGTATCTTGAATAGAGCTGCACCATGATGTTCCCAGAGTTGTAACAAGTTAAATCATTTCATGGTTGAGTCAGGTCATTTATAACAATACCTTGAGTCGAGTCAAGTCAAATTACATCAGTCACTGTACAATCTCTATGGGGAAATTTGAAAATCTGAGTCAAGTCATTTCATTGTTGAAAAGTCGAGTCTTGAGTCATGACATGTTACAAGTATGGATGTTCCACAACATTTTGAGTGAGTAGCACCAGAACCAGTAAACTGAGGTGATCCCAGTTCCTTTTTGTCTTGTTCTATAATCAACTGAATATATTTGCCTACAATTTGTTTACAATTTCAGCAGGACTTTTAAGGGCAGCTTATTCAGCACAACAAACTCGGAAAAGGAGATGAAAATGATGGAAGATATAGAAAGAGAAAGCAGATTTCACTTCATCCAATCCATAGACTATCCCTCAGGTGATGCCTCTCCTTACCATGCATACTTCACACCATTATGCTTAGATTGCTTAACACCCTCAAGTAAAATTGTCACTTCTACAAGAAATATCTACCTTAGGAGAACCCCTCGTCATATTATCCAAGACCTTTGATGTGTATTAATGTTTTCCATTCCTCCTTGATATCAATGATGTGTGACTAGACAGGGGGATCATGTGTGACCATGTCACTAAGTGTTACAATATTGTTTGATACACTGTGAATAATGCATATAATAGCAAAGTCCTTGTCCTGGCACTTTTCATTAACCAATGCCATGTAAGTCAGTTGCTTCATTTAGTTTACAAAAGTTTTGCACAAAATAAAAAGGAAATTTAAAAAAAATTTCATCAACACATACCTGAAATGTTCATCAATCATGAAGCAGTATTGGTTCAGTAGTTCTTGTAGCAAGCCATAAAAATTAAAATGTTAGGAAAACTGAATTTCAGGACAGGCCCTACATAACTTTTCACTAGGATGTCGAACATGCTCATCTATCAGTACACAGTTCTTTAACCCCAATAGGCTTCCACATGCATAGAATGACCTTTGAATGTGTTGGATACAAAAACTCATACTCCACAACTTACCATCAACTTTTAGCTGCGCTTGGTGAATGAGGTTTATTGAACTTCACCATAAGAGATGGGAAAACATTTTGGCTCGTGGTAAATGTGTGGCAGGTAAATTTAATACATGCCTGGGCAATGTGACTATAATTAGGAAGGTGTTCATGATTCATACATGATTGCCATCAGGTGCACAAGACAAGACTAATGCTTGTTTTCAACACGTTCGTATCAGCAATCTCACATCATCTACTGAGGTACTCCATATAATGGGAGGGTTGTCTTGTCGCTTTGCTTCAGGCAATGGTTTTAAAACTTGCGATTTATTGAGAATTGCAGGCAATGCCCTGTGTTCAGAACTTAATCAGAAGTTGAACTTGAAGCTGCTTGATTGCAATCACCATGATCACTCTGGCATTCACCTTGATTACAGTATATTGGGCCCTATGTAGTCAAAGCAGGCTCTAGATTCTTGACTTGTTCTGTAGTTTGTTCGCTTATAACTGGCAAAAATTATTCGGCTTTTATATTACTGCTTGCATCAATGAACCCCTAACTTACAATCCTAGGCTACCGTGCTTGTCATTGTAATGATTCAAATTATAATCTCAACAAAAAATAAAATCTGGGTTTTTTCCTGCACCAAAGTATAAATCCTGCTTTTTCTGCAAAAACGTTGAAATCAGCCCTTTCTTGAACAATTTTTTTTAAAGGTCCACTTTTTAGCCCCCTCATCTCCCCTAAATAAATCCTAATTACAGACCTGGACAAAATGAGAGAAGACTACTCTGCATGACCAGTAGCGACTAATGTCTAGACATTTGGTCAATGTAAGCAAGATCAATTTTCTTAAATATTGTCTTCAAGACAAGCAGTTCTTATACTTCTATATGATATGGATGAATCTTGCAGACAACAATGACAACAGTAATCCTAGCCTATAGGTCTGATCAGGGAAGTGAGATAGGTCTGATGACTTGTTTCCAATGATTCTTGATGTTTTAGCCACTGATTCCTCATATCCTGTAAGTTTGAAATACTTGGAACATTTACAAAATATGCATGGGGCATTGCGTCTACAGCTCTCTGATGAATTTGATAGTACAGACTTTATGTGGCGATCATTTTGATCTTGGTTCAAAACTCAAAAGGGTGATCCAGTTGACATAGTCAGATTACACACCCATTACACTTCATAGCGAATCTTGAATGAAAGATGAATAATGGAAAATACAACAGATGAAAATTGGCTCTCAGATATTCGGACTGTTGATATATAGATAATAACCAATATATCCATTATCCAATTAAATTGATATTGCCGATATCACTTGCTGAAGAAAATTAATATATCCAAGTTGCCGATAATGAAAAAAAAAGTATCGAAAAAAGGGGGGAAGGACTGAAATTGAGCTCCGTAAGTCGCTGGAAGATAGCTGGTGCATTTGTGAGTCCAAATGGCATTGCACTACATAAGTCACTGAAAGGTGGCTGGTGCATTTGCGAGTCCAAATGGCATGATGCGTCCTGTTGCATAGGTTCTATCGACACATGTGTCGATATCATAATAAAATACCTTGAGTCGAGTAGAGTCAAATTACTTGAGTCACTGTACAATCTCTATGGGGAAATTTGAAAATCTGAGTCGAGTCATTTCATTGTTGAAAAGTCGAGTCTTGAGTCATGACATGTTACAAGTATGGATGTTCCACAACATTTTGAGTGAGTAGCACCAGAACCAGTAAACTGAGGTGATCCCAGTTCCTTTTTGTCTTGCTCTATAATCAACTGAATATATTTGCCTACAATTTGTTTACAATTTCAGCAGGACTTTTAAGGGCAGCTTATTCAGCACAACAAACTCGGAAAAGGAGATGAAAAATGATGGAAGATATAGAAAGAGAAAGCAGATTTCACTTCATCCAATCCATAGACTATCCCTCAGGTGATGCCTCTCCTTACCATGCATACTTCACACCATTATGCTTAGATTGCTTAACACCCTCAAGTAAAATTGTCACTTCTACAAGAAATATCTACCTTAGGAGAACCCCTCGTCATATTATCCAAGACCTTTGATGTGTATTAATGTTTTCCATTCCTCCTTGATATCAATGATGTGTGCCTAGACAGGGGGATCATGTGTGACCATGTCACTATGTGTTACAATATTGTTTCATACACTGTGAATAATGCATATAATAGCAAAGTCCTTGTCCTGGCACTTTTCATTAACCAATGCCATGTAAGTCAGTTGCTTCATTTAGTTTACAAAAGTTTTGCACAAAATAAAAAGGAAATTAAAAAAAAATTTCATCAACACATACCTGAAATGTTCATCAATCATGAAGCAGTATTGGTTCAGTAGTTCTTGTAGCAAGCCATAAAAATTAAAATGTTAGGAAAACTGAATTTCAGGCCCTATACATAACTTTTCACTAGGATGTCGAACATTCTCATCTATCAGTACACAGTTCTTTAACCCCAATAGACTTCCACATGCATAGAATGACCTTTGAATGTGTTGGATACAAAAACTCATACTCCACAACTTACCATCAACTTTTAGCTGCGCTTGGTGAATGAGGTTTATTGAACTTCACCATAAGAGATGGGAAAACATTTTGGCTCGTGGTAAATGTGTGGCAGGTAAATTTAATACATGCCTGGGCAATGTGACTATAATTAGGAAGGTGTTCATGATTCATACATGATTGCCATCAGGTGCTCAAGACAAGACTAATGCTTGTTTTCAACACGTTCGTATCAGCAATCTCACATCATCTACTGAGGTACTCCATATAATGGGAGGGTTGTCTTGTCGCTTTGCTTCAGGCAATGGTTTTAAAACTTGCGATTTATTGAGAATTGCAGGCAATGCCCTGTGTTCAGAACTTAATCAGAAGTTGAACTTGAAGCTGCTTGATTGCAATCACCATGATCACTCTGGCATTCACCTTGATTACAGTATATTGGGCCCTATGTAGTCAAAGCAGGCTCTAGATTCTTGACTTGTACTGTAGTTTGTTCGCATATAACTGGCAAAAATTATTCGGCTTTTATATTACTGCTTGCATCAATGAACCCCTAACTTACAATCCTAGGCTACCGTGCTTGTCATTGTAATGATTCAAATTATAATCTCAACAAAAAATAAAATCTGGGTTTTTTCCTGCACCAAAGTATAAAACCTGCTTTTTCTGCAAAAATGTTGAAATCAGCCCTTTCTTGAACAATTTTTTTTAAAGGTCCACTTTTTAGCCCCCTCATCCCCCCTAAATAAATCCTAATTACGGACCTGGACAAAATGAGAGAAGACTACTCTGCATGACCAGTAGCGACTAATGTCTAGACATTTGGTCAATGTAAGCAAGATCAATTTTCTTAAATATTGTCTTCAAGACAAGCAGTTCTTATACTTCTATATGATATGGATGAATCTTGCAGACAACAATGACAACAGTAATCCTAGCCTATAGGTCTGATCAGGAAAGTGAGATAGGTCTGATGACTTGTTTCCAATGATTCTTGATGTTTTAGCCACTGATTCCTCATATCCTGTAAGTTTGAAATACTTGGAACATTTACAAAATATGCATGGGGCATAATGCGTCTACAGCTCTCTGATGAATTTGCCAGCGAAGTGGTTACACAACTCCCTGGTATTTATTGTGCATCTTTTGGAATGATAGTACAGACTTTATGTGGCAATCATTTTGATCTTGGTTCAAAACTCAAAAGGGTGATCCAGTTGACATAGTCAGATTACACACCCATTACACTTCATAGCGAATCTTGAATGAAAGATGAATAATGGAAAATACAACAGATGAAAATTGGCTCTCAGATATTCGGACTGTTGATATATAGATAATAACCAATATATCCATTATCCAATTAAATTGATATTGCCGATATCACTTTCTGAAGAAAATTAATATATCCAAGTTGCCGATAATGAAAAAAAAAGTATTGAAAAAAGGGGGGAAGGACTGAAATTGAGCTCCATAAGTCGCTTGAAGATAGCTGGTGCATTTGTGAGTCCAAATGGCATTGCGCTCCATAAGTCACTGAAAGGTGGCTGGTGCATTTGTGAGTCCAAATGGCATGATGCGTCCTGTTGCATAGGTTCTATCGACACATGTGTCGATATCATAATACATTTATGAGTAAAGTTGGGAGGAAAATTGATTTATCAATTTTTATCAATATCGAGTGGCCAATATATTGATTTTTTTTAAATCCTGACATTGACCGTCCTTACTCTCAGATGATAACATATAATTATTCGCTAATGGAAGTGATCAATTAAATTTATGTACTTGACAGCTATAACGGCATTAAGTAACTACAATCCACATAAATCTTATTGTCAACAGTACACAAAGCTAGCATTTCTCAAAAGCAATTTATTTTTTGAATACTTTTCAACCATTAAACTACCTCAAGCATTTTACTAATGGAAATACATGATAGCCTACACATTATTCAAAGTCAAAATATGGAAAAGTATCCATTTTGGGAAAAAAAAGAAGAAATTAATAACAATACTGACACAAAATAGCGCACAGCTTTCTATTTTTTTTATTACAAATGGAATCAGTAAACAAGACTTGGGCCGATCGGAATAAATTTGAAAGTGGTGCAGCCGAAAAAAAGGGGGGGTGAAACTCCCATCGGGGTTTGAAGGAGCAGAGCCCCTTGTGGGGCCAACTACAAGCCTGAGCACTTTTGAAAATGAATGTACAAACCTATGACCTTAAAAATCAAATGATCAACCATAAACATGTGTTCTTCAACTTTTTTTGTCAATTTTACCATGATTATTATTATTTGGAAAGTATTGAAAAAACAGGGGGAAAAGGACTGAAATTGAAGTCCATAAGTCGCTGGAAGATAGCTGGTGCATTTGTGAGTCCAAATGGCATAGTGCTCCATAAGTCACTGAAAGGTGGCTGGTGCATTTGTCAGGCCAAATGGCATGATGCATCCCGTTGCATAGGTATGGATTCTATCGACACATGATATCATAATAAATTTATGGATGAATGTTGAAGATATGAGTAAAGTTGGGAGGAAAATTGATTTATCAATTTTTATCAATATCGAGTGGCCAATATATTGATTTTTTTTTAATTCTGACATTGACCGTCCTTACTTTCAGATGATAACATATTTATTGGCTAATGGAAGTGATCAATTAAATTTATGTACTTGACAGCAATTATGGCATTAAGTAACTACAATCCACATAAATCTAATTGTCAACAGTACACAAACCTAGCATTTCTCAAAAGCAATTTATTTTTTGAATACTTTTCAACCATTAAACTACCTCAAGCATTTTTATGAGATAGTAAATGGAAATTCATGATAGCCTACACATTATTCAAAGTCAAAATATGGAAAAGTATCCATTGTGGGAAAAAAAGAAGAAATTAATAACAATACTGACTCAAAATAGCGCACATCTTTCTATTTTTTTTATTACAAATGGAATCAGTAAACAAGACTTGGGCCGATCGGAATAAATTTGAAAGTGGTGCAGCCGAAAAAAGGGGGGTGAAACTCCCATCGGGTTTGAAGGAGCAGAGCCCTTGTGGGGCCGACTATAAGCCTGAGCACTTTTGAAAATGAATGTACAAACCTATGACCTTAAAAATTAAATGATCAACCATAAACATGTGTTCTTCCACTTTTTTTTGTCAATTTTACCATGATTATTATTATTTGGAAAGCACTATCAATCTAATAATCAATCAATAGTAATGAGACCTGTGAACTGTTCCTGGTCCAGGAAACAAACAGTTAACTAGAGCAACTGTGCCCTTTGCAAGGGCACGAGGTAAGTTAGGCGGATGACTGTGACGATCTGATCAAGCAGCAACACTGTGCTGGATAGTATTAATGTTAATAAGATTGTTTCATTAATTGCTGTTATAATAAACCTTAATTGTGGAAAGCTGGCATTTTGAAAACTTGACCTTTGACCTCTGTATGACCCCCTTAATGACCTTAAATGAATTTTAAAATATTTAAAACATGTTAAGAATGTCATAAGGATCATTGCATTTAAATTTCAGCTCAATTGAAGCATTTTGAAAACTTGACCTTTGACCCCTTTATTGCCCCTTAATGACCTTAAATGAATTTTAAAATATTTTCCAACATGTTTAGAATGTCATAAGGATCACTGCATTCAAATTTCAGCTCAATTGGAGCATTTTGAAAAAACTTGACCTTTGACCCCTTTATGACCCCTTAATGACCTTAAATAAATTTTCAAACATTTTAAACATGTTTATAATGTCATAAGGATCATTGCATTTAAATTTCAGCTCAATCAGAGCATTTTTGGTTAAAATGACCTTTTTTGACCCCTGTGACCCCTTGGATGACCTCTTTATTTTAAACAACCCATAACTTTTGTAGCCAGTTACCCAATACTGCTTGTGAGTGAGTTCGGCCGAAATCCGATAAAGGCTGTGGATGTAGTAGCAAATTGTGAGAAGAAAGAAGAAAGAAAGAAACGACAACTAGAGCAACTGTGCCCTTTGCAAGGGCACGAGGTAAGTTAGGCGGATGATTGTGATGATCTGATGAAGCAGCAATACTGTGCTGGATAAGATAAGGATCATTGCATTTAAATTTCAGCTCAATTGAAGCATTTTGAAAACTTGACCTTTGACCCCTTTATTGCCCCTAATGACCTTAAATGAATCTTAAACTATTTTAAACATGTTTAGAATGTCATAAGGATCATTGCATTTAAATTTCAGCTCAATTGGAGCATTTTGAAAATCTTGACCTTTGACCCCTTTGTCCCCTTAATGACCTTAAATGAATTAAAAATATGTTTAAATTGTTTAGAATGTCATAAGGATCATAGCATTTAAATTCCAGCTCAATTGGAGCATTTTCAAAAACTTGACCTTTGACCCCTTTATGACCCTTAATGACATTAAATGAATATTAAAATATTTTAAGCATGTTTAGAATGTCATAAGGATCATTGCATATAAATTTCAGCTCAATTGGAGTATTTTCGGTTAACATGACCTTTTTTGACCCCTGTGACCCCTTGGATGACCTCAGACATTAAACAACCCATAACTTTTGTAGCCAGCTACCCAATACTGCTTGTGACTGAGTTTAGTCGAAATCCGATCAAGGATGTGGAAGTAGTAGCAAATTGTGAGAAGAAAGAAAGAAAGAAAGAAGAACTAGAGCAACTGTGCCCTTTGCAAGGGCACGAGGTAAGTTAGGCGTATGACTGTGATGACATCATCACGCAGCAATACTGTGCAACGTTAAATTTGACCCGACCTTTGTCTTCGGTTGACCTTTTCGGTTTCATATTCTGAGCAACGCGTAAATTTGACCTCGGATGACCTTTTTGGTTTTACACTCCCCAAGGGTTAGGGATCATTTGCCGCAAGTTGCAGCCTGATCGAGCAACTTTAAATTTGACCTGACCTTTGAACTTGGATGACCTTTCCAGTTTCATACTTCTCAAGTGTCAGGGATTATTTTCCCCGAATTGCAGCCCAATTGGACCAACTTCAAATTTGACCTGACCTTTGACCTCACATGACCTTTGCGGTTTCATACTCCCCAAGTGTCAGGGATCATTTTCCCTGAATTGCAGCCCAAACAGAGCAACTTTAAATTTGACCTGACCTTTGACCTCGAATGACCTTTGCGGTTTAATACTTCCCAGGGATCATTTCCCCGACTTACAGCCCAATTGGAGCAACTTCAAATTTGCCCTGACCTTTGACCTCACATGACCGTTGTGGTTTTATACTCCCCAAGTGTCAGGGACCATTTCCCCCGACTTACAGCCCGATTGGAGCAACTTTAAATTTGACATGACCTTTGACCTCACATGACCTTTGTGGTTTTATACTCCCCAAGTGTCAGGGATCATTTCCCCGACTTACAGCCTAATTGGAGCAACTTCAAATTTGACCTGACCGTTGACCTCACTTGACCTTTGTGGTTTTATACTCCCCAAGTGTCAGGGATCATTTTCCCCGAGTTACAGCCCAATCGGAGCAACTTGTAATTTGACCTGACCTTTGCCCTCGCATGAGCTTTGTGGTTTTATACTCCCAAAGTGTCAGGGATCATTTCCCGACTTACAGCCTAATTGGAGCAACTTCAAATTCGACCTGACCTTTGACCTCACTTGACCTTTGTGGTTTTATACTCCCAAAGTGCCATTTTCCCCGACTTACAGCCTCATTGGAGCAACTTCAAATTTGAACTGACCTTTGACCTCACATGACCTTTGTGATTTTATACTCCCAAAGTGTCAGGGATCATTTTCCCCGACTTACAGCCTAATTGGAGCAACTTCAAAATTGACCTGACCTTTGACCTCACTTGACCTTTGTGGTTTTATACTCCCAAAGTGTCAGGGATCATTTTCCCGACTTACAGCCTCATTGGAGCAACTTCAAATTTGACCTGACCTTTGACCTCACATGACCTGTGGTTTTATACTCCCAAAGTGTCAGGGATCATTTTCCCCAACTTACAGCCTAATTGGAGCAACTTCGAATTTGACCTGACCTTTGACCTCACTTGACCTTTGTGGTTTTATACTCCCCAGGTGTCAGGGATCATTTCCCCCAACTTACAGCCCAATTGGAGCAACTTTAAATTTGACCTGACCTTTGACCTCACATGACCTTTGTGGTTTTATACTCCCAAAGTGTCAGGGATCATTTTCCCCGACTTACAGCCTAATTGGAGCAACTTCAAATTTGACCTGACCTTTGACCTCACTTGACCTTTGCGGTTTTATACTCCCTAAGTGTCAGGGATCATTTTCCCCGAGTTACAGCCCAATCGGAGCAACTTGTAATTTGACCTGACCTTTGACCTCACATGACCTTTGCGGTTTCATACTCCCCAAGTGTCAGGGATCATTTTCCCAGTTACAGCCCAATCGAGCAACTTGTAATTTGACCTGACCTTTGACCTCACATGACCTTTGCGGTTTCATACTCCCCAAGTGTCAGGGATCATTTTCCCCGAGTTACAGCCCAATCGGAGCAACTTGAAATTTGACCTGACCTTTGACCTCACATGACCTTTGTGGTTTAATGCGGTCATATTTCAACATTTTACTTACCCTCACCCCTTATTCACCATTATTAAGTCATCTGTAGAAACTATATAGTGGGATTATTGATTTTCATAAATGCATCATGGGAAGGCGTGATGCAGTTTTAGCCAAGATATCACCCCCCACACACACACCCACCCCCCACACACACACCCACACCCTATAGCCATCAGTGGAAATGATGTAGCTGTTTATATCTAGCATACAGGCATCACATCACAAGTTACACTCAAGATATGTAACAAAATTGGCATCTGAACATACCTCAGTTTGTTTCGTGTGCATCGCCCACTTGGGGTTTCATACACCCCAACTGGGCTGTTCCAGTTGAAATTCATACAACCTCTCCGAAGACATTATCTTAATCTCCCACACAGGGCGTGTGAATTTCGAATGGGCCTACCTCAATGGGTGACTCCGTTTGTAATATTCACTCCCTGTGTGGACGATTCCAGTCATGTCTTGCATGAAGGGTGTATGGATTGCAGTTGGAATAGCCTAAATTTACACGTTTTGATGTATGGATTGCAGCTGCAATAGCCAGGCAGCGACTGGTATGATAGAGCCGGCAACTTGTGAAACCGCCCGGCCGTATGACATTTTCCACACGGTTGACGATGGAAATTTACTGAATTTAGAGAATGCACGGCACTCACCACCTGGCAATAGACGAATCCAGACGAAATTTTACACGCTTTTGAAGCACAGACAGCAGAACCATTGCCTGTGGTTATCTCTTGTTTATCAAAACACTAGACTAGATGTCTCCATGTTTTGCCCCTAATTATAATGGGGGTGCGGCACATATGAGGCAAAAATGACCATTTTTGACCCTGTGACCCCTGGATGACCTCCGATATTAAAACATTTTAAGACTTTTGTAGCCACTTACCCAATACGGCTTGGCTATGTTTGGTCCACATCCGATCACGGATGTAGCACTAGTAGTCAATTGTGAGAAAGAAAGAAAGAAAGAACTAGAGTAACTGTGCCTTTGCAAGGGCACGAGGTAAGTTAGGCGTATGACTGTGATGACATCACACAGCAATACTGTGCAACGTTAAATTTGACCCGACCTTTGTCTTCGGTTGACCTTTTCGGTTTCATATTCTGAGCAACGTTAAATTTGACCTCGGATGACCTTTTCGGTTTTACACTCCCCAAGTGTTAGGGATCATTTGCCGCAAGTTGCAGCCTGATCGAGCAACTTTAAATTTGACCTGACCTTTGAACTTGGATGACCTTTCCAGTTTCATACTTCTCAAGTGTCAGGGATTATTTTCCCCGAATTGCAGCCCAATCAGAGCAACTTTAAATTTTACCTGACCTTTGACCTCGGATGACCTTTGCGGTTTAATACTTCCCAAGTGTCAGGGATCATTTCCCCGACTTACAGCCCAATTGGACCAACTTCAAATTTGACCTGACCTTTGACCTCACATGACCTTTGCGATTTCATACTCCTCAAGTGTCAGGGATCATTTTCCCCGAATTGCAGCCCAATCAGCAACTTTAAATTTGACCTGACCTTTGACCTCGAATGACCTTTGCGGTTTAATACTTCCCAGGGATCATTTCCCCCACTTACAGCCCAATTGGAGCAACTTCAAATTTGCCCTGACCTTTGACCTCACATGACCGTTGTGGTTTTATACTCCCCAAGTGTCAGGGATCATTTCCCCGACTTACAGCCCAATTGGAGCAACTTTAAATTTGACCTGACCTTTGACCTCACATGACCTTTGTGGTTTTATACTCCCCAAGTGTCAGGGATCATTTTCCCGACTTACAGCCTAATTGGAGCAACTTCAAATTTGACCTGACCTTTGACCTCACATGACCTTTGTGGTTTTATACTCCCCAAGTGTCAGGGATCATTTTCCCCGACTTACAGCTCAATTGGAGCAACTTTAAATTTGACCTGACCTTTGACCTCACATGACCTTTGTGGTTTTATACTCCTAAAGTGTCGGGGATCATTTTCCCTGACTTACAGCCTAATTGGAGCAACTTCAAATTTGACCTGACCTTTGACCTCACTTGACCTTTGTGGTTTTATACTCCCCAAGTGTCAGGGATCATTTTCCCGAGTTACAGCCCAATCGAGCAACTTGTAATTTGACCTGACCTTTGACCTCACATGACCTTTGCAGTTTAATGCGGTCATATTTCAACATTTTACTTACCCCCCATTATTTACCATTATTGCATCATCTGTAGAAACTATAAAGTGGGATTATTGATTTTCATAAATGCATCATGGGAAGGCATGATGCAGTTTTAGCCAAGATATCACCCCCCCACACACACACACACCCACCCCACCAACCAGTTCCGATACATTTCTTCAAGAAAGAAGAAAAGTACGTGTGTGCAGTACCAGTGCAGCACAAAAGCTTTTATAGTACTAATACCACTGCATCACTAACCTCACAATATTCAGATCAAATCTGATTGAATGAAGTCATTTCCCACAATAGCCTATTTCACAACCACATGTAATAGCTTCTAATACCATTGCCATCTCAACATGTACATGTACAAACAACTGCAATCACACCTATTTAAAGACATGACTATCTCAAGCAATGCATAATACTGTTGTAGCTGTTTATATCTAGCATACAGGCATCACATCACAAGTTACACTCAAGATATGTAACAAAATTGGCATCTGAACATACCTCAGTTTGTTTTCAGTGTGAATCGCCCACTTGCGGTTTCACACACCCCAACTGGGCTGTTCAGTTGAAATTCATACAACCTCTCCGGAAGACATTATCTTAATCTCCCACACAGGGCGTGTGAATTTGAATGGGCCTACCTCAATGGGTGACTCCGTTTGTAATATTCACTCCCCTGTGTGGACGATTCCCGTCATGTCTTGCATGAAGGGTGTATGGATTGCAGTTGGAATAGCCAAAATTTACATGTTTTGATGTATGGATTGCAGCTGCAATAGCCAGGCGGCGACTGGTATGATAGAGCCGGCAACTTGTGAAACCGCCGGCCAGTATGACATTTTCCACACGGTTGACGATGGAAATTTACTGAATTTAGAGAATGCACGGCATTCACCACCTAGCACTAGACCAATTGAGACGAAAATTTACACGTTTTGAAGCACAGACAGCAGAACCATTGCCTGTGGTTATCTCTTGTTTATCAAAACACTAGACTAGATGTCTCCATGTTTTGCCCCTAATTATAATGGGGGGTGCGGCACATATGAGGCAAAACTGACCATTTCGGACCCCTGTGACCCCCTGGATGACCTCCGATATTAAAACATTTTAAGACTTTTGTAGCCACCTACCCAATACGGCTTGGGTATGCATTTGGTCGAAATCCGATCACGGATGTAGCACAAGTAGTAAATTGTGAGAAAGAAAGAAAGAAAAAGAAACAGCAAGAAAAATAAGTTAGGCTGCACGCCTAACTTAAAGAAACAAACAGCAAGAAAAAAATAAGTTAGGCTGCACGCCTAACTTAAAGAAATGGCAAGAAAGAAATAAGTTAGGCTGCCCGCCTAACTTAAGAAAGAAATAAGTTAGGCTGCACGCCTAACTTAAATATGGACTGGTAAAGACACCGTAAAACAAACCCAGACTCCATTGTCACAATGCATGAACCCTATCACAAAATCGGATCTACTATATGTATGTTAGCTATATTTGTCTCGTACCTTCTGCAGAAACATAGGCTGTTTATACTTCCTGCTTTAATCTACCAAAAATGTGTTCATATAATTTCTAAATCTTATAACACTTTTTGCAAAAACAACTGTCAAATTCTGGCAAATAACCAAACTTTGTTATATCTGGGTCAACTTGACTTCAACAGAATTTGTTTTTGTTTTTGTTCATCTGGTCTTGGTTCAGTGGTTCTTAAGCCATGGTTCTTTTTATCTGTGTCAAGGGGCTTGACACAAACTTGCACCATACACTGCACTTGAAGTTCTATGTGCACTACACAGACAAAAATTACAAGAGAATGTAAAATACTTCATTAACCCTAACACCCTCTAGTTGCTTTTTGGTGAGGGGAAGGAAAGAATGAAGGATGAGAAAGAAAGAAGAAGAGCAAAATGTAGAAGAGAAAACTTTTTTCCCGGGTGCGGTTTTGAACCACCGACCCCTCGGGTGCCAAAGACGTGCACAGGCCTACCTTGCCACTGGGTGTAGCTTGCCTGGCCAAGCTTTCCGTTACCATATGACTGTTCGCATGATGACACAATCGCATCACGTGGGATACCTGCCTGTGCATATGCTTTTGGAATTGAGGTTTTTTGATGTTTGGTATGGTTAGGGTTAATAATAATCAATGAAATTTAGCAGCATGCATTCAAATGAGTGCATATATTTTTGCAATTGGACCGGTAATGTTTCCGTATCTTTTACTTTTTAAAACCTCATTGTAATTTACCTGTGGCTGTGACTATTGACTTAAAGCCTTAATGTACGATTTCTGTCAAATTTTTATTTTGTTATTCTTTATTCAAAATGTTGAAAGCCTATCTCAAAACCACTCATCCAATGCCAGGCATGCATGTAAACAATGTACACCATTTTTGCAAATTATACTCCAAAAAATCAAAAATATGATAAAAAATTCCTACAAATATCTGACCTTCGGACAAAGCATAATATTAAGGTATTTAAGGGTTAATCTTCATGCAAGATAGATCACCTGTAATTTCATACAAACAATTCTTTTATTGTTACCCAAAACAACAATAGATACCAGTGTAAATATCCTGTAACCAAGAAGATAACAGATCCATCAAAAAATGGGCTATTCCAGTTGAAATCCATACACCCCCTATCAGTGTTAGAAATATGCCTCAAAAAGTTACAGGCCAAACGGACCTGTAACTAAAAAGTTACCGGCCAACCGGGCCTGCAACTACACTGCTAGTCAGAAAAGTTACCGGCCAAGCCAAAAAGTTACAGGCCAATGGCCGGCTGACCGGCCCTATTTCGAACACTGCCCCTATGGAAAACATTACCTTAATCTTCCACATAGGGAGTGTGAATTTCAAATAGGGTTACCTGAATGGTAGACTCCATTTGAACTCTACACCCCCTGTGTGGGAGATTGAGGTCATGTCTTCCATAGGGGGTGTATGGATTTCAACTGGGATATCGCAATGTCAACCTGTTTTGTTATCTTGTTTTCACTAAGTTCATTCCTTGCCAGCCATCTGCTTGATCATTGAGATAACATTTCTTGTTTCATACATGTTTTCCAAATAATTATTAAATTGCTTATTTTAAGTTTTCACACTTTGAAATTTACCGATCAAAACATACACAAATTAGTGCAAACATCAGTAAATAGGGCATGGAAATACTAGCAAGTTGAATTGCAGGGCATATTTTGCACAACAATTTTTCATTTGTTGCAATATTTAATACATCTTTCAAACTGTGTTTACAAAACTTGTGTGATTGCAACATAACTTGGTGGTGCATGGCATAAAATTTCAATAGTGCTTACACCCTTCTATTCTTCTAAAATAAAGCAAAAGTATCCTTCCCTCTAATAAATGACCCCACTATTTTTTTAATCAAATTGTTCCATAAATGCTATCAAAATAACATACATCAAACATTGATGGCCGATTTCACCCTATCTATGTGGCAGAGCCCATTGTTATCAACAGTGTTTAGTATAAATTGTTTGTGGAGCACAGCAGCATTTAACATGCTACAGATCTTGCATAAAACAGCAATTGGCAAAAGCAATACTACTGGATTTCAAAGAACTGTTAAACATGGTTTGCAATCGCAAGCCTAGACAATATCCAGTATATTTTTTAAACACGGCTGTTTACACCAACTAACTAAGCTTGGACCAGGCCCTACCGGGAGGCCCTATCCATACAGAAAAATCTTCCAGAGCCTCCGAGCAGTATACACAGACTCAGTGATCCCTCGTTAGAAGGATTTGGCAATTTTAGTAGCTGTGAGTAAAATTTTTGGCCCAAGGAATAGGGGTCCAGGGGTCTGCCTAATGGCTCCTGGTTGGAAAAACCTCTTTTTTTTCCGTTTGGAGGCCTAGCTCCAATTCTTGGAAGCCCTGGGCCAATCGTGCGCAGTAGCGTAGCCAGCCGGGGGGGGGGGGGGAGAACGGGAGAAAAGAGCGAAAGAAGGGGAAGGAGAGGGGGAAAGAGAAAGAGAAGGGAAAGGGGAGGAGAGGGGAAAGAGAAGGAAAGGGAGGGAAAATGAAAAGGAAATGTAGGAGAGGGAAAGTAAAAATAGGGACGATACTGATGTTTGTCCCATCGGACTGACAATGCTGGCTACGTGCCTGATCGCGTGCCATACGGTCATAGTGGGAACACGGAACAGACTTACGATTTATTTTGTATGAGTCTCAACAATAACTTCACCTATAGCTGTCAAGTCAATTATTCAAACAACTGCAATTGATCATTACTTCATGAATCGACTGTTCCTTACACAAAGAATATGAATGGATATTATGATCCTGCCTTAGCCCTGAATAGACTTGTTTACTTGGAACATGATATATGAATCAAAAGTAAAATGAACTTTTACAAAGGGCAAGTCGAAGTAAAAATACAACATGATCACATATGGGTCACATGATTTGGCAGCACATTTATCATGTTATTATTTTTGAGAATTCTGCTGGCACTGAGATAGGGTCTTGTGCAATGTTGCCAGTGTCGTAGTTTTCCAGCACAGTTTGGCTCACACTTTCGAGATTGTTTGCCATGTCCAAAAGATTATTCTGTTGAACGTTAAAAATGAAAATAACTGATACTCCTGCTGACAGCAAGGGTATATGCACTCAGTGGCGTGGACTTCTTTTTGAAATTGGGGGGAATGGGGTTGGAAGCATGTAAACATTTTGAAGCTAAACTACTCACGGTGAAGCACGGTGGCCCAATGGTTAGGGCGCGAGCTTCATGATCGGAAGGTTGCGGGTTCGAGCCCCACCACGGCCAGTGTGTTGCGTCCTTGAGCAAGATAGCTTAATTCCCAATTGCTTCACTCCACCCAGGTGTAAAATGGGGAGCTGCTGGGGTAATCACAATCTAAGTCGCTGAGAGTACCTGCGCATCAGTTGCGGACTTGGTGAAGCGGAAATGATTCTGATATATCCTAATGGCAGCGGAATAATTGTTGAAGTGTGCTGATAATTAGGCCATGCCTAGCTGAAGCACACATTAAATCAAACAGCATTTATTTATTTTATTATTTTACTCAAATATGGTGCAAGGTGGAATAAATGTGCTCGAAGTGTGCAAAAAATTACACTTATGGGGCTAAAATGGCAAAATATGAGGTTTGGTCAGAAACCAACATAGAGGCATCAACATTGGGGGTGATTTTATGGACCACCACCCCCCTCCCCCGGCAAAATATTGGGGGGATTATCCCTCATCCCCCAGGATCTACGCCTATGTAGGCACTATCTTAGCTAAATTGTTAACTTTGACGTCACTAAATTTAAGAATTAACAAGATTTATACATTTTAGCTGTTGCAGTAACCTACTGGACTCAGAAGTAGATCAGATTCCTAAATTAAGGTTATAATTTGGAACTCACTGATACACTGAATCCCTAGTAGGCTGCTGAAGCATGGTTAATGGTCGCTGAAGGACATATTCGCTGGCGCAGTGCACGTTAGAATATGACTGCTGCTAGGTCAACTGGCTCACACTTTCTTTCTTACGAACCACTGATCGAAATGATCACAACACGAAGACTATGGCATATCATGATTTGGAACAGGTGTATAAGCCCAGACTTGAACCAGTAACCAATATACCAAGTTGTATCGCAACAGGCGAAATTTGGGCGAAAATTGCACTGCGATAGGGCTTATTTCAAATGCTGATTGTGCCACTACTGGGGGAAACACAAAGGGCAATTGCCCCACCATAATATTGAAAAGTTCAGGCAACACTACTGGTCTTCAAAAGTACCACATACAGATTTAATTTCTCAGAGGAAGGAACTATAAATGAATCATGAACAAATGCTTTGAATTCTAATCAGTACAAACCAGGGATTTGTTTGAAGTTGGCAAGAAATGGTAGAACGCAGGAAATTTAGCACCGATTCTTAAAATGTAAACTGGGATACTGGTTACCTGGGAGGGTTTACAAATAACAGAAAGCTATTTTAAATTGGGTAATTATAATAGTTTTTTAATTTTAAAGCAGGTATTATGCACTGATTGTAAATAAATTAGGACATACTCCTTACCTGGGGGTTTCGAGGCATTTCTTGAACAAGGGCCCAAGGTATGAATAGGCAGTTTCAAGTTCATCTACCTAGCAGAGCTACACAACTTGTTGGTTGATACTTATTTTTTTTAATCGGCAATGGACGCTGATAATTTTAATACCAGCAATACCAAAATATACCAAATCATAACTGACCCAAAATGCATTGAAAAACAGGTGCTACATTTTGAATTTTTTGGTCTTCAAAAATGTAAGTTCTTAGCTTAAACCAAACATATTAGAAACTGCCCAATTTTGTTGAAAAAATGCAATAACCTGGGCATTTTTAATTGAAATCACTGGAAAATCAATAGACTTTTCTTGGCAGTGTCATATCGATGAAGGCCCTATATATAGTATGGTGGTATCAGAGTCTAACGATATAATCAGAGTCAAAAGATACACAGGACATTTGAAATTATATTTTCTCTAAAACCAACCACCTCATGGTGGAAGAAGAAAAATTATCCACATAATTTTAAGTTCTTTGAACTATCATAAGCCTTCTAAAATATTTCCATAAATATATTGAAATTTCAAAAGCTTATTGAACTTCCTACAACATACCAGCAAAAACCTGTTAAGAATGGAGGGCACAGCAATGGGCTGTTACATTTGAAATCCTTACACCCCCTATGGAAAACATAATCTTAACCCTAACAGAACCTGTGTTTTTTTGCTATCGGAAGGAAAAGAAGAAACGAAAAAGGAGAAGATGAACAAAGAAGTCACCCCGGGATTCTAACCTCGGACCCCTCGCATGCCACACAGAAGATCACCAACCTGTAGCCACAGAGGTAATATGCTGCCCCAGGCAGTAATTCCCTGGGTATATATGACTTGGGCTGATTGCGTCATCGCATCACGTGCAATGCATGCACACACAATGGTTTTAATAGTGAGCTATAGTGAGACTTAAATTTGGTTAGGGTTAATCTCCCACATCTAGGAGGTGTAGATTTCAAATGGAGTCACCCATTCAGATAACCCCATTTGAAATGCACTATCTGTGCGGAAGATAAGGTAATTTCTGCCATAGAGGGTGTATGGTTTTAAACTGGAACAGCGTTTCTAGCTCAGCAAGATGATACTTCCATGGTGGAACATTTGATCATCTCTGTGGAATTAGGATTCTGCCTCCCAGTGATCACCTTTACTCACAAGGAAATACCTGTCTTTACCAGAAACAATATTTCAGCTGCCCTTTAGATGAAATTAATACCCCAATATTTTCCACAGATTTCGCCATATAAAAACTGCTGATGTTCGAATAAAAGTACAAATTGTAATGGGGTGTCTCAAGAACTGCTGTCCTGAACATAGGCGTGTTTGGACTCATCTGAATGCATTTTTCATGTAGTTTCCAAATATGGTCATGAAATTGGAAAATTTTGAAATTTTTATAATTTTTGTAAAAAAAGTATTTCTCGAATTTAGTATTTCAACATTCACAGATAAATGGTTTCTATTATACTAATAATGCACTGTAGGCAAATGCTGGTAAACTGACACACATCATTTTCCCCTCATGGTTTCTAAATATATAGGCCAGGAAATTGCTTTATGTCTTGTAGATTTATTTATAGGCACATCAACTGCCTTTTCTTACATGTGAGATTCCTTCAAGGACTCATCTAAGCACAAGATCAGCTCAGAGAAACAATTGCAAAGTTTGATGGTTTTTAGAAACACTCTTTTACCAAACTATATCTCAATCTATGTCAAGAATTCACAAGCCTGCCAGGGAACAGATCATTCGATACCACTACCACTAGGATCCACAACATGTTCATCTATCAGGGCACAGTTCTTTAACCCCAATACATTTGCACATTCATTGAATGACCTTTGAAAATTTGGGTACAAAAACTGATACTCTGCACCTTAAAAGGGCATTTCGTGATCCACAGCCTCATCCCCCCACATTTCTCAAAAAAAGTTGAGATTTTTACATCACTGGAAACCTCTGGCTACATAATGTTTATGTACAAAATATTTCTTGCAGATTAATTTTTAAGATATCGTGAAATTTGAATTTCGTTCTGGTGCACCAGAACGAAATTACAACGCATTGTCTATGGAGCAGTGTAATACACATAATCATGCATAACTCATGAACGCAAAAATCGAATCAACTGAAATTTTGGGAATAGGTTTTTTCATGAATATCTAATGAAAAATGACATAAATAGAGGATGCTAGGATCACGAAATACTCCTTTAAGGTCAAATTTAGCACTATGCATGTTTAATTGAGGTTATTGAACTATGCCATTGGGATGAGGCCATTGTGGTCCATAGTGAGATCAGTCGATAGCACTACACCTGTAGGACCAGTGTGAGTTTCACCTGAATACTCAGGATGTCTTTGGTTTCTCTTTACTTGATCCCCAAGAATTAGCTTCCGGGCAAAAGATATCCACACCTAAACCAATGTCCATTTATTTAGAATTCAAAGTTTATCATTGTCTGTTTAAACCAACTATGTGGCCTAATTTTCGTTAGTCCCATCAGAAAAGACTGAAAAGATATCACACTGCTAAATATGGGTAACCTAGTTCTCGGGTTTATATAATAATATAAAAAATGTCAGATTAATATAGCGCCTTTTTCCCGGGCTTTTTCCAGATCTTGAAGGATTCAAAGCGCTGTAATTTCGCTGCCATCATCACAATCAGATAAGTCGCATCAACTAGGCCAGTTGCAGCCGAACTTGGGGCAGACCTATCCGCACTTAGATTGTAACATCCACCAATTTTCTGGGCAGCTCAAAATTCCATAACCAAACAACTAATCACCGATTTCTTTTTTAAGCAGGAGGAAACCGGCGATCCTAGAAAAAACCTGAGAGAGGGAGCATGGAATCGGGATAGACCAAATGCACATACAGTCCCGACTGGGGCTTGAACCCAGGACTTCAGTGGTGCAAGGCCAGGGAACTACCGCTGCACCAACGCGCTCTCCCACAGTTCAGTTGCTTTTTAGGTGGAACATAGGGCATTTTCTGGAAATCTAGGAAATGCCCAGAGCATGTTTTAAAGAGATTAATTGAGAGGCATCTTTCTCACTCAGGTCCAACTACACAGGCATGCTTCCCCAGATAACTGATGACCCACCTCCCCTCAGTAACTGATGACCCACCTCTTATTAAATAGGTAGGCCTATATCAAAATTTGACTACTTTTAGAATAGAATATGAGCTTGTGGTTCACATCATACTTTTAAAACAACAGGGCATTAGATATGACAGCTTCCTACCTCAAATTAAGTAAAATTATTGGATAATAATGCTGGGTTTTATTGAGGGAAAATCAAAACCATACTTAAGTAGTTTGGGCTGCAGCCAGGCACCACTCTTAATTTTACTAAAAAGAAATATTTTATAGTAATATTAAAAGCTTTTACAAGAGGACAATGTACTGTTTCACACAATTTATTTTCTGTATGTTCATTTTCATAGGTTTCACAAAAGGCATAGTGCTTTGCATCTACATCAATATGAATATTTTTTTTTTTTTCAAATTGTCCCATTCAGATTTGTATCTTCCCATAAAAATGAGAACCAGTGGGAATCGAACCAGTGATCTCAAGAATTTTAGAGCTTTACTAAATGCACCGCACAAAACTATAGCAGATAATATTTGCATGGTAAGTCTTTACAAATTCTAAGACAGAATTACAGATACTAGTTTACGTCTGACATCACTGTCAATCAAACTCCACGCAAAACTTGACTGGTTACATGTAAAAGGAAGGTTGATTCATCTAGTGTTGATTGGAGAAAAGTAATTGCAGAAAATGGCAAAAATTGCAGTACTTTTACAAGGCAAAAAGCAACTTTTGTAGGCATTGTTGATGTGGTACCTTCAGAAAGTTTCCTATTACTAAGACCTAACCTTTGAGACAGTTAATTTGTATATTTGAAGGTGCAAAATTAACCATAAGGCATGCTGTTTTACCACCACATTCAGAAACTATATCATCACCACACTCATAAACAAACCATGCCTGACTTTGATTGACAGATGACATCAGATGCAAACTAGTCCTTTTAATTGCGTCTTTGATACTAGTGATGATGGCGTTTGTCCTTATGAGAGGACTGAACGCCCAGGATGGAACTTCACAATTTCTTATCGCTAGGATTCTGATCGCAAACAAGGAGATGGCTTAACATTATCATTATCACAGTGAAAAACTCACAAACCCACATCCATTTGTACTTTCTCCAGAATTGTAGGGAAAATAAATCTTCCTGAACTTTAAATATACTGATTTACTAGGTATGCCTTGAATTAGTGTGTGGCCAGGCCAGTCTGTAGGGTAAACACTAATAGCAATAATAGATCAGAATGCCAATTGCACTTTTTGGCGTGTGCAAACCTGTTGTATGATAATAAAGAAGTAAGACTGTATTTCATTTGTTGTTATTTTAGTAGACCCCCTGCCAATTCCAAACTAAATATCACTATACAATTAAAAAGCGAGGTCAACGAAATCTTAAGGTAGTGTTTTTCCCTTCTTATTTCCCAAGCAACTTGAACTTCAACAGATTTTTAACAAACCATGTGACAGGCTTCAAAATAATCTTCAAAATAAGTTGCAAAACCTGCACTTCACAATGTATAAGGCAAATGTCATTTGTACTTGCTAATGCAAAGTGAAAAGTGCATTTTGTGATCCACAGCCTCATACCTCCACTTTTCTCAAAAAAAGTTGATATTTTTATACCACTGGAAACCTCTGGCTACACACTTAAAACTACGGGGTCAAAAAATGACCCAAACGGGGTCATTTTTGACCCCAGCATAGTTATCAACTAAACACCATACCACTAACGGGGTCATTTTGACCCCATTGGTCGGGGTCATTGCAATGACTACGTATTTGGGTCAAATAGTAACCCCATTGGGGTCAAAATATTACCACATTTCGGGGTCAAATGAAATGACCCCTTCAAAAGGGTTACCTTATTGGGTTACTTAATGACCTCATTTCGGGGTCAAATGAAATGACCCATTTGAAAGGGTTGTTTTATAGGGTTACTCAATAACCACATTTAGGGGTTGTTTGGATTTTTTTTAGTAGGCCTGTGGTCATGCTGGTCCCACCAGGACATAAGTGTGTTTCTGCACAGAGAAAGCATTACATAAACAGCAAACTGCAAAATGCGTCTGTGTATCACACTCACACACAGTCAGTCATCGCCTATGACAGTTCACGTATTATAAGCTTACATGATATAAGCTTATAACAACTGCAGCCAAGACACCAGCCACGACAGCATGAAATTGAATCTGCGTGCATAGACAAGGGTCTATGCATCCTTGCAGTCTCACTTTTCAACTAACTTTTCATATTCCATCATGCAGACAAGCACACACGACAATCCGCTGAGCTGCACAATCAGAACAAATATGGCGGCTGATGTGACCACGCGGGAAGCCGATGCACACCGTGTGTGCAAATAGTTCCGAAATGCAAGTCATTATAAAGTTGACAAATTGGGTAACTTCGGTCAAAAAATTAGTTTTATTTATTAATCAACAAACATTAATTGCAGCTCATGTTTAAACTCATTTATGAATTGAGATTTTCAAAGCGGAAGATTGAAACTGATATCAATGCGCCACGGTATCGGCAAAATGACCACTAAGTTTTTGACCACGTTAAATCAGTGGCTAAAATGACCTCGTGAATGTGGTCAAATTAAAACAGTACAACCCCCTTGAAGGGTCAAAACAACTCCAAACGTGGTCAATTCAAAATGACCACGGAAAATATAACCCCGTAGTTTTTAGTGTGTACATATGTTTATGTACAAAAATGTTCTTGCAGATTAATTTGTATGGAGCAGTGTAATACACATAATTATAATCATGCATAACTCCCAAACGCAAAATCGGAATCAACTGAAATGTTGGAAATAAGCTTTTTTTGTGAATATCTACTGAAAACTGTATAAAAAGAGGATGCTAGGATCACGAAATACTCATGTAAGTTACACATAGTGATAACTTTAAGAAAGATTCAGAAACTTTAAAATAACAGTCTAAATCAGTGCATATAGTTGCCCAAAAAATGACACTAAAAATCCAAATTTTGAATTCTATACACTTAATTCATACTGATAATAAAATGAATAGATCAATGAAATTGTTTTGAGCACTACTGAAGATTTTTAAGTTACAGTTTTACACACATTTTTTAAGCATAAAAATATGTCATTTTGTTGAAATGTTTTAAACAAAACAAGTAAATAACAATTTATTGAAGACTATATAATATATTCAACACTTCAGCAAGAATTGTGTATTTCCCAAGCAAAGATTGCAAGTTCTCAAAAAGCCTATTAATAAATGGTTTGCACTTCCCTGTTCATACAGAGTGAAAACATAGCTTTAAATCCATGCAAGTTCCCGGTTCCCTATAGTTCACAGAAGAATCCCTCAATTTCTACAAGGACCAACAAAATATAATCCCTGAAAAGAAGTGATCAACACTTCTAATCTAGCAAATAATGTTTTGGGTTTTTTTTTCAAGCTTCAAGACAGCAGTCTGATACCCATCACATATCACTGATAAAAATCAGTTAATTGCTAATTAATTACATAATCTGATGACAAATTCATTACGCTTAATAATTAAAAGGAAGTCATTGATGGTTGATAATATTTTTCTTGGCTTGCGATAACTGTTGTTTGCGAAATTGCACTACACTTTCTAATGCTACAGATATTATTTTGTAATTTCAGTATATAGGCCTATGCATTGTATAAATAGGCCACTGAAAGTTGATACTCCTGTTGGATGTTTTAAATATGGGAGGCAGTCACGTTTCATTATTTGGTAAAACCTCATTTTAGCACTGTTTTGAAATGTTAGCTAGGCCATAGAGTGAGAAAGTGTGTATTTTCTTACCCTAATTTACAGTTTAGAAAGTATTTGGCTATTGTGTACAAAAAATACAAAAACTTAGTAACATCAAATTAAATTGTGAAGAAATCAAAGATCATGAGAAGGGAATGCTTAAAATTTCATTATATATATCATACCTGTTGGCAAGAAATTATGTGAAAATCATCAGAAAGATCAGAGAAGTCTTAAAGGAGGATTTCGTGATCCTAGCATCCTCTTTTTATGACATTTTTCAGTAGATATCCACGAAAAAAGCTTATTTCCAAAATTACAGTTGATTCCGATTTTGCGTTTGCGAGTTATGCATGATTATGTGTATTACACTGCTCCATAGACAATGTGTTGTAATTTCGTTCTGGTGGACCAGAACGAAATTCAAATTTGGCAATATTTTTGCTAAACGAATTAATCTGCAAGAAATATTTGGTACATAAACATTATGTAGCCAGAGGTATCCAGTGGTGTAAAAATCTCAACTTTTATTTGGAAAAGTGGGGGATGAGGCTGTGGATCACGAAATGCCCTTTAATTACCATTTTTATTATGCTATTCTTTCAAGTTTTTCAGAAAATTTACATTGTTAACAACATAATTTAAAAAAATGAAAGAACTAACATAGCCTAATGATATTCATATTGAACTGCTGATAATTAACTAAAAATGTAGCACATACATGCAGTGTTTAAATAATAAAGCAATAATTAAAATCTCTAAACTGTTGTGCATGTTCCCTGTTTTTTTTTTAATTGTTTTTTTTTCAATAATTTTGTAGAATCATTTTAATTCAGCATCTGGAATTGATGATGATAACAATACCTTAACTTTTTATTAATATCAAGAATTTAACAAATCAAAATGCAAACTGCTTACTGCTTACCTGCTTAAGCACCTTCTAACTCCAATTTAACAATGTAACACAAACTATCTCTTCACTACCAGTACTTGTCACCAAAAATACAACTGTTCAATCAAAGCGCAATTTCAACCAACACCAATTCATTACAATAATTGAAGCATAACCCAGTTGGCCGTGTATGCGCATGTATGCACGCACCAGACATATACACACACTGCTGGCATGCTTATCTATGGTTCCAAGCACTGAGGCAATGACTGGGCCCGTGATTGACTGATAGTTGGATTGTAAAAAGTTAAATTTGCAGCAATCAATTTTCACAACTTCAAAAGTTGCTCAAAACTTTGCACTGGAAAAGTCGATATTGTCAAGATTTTATACTAACACATAGAACTTAAATGGATTAGTTTATATGAATTTCTACTTCTGATGCACTAGTGAAATGAGGAGAAAATTCTTTTTCTACAGAATCAGATATGTTAAATTTTTTGCTGATTTGCTGCTACAAGCACTATATGGACCACAATGGCCTCATCCCAATGGCATAGTTCACTAACCTCAATTAAACACTGGTAATGCAAAATTGTACCTCAAGTTGCAGAGTTTGATTTTTTGTACCCAAATTTTCAAAGGTCATTCAATGAATATACAAATGTATTGGGATTAGAGAACTGTGCCCTGATAGATTAGCATGTTGTGGATCCTCGTGAAGCCTATCAGTCATAAGACACAGGAGCCAGATCAGCGACACTGCACGCAGCAGGCCTGGGGAGATGGCCTACTCACTGCCCCAGTTATATACAAAATAGTTGAATGATTGACTGACTGACTGACTGTAGCATGGTGAATAGACCCCAGGAATAGATCAACAAGGGGGAAAAGCGTATTTGTGTGAAAAGTACATAGTGACCTAAGGCTCAACTTTTTTTCAAAAAGTTCCCCAAAAGACTTCAAGGTAGATGTATGCTACTGGAAACAGGCTACAGAAGTAAAGTAACCTATACAGGCATTTTTATGTGCAGTGCCATAGACTAAAAATGTGCGAGCACCTGCACAAAACTAATCAGATAACTTTATTTTGACCTGTAAATGATTAGAATTATTATTACCCACAGATATTCTAATTAATGTTCATGTAAGAAACTGGTAGTAATAAATGTTGACAATCTGAAGGAAAACTAGAGGCAAATGGTGGTCATAGACCACAAACCTAGCTGGGGCATGTTGGTGTTGTGGAGGTATCTGACCCCTGCAAAACGTTCCAAAAATGTTCCCCTGTCATGAGGCTTGTTGTCACCGAGTTTTGAGTCCGGTACTCCTCACAGATGTCCAGAAAATGCAATTCTAAGATTTGACCCAGATGACCTTTGACCAGACCCCTGCAAGATGTTCCATAATTCACCCCTGGTCATAAGTTGTCACCGAGTTTGAGCCCTGTACCTCTTACAGATGTCCAGATAACGCAATTCTAAGATTTGGCCCCAGAATGATGTCTTTTGAGCTGACCCGTGCAAAATGTTCCAATATGTTCCACAGGTCATGAGGTTGTCACCGAGATTGAGCCCGTACCTTACAGATGTCCAGATATTGAAATTCAAGATTTGACCCCAGCTGACCTTTGACCTGCCCCCTGCAAAATGTTCCAACATGTTCCCCTGGTCATGAGGTTGTCGCCGAGATTGAGCCCCGTACCCTTACAGATGTCCAGATATTGAAATTCGAAGATTTGACCCCAGCTGACCTTTGACCTGATCCATGCAAAATATTCCAAAATGTTAATCTTCTCATAAAGTATATTGTCACTGAGTTTGATAAAAAAAATTCGGGAAAAAAAAAAAAAATTCGGAAAAAAAAATTTCGGAAAAAAAAATTTGAAAAAAAAATTTCGAAAAAAAAAAAATTTCGGAAAAAAAAATTTCAAAAAAAAATTTCGGAAAAAAAAATTCGGAAAAAAAATTTCGGAAAAAAAAAAAATTCGGAAAAAAAAAAAAAATTCAGAAAAAAAAAAAAAAAAAAAAAAAAAAAAAAAAATTTTTAAAAAAAAAAAAATTAAAAAAAAAAAAATTTCGAAAAAAAAAAAAAAAAATTCGAAAAAAAAAAATTTCAAAAAAAAAAATTTCACAAAAAAAAAAATTTTCGGAAAAAAAAATTAAAAAAAAAAATTTGGAAAAAAAAAATTCGGAAAAATAATAATTTCGAAAAAACAATTTCAAACAAAAAATTTCGGAAAAAAAAGAACAAAAAATTTCTATTTCCCTTCATTCTCTTCAAAAAAAATCCCAATTTCCCTTAATTCTCTTCAATTTCCCTTAACTTCCCTCAATTTCCCCTCATTTTCCCAAATTTCGGACTGAAACTCTTTTTCCAGTATGGGGCGGTATAGGCCCTCCCCTCACCAAGTATCATAGCCATGCGACAAACAATGTAGACGTAACAGTATTTTTTAGCGTTTGTTACTAACGGACTAACGGACGGACGGACGGACTAACAGACGGAGAGACATGGTGACTTATTAATAGAGCTGCTACCCGCAGCTAACATCCGCAGCTAAAAACAATGATTCAAAAAGGCCAAATCATATCTTCACAAGTCAAATAATTCTTACATAGCATCAAGTCAGGGTTTCACAGTGGTTTGTTTCCAGCGGAAGAACCCGAACGATTACAATACCTAGCTGGGGTGTAAACCCCAGCTAGGTAAAAAACATGTGCAATTTCACTTTGTTGCCAGCGGAAGAAAACGGGAAGATTACAGTGGTTTGTTGCCAGCGGAAGAACCCGAACGATTACAATACCTAGCTGGGGGGTGTAAACCCCCCAGCTAGGTAACAACACTTTTTCCCTGATAAAGGCCCATTCAGTGATTTGCTCATCCGGACGATTGTAAAAATCATCAAAATTCAGATTTTGGTACCTTTGTCATTGTCATAGATGTTCTAACATAGCATGCAAGGTGTTCAGCCTACAGCTGTGTATTTAAGAGAAAATAAGACATTTTATACCAATCTGTAATTTAACTTTATCTAAATTAGCTACATGTATTTGAATGGGGCTTCAACTTCATCAGTACTGCTGTTTTCTTTATTTTTTGCCAAATTTGTCATTTCAAAATACCAAATGACAATTTGAATGACTTATCCTTCACTTTTAAGCGATTTATAAACAATTTTAATTTTTTTACACTTGCGCTGGGATCACTGAATGGGTCTTTAATAGAGAAGCAAGAAATTACATGATTTGTTGTACGTTGCAAGCCTTGTCAAGCAAGTCTAGTCTTCTCAATATTTAAAGTTGGAAGTCTTTGTTTCCACTAGTTCCCCTACCAGTCAAGCAAAATGCTAATGACATCCTTTTCATATTTCACCAGCTTTCGTATTATGAAATTTATTAAATCCCATCGGTAAAGCCTCCCGTTTTTTCAGGCTAAAGACGGAATCATCTAAGCAAAGAAACACAAACTTCATTCCAGATCCCTAATCCCACCAGCACATCCAAGTCTGAAAACATTTTTCATGTTGCGCTTCAAGGCGCTGTTAATCGTCCATGAAGGATCTCAGGAAGGAAATCATTCTTGGATGTCTGGGGTTACAGGGAGGCAATAGAGAGAGAGCAAGAGAGGGGGAGGGAAGTCTGGCATGAATCCCAATCTTGAATGAATGATATGTAACACATACTCAAGGTTACAAATTAACCAGAAAATGAAAGGCCAATTCATAGGCCTATTTTAAGTGATTTATAAAGCCCAATGTAGACTTCATTATTGCACTTTCAACCACCCTGTACCATTTCTTTTTGTTGTTTGAAACAAATTAATTTGGCACATTTTCAAAATTTAGTATAAATACTTTGTTTTGAAAATGTTTCCTTGTATGGATCTATGTCCAATAATTAGAAATAACATCCGGAACTCGTTGCGGACGTACGAATTGACAAAAATCAGAACGTACGTCCGCAACACAAAAAATGTACATCCGCAACAGCTGAAATCGAGTAATTTTAACCTGTAAGATAAAAAAAACAGAGTTTTGTCTTTGATGTGTTTCTTTAGCTTGGTCCCTCATGCAAACAAAACTGTATTAGTTTCCATTAAATATCTGTACACTTCAGAGTAATTATGACTGAAACACATGTACCTCAAAAAGTACACTTTCTGTGAGTACGTCCGCAACGGGGGTGTTTTTGTGACCTGTCATGCAAACCGAGAATGGGATTGGAATTAAATTTTCAGGTTTTGTACTTCTATCAGAGATACTTCTTATACAAAATCCCTATGCCTCCATAAGTTAGAAGATCTGGGTCCTCAAAGTCTGTGAAATGTACATCCGCAACGCCGGAACTCATGCCCATTTGTAGTATCTCACAATGAAATTGAAATATATTCCATATGATACAAAGTTCCTCCACATTCAAAATGCGTTGCTGTGGGTACATTTAAACGCTCATGCTATGTTGATAATAATCACCCAACTGTCCTTGATTTTTGAGCAGTCAATTTGAAGTGAACAGCCATTTGATATCGCAACTTGAAAAAAAATCTCCGGCGATGCTCAGAAATCCATAGCACAATGACATTTTTCAACATGGAGGGCATTAAAGTCTTAAATTTCATTGCAGCAAAAATATTGCAGTCATAATGTAGAGTATACAGTGGGCATAAGAAAGTGTGCACGGAAGAGGCAGAGACAGAAGGAAGAAATATATAGACATGTGATACGCAAATGAGAAATAGGGATTTAGGGAGGGATGAACATATCAATAAATATCAATAAATAAAGTTTAAACAAGGCAAAAGAAAGACAATAACAGCAGGAAAAGAAACAGATATACATCAATGTATGAGACATATCACATGACTCAAACAGATAAAGACACCAAATGATGAAGCAAAACATAGGAAAACAACAAGTCCTTTGCGAGTGTGTAAAGATGTGAAGAGACAGAGAGATGGCTTGACAAAGACAAAATCAGACAGTGAAAGAGAGTCAGGCAGCAAAAGAGAGTCAGAGACCTAGGTCAGAGACAAAGTTGAAACAGAAACAGACAATGTTGACTCAGAGACAGGAAAAGTTGAGTCAGAGACAGGAAAAGGTGAGTCAGAGACAGGAAAAGTTGAGTCAGAGACAGGAAAAGTTGAGTCAGAGACAGGAAAAGTTGAGTCAGAGACAAACTTGATTCAGAGACAAAGTTGAGTCAGAGACAAAGTTGATTCAGAGACAAAGTTGAGTCAGAAACAAAGTTGATTCAGAGACAAAATTGAGTCAGAGACAAAGTTGATTCAGAGACAAAGTTGAGTCAGAGACAAAGTTGAGTCAGAAACAAAGTTGAGTCAGAAACAAAGTTGAGCCAGAGACAAAGTTGAGTCAGAAACAAAGTTGAGTCAGAGACAAAGTTGATTCAGAGACAAAGTTGAGTCAGAGACAAAGTTGAGTCAGAAACAAAGTTGAGTCTGAAACAAAGTTGATTCAGAGACAAAGTTGAATCAGAGACAAAGTTGAGTCAGAAACAAAGTTGAGTCAGAAACAAAGTTGAGTCAGAGACAAAGTTGATTCAGAGACAAAGTTGAATCAGAGACAAAGTTGAGTCAGAAACAAAGTTGAGTCAGAAACAAAGTTGAGTCAGAGACAAAGTTGAGTCAGAAACAAAGTTGAGTCAGAGACAAAGTTGATTCAGAGACAAACTTGAGTCAGAGACAAAGTTGAACTCGTCAGAAACAAAGTTGAATCAGAAACAAAGTTGATTCAGAGACAAAGTTGAATCAGAGACAAAGTTGAGTCAGAGACAAAGTTGAGTCAGAGACAAAGTTGAGTCAGAAACAAAGTTGAGTTAGAGTCAAAGTTGAGTTAGAGACAAAGTTGAGTCATTCCGTATCAAATCAACCAATGGGTTGGCAGGTCACCCCCTCAGATTTTGCTGAAAATCATTTCTAGCATACCTCTATGGCAATAATGAACACATGGAAAAAATTAGCACTCAACTCCAAGCGGTTTCGGAGATACGGCTTGTCAAAATTTCACCCAGACCCCCCTTTTTGCTCTCGCGAGTCGCGTCGTTGAATTTGTTGCGTTTTGGAACACTCATATTTTGCCTTAAGGAAAAAGATATTAAGCTGAAAATTGCTACCTAGAGTGACTTTAACCCAAATAAGCAGAATCTGGCCTTAAAAACAGTGTAGTTCATCCACTTTAAAAGTTACAGGTCTCCCAAAACCCCTTTTCGTTTTGTCATATTTCACCGTGTACGGAACAAAGTTGATTCAGAGACAAAGTTGAATCAGAGACAAAGTTGAGTCAGAAACAAAGTTGAGTCAGAAACAAAGTTGAGTCAGAGACAAAGTTGATTCAGAGACAAAGTTGAATCAGAGACAAAGTTGAGTCAGAAACAAAGTTGAGTCAGAAACAAAGTTGAGTCAGAGACAAAGTTGAGTCAGAAACAAAGTTGAGTCAGAGACAAAGTTGATTCAGAGACAAACTTGAGTCAGAGACAAAGTTGAACTCGTCAGAAACAAAGTTGAATCAGAAACAAAGTTGATTCAGAGACAAAGTTGAATCAGAGACAAAGTTGAGTCAGAGACAAAGTTGAGTCAGAGACAAAGTTGAGTCAGAAACAAAGTTGAGTTAGAGTCAAAGTTGAGTTAGAGACAAAGACAAAGTTGAGTTAGAGACAAAGTTGAGTTAGAAACAGAAAAAGTTGAGTTAGAAACAGACAAAATTGGGTCACAGATTGATATATTAAAATGGTCACCAGTGCAATTATTTTGACTTCAAAACTTCTTTACCTTGAAAACAATTGAAGCAAATATTTGAAAACTCCCTCACATGCTTTCTTACTTCTTTCCCATTCAAAAGTTTGGAACTTCCCCTACTTTGTTTCGCTGTCTATTGTACCAATGTGAAAACTGTGCTTTTTGTAGTCTGTCTCTAATCTTCGTGTATTTTTCTGTAAATCTTTTCACACAGACATGTAGCACTAATTGGATCATTAGGTCATTGTCATCGTAATCGCATCCCGCCAATTAGGCAATCTATAGATTTACAAGGTAAGTAATTTGCTGCAATTTCACCTGATCTAAAGAAGTGTTGTCATTGATTTATCACATTTGTGCATCGATCCTTGCAAATATTTGGGGTTGTTATAATCCATAGACAGTAGAGATCCAGGTAAGTCCCATCACATGACCAGCAATAATATTATGATAAATGAAATACTTCCAACAAAATGTAATAACACAGAATTCTTCAATTTTACACACGAAGACAATTGGCATGGTATTAAAAGCAGAATTCAAGATTTACATAATGAGTCTGTTGCATAGTTCATACTGCAGTGATTGTTTTGATGAACTCTGGTAATTAAAGTTAAATATTTCACAAACTTGGTGATACATATATGATTTATGAGTTTGTGTAATGACCCCTTAATTCAAGGGGTTATGAGTGCTTTCTTCTCAGATTCTTTGTCCTCAGTTAAATTGGACAGTAACTCCTCCCACATTGTTTATAGGATGGGTATAGGGGTTATCATAATGTACTGGGTACAAGATATCCTGCTCCACAAGTTGAGGTTAAATTTCAAGCCATGGATGTTAAAGGAGGTTAAATAATGAACTGCATGCTGGAAAATTGGACCATTTTGGTTCCTGGTAAGACTGAGAATAGTATACTTTCTGGTGTATACAACTACATATATTGCCAGGGCCTTGCAACTCTTGTACCAAGGCAATACAAGAAGGTGTTGCCCCGGGGGGGCCACTCAAATATGAGAGTGTACGCATGCGTGACCAAATTTTTTTCGAACACCCCCTAAACAAGTTTTCCTCTGTGAGCAAAATGACCCCCTAAACAAGTTTTTAGCGCTTTCCCCAAAAATTTGACCCCTAAACAGGTTTTTGTCTAATTTTGACCCCCTAAACAAGTTTTTGTCTAATTTTGACCCCTAAACAAGTTTTTGTCTAAATTTGACCCACGTTACAAGTTTTGATGGATTTTGACAAATTGAACAAATTTGTAGGCCTACTAAGTTAGTAACTTTTCATTGAACACTAAAACTGAGTCCACCTCCTGGATATAGGCCTACCCCCCCTCCGGTATACCATACCGTAGGTCCTACCACTTTAAAATATAAATAATTCAGATTCGTAGCTTGTTACATGAATCTGATTGGATTCTCGTAAAGTAGTTTTGTGAGAATATACCAATATTTAGCGTAATTTATCATCATAGTTTATCCAGGCGCAACGTTAAAGCAGTTTTCACATCGTATTTGGTTCCGAATTCGGCACCTAAAGTTGATTATCGTGTCCTGATATCAGCGGCCCTTTTCATGCTTTCTACTGCATATATAATTTCCTAAAGTAATCCAGAGAAGGGGAGACTCGCAAATCTACCAGCAGGAGTAGTGAATAATGTGAGGAATCTATAAAGGTCCTAAAATCTTTTTGAAATACATATGATATTTTCATTCCGGATTTTCGTCTCCCGTTTGTCCACTGAACTATATACCCATCATCATAATCATGACGTCATTAATTAATATGCACGTTTTTTAATCTAAACGGTATTTTACATAGAAGTACGAGGCCATGGTTAAATCACATGAAACACGTCATGAAATATATTTGCATAACATAGTGCTTTAAACATTTATACTACACTGGAATAAACTTTTTCGGAATCGGAGTTTCAGCAGATTTGAAAAGCGGATTAAAATGGTACCCTAAATGCGTTACAAACGATTTTAAAACAACCCCTTTTCATGAAAATCACCGTTTTTGACCCCTTAACGCGTCACGCAGCAGAACGTGCCCAACCGAAAAAACACCCCTTTTCACGCGTTTTTTTGGTCACGCATGCTTACATCATTATATTTGAGTGGCCCCCCCGGGGGTGTTGCCAGCGCAAATGTACCTGTGTAATATTACATAAAAAAGTCTTTTGAAGCAGAAAAATAACACTGTCACTGGACAGGAGTTGCATATTAAACGTGAGTAGTGATTACACGTATAACTATAAAGACTTTTAAATTAACATCAAATTGGCCAGGGTGAAATTGGCACCAAAAAATGACACCGCCGTCAGTTTTGACACATGGTCAAATATTACGTCACTGTCCTCAGATTGATGTGTCAAGTCTCCGGTCCATCCCACTATGTGCTCTATCTGTAGTCTGTGATATTTCCCAATAAACGATACATACTAGTTGCGTTCACATTGTCAGACGTACACCCAGCGGAACTTTGTCAGCACAAGTTTCTAGGAGTAGCGGTAGGCGCAGACAGGAGTAGCGGCAGGCGTAAATTTGGATATTTTACTCCTGGCAAAAGTCAGGAGTAGCGAGCTAGGTGTATCTCCACCAGGCGTATTTTGTAATATGAACGCGGCTATGCCTGGCATTCAGTGTCCCGGTGTAAGTATTTTTGGTCCGAAGCTAAGAAATTACATTTCGTGCGGTTGAAAAGGGTTACAGAACACTGGGGTAAACACCAGAAGTGGTAGCCCATGTTTACGCTAACCAGAAGTGAATGCTTGGTGGAACTGGCCGGTGTAGTGCTTGTGTGGACACACGGGTGGAGTGGGGAAAATGTATGTGGGAATATTTATTCTGCATACTAATGCATACTTTCTAAAATATGCAGAAGTTACCCAACAAAAAGGTATTAGAGCATTTTATGCACAGTAGGATGGCTATTCTTTCAGTAAGGAATAATAATGACACTATACTTGAATGACTCTTTGACCAATGCACTTTTTCAGTCAAATCTCGTAAGTCACCTGTTCATAGACTGTAGCCTGTGTACTTTTAATCACTGGAGAGCATCCATGTATGTATTGCGTATCTAATCGACTCAACAAGCAGGATAATGAAGTTGGGGAAAAAGTGCAATTGCCTTCATTAACAAATGACTTCGAGTGTACTCAAGTGTATCATGAAAGAAAATACAACTCAAGATTTTACCCTTGAAATATGTGTGTAATTTCAAGTTTTCGGGAACATGAATGAAATCAATTTCAAGCTCTCAAATTGTAATTTGATGGCATAGATGATAACATACAGGATTGCTTTGATTGACAGTTTTCAACAAATTGGGGGAGGCAAATATTGAAAATTCACCCAACCTTTTTGTTAACCATTGGTTTCTATGGGACTGGAAACTGTCAAGTCACAGAGAAAATCTTCAAAAAGTCGCCCAATTGGGCTACCAAATCGCAAATTTGGAAACTGTGTAGATAATTGAGTTGAAAAAAAGTATATAATTACCTTCAAATAAAATAATTAACAGGCGTAGTCAAGTGTGCCAAGAAAGAAAAACAAAACATACCCTTAAAATATGTGTGCAATTTCAAGTTTTCGGAACATGAATGAAAATTTTAAAGCTGTTATTGAAATTTTGATGGCATAGATCGATAACATTCAGGAATGCTTGATTGACGGTTTTCAACAATGTATACCATTGAGCGCCGTGCATTACTTTTGCCACTGTACCCCATGACTTTGCACAAATGGGTTAGATGCACTGCTGAATTGCTTTCTTGTGGATTTACTCATGAAATATTGACAATATGTGATACAAGAGAGCAAAATGACTTATTTTCAAGCAAAATCCATCTCAATGTTAAAAAAAATAAAATATATTATTATTTGCCCATGTACTTGCAAAAATATGCTAAATCCTGTCAATGGCAATGGGTCAGCGGCATGTCCATTACCTGTGGTATGAATGACTGCATCATCATAAACAGGGCTCGGCCGCACAAAGATGTATATACGTCCATTAGCATGCCATATGAATGACTGCATCATCATAGACAGGGCTCAGCGACACAAAGATGTATGTCCATTACCTGCCATATGAATGACTGCATCATCATAGACAGGGCTCAGCGGCACAAAGATGTATGTCCATTACCTGCCATATGAATGACTGCATCATCATAAACAGGGCTCAGCGACACAAAGATGTATGTCCATTACCTGCCGTATGAATGACTGCATCATCATAAACAGGGCTCAGTCGCACAAAGACGTATGTCCATTACCTGCCATACGAATGACTGCATCTTTAAGGTAGCTGCCTCGGATACAACACCCTTGCAGAAAAATAGCTCCTGTGTCAAATCAATCAGGTCTATTCATTTAAATCTTTAACATAACAAAGAAAAGTATTTTCCCCACCTATTTTAAGAGTCTTATAAGAATTGTAACAATTCTTATGTTTTTCTTTATTTTTTGAAAATTCCCTAAATTTTGACAGTTTTTGATTTTTTTTGCCCACTTAAGAAGGAGCTATGGTTTCCAAACTTTCAGGGATGGTAAATAAGCTTAATATCTAAATTCTCTCGTCAGTTTTTTTTGGATCAAGTGTTTACTTTTTGAAGAAAATTATTTTTTCCATTTTTTATTTTAGGGAATGTTGGAAACACTGTAGCTCAAAATAGAAACACTTAATTGGAAAAAACTGATGAGATAATTTAGATATTAATCTTATTTAGGGACCGTTCACAAACACTTGTAAGGGGGGCCTGATGCAAAAAGGGGGGCCCTGAACATTTTTGACCCTCCTAAGGGGGGGGCCTGAAAAAAATGACCACAAATTGTCCTGGAAAAGTTGAGTTTCTATGCTTTTCTATGGCGTTGACCCATAATTTTCATGTCAAAAAGGGGGGCCCTGAAATTTTTGAGGTCTGTGAAAGGGGGGCCCCGAAAAATTTTCGCGATGAATTTTTTTTGCATCAGCCCCCCCTTACAAGTGTTTGTGAACGGTCCCTTACCATCCCTGAAAGTTTGGTAACCATAGCACCCTTCCCTGTTGGCTAAAAAAAAACCTAGAATTTAGGTAATTTAGTGTTTCTAGAAAAAATCATTAAAAAGTACCAACATTCCTTTTAAATATATACTTTAAAAGTAACACTAAGTTAGAAAATAAATTTGGTTTGTATTATCCTGTGATATATTGACAGCAAAATGAAACTTAAAACTTTTATATACAACTGCTATAAAGGAGAGAAAATCAGTTTTAATAAAATCTTTGTTTTCAAAAATGTGGCTATTTTGAGAAATTGGCAAAGTGCAAAAAGCCCTTCCCTGTAGTAATTCAATGGGATTTTGAGATGACAAAAAGTTGCATAAATCAAAAACGCTTTTTTGGAAAAAATTAAAACTTGGCAAATCAGGTTTTTTTTATCAATACACACATCCTATATAAATTTCAAGGAGTTCTGAATGTAATAGCCTCAAAAACTCCCCTATTGATAAAGTACATTGACCTATGAGCACCCCCTCTTCAATTAATGGATTCAACCAAGCACAAGGGATCTGGCATCACAATAGATCAATGACCAGGGTTGCCAAACCCGCTATTTGGTAGCCCAATTGGGCGACTTTTGAACATTTTCCCCGCGACTTTTGACAATTTCCTGTCCCATAGAAACCAATGGTTAAGAAAAAATTTGGGCGGACTTTTCAACATTGGCTCCCGTGATTTCCGATAGTTTCATGCCCCATAGAAACCAATGGTAAAGAGAAAAATTGGGCAACTTTTCGATTATTTGACCCGCGATTCGGGCTGAAATCTTTTGGCAACCCTGGCATCACAATAGATCAATTACATCATCTGCAGCCTTCAGCCATCAATGGCCATGGAAATGTATTCTTCATCAACACAACTTTTCCTGTTTTTATATTGTTTCAGGTATGCCAGATATCCTTGTCTAATTTTATCATAATTATGCCAATGTTCCACATTAAGTTATGATGGTTGCAAAAATATGTTTGTAGTTTGCAAAGTTTTGATAACTTTTAGATAACTTTTTGCAGTTTTGTCTGAGCACAAATGAATTGAGATTCAGTTAATTGATTTATTTCATACTTTTCTTTTTGGAATTTCCTTTGGTCTTTTTTATTCCAAATTGCTTCCAAAAATATTAAGTGATTTGATATTTTGTTCTTACATTTTGTATGAACACTTAATTCAAAATCCTAAGGTAACTTGTCATGTTACAAAACAATTTTGGTTTTGTTTGAAGTTCACACTCATGTTTAACTTTCAAGATCATCTATCACAGTTTGAACTTATAATTATTATTTGATTCTTACTTTAGTTTACATTTTCATCTTTATGTTGTTTATTTCAATAACATTGAGTGAGATGGTGATCATATATTGTGTTTATTATTTATATGTTTTATGACACTTTTATAGAAAGAATTGGTTGTATGCTCGGCATCATTCAGGGCAAATTTAAGTGTTAGACAAAGCACTTAAAAAGGCATGTGATGCATATTTGATTGTCATTCTTTCTGGTATAAAAGAGTCAGTTTTGTGTATGCATTTTATTATGTTTTACTTTTGTATATTATCATATTTTATATTTTTCTTATTTCTTGCATATAATTTGAGTAAATGATGGTGTACTTGATAAGGAGCATGGTTACGCATGCATTCCCTTCCACACTTTCGTGTGTGGACTCCAAATCAATAACCTCATTCCTCAGAATATAGCCAATAGATTCAGTGTTGCCAAAACTTTTCAGCGTCAAGGCGCGGCGCATTGACTCGCCAGGCCGCGGTAAAGGATTCTCAAGTAGCCCAATTTTTAAGCTTCCAAAAAGCGCCCAATACCGGATATTTGGGCGGATTTACCCGAATTTAGAACGCAAAACACCCAATTGGGCGGAAAAGCACTTGACTTTAAAACTACCGGTACTTACTGGGAAGTTACTGACCGATCAATAAATGGTCACAAAACCCATTGTAATTTCAATTTGGAGCTTCAAAGACTCAAAACCTTTATAAATCGGCTAAATTGAAAGGAAAATACATCAAATTACTGCCATGCCTGAGACTGGCAAAAGTAGCCCAATTTTAGACAAGTAGCGGCATGCTTTTTTTAGTAGCGGCAAGTGATCGCCAAGTAGCCCAATTGTGCGCCTAAGGCGTGGCGTTGGCATCACTGAATAGATTGTATTTACTTAAGTTGATTCAGTGAAAAGTTCTTTTACTACATGTAATATTAATAAGAACATTTAGGCCTTACATGGATATTACAACAAGTTAAGCTTCGGTCAATTTCAATGTGTGACTCAACATGTTAAAGTTTTAAGGACTTTATGTAAATGAACTTGTATGTTCTCTGGTTCTATTGAATGATAAGTGAGCCATTGTCACTCGTTGCTATGGGCCAAATGTTGCTATGACTTAAGTGGAAGTCATTGTGTTTGAAGTTTATGAGCTCTTGAAATTTATGGTCTTTTATTAGTTATGATGTGCAAAGTACTTTGTTGATTTTTAAGATTTGAATATCTTAAGATCTGTGGTTGGCATAGGTTCCTGTAATTAGGGCCTCTAGTTTTATTACAAATTAGCATGATTGGACTTGAAAACCAAAGGAAAGCTTGGTTTTAATTCGAACTTGTCTTTATCTTAAATAACCAACCATGAGATTGTTCTTTTAGTAATTTCTATGCTTCATTATTTTGATTACCTTAGATATTTTGTTTATGGTTTTAGGCCAAGTAAAAATAAAAATATGTTTCTCGTCCAGGTTTTTAAAAATTACGAGGATGAGGGGCTTTTTATTTTCTATTTTTTATTGGAAAACGTCGCTAAATACCTGTATTTGGCACCATATTTTGGGTATTCGAAATAAAGATTGATATCTGAGAAAAAGGAGGAGGCCCTTTTTATTTTATTGTTTTTAGAGGTAGGTCTTGTGGTCACAAAACTCTTCTTAAATGATGTATTATGCATTTACAAAGCTGTAAAAAAGTTTCAACTCCTGAAACATCTTTTTCAACAAGTTATAACTGCAAGTTTACATAATAAAAAGAAATTTTCAAGGAGGGTGCGGACGAGAAACATGTTTTTTTTTTTACTTGGCCTTACCAACAAGTTGTTTGGATATGTCTTTCTAAGACATAATTTATCAGATCTAGTAAAATGATCTGTGTCTTAATCATTTTTCTTGTTTCTCTTAAGAAAAATGTTTCTTCTAACATTTTGCTTATACATGATTTATTTGTTTAACATTAATATTAACATGCATGCTGCTCAAAAATTCATCAATGTGTTGCAAAATAGACTTGATGCATACAGTCTCTTGTGATCTTTAGAAAAGGGTGTGCTGACCATACAAATCTATGGTGAAGTGATTTTATGATTGCCTGTAGCAGATATTGATTTTCTCTTAACTTGGTGCTTTTGGTGCTTCCAAGTATTTCTAATTAGGGTAACTTGCACTTAAATCTATTGAGCTGGCATGTATGTTCAATTAAAGGACTTAACTTTAAGTTTTAGTGTTCATTGATTCTTCTTTTGTTTTGGATTCCTTTTCTGACATTTTGTTATGATTAATAATTAGTTAATCCAAAAATATATTAAAAACAAAAGAATGACATCATCTGCAGCCTTCAGCCGTCAATGGCCATGGACATGTATTCTTCATCAACACAACTTTTCCTGTTTTTATATTGTTTCAGATGCAAATAAATTCTTTGAGAAATGCAATACCAATCCATGTTTACCACTTCGTTCTTATGGGCATCTTTATGAACATTTATATGACATTTTAAAACATATCCGGAAAGGCAACAACGCGAATAACACCCCCACGGTTAATCTAACCCGAAGTAAACATCGGTTACATGAGCATGACACCGTAGCCGATAAAGCCACCTTAAAGGCAGGGCTCAGCTGCACAAAGACATGTCCATTACCTGCCGTATGATTAACTGACAGGGCTCAGCGGCACAAAGACCTATGTCCATTAGCTGCTGTATGAATGACTGCATCATCATAGGCAGGGCTCAGCGGCACAAAGACGTATGTCCATTACATGCCATATGAATGACTGCATCATCATAGACAGGGCTCAGCGGCACAAAGACATATGTCCATTACCTGCCATATGAATGACTGCATCATCGTGAGACAGGGCTCAGCGGCACAAAGACGTATGTCCATTACATGCCATATGAATGACTGCATCATCGTAGACAGGGCTCAGCAACACAAAGACGTATGTCCATTACATGCCATATGAATGACTGCATCATCATAGACAGGGCTTGGCGAAACAAAGACCTATGTCCATTACCTGCCGTATGATTAACTGCATCATCATAGACAGGGCTCAGCGGCACAAAGATGTATGTCCATTACCTGCCGTATGATTAACTGCATCATCATAGACAGGGCTCAGCGGCACAAAGTAAAGACAAAGCTGTATTTGATATTAATCATGTTTTTTACATGAGCTAAACATTGTAGATCTATAGAAACTACACAGGAAGTACTACCATCATATCCTATAAGGAAGTATACAGCTACGGGCAATTCCAATTGAAATTCATACACCCGCTATGGAAGACATGACCAAAGTCGCCCACACAGGGGGTGTAGATTTCAAATGGAGTCACCCCTGCATGTAACCCTGGGATTTCACACTGCCTGTATAGGGATTTCAACTGGGATAGCCCTGTAACTCACAACTTATCATTACCAATATCAGCCTTTGAAGAAACATACATACATGCACCACAGATAAGTGTAATGTAGGCAAGTACAGAAACTGAACTTGAGTGTTGATCATCCACTATCTCGCAAATAAAACCGATTCATCACTTAACAACACTATGAATCAAAGTATGGTGGAAGACTATACCTTAACATATGGCCGGCCTCTTGCACGAATCATATTGCTACCAATCCTGATCGTAATTGGCGTAGTCGGCAATCTTCTGGTCTGCATAGCCGTTTGGAAAACTCCTAAAATATGCAAAGTTATCAATTATTTCATCGTATCTCTTGCCGTTGCCAACCTGCTGGTTTGTACCATCGTGCTACCGCTGGCTATTCATCAGGAATTCAATGATATCAAATGGAAATTGGAGAGATGGGTGTGTCATATGTGGGTGACTATGGACATCTTCCTCTGCACCACATCTACATGTATATGGAATCTGTGCCTCATTTCAGCGGACCGATACCTTGCTGTGGTGAAGCCTAATCAGTATGCCAAGTGGTGTACTCCTCGTAATGCTGCGATTTCTATTGCTGTTGTTTGGACTCTGGCACTTATTGTAGCACTTATGTTACATTTCAGCTCTGCTAATATCGAAATAGAAACCTGTACAGTAACCAGCAGTCCCGTCGTTACCGTACTCGGCACGTTATTCGCCTTCCACACCCCGTGTGTTGTCATCCTTATCCTGTGCTGGCGAATTTACATCACGATTAAACATTTCACGCTGCGTCGACGCACGTCTACTAAAAGCAGTGTTGGTGAAGACAGCAGTGCTGGGGAAGACAGCAGTGCTGGGGAAGACAGCAGTGCTGGGGAAGACAGCAGTGCTGGGGAAGACAGCAGTGCTGGGGAAGACAGCAGTGCTGGGGAAGACAGCAGTGCTGGGGAAGACAGCAGTGCTGGTGAAGACAGCAGTGCTGATACATCTGTGAAGCACACCACAGTTTCTCCTAGTCCCAGTATCTCAAGAACCAACAGTTTCAAAACTGTTGATATAAATACAATAGACAGATCTATTGATGAGTTAAGCAGTGATGGAACTGCACGCATGTCGACACGGAAAAGAAAGAGTATCTTCAAAAGGAGCAACTCCATATCTATTTGTAAAGAGAGAAAATATGAAATCATGCTGGCCATAGTTGTAGTAACCTTCATCGGATGCTGGTTGCCATTTTTTGTAGTTTACCTACTGCAGCTTAGCAACTCAAATTTTCCATTCCAAGCATTTAATGCTTCTACTTGGTTAGGATGGAGTAATAGCCTAATCAATCCTTTGCTCTATACCATTTTTAACCAGGACTTTTGTAAAACATTTCAACTGAGATGAGAACTTTCACTCTCGTAACTATACAGATCATTTATATAGGCTAAAAAAATATATTGTTTGGTTACCATTCCAAGACAAAAATTTGGAGAGTCTGTAGGTTGATCCTTTTTTCATGGGTTCTTCCTCCATTTTTCTTTCATTTTGAAAAGACTAGTATCTACAAATGCTTGAACATTTTATGGTAAAACTTAATAGGACTGAATTTAAATGGAAATATTTCTTGTTTTTAATCAAATATGCATATTAAAATGAATAATATGAGTGAATAACAAATAAAATGTCCTTGATACTGTCAAAAATTAAAAGGTGACTGAAAAAAACCAACCAACGAAATGAAAGGAAACATGCTGTTTAAAATAATCATGATGGACTTGGTCCAAATGTTGCACAAAATTTGATGGGCGTCTTCATATTCATGAAGGATTTAGGGATGGATTTTTGCCAAACCAATAAACCATAGTGTCACCATGAGAACTGATAAGACATTTTACTCTTGTAAGGCAATGAAAACCCCTCTGTTCTAGCTACAGGCAGACAGAGCAATTTGGGCAAGCTTATTATGAAAACTTCCTGATTTTTTTTTTTTCAAAATCAAACCAATTTGGCTGTGTGTCACAATTTTAGATTTTGTGCACAAGAATGTGCAATTCTGAATAATTTGAGTAATTTTGGATCCAAAATGGAGCCAATTTGGGAAAAAATACTTCATTTGGCACACCGTACCCAATTTCCAGAGAGAGTAAACACTGCTCTGAACCCATGTCAGGGGAGGGGAGAGGAGAGGTGTGGAGGGAGGGAGAGGTTTGAGGGAGCATGTAATGCATCCTCCCACCCACAAAGAGATCCACTTCTCTGAGAACAAATAGAAAATGATGAACTATCACAGAAAAATTCCTCAGTTTTCTCCTTTTATAACATACGGACTAAAGGACTCAAAAAGTGTATTTTTAGAGGGGAAATCCATGCACATATGTTCTACCCCTGAATAATAACAAAACAATACAATGCAATCTGCCAACCCCCTTTAAGTACCCAGTTATTCATGCCAAGTCTGAAAGACAGGAAAGCTATGTTTGACTCACCCCCAGAGCTCCATCATCAGTGTCTGTCTTTGTCAAATACAAGGCATTTAGGCTATTCCAGAAATTAAAGGCACCCCCCCCCCTAAAGAAGACATGGGATTCCCAAAAAATTTCACCATTTTTTTTGCTCTGGGGATCCCCCCCCCAAAAAAAAATTGTCATTATTTTCACAACCCTAAAGAAGACATGGGAATTCCAAAGAAAAAGGCACCTTTTTATTTTAGACTTGAGAATTCCTCCCAAAATTGCCTGTCTTCTTTAGGGACACTGGGAATTCCCAATTTTTTATTGCCATTTTATTAGCAGAATGGCAATTCCCATTTTTTTGGATAAACTTTTGGTCTGGGATTTCCCAAAAAATTATTGTACAAACTTAACATGTCTTCTTTAGGGGGTGCCATTAATTTCTGGAATAGCCCATTGTCACTGCAACCTGATTTCGCTGCTGCCATTGAAGAATGAGCTCACCACTTAGCAACTATGTAAACCTGTAGATTGTATGTAATTTTACTTTTCATCACCCTGCCAAATATACAACTCCTATAACACTATTAAAAATCCCAGGTAAACTTGAATATTAAAGCAATAATTTGTGATTTACATGAAGAATAGATTCCTATTTAAATATTAGTTTTTGCTGATCACATTGTCCGCTTTTAATTTTGAGCCAAACAAATGAGGTAAAATGAAGAAAATTGCTATTTCATTCCAGCGCCTATATACAATGTGTGTATTAGATCGCCGATCGTATTGTTATGATTATTGGTAGAGCTTCACGCAGCTGGGATGTTCAAACAAGGCGTAAGACGATTGGCTATATACACACAGTGTATACGTCAAGATGTAAGATGAATAGCGAACAGTTTATACGTCACTAATTCAATGATACACATGCACGCGATGTGTGTTGCATGTTGTCCTGGGCAAGATTAGGCTAACATTCACTGGAGGTGGAGGGACACAGAAAATATGGCATTACTAGCACTATTGCCCTGTTACAATGATCTTTCAAAGTAAAATGCTAATACACATTTCAATGCATCCAAAGGTCCAGGGAAATTAATGAGGAGTCATTGGAGCCGCAAAAAATAATAGAACTGACAATAATTAGAAATATCACAGACACTTGAAAGAATTCAAAATGAAATTGATGCCTCCATGCTCAAATACAAGAATCTACTGAAACAGTTACCAAACAGTAGTTTATTGAAAGGGTTGTCCTAATAAATAGGTCTATCACCGAGGTTGAAAATGATGGACAACTTGTTGACAGGTCTTATGCTGGTTTCATACTACCCTGCCGCTTGCCGCTGAGCGGCGTGGCGCACACGTATTGCAGACAAACGGGCACAATCGAGGCTTGTCATTGGTTGAAACGCCCTGCCGTTCGACGCAGTGGCAAGCGGCAGAAAAGTATGCTGGAGGCTTTATTTTGCATCCTCATGTTCACATGTTCACAGTGATTCATTTCCATTGTCAGTAAACAAACAAAGATGAACTCCACACAAATTGGTAAACAAACACCTGGATGCACTTGACATTCACAAATAGAAGGTTAATTTACAGGTTGATTTGGCACCAAAATACCATCACGAATGTCAATGCCACGGCAGAACAGCATGCCTTCCCATGATGCATTGGTGATATTGTGCTATAAAATCACACTAGGATCTACAGCATGCTCATCTATCACGGCAGTTCTTTAACCCTAATACATTTGTACATTCATTAAATGACCTTTGAAAATGTGTGTACAAAAACTCATACTCAGCAACTTGAGGTCAAATTTTTCACTATGATTGTTTAATTGAGGTTTTTCACTATGATTGTTTAATTGAGGTTATTGAACTATGCCATTGGGATGAGGCTATTGTGGTCCATAGTGATCTTGCTATTGTCTGCTTTATAGAGCATCAGTAGGGTCAAATACATCTTAAAAGTAAACCTCAAACCGCATTTTTTGGCATGTAAAAACAAGTCAAAAGAAGGAATATAGTTCTCAAAAACTTTATTGTTGGATTTTGGCAGTAACAAAGCATTCTAGACAGTGCAAACTATGCCTTATTTATAAGACTTCTAATATTTTAAATGACAAACAATTTGAGGATTTTGAGACCATTTTTGTTGTGGAATTGGAGCACTTTTAGTTTCTGACCCCTGTGTAGCCAAAAATACTGACCGCTCCCATGGCTTTGACTTTTTGTTTGTAACTCAAGAACAGTATTTTACAGATACATGTAGGTCAAACTATACTTTTTCTGAATCCTTGCGGTGAGAGGAATACTTTGGTATTTCAAAATTGGGGTAAGTTTGAAATATGATCCCTGTGTTGACCTTTGACTGTCCCCTATGCTCTATGGGTCACTTTTTATTTTGGGAACATCTTGAATGTGGTTTGGGACCATCTAAGGAACCTAATGGTCACAAGTTTGGGTTAGTCCAGCGGATGCAAAGGCAGTGGTGCTAGCTCCCTGTCTATTTAGCAATATTACAGAATATGTACTGCTTATATTAAGATTCTAAAATAATGAATGATGGGATGGCATTTTCCTATGCTGTGGAGAATACCTTGCCGGTGGAGCGTGCCCTTTTCAAAGACATTGTTGTCTTGTTATGCACATGGTATGGTCATGGTAAGGTGGTTGTCAGTGTACCATTTCCAGCAAAGCAAATTGCAAAACATAAATGTACAGGCCTTCTTGCAGTCACATGTATTAGCTGTGTATTTTGTTGACACACATACATTTTAGAAGCAGGTACATTTGTAAAATAGGTGAGAGGTAACCTGCATGCATGAAATGCTCCTGAAGAGATTGCAGATTGGCATTATGTTGTTATCTTTATTAAAGTTCCACCAAGATTGTCAAATATGTAAAATTGAAGAATTTTCAGCTAATAACCGTGTTAATCAAATTCACCTGTGACAATCTCACTGAAAAGTCCGGGGCGATCAAGTTTGGGTCCAAATTAATAAAATGTTATGAACAAATACATCATAATTTCCTCAATATTGGCCCTCCTTGCACCCTGATACACACACTAAACTATCATGAGTAACTTACCCATTACTTTTGTTCCATTTAAAATCATTCTATTCCATTACCTGGTTGATCTACATGCCTAACCTGTGGATTGTTTATACACCTAGAGGGCGCTATGACCATTTCACTGTTAAACATTTAAGTTAAGGGGGTACTACACCCCTGTGGTAAATTCGTGACTATTTTTGCATTTTTCTCACAAAATAATAATACACTGGTAACAAAAGTTATGTATATTATTGGGGCAAGGAATCCAATTACTAAACTGAAATTTCAGTGACTAAAGACAAGCGGTTCAGTTTATATGATAGAAAATGAGGTACATTCTAGTGGTACCTCTTTTCTTATCATAAATAACGAACCGCTTGTCTTGGGTCACTGAAATTCCAGTGTAGTAATTGGATTCCTTGCCCCTATAATATACATAACTTTTGTTACCACTGTGTTATTAGTTTTTGAGAAAAATGCAAAATAGACACAATTTATCAAGGGTGTAGTACCCCTTAATAGTATGGAATTACAGACATGCCATCACATGGCAGCATGCCTGTATAACATTTTTGCAACCAACAGGAGTATACAGAGTTCCATGTTTATCAGCTGATTACATTCTCAAGAAATTCTGAATAATTGAGACCACGTTTATTTTAATTTTAATCATAGTCGATAAAATGAACCACTTTTGGTGACACTTTCAAACAAAAAAAAATCAAATCATCAAATCTTTGCAAGACTGATCTTCCTCATACTTTGTTCCCTTAAACCCAAAAAACAAATGGTGTCCACCGCAGTTGGCTGGAATAGTTGACTGACAATTTAAACAAGACACAATTAGATCCAGGGGGGACAGGTTGGTGTATTGGTCCAAGCATGAGTCCATTTGGTGTTCTAAGCATTTGCCTGTCACACTGCAGAGTCCACACCACCAGATCACACCACCAAGGTAAATGACTGGTAAGAAAATCAGTGTTTTTATTGTGAGAACCACACCAGGGTTGATTTAATGGGAAAAAAACTTAGAAAAGAAGGTTGATGTGCCTATTTTTTTGTGATAGCTGTACTTTGTGGATGGTTTTCTGAAATTTGAGGCACGTTTTTTGTTCTTCTTCACCAGATGACGTCACTACATAGAATCAGCGTGCTGTAAGATTGACAGGATGTACATAGTATTCGACGCGTCACTGCGAAAAATCAAGCCGGTTACCTACCCAATATTTGTTGGTTATATGGTACAAGATATCATAAACATTAGGAAAATGGTGTTTTGAATGAACCAGGGAGGTTTAACATTGAGAAAACGATCAATTCCTCCATACCTTTTCACACAGAAATGAATAGAAACTCTATTTGGTGGCGTGGAACCTGCACCTGGCCCCAGGTTTAATTCCACGCAGTGTCCTAAAAAAATCACTGACAATTTGAATTTTCTCCAAAATTGACCAGTTTTGAGACCGCTCATTGTGTTTTTTCCTTCAGCTAATGATGACTGTCTGTCAAACCCCTGTTGAAACAGCGCATCCCTGAGAGGATCATTATGGAGTTGACTATTACACGTAAAAACAAAAAAAATCCAATATTTTACTGATGATGCAAATGTCGAGCCAATACGATATCCGATCTGAGTATTGGTTCAGCCCTATATAATATAAAATTTTTATACACCCAGTTCTCGGGCACAATGTATTAGTATTGACATGGGCTGAAAGGGAAAGACAATGCTGATGGCTGTGGTGTGGTGTTCACAAGCAATGGTTAATTGTTGTTCAGTAAGAAGGAGAAAACTGATTCTTACTAAACAAAGTTGTGGAAATTGCTAAACATTGCTCATCTGATTTCTCATCAAATGTTTTACAATAAACTTACTTAATTCCCAAAGTTTTTAAAAAGAAGTTAAGGTAATACAGACTAGTTCAATTCTGTTGAGTAACTGAAATCAGACTTGTCAGTTACACATACTGTTCTGCCCTCTCTAGCCCCAGCAGACCTTTTGATATTGGGGGCACACTTTATTGTACACTGACAGTGAAGAACTGGTCTCTCCACAAACCATGACACATGAATTAAAAGGGTCTACTACACTACAGACATGAATTCTCAGGCAATATGTATTAGTATGATAGTATACATGTATGTATTATGCTGAAAGGGAAAACATAGCTGATAGTAATACTGCTCACACAGTACAAGCAAATACATTTTCAAGAAGTTAATTTTCAGCAATAATCATAACTGATTCTGACTAAAATGTATCCTGAAAAAAAACCAGTTGTTTGACAGATTAGAGTTCTTGTCAAACCAGGGCATAGATTTCGTCTTGGTTTGCAAGAATCAAAATCCTGTATGATACAATGAGAGAAGTTGATTCTCGCAACCGAATCTTAAGAGAATCATTAAGAGAATCGATTCTGTCATTCTCGTCAAAATCTAGGCCCTGCAAACCATGCTTATTTCCTGCTACGGCATTGTCAAGCCATGCTCATTTTATATAATTGATTGATATCACATAACATGACCCCAATTTAGGGTTGGTCATTTGGCACTATTTCTCAGTTCTCAGCAACAGGACAATAGACTCGCCAGGTTCTGTTCCGAGAATAATCGGGTTCCACTCAGGCAGTAATTAATTCATTGTTTGCTATATATGCTTTTGTGATGATTTACGTCTACGATATCTCTTCACATGTGCCTGCAAGAACCCAACCTGATCCGATTTCAACCAGGTTTGAGGCAATTCAGATTTGAGATTGGATTGGGAGAGCAGTTGGGAATCAAAAGACTGAGGAAATTAAGGTTACACTGACAGGCTTAATTCAGTTTTTGTTCTTCAAAGATGGTAGAATGAGCTACGGATGTTCAAATCTCTCTTACTAAACTGATCAATTTTTATATTGTTATTGTGCATTAATTTGTTCGATTTTTGGTGACACTTGATCAGAAAAGCTACTGCCGATACATAAACAATTCTCCGTAAACAAAGTTGTGGATATCATCAGAATAGGTTCTTGCCAAACCTTGCTCCTATATACTGATTCTTTGTCTCATGATATCATAGCATTTTATCGCTGGTGTCACTCATCAGTGACAACTGTAGATTTAGAGAAACACTAGTACAGACTGTCAAACTAACAAAACAAACCTGTCAACATTACCTTATACTGCATAGCAGGACATTTTCCATTAGGGTTATATTTTGTGCTTCTCACAGTTTTTAAGCCATATTATAACATTTGCTGATGTGGACGCCCTCAATATTTTTCATAATTCTGTTTTTTTAAAAAGATTATATGTACTTTAGTAAACTAACAAACCCTACAAAAATCAAGACTTTAGGTGTTGTAGTTGTGTCGAAATTCAAGATATACGCCAATCAAAAAGAAGTCAAAACTGTGAATGAAACAAACACCTAAATTCTTTATAGCTGTTAAAGCTTTCACAAATTTGAAACCCCTAAAATATCATGCTATGCAGTACCTCAACACTTGTCTTTAATTCACTTACCATGATATTGCTAAACCAGAGCCTGTTCTCATGTAATCTGTACAAATAAGATGGGATGGCGATACCGATGGCAACGGCACCTACGATTCCAACAATTATGCTGATCTTTGTCAAGAACCAGGACATTGCCGACGAGATCTCGTAGGAGTCCTCCACTTGTACGTCATCGTCATCCTCCTCTTCCTCATCCAGGTCCTCTCCTTCGTCTTCATCTTCATCCTTGTCTTTATCTTTTGCTTTCTTCAGATGTTCCTTATGAGTCTGTTTTGGCCTTGCAGGTGTCTGCTCTGTGTCTGCATTATATCTGTGACAATAATCAAGTTAACGATATCAGTGATCAGTGTTCACATTCCATCCCAGGGTCTGACCTTAGGTATCTGTTTCCTACTAGCCCTTTGGGCCAGCGAGATTGTAAAGCTTCTGGCCCGGAAATAGATTTCGTGGCCCACCTTTCTCAATATTTGACAACCAAGTAAATTCCATTTTTTTTTTTCGGGAGATATCCCTACTTAAGCAAATTGTGGGGCATCATATAAATTATATCTAAGTACATCAGTTAAAATAGTCCAAAACAGAAATGTTTTGTAGACTCCTAACCGGAGCGATCTGAGTGATACCCTGGTGTATGGAGTCTTGTAAACTTCAAAAGAAGATTTATAAGTAGCCTTAAATGGACATAACTATTAGCCGGTTCTGATTCTGGGATTTTTATGTGTTTTGACGCAATTTCTTCCATGGAAAAAAGTATATAGTGAAAAGGGTGCTTTGATGTAAATTACACAAGTTCTTTACCCATTATGACTCTCATCCAGCTTTTCATCTCCACCAGGGCCAGGATCCTTTGGTGTCTTTGTACGTCTTTGTCTCACCATCTTGTACCAGCTATGGACAAATTCCAAGTTGGGTTGCCTGGTCACATTAGATCCAATTCCAGGAAATCTGTCAAATAAACAGCAATATGATATAATGGCATAGTGTCATTTAGGGGGGAAAGGGGTATGTGCCACACCCACCCACAATAAAAACAAAAAAATTTAAAATCGCATTGAAAGCAAAGTTCAGACATCATTATTTTGCATCACGTCATGTAATTATCAACAATTTTTATTTATTTATTTATTTATAACATTTGGCCAAAGCCAGGCTAAGCCCAATAGTGCTCAGAGGCTACTAAATTCAAGGGATGTCATCCGGATATGATGGGACAGGAATATGAGAAGAGGTCCGATTTTAGATGCAGGAGGAAAACCGAAGCACCCGGTGAAAAACCTGTGAGGACGAGCATGGATCGGCAACCAAACTCACATGTGGCACCACGGTGAATTGAACCCCGGCACAGCGGTGAGAAGCGAGTGAGAAGACCACTACACTAACCCGCCCTCCCTATATGCAATGGTTTGAGAAACACAATAATTATTTCAAATCAAAAAGATCAAAGCAAAAGTAGAAATGTTGCGACATATAATTGGGCTTACAAAAAAAAAGTTCTTTAAATTTCACTGAAAGTAGTACTCATTTATTTCAATTTCACATGAAGCAATGATTTGAAAAACCTACTGGCAACCCATCACATGGCATTACTAAATATGCTGTGCACATTAGCCGTTGTTTCTTTCATGGAATTGGAATTTTTGATATGTATGTACTTTGTAATGTTTTTTATAAACACAGGCAAAGAAAATCCACATTGTAAACCCCAACTGCATTTTTTTTATTTCACTTGATCACTTGTGTTCGCAATTTTTTGTTAAAAGGGAAGATACCCCTTGTTGAATCACACACACAAGCAACAAAACATCATTTTGTGTAGTTGCAAAATCGATACTTGAGGCTTGAGTTGTGGGGGAATTCCTTGTTTCATGCTATAAGCTGAAAATAATGCACCCAGGAAATCAAATTTTTCGTCGCCTAATATGATGGATCATTAAATCCTTTGTTAAAGATAGATAGTCCTCATTCATAGTATTCCTTCTTTCTATGCTTTATTAAACACCACCATGTAGATATGCAAAGTATTAAGGGTTCCAAAATGAGCGTTTATTGCGTTTCGACAGTATTTTTTGTGGGACATGAGAGCACCTCAGACCTATCGAATTGCATTCTGAATACGAAGCATGTCTTTCTGATATCAAATAATTTTCATTTTTTTGAAAATCACAATATAATACAAATTTTATGACAAATTATAAAAATTTAATATTTTTCAAATTTTGATATATAACAGTCCTCGAAGTAAATTATATAAATCTAATGATATATTCTTAAAGTGTATGTAGGGAGGAAAAGCCGACGGTCAATTGAAAATTTTGACCTTTCATATTGAAGATGGATTTTTTCCCAAAAAGACCTAATTTTTTTGGTGTTTTGGGAAAAAAATCCATATCTTCAATACTGAAAGGTCAAAATTTTCAATTGATCGTCGGCTTTTCATCCCACCTACATACACTTTAAGTATAAATCATCAGATGTATAAAGTTTACTTCAAGTACTGTTAAATATCAAAAATATAAATTTTCGCCAGCCCATCGGGCTGGTACCTATTTCTGGGATGGGGTCAGTTTGCTCAAGAGATTATTTTTTATTGGTATTGGAATGACTTTTGTTTAAAACTTTTTGTGGTTGAATTTTTTTAAAAATATTTTAATTCGATTTGTAAGGAAAAGTAAGTATGTTTTGCAGTTTCAACGAACGAAAACGAGTGAGTATTACCAAAGTTATGTTTGAACTAATTAATTATGACTTTAAAAGTTTAAAGGCCTAAATGTAACAATAATAGTTAATATATATAGCATCATAGAAAATCTGACATCACCTATGATGTCATATCAGTGTCCTTGACCGGGGTCCTTACTCCTTGACCACTGAACAGCGTGATATCATGTTGATAACAGATCTATAGAATCAAAATCTTCATCATATCCTCGGATCATATCACAGATTCTCAACAATCTGTGATCATATGGACCATATTGATGTGAAAGTAGTTATCTATCATATCCTGTGTCGTTTTATGGATAAAAATGACTCAAAATGTTATTGATGAAATGGTTGCTATCATAAACATCAGTTTTGTCTTTTCAACGGAAAAAATCCGATGCAAAATAAAGTTTTTAGGGCCTAGCTATAATATGGGCATAATTTATGCATATAGTATTGAACAATGTACCCCATTTGACATGCACTTATAGATAAATAAATTGTCTTACTTTATTAATTTAATAACTTCTTTATTATAAATAAAATGACACATAACTATTTGATTCATAAAATTACATTCAACAAAATGATTGAAGAGAAAACACAAAAGGCACTAGGCAGACTGTTATAGAATGGAGTATGTAAGATGCCATGTCCATAGCTTCATGAGGAGTTTCCGACTAGCAATCAACATGATCAGCACATTCAGAAAAACACAGTTTAAGAGTGAAGATTGTAGTGAGTAACCAGTCCTTTATAAATGTGCTGGCCACTATCTATTATAATATAGTAGGCTTAAACTATACATTGCGAATTAATTAAGTTATTTTAAAATAAAATGTACATGTAAGTTAACTCAAACCGCAGTGTATATATCGAAAGCAGTGAAATCGGACATTCCTAAGCGAAGATATTGAGTTCGTAAGTTCTGGTATTACAAAATTGGAAATTGAGATATCGTGGGTAAAAAGCTGAAAAGACAAAAAAAACCAACGACAACAACAACAACAACAACAACAAAACAAACAGACCAGAACAATTTGGAGTACATGTAATGAATTAAAAGAGTTGACATGAGATTAGGAATTAATGTTTTCTGCTGTTCAGTGTGCATGTTCTCATCGTTGATGGTTTGGTGGACTGTCATGTAGATGTAAGCGTGATCCTAAAAATGCCTGTCACATTGACCAAAACTAATTACAAGACCTCGTCTACATTGAGGCTGGCTTTCCCTTTTAAAGGGAATTTTTATTAATGATTTGCCATAAAATGTGTATTAAATTGCGAATTTCAAAAAATCAAAATTATTTGATATCAGAATGACATTCTTCGTATTCAGAATGCAATTCGATACGTCTGATGTGCTCGCATGTCCCAAAATAAATACTGTCCAAACGTTCATACCCCAGCCCTTTAAGCAATGAGTGAAATATAGTAGACCATCAGGCCAAATGCCAGTAAAAAGCTGGTTTAATCAAAAGGTTTAATCCAGTTGTAGGCACACATGGCATGCAAGAAATTTAATCCAGTTGCAGGCACACATGGCATGCAAGAAATTTTGATACAAATTCAGCAACAAAACATAGATAAGTGCACTTCAACCGTCAGCATCAATCATTTTCAATAATGTACAATGTAAAGGCATATTTCGAAAAGCCTCAGAAAAGGTTAACTATAAAATTTTATTTTCATATGAAACCTTGACAAAAAGTAAAGCAGCAAAGTACAACTTGATCAGATCCCTGATCACCCTTCAGACCACAACTTGTCCAAACAGTGAGTGTGTTTAGTGCGAGCTGATCGAGAAGAGGCGAGTAGCGCCAATAGGCAGTAGATGGCTTGTAATAGCGCAGAAGCTACTGTCCACCACCTCAGCCAGACCTGCAACCAAGATTTATTTGGGGGTCGGGGTTGATCTTGAAAATTAGAGCACGGGGGGGGGGATATTGAAAAAGTGGACCTTTTTTCCAAAAGTTACGACTTCTTGAAAAAAAAGGCATAAAAAACATTTTTTGCTCACTACAATCGCAAATAGGACATTTTGTGTCAAAAAAGGGGACTTTTGGGGGACTTCGGCAATGGGGGTGTGCCCCTTACCCTCTCTGGTTACAGGCAGTAGCAGGGTTCAAATTTGTTAAAAAATTTTGTGTAGCAGTTTTTGGCTAATTTATCATAATCAGGATACTTCCATATTATACTAAATCACTATAAAAAGTGCTATACAAATGCAAAATTGGGTAGCAGTTGCTTCAAAATGTGGAGCAAACTGCTACGCGATACAGCCGAATTCGAACCCTGGGCAGTAGACAGCATGTGAGTAGTGCAGAGGCTCTTTACTATCTCTAACGGCAGTGCTACAAAATGTGCGACTGTGAACATAGCAACATTCAATTCTGTGCCAAATCTCAATATGGACAGAACCCTTATGTACTAGCTACATGTCACATAATAATTTATTATAAGCCTCATTTTTAAAATAAAATTCATAAGCTTAAGATACTGGAGAGAACCCTCTTCCAACGAAGGTGAATAGCAGTGCACGGTGTCGTGTTATCTATACGTGCACTATGTACAATGTATGAACACATACCATAGACCTACATTTATTACTTACTTGATATATCCTGTAGATTAGTGTCAATCTTTAACTACACGTCAACCTTAATAATATGCTGTCCAATATAGCCACATCCACTAACACACACAACACTGAATTCACTAACCAGTATCAAGGTCTATGATGCAATGAAGCATGTAATTCATACTACCTATGAACTTCATGAAAAGTCAATTTTCTCATTATTGCACTGGCCTTTTGATGTCAATGCCAAAAGCTTCCATGACAATGGCCTTGGATTTATTCCAGCAAAATAAACCTTTGAACACTTTTCATGAATTGAAAGTGATATTTACTAAGCATTTGAACAAGGATAAATAAAATACCCAAAAACTTGATAGATAGCACATGTGCTTACTATCGAGTGCTTTTGAAACAAGAAATTGTACCAAAGTCTGGCGCTTTACCAACTGAGGTAATGGGGTTGAGACACACATTTGCAGGTTTACTTGTTTGTATATTTAACCATGTGTATCGATGATTTGCTCAAAATCAAACACTTTTGTGGATGTGGCTCTTCATGTTTGCATATAATGTTTTAAAAGTGCTCGATAGTAAGCACATATGCCAACTATCAAGTTTTTACGGTAGAGCATTTTAATAAAACCTTGCTTTTAAAAATTAATGGTCTAGTTTCAAACTATTTACAATGAATTGAGCTACTAATAATTGTAACTTCTTGCAAAAACCTCAAAATGCATAGTGTATCCTACATCAGTGATAAAAAAAACAGTTGATCTACAACAGGCTTCCTCAAATAGATTTGTTGAAGCGCCACATGAAATAAAAAAAAACCTGCAAAGCGGCACTCAAATGCAGCGAAGTCGTGGGTGGAGTCAGTGCCCCCCTCTGAAGCTATCGATTTTTTTTAATTTGAGGTGAAAATGACGCCATTTGGTGCAATATTTTGTACTATTTTAGCCTGTCTTTACAAGGATAACATGGGAATCGCATTGTTTGTTTATTTTTTTAAAAATCTAAACGGCGCCATGCGCCACTCGGGAAGCAACGGCTTGCTACATATGGTGCGCGCGCCGCTATTTGCGGAGCCCTGATCTACAATAAAATAGTTGGCACACTTTGGCAATTATGTTGGAACTCTTCAATGCTGCTCTGAGAGTTCAGTGAAATAAGTATACCCGGTAACTATGTTTGATGAGAAGTACAAACCTTCCCCTTTCCCTTTCCCTCCCCCATTCCCCTCAACCAATGTTGGGGGGACTGGAGAGCCCAATGTCAAAATTGCTTTCATCAACATTGAATTGGGGGAGAGGGGCAGCGATTACAGTTATTATGCCAGAGTGTGCCAACATTAATTTCTTTGATGGTAGGTTAAATGTCATCAAAAATTGTGTATTGTAATGTCCCTGTTTGGATAGTTCTAAACAGTGTTCTGGAGTTCAGAGGTGATTATTGCAAGTAGGATGCAGTGGCATAGCCAGGTTTTCAGAACCAGGGGGGGGGGAACAACTTGTAAATGTACCGACGAAAATATTTTTTGCCGACAGGAAGTTGTGAATTGTTAGGGGGTACTACACCCCTGGCCAATTTTGTGCCTATTTTTGCATTTTTCTCAAAAATTATAGTGCCATTGGTGACAATTAAGTATATGCATGTTGTAGGGGCAAGGACTACAACTATTGCTCTGAAAATTCAGCAACTCAAGGCAAGTAGTTATTGATTTATTGATCAAATACTGGTTTTCCCTCATTTTTGACTGCAACTCCACAACGCTGTCTTTGCCGAAATAAAATTTCCAGTGCAGTTGTAGTCCTTCCTTGCCCCTACATGTATAATATACTGTATTCGTTCATAAGCGCCCATACCCCAATAAGCGCCCACCCAGGGTATTTTTAATTTGCTAAAGGATACAGTGAAATAGCTTGAGGATTTGAAGTCCTGTGAAAACTTGCAATACATTTACTGCATCAGAAAAGCTACTAGATTGTCTAAATTTGTCTAATAAACGGCCCTTACGAAAAAATTAGGTAAACACCCAAAATGACTTTGTAAAGCGCCCTGGGTGCTTATTGGAATGAATACAGTACATATCTTACTTGTCACCAATGCACTATAACTTTTTAGAAAAATGCAAAAATAGGACAGGGGTGTAGTACCCCTTAACCCCAATTTTTTTATGATGTATTTGAGCGACATGTTCTTTGTTTCTTCATCATGTACCGGTACATACAATATTGTCTACTGTTGACCCCCAATTTTTTTTTGGCCAAGACCCATTATCTACCGACGGCCTAAGATGAACCAACGGCAATGATGAGTGGGGGGGCACCGGCCCCCCCTGGCCCCCACTGGCTACGCTACTGTAGGATGTGCCACAGCAAAAGAAACACGGTTTGTAATTAAGGTGGCCCCCCACACAAACAGGACCGTCGCTAGACCATTTTCTCCTATTGGGGGATTTATCCCCCTCATCCCCGGGATCTACGCCTATGCTGATGAAGGGCGTGGTGGGCCTGTTTCAAAATTATCGTAATCATGTAGGACGGAATTTGATAGAATTTGTGGCTGCCATTTTTGTTCCAGAAGAAGTGGGTTACTGTAACAGTGCATGTATATGGAGAACTAATATAGCTACTATGGTATGTCAATAACTTTTGAAATACTTGTCGTAGCTTTGCGTACGATTTCAAAAATTGACTATGTCGGACGGAATCAATAGAAATGGGGATCCCAGGCTTTTGATACTTCAATTTTTATTCTATCGAAAGTTTTCCTAATTTCACATAAACTCACAGTCAAATGAATAGACTAGTAGTTATATATTTACTTTTTCATACAAACTTTATTCATTTTAAATCGTTGCCATGGAAACAGCAGTCTCTGAAAAAGAGGGCATGTTGGACGGAATGCTCCATGTCGGACGGAATGCAAATGTTGACCTTTGAACTGATTGTTGAATTTCATTTTTATTTTTGTACTATAGGCTTGCACTTGAAGCCCCCTAATTGTTTTGATATAAAATATTGGAATTTATTTGTTCAGATAGTGCTGGTAGAAAAAAAGGTCAAAAAATTCCGTCCGACATGCTAGATTCCATCCGACATGCTAATTCATCTTGTTAAGGTGGTATTGGATGCATTTTCTAGAAATTAGAAAATGCTTTGAGCATATTTTAAATAGATTAATTGAGTAGGGTAAAGTACACTGATCAATATGCCTTTTGTTTGAGCAAATCGGACATACGGTTTCCAAAATACATCAATTTATATTTTCTTTGTATCCTATTGTTTTTGTCAATAATCAATATAGTTAATAAGCTAAAAGGACTGGAAAAGCTCATTAATATGTAATTTTTGCCAATATTTTGCTAAAAATCAATGCATAAATGTTCAGGGTACTTTTATTTTGCATACCTTTGCCCTGAAACTTGGTCAAAGTGTTTCTAATATGTTCTAATGTATTATATAGTGAAGCCGCCCTCTAATTTGCATATTTGCATAATTAATGAGCTAATTTGCATAAATGCTAATTAATTATGCAAATATGCAAATTAGGGGGCGGCTTCACTATATAATACATTAGAATATATTAGAAACACTTTGACCAAGTTTCAGGGCAAAATTATGCAAAGTAAAAGTACCCTGAACATTTATGCATGGATTTTTAGCAAAATATTGGCAAAAATTATATGTAAATGAGCTTCTCCAGTCATTTTAGCTCATTAACTTGATTGATTATTGATAAAAACAATAAGATACAAAGAAAATATAAATTGATATATTTTGAAAACCGTATGTCCGATTGACTCCAAACAAAAGGCATATTGATCAGTGTACTTTGCTCTACTCAATTAATCTGTTTAAAGCATGTTTAGAGCACTTTTATAATGCCTCCATAACCACCTTAAATTAAATGACCATTTACTATGAAATTATGTATTTCAGAAGAAATACTGTGTTTAATTAAGAAAAATGTACTAAATTGCATCAATTCTAAGGTATAAATTGCAAATAAAATTGAGATTAAAATTTTCATTTGGAGATAAAAATGGCAAGAAATTGTGGTCTGTCCGACTGTATCACTGTTAATTTCTATTTTGTATCATTATTCTATTTCTTTAAGAGCCAGTCTCCCTTATTATGTACCCAAATCAGGGGGGTTGTGATACAACAAAAAAATTGAATTTTCTCTAAAAAATAATTTTGGTACATATTAACACCAACAACACTCATGTAAAGTATGAGCGTGCACAGCGCCCTCGTTCAGCTTTAAAAAATTCTTGAAATTTCACCCTCTCTGAGCCTTACTTGCAAATGGTAAACTTTGGAGGTGCGTAACATCATGCGCCATCATTATCCCAACCTGCATTTTGCATTTTTTTTAAGTACCAAATGGTTACATTACAAAAACCAAGAAAAAAGGTTGGGATCTTGATGGCGCACAAAATCAGCAAATCCAACTTTTTGATGAAAAGCGCCCTCGTGCAAACTTCAAATAACATAACGAGCTGCGCCATCAAGATCCCAAGTCCGAACAAGTTTGAAATTAAAGACCTCAATGGTAAGTTTCATTTTTCAGCAAAAACTTTGACCCGCAATAAAAATGTGCGCCAACATGATCCCATCTTATTTTTTGGATGATTGGCTAAAGGAGCTCATGTATAACTGATTGCAAGTAAAATTCATGTCAAATTCCGTCCGACATGCTTTCAAATTTACATACCCTTAAACAAACAGGGGAAAAGTGAAAAAAATCATACAATTTTTTAATGGAAAGTGTTATTTTGTGAAAATATAGATACGAAACAACCCTTAAATGAAAATAATTATAATCTACAATACAATTATAAAATCTGGTAGTTTGGTGACCAATTTTGAAACAGGCCCTGGTGTGGAGGTGATGGGTTGCGCACATACTTTGTTGATCTTGCAAAATCATTACTTCTTTGTCTGCATCACCACAACACACCTGGCCAACATCATTGTAGGTCCAATCATAGATCCTGGATATGTGGTCCAATACCAGCCCAACCCGCCCAATAGGGGCTATATTACGAACTTATTGTAGTTTTTAGCCCTCTCTCTCATCTCTCCTCCCTCCCACTCTCTCTGTCCCTCTCCTCCCTCTCTCTCCCCTCTCTTCCCATTCTCTCTCTTTTCCTGATTGCCAGGTGGGTGTCGCTTCCCCCCATGGCGACAGCCCTGCACACATATAGTACATAACATTGAAAATACAAATAATATGCAACATGGAAATAAGCTCATCTTTGTTTTGTTTACACATGTTTTGCTGGCATTTTAAAAACAACATTCTGAATGCCACTTTACTGTGTTGGACATACAAGCATGACATTATCTTCTTCTTCTTCTTCCCTATAAGTGCCTCCCTCATATGTATGAGTATTATCGCACTGCCTACAGACAAGCTGTACTTATTTTTTACTCTGGAACCTAGAGTAGATGAGTGTATTTTTGAAATCGCGCACGTAATCACAATATTTCACATTCATGCATTCCCGACTGATATTTCCCGCCAAGTTAGGGAGCGATCGTTATTTATGGCAGGGGGGAATGGGTAAATTTAGGGGAACACGAAATTTTTTGTGGTCTTGAGGGGGAACCTGAAATTTTTAGTTGAACCAGGAGGGGGGATTGTTAAATTTTAAATGGAGAAAATTGGGAAAACAAGGGGGGAACGCGAAAATTTTGAGCGGACGCGAGGGGGGAACGCGAAATTTTTTGTCGATATTTTTGCCAAAACACCCATTCCCCCCCCTGCCGTAAATAACGATCGGTCCCTTACTTCAGCTGTCTTGAGCCATGTAACTTAAATTGATTTGTTGTCCGGCGGACAACCATAAATCTGCAGCCAAAATTTGTACTGTATGTGTATCTTTTATCACATATCACGTAGGCCTATAGTATAACCACGTACCTACACACTGATATTCATGTAAATAGCGAAAACTTGTACGGACAACCAAAAACTTAGACAAACAACCAGAAATTGTAACCTGGTTGTCCGTGGGACCATCTATTTTTCCTTAATTCAAACACTGGTTTCAAGTGAAAGAATATTAAGATATCTCAAATTCAGGCGTGGACAAATGCATCTTCCCTTATTCTTCCCTAATGTAGGCCTAATTTATTTCTACTTTGTTTCTTGTTAAATTTCTACTTTGTTCTTTGTTAAATTTCTACTTTGTTTTTTGTTAAATTTCCACAAGTTGTTTTTTGTTAAATTTCTACTTTGTTTTTTGTTAAATTTCTACTTTGTTTTTTGTTAAATTTCTACTTTGTTTTTTGTTAAATTTCTACTTTGTTTTTTGTTAAATTTCTGCTTTGTTTTTTGTTAAATTTCTACTTTGTTTTTGTAAGTCGGGGAGTGTTGGAGACTCTTAATGTACAAGCGCACTCGGAGAAAATAGGTGTCGCCCGTCAATATTATTTTGCCTTGCTGCAGGCACACTTGCATGGTTTCTGGGGGTCAAACAGCGCCCATCGCGTGCTTTTAAAATTCACCATGGACTATTATAATGCTTGTATTATAGTGCAAGATAATAAGAAATCATTGCTGCTAGTGCTGAAGCAGCCTCTTGTTTTCAATGAAAATGATCTCAAGCAGCATGTACAACTTCTAAAAATTCTTCTAAGGTACACTGTGTGTATTCCGGTACTCATATTAAAATTACCAGTGTTGTATAGTCGAGTCATCAACATCAAAGTCCGAGTCATCAGCTTTCCTGGTCCGAGTCATTCTTTCTTTATTTTTGATATCGAGTAAATTTTTACAAACACGTACAGGTCCGGAACACAGGTTGTGCTACAGGTCCGGAACACAGGTTGTGCTACAATTTCACCACACGTACATAACATCACTTTCCAATATCTGCACTACTATGTTAAAATCTCTTTACATTGCTCGCATAATTTACACTTATTCTACAACGCTTTTTCTTGATACAAACAAATCACCACCACATTAATTTAATTATATACCGTACTCTAGATCTGAATATTCCCACCATTATCAGTTAGTAGCCATACTAGCTCTTGACTATATTCTTATTTTGCTGTACATTTTAGACTACCGTACTTTACACTGTATTAAAGGAGTATTTCGTGATCCTAGCATCCTCTTTTTATGACATTTTTCAGTACATATTCACGAAAAAGCATATTCCCAAAATTTCAGTTGATTCCGATTTTGCGTTTGCGAGTTATGCATGATTATGTGTATTACACTGCTCCATAGACAATACGTTGTAATTTCGTTCTGGTGCACCAGAACGAAATTCAAATTTCGCGATATCTTTGCTAAACAAATTAATCTGCAAGAAATATTTTGTACATAAACATTATGTAGCCAGAGTATTCCAGTGATATAAAAATCTCAACTTTTTTTGAGAAAAGTGGGGGGATGAGGCTGTGGATCACAAAATGCCCTTTTAACTCTCAACTTGGAACCACTTCTAGTTCTATGCATCTTTTAATCATTCTCAATTATTTAACCTACTCAATACATTTTTGTACATGGATCAAATCTCCATTGATAATTATTTTACCATCACTTTTGTATTTACAGTACAAGACACAATGACCCTGCCGTGTCACGAGTGATCACTCGTGGTACCGCGCGTGACCGATCGTGAGCGTGAGTGAGCGTGAGTGACCGTGAGTGAGCATGAAGCCGCTCACGAGTCTTCACGACCTTCGCCGGTCGTCGGGGACAGTCAGCTGCTGGTGAATTTCGTGATTTTTCCTGACCTCGTGGATCGCGTGAAAGCAATTCAGATTTACTACCGTTTAATATGCAAACATGTAATCTCGATTCGATCGCAATCAATGACCGCAACGGTTAACAGTTATATTCAAGGACAATGCAACCCAGGCCTCAAAAGAAACATTTTCTTGGCTTTAATTTACTGTTTGTTGTTATGTGGTTTTCATCTCAATATCAAAGTTCAAGTTGCGTGTACCCCGGCATCGAGACATTATCAACCAGGGAGTCGTGGCGGAAGCATCGACAGTACAGTCCAGTGATATATAGATGGAGGCCAGCCGCGCAACCCCGGCCAGCTGAATGAGCGGTAGCGTAGTAGCGAGCCTAGATAGCGGCCCGATGCTAGCGGGCCAGGTAGCCAAACTCTTCAGTCGTAAGATATATTTTCGCCGTGTTGAATCTCCACTCGTTGCACTCTAGGAATGCTAAAATTAAATAAAAATGAAAGCAGTTTCTTAAAAGGTCCTATTGGTGATTCGATCCTTGGAGGTTGAGCAATAATTTGAATTCGATCGACACATCGTGTAGGTCTACCCGCTTTAAAAATCAACAAGAAGTTCAACTTGAAACATCAAGGGATCAAGTTGAAGGTAAATTTATTTTGATATTATAGACATACTTCATGTGGACCTAAATTATCACAAGACTTGTGATAATTTAGGCCTATAGGCCTATCTTGCACATTTCTTACCTTAAATTATATTGCTTGTATTGCTTTAAATCAGGCAAGACATAATATTTGTACGTTTCAGCAGTGTTTTTCGTATTTTTTTCAATCGTCCGATGACGGCATTTTTCTTGTCAGATACTTGTTATGCTTGTTCTCCATCTCATCATGACAACACATGCGCACCGATGGTATTGGGTCATTAATTTATTTTTTCCATTTTCCATAGACCCAAGAGTGAATGTTGCATTTCATTTCCATTTTAAACGTAGTCATCGTTTTATCTTTGGTATATATCCTATGTCCAAAAAAGCGTCACATGGATTGAGTCAAGGATCAGTGATGGTATCCCTTGCGCGATCCATGGCCATTGCCCTGCACTGCTGCTCGCCTGCCCGATGTCTACCATGAGCCGAAACATCATCTTTCTTGTTGCTAACCTCACACGAAGCCTATCGGAGATCAGTGAAAATCAGGGCGAAGGAGGCAGCGTTGTTTCGCCTTCGTGCTGATATTGTTCCAAATATCTTTAATATTCTGGCTGACTACACTAGAAAATTCAATTCAATGAACACAGCCTTGACATAGATCCCGCCAGCGCTCAGCGCGGCGGGCCCGCCAGGGAATCCCAATTCACTATCATTCAGGTACAGCAAGATAATGTAAGATAGTAATGTAAACCTGTATTTTAGCTAGAGTATCTCGAGCTGAGGTACACCATCGCAAAAATGGCTTGAAATTTTTAAATGTACCCCGGGAACCAGTACACCAGGCCTCACTTGCAATACATGTACAATTAAGTACCATGGCAACAGCTGGAATATTGCCAACAAGCCCATACCATTGGTACATGTACCATGCATCGAGTTGTAACCATGGTAACGCCGGGCGGTGGTCTTTGTGGTCGGATGTCTGGTATATCATGGGTATGGTATAGATGTACATACAACCCGGGACGTACAACCAAGCACAGTGGAAACGAGTTCATATCACTATCAGGGGCTGTGCAATACTGCAATAGTTATGAGGGGGGGCGCTAAGATTTTTCGGATTCACTTTACTTCCAATAAGGCCAAGTGAAATATAAAAAAACATGTTTCACGTCCGGGTTTTTGAAAAAAAGGAGGAAGAGGGGGCTTTTTTTTTTTTATCGCAAAATCGGTGTAAATGCCCATAATTAGAAGCTATTTAGAGCTGTTTTAGCGTATAACAATAATGCCTGGAAAAAGGAGGAGGCCTCTTTTTATTTGTTGTTCTGAGAGATAGGCCCCTCTAATTATCACAAAACCTTATAAAAGCATCTCTACTTCCTAGACATATTTTTTGAAAAGTTATAACTGAATTTCAAAAAATAACAATAAAATTGAAGAAACCTCAAAAAAGGAAGCGGGAGGGGACGTGAAACATGTTTATTTTTTTATTTGGCCTAATTTTTCCCAATCCCATTAGAAATCTATTCCACCATATGCGTAGATCTCGGGGTGGGCTAAATATTAACATTTGACTTTTATTGCTAGTTATAGGACTTCAGGATTAGGATTTAGCTATGTTTCATTTGGCAAAACAGGATAATATTTTTTTATTCAAAAAAATTAGTTCAGTATTTTTCTGGAATGGGGAGTACACAGTGGCGTGTAGCCAGTTTTTCGGAACGGAGGGGGGGGGGGTGGGATGGCCACCTTGCTATATTTTTTTGCCAACGGAACGGCAGTTGTAAACTGTTGACCCCGATTTTGGAGGGCCCAGAGCTCAAGAATCTAACAAAAAAGGGAGGAAGATTGCAGTGGCGTGCACAGCACATTGAAAGTGGGAGGGTGGGGGGGGGTTGCAGGTTGTTCACTTCCCCAGAAAGGAGTTTGATTAGGAGCAACTTTTGACGTTTTTAACGTTTTTCCCCGAATCCCCCGAATGACCAAGAAACTTTTCCAACAAATTTTCACTGCACGTTTAGGGGGCTGGCATTTTCTCGGAAGGGGGCGTGGGGGGGGCCAAATTTACAAAAAGTCAGCGCCAAGAAAATTACGAACCCCTATTTCGACAACAAATATTTTATGACCTCCCTCCACCCACCACTGATACACCTTACCCCCTAAACAGGCTTAAAACACACTATCTGTGGTCATCTTGTGACTCCCTACATTTTGGTCATCAAAAATATAATGACCCCCCCCCCCTATTTTTCTTTCCAAATATTTATGACCCCCCAGTATATTTGGGACCCACTCCTTCCGAAGAAAATGCCAGCCCCTTTATATACCAATATCTGTTTCCCTCCCTCTCGCTGCTCCCCTCCCATAATTCCCGATACCGTCACTGCGGATAAAACATTTTGATATTGAATTTTAAAAGTCAATATCAAAATTATGTTTGTAAACACGCACACCTGTGTTGTCGGCGTTCCGTCTAGTTACCATGGTTACATGCACATGGTCCCCAACCGCTCCCCAATATGATAGGTTATCAACGGGTCAAGTATGTTATTTACATGCACTCTGATTGGGGATTTTCCTGTGTTGTCGCGGTTTTTGCCACCTAAAAATCTATTGGGAGATAGGAGTCGTCCGTACTATTGAGTTTTCATTTTCGATATTGTTACTTCACATCTTTCATTTAGTATCGAAAGTGTTTAATTTTTATTCGCCAAAAAAAATTAACGTTTCCTCTGATCGTATTAACTTATTATACCAACATAAAAGGTTGCCATATAGTTTAAGATCTAGCTAAGCTGTTACTTCACATCTTTCATTTTGTACCGAAAGTGTTTACTTTTATTCGCCAAACGTTTCCTCTGATCGTACTTATTATACCAACATAAAAGGTTGCCATATAGTTTAATTATTATTTTATTATCATTATTATTCATGTGTTAGTACAGGCTTTGGGACAAGCATTTAATATCTGCAGAAAGTATCCAATATTCCAATGTCTATTGCAAATGTTGAAAGAGTAACAAATAAAGTCACTACTACAAAACAAATATTCTCTGTGTTGAAAACTTGAAATCAAATACGAATTTTGAGTTTTATTTTTGCCTTTTTGTTTAAAAAAATTAAAAGAGATAAAAAAAATGAATTTCTTGATTTTCAAAGAGGACAACGCGCACGATTTTACTAACGCGCGCGGCAGCTTTGAGACACAGGATTTAATTAAGATGGCATAGTACAATGCTATTAAATCAGGAAATAAAAGAAATATAGTACAAAATACTTCATTGTCCGCGATGCGGTTAATGGTGCTGCATCATCCGACGGGATTTTCTAGTAAAATACCATATTGATTTGTGTGCTTTGTCCGAAGGTTAAAATGGTCCAGTAGCTTGGACAATATCTTTTTCAGTTTGGCCCGTTTTTATCTGCTTTCAACAGCAGGTCATCAAAATTTACAAGGTGATAATAAGACATGCGTGTTTAGTCACGTTAATTAAATCTGAGCCTCAAAGCTTGTGAGAAATTGAAAACCTAATGCGGAATGCGTTGTATTATTATTATTTTATTATTATTCATTTATGTGTCAGTGCAGGCTTGCGACAAGCATTATCTGCAGAAAGTATCCAATATCTGTTGCAATAGTAGACAGATTAAGGGATCTAAAATGAGCGTTTATTGCCTTTCGACAGTATTTTTTGTGCGACATGAGAGCACCTCAGACCTATCGAATTGCATTCTGAATACGAAGCATGTCTTTCTGATATCAAATAATTTTCATTTTTGAAAATCACAATATAATACAAATTTTATGACAAATTATAAAAATGTTGATATATAACAGTCCTCGAAAGTAAATTATATAAATCTAATGATATATTCTTAAAGTGTATGTAGCAGGGAGGAAAAAGCCGACGGTCAATTGAAAATTTTGACCTTTCATATTGAAGATATGGATTTTTTCCCCAAAAGACCTAATTTTTTTTGGTGTTTTGGGAAAAAAATCCATATCTTCAATACGAAAGGTCAAAATTTTCAATTGATCGTCGGCTTTTCATCCCACCTACATACACTTTAAGTATAAATCATCAGATTTATAAAGTTCACTTCAAGTACTGTAAAATATCAAAAATATCAATTTTAATGATTTGCCATAAAATGTGTATTAAATTGCGAATTTCAAAAATCAAAATTATTTGATATCAGAATGACATTCTTCGTATTCAGAATGCAATTCGATATGTCTGATGTGCTCTAATGTCCCAAAATAAATACCGTCCAAACGTTCATACCCCAGCCCTTAAGTCACTGCTGCAAAATAAATTTTCTCTTCAAAACTTGTTGAAAATTTAAAGGTAAAATAGGAATTTGTAGTTTTATTTTCACTTTTTTGTTTAGAAAAAGAAATATTGTAACATAGTTCGTCAATAAAATTTCAACGTAAAGTAATTATCTTTAGTTTAAGATTGTATGCTATTTTATACAAGACAAAAAAATAGGCTTAGTTCTCTTGAGATAATAGCAACATTATACAAGGCTAATCAGGAAATGAAAGAAATTACAACATGGTTTTTCAATAAATTAATGTCAAAATTGTACAAAATAATCTTTAAAGTCCGCTGTGATAATATTAAGATAATATTAAGAAATTATGATGTTTAACATTGTATACTTGTACTTGCACAAGGTTCGTCAATATTAAGATGTCAACATGAAAAGATTATTTTTAGTTGGTAGCCCAGTTGAAATTTTTTTTGGTCGGCCAAGATTACTTAAGTTTGGAGCTTTTCAGTTCCTGTAAATCGTTTGTCGGTCTTTTCGCTTCCTCTGTTTATTAATGACTCATTCTAAAATGTGCGAAATGAAAATGAAAACATTGTCTGCGATATGTGGTACTTGTGGTAGGCCTGCAAAAATACTCAATTTCGGCGATGCGATACAAACATACTTCCTCAATGGTGCTCCGTCACCAGAAGGAATTTTCTAGTAAATACCACATTAGTTTGCGTGCTTTATCCAAAAGTTAAAATGGTTCAGTAGCTGGGACAATAAATTTTCAGTTTGGCCCGTTTTTATCTGCTTTCAACAGCACTGGTCATCAAGTCTTTTGTGATATATAAGAATTGTGTGTTTAGTTCTCTGACTCTTGAGATAATAAGTTCTCTGACTCTGAGATAATAAATAGGACCCGTTTCACACCATATTGAGGGATTTGTTTACTAAAGTACCTAAAAAACACGGCTGATTTGATAGCTTTTGATTTTTTTTCGAATAGGGACCCATGTACAGGGATTATTTGCCTAAAAAAACGGCTGATTTCACACAGTTGACCATTTTGGGATTTTTTTTCTCAAGTCGTGACTCATGTTTGGGGTATTCAAAAAGCGACCCATCAGAGCGGCATCTCGCCGTATACCTTATACCATGCTTATACCGGTCCCCGGGGGGGGGGCACTTCCATTATGGATATGCATCATGTGCCTCGGATAGGCCCCTATTTCAAACCGGCTTGTACCCAATGACCCCCTTTTGTGTTATTGTTCTACCTAATACCCAATGACCCCTTTAAAAAAATTCAGGTACTCAATGACCCCCCTTTTTCTATTTCCTGCTACCCAATGACCCCCCCCCCTTTTTATTCCCAAAGTTAGGTGGTATTTGTGTTTTAATGGGATACAAAAATACTTCCTCAATGGTGCTCCGTCACCAGAAGGAATTTTCTAATAAATACCACATTAGTTTGCGTGCTTTATCCAAAAGTTAAAATGGTTCAGTAGCTGGGACAATAAATTTTCAGTTTGGCCCGTTTTTATCTGCTTTCAACAGCACTGGTCATCAAGTCTTTTGTGATATATAAGAATTGTGTGTTTAGTTCTCTGACTCTGAGATAATAAGTTCTCTGACTCTGAGATAATAAATAGGACCCGTTTCACACCATATTGAGGGATTTGTTTACTAAAGTACCTAAAAAACACGGCTGATTTGATAGCTTTTGATTTTTTTTTTCGAATCGGGACCCATGTACAGGGATTATTTGCCTAAAAAAACGGCTGATTTCACACAGTTGACCATTTTGGGATTTTTTTCTCAAGTCGTGACTCATGTTTGGGGTATTCAAAAAGCGACCCATCAGAGCGGCACATCCCCGTATACCTTATACCATGCTTATACCGGTCCCCGGGGGGAGGGCACTTCCATTATGGATATGCATCATGTGCCTCAGGATAGGCCCCCTATTTCAAACCGGCTTGTACCCAATGACCCCCCCTTTTTGTGTTACTGTCCTACCTAATACCCAATGACCCCCTTAAAAAAATTCAGGTACTCAATGACCCCCTTTTTCTATTTCCTGCTACCCAATGACCCCCCCTTTTTATTCCCAAAGTTAGGTGGTATTTGTGTTTTAATGGGATACAAAAATACTTCCTCAATGGTGCTCCGTCACCAGAAGGAATTTTCTAGTAAATACCACATTAGTTTGCGTGCTTTATCCAAAAGTTAAAATGGTTCAGTAGCTGGGACAATAAATTTTCAGTTTGGCCCGTTTTTATCTGCTTTCAACAGCACTGGTCATCAAGTCTTTTGTGATATATAAGAATTGTGTGTTTAGTTCTCTGACTCTGAGATAATAAGTTCTCTGACTCTGAGATAATATATAGGACCCGTTTCACACCATATTGAGGGATTTGTTTACTAAAGTACCTAAAAAACACGGCTGATTTGATAGCTTTTGATTTTTTTTCGAATCGGGACCCATGTACAGGGATTAAAAAAATAAAAAAACGGCTGATTTCACACAGTTGACCATTTTGGGATTTTTTCTCAAGTCGTGACTCATGTTTGGGGTATTCAAAAAGCGACCCATCAGAGCGGCACATCCCCGTATACCTTGTACCATGCTTATACCGGTCCCCGGGGGTAGGGCACTTCCATTATGGATATGCATCATGTGCCTCGGGATAGGCCCCCTATTTCAAACCGGCTTGTACCCAATGACCCCCCTTTTGTGTTATTGTCCTACCTAATACCCAATGACCCCCTTTAAAAAAATTCAGGTACTCAATGACCCCCTTTTTCTATTTCCTGCTACCCAATGACCCCCCCCCTTTTTATTCCCAAAGTTAGGTGGTATTTGTGTTTTAATGGGATACAAAAATACTTCCTCAATGGTGCTCCGTCACCAGAAGGAATTTTCTAGTAAATACCACATTAGTTTGCGTGCTTTATCCAAAAGTTAAAATGGTTCAGTAGCTGGGACAATAAATTTTCAGTTTGGCCCGTTTTTATCTGCTTTCAACAGCACTGGTCATCAAGTCACGTGTACGGTACTTTCCCCTTTCCCACACATCACAGACACAGTCTAAATATAGATCGGGGGTTGACCTGACCTAGATAATCTAGCGACCCTGGAAGCAAGCACCTTCACCACGTGCGGACCAATTAAAGGGGTGAGGATATTTTATTGTTAAATATTATTTTCATGATCGAATTAAACTTTCAAAGTTTCATTTTTCTTTGTTTTAAAATATCCACAACAACAAGAGATACTATTGAAACTATTGATGCTATAAATAAAACCGTCAAAATATCCAACAAAACAAAATCTGTGTGGCTTATTGCGTTCTTCATTTTATTTACCATCAGTTGATTCATGTTTTATGTCTGATTTCACACTCATCATAATATTGACAGCCAAAGCACAGCCCACACCCATTTGCCTAATTAATTATTCATTAGCTCAAACCAAGATCCCCCCCTCAACTTTTCCAGGTGCAGCCGACTCCATTATGTCTGGCTCAAGATTTGTAGTCGGACTAGAAACATTAAAGGTGGCACTAATTTGGAATTTAAGAGAGAAACAGAGAGGGGGGAGATGGAGATAAACGGGTGGGGAATGAAGTAACAGAAGAACTTGGAAGGGAGGGGGAAGAGGCAAATGGCAGGAGGGTGAGAGAATGAAGTAAGGGGGAGAGAGGGAGGTAGTAAATGTTACATAGGAAAAGTTATTTTATTTTAATAAAATTCATTTAAATAAAAATTATATGCTTGAGAGCCTAGTCATTTATAAGAAAAATTATACTGACTCTTTGACTCAAGATCCGCAGCGCTAGGAAGCCTGATGGGGGTGGGGTGCCCTTCGTCAGTGAGGACATATTAAAAGGTCATTGTATCAGGCTCACTGCATAATGTTCCCCTGCTTTACGCACCTTTACAATGCGGGGGGGGGGGGGGGGTGCATGTGTGTAATGTCATTGTCAGTGCGTTGGGGTGGGGTGGGGTAGGGCGTTTGCCTTCCATGCATTACTTCCGAGGACGAAAAACGTGGACCTCAGCCTCTTGCTCAAAGATAACCTTCTCTCCTTCCTCCTCGTCCTATCCCTCTCCTCCCTCCCACAAGACACTCATTCTACTCTCCCTCTTGTTGAAAATTCTAAATTACATTTTCTTTTTAAATTTAATTTAAAAAACTTTATCACCTTTATTTTGAGGCTAGCAGTGCCATACCAGTCAAATCCAGACAAACGGGATAGCACGTGGCACTGGAAATGTTAATGAATATTCACTTGTCACTCGATATTCATTGGATGTTTGGTTTTTTTAATTCATTTTATTGTAAACAATATCAAACACACATGGGTCACTGTAGTGGGCGGGGTTAATAGGATATTATTGTCAATTTATTGTAATGCAGGGACTTGATTGGTAGGATGCTGATCAGTGACCTGATAGATCGGTGATCTTATTGGTCAAAACATACACTTACATCTTGTTTTCCCCCGACTATTTCAGTCCCAAATCAAAGCTCCCTGGGCGAAGCGCTATTAAAAACGCCCGCCGTCCCGAACTGAAAATAATAACAGGGTATGTTTGTGCTGTTGTATCATATGTTACACTCCCTCTGTAGCATATCGTTGCTGTATAATAGCACTGCTTGGTACCACGTGGAGATATAGCAGGGAGTAGCCTCACTTCATAAGGGGCTGTGCAATAATTATGAGCCCCCGGGGTAAAATTTCCAAACAGCTCGCCAAAAATCGCTTGCCCCCCCCCCCCCAAAAATAACGGCCTGCCAAAAATTCTTTGCCCCCCCCCCCCCTTGCGCATGCCAAAATTTTGGGATCCTAATTTACAAACCTTAAAGGAGTATTTCGTGATCCTAGCATCCTCTTTATGATATTTTTCAGTACATATCCACGAAAAAAGCCTATTCCCAAAATTTCAGTTCATTCCGATTTTGCGTTTGCGAGTTATGCATGATTATGTGTATTACACTGCTCCATAGACAATGCGTTGTAATTTCGTTCTGGTGCACCAGAACGAAATTCAAATTTCACGATATCTTTGCAAAACGAATTAATCTGCAAGAAATATTTTGTATATAAACATTATGTAGCCAGAGGTTTCCAGTGATATAAAAATCTCAACTTTTTTTGAGAAAAGTGGGGGATGAGGTCGCGTTATGCTGGTAGCGTTATCGAACTTTACTTTGATCGGCATGCTTGGATGTTGACTTTTTAATATGACCACACGCACCACACAGGCGCCGTTCCGTCTTACGTTCCGTCTGGTAATGTACTATCACAGATATTGGTACTATGCACTCTGAAATACTATAGCTGGGGATTTCCCCGTGTTGTCGCAACCGTCCGAGTGAGTCGTAGCTATTTTCAGGGGGTATTTTATTTGATGTTTTCTTCCAGGTTTCCTTAATAGTGCATATAGATTAAATATTTCGTGATTGTTTAATTTTTTTAAATTGAAAATGTTGCAATAAAAATCAGCAAGTTTTGACAAGTTGGTCAAATTTTTAATACAATGACATTTTTTACAACTCGATTGCAGCATGGATTCGGAACATGTTTGTTTACATCATGTGTACGCGGTCATGTTTAACATGTTATACCATTGAATGAAGAGTTTGTATCTCAGACACGTAGGCCTACCCTCATATTCAAATAAAGACGGTCACGACCGCATTCCAGAAATATCTCAATACGCTCACGTTCTTCGAAGTCGGTTTGTTGGGAATACCCATGCATAGATGATGGAATTCAGCTTAATAATACACAAACAAAAATGCATGTGAAACGTATCAATGAAAAAATTCAAATTGAGTAAGTGTTTTCAGGTTGGTTGAACTTTGGCGCGTGGGGAGGGACCATTTCCTGGGGACCATTTCTCTCGAGCAAAGCAGCCTCCGGGGTTGGCCTACATTTTATGATTGACATTCATAATCATATAGGCCCCCGGGTCAGGTGCATCAAGATGATTATCATACAATGACAGCGCTCGCTGCGGTCAGGGAACCCGATCGCAGTTGTCCAACATGGAGGCTTGGACTTCATACATCAGCTGTACATAGCCGTTTCATCTTTCTTCAGATTCGTGTGCATTCCTGGATCTGGTCTTTTAATTCAGGACTTCAAATCTTGGGCTTTGGCGATGTCATGTAGTCTTTCACAATCTCAGCATGTTGCATTTGGTTACTTCACTGGGAATTGCAGGGCTGGGTGGGTCGATCCTGGTGTGGTTATCTTCCCGGGCAACCTTGACCTTCATCATCAAGGGTCTACAATTCAATCGCATTCACGGGCATGGCACTGCCAATCTTGGGCTTCGGTGCACTTGGACTTGGATGTACACGATAAATTATGTGCAGTGCAGTTTGTGGTTCTGCAACGAAATGTCGAAAGGAAATAGAACAAGCACTGATTTAAGGAATATATTGAGATGAAAGAAGTAGCCTCCTATGGTCGATTCAAACTCGGAGTCGGAGTGCCCAGATCAAACCAGGGATCATGATCAAAGTAAGCTACGATTTTGGTTCACGGCAAATCGTATTGAAAGCAGAAAATATGGTAGGCGTAGCCTGCAGACGCACAGAACGTTTGTTTATTAAAAATATTGCGTCGCCGATGAAACAAAGGTTTGAATGATGCAAAGTGCTCAATTTATTTAGAAAGACGATCATGTTTTGGTGTATAATTTGGTAAATCACCGTCAAAACGAGCCGTAAGGCCATGTCAAGCGCTCGTGCTCTGAGAAAGTGTCGGAGATTGCATCATCTGTTTTGACACTGTACGTCAAAAATAGCGATAAAAACGTGAATTTTGGAACAAAATATAACGTGTTCGATGAAATAAAACTTGAGGTATGAAGTATAGCTAAAAACATGTTCCATCTTGATGAGCATGATGAGAAAGATTCATTTGAAATCAAAAATATCACTAACCTTATGGCGCGGCGACGGTGGTCTTACAGAAAAATCGCTGAAGTGACAACAAAAATAAATTGTATACGAACACTTCATATCTCTAAATCATAAAATGCCATTCAATTCCTGAGAAAGGAAAACGAAACCGTCACGGTGGAGCTGGAGGTACAATGTATACCAATTTATCAAGTTTAATATTTGAAATCAAGCACAAACAAAATCGAAATGGAACTTGACGTTTGTACTGGCTTCGGAGAAAGGAAAATAAAATACCCCCGGGAAAATACAGAGCCAAGCATGATCAATATCGTAAGCAAAAGTATAGACCGAGTCAGTCAGGTATCAAACTAATCATGGAATAGGCCTATAAGATAATATTTTGTTGTAATAATATTATTAAATAATATAACGGTCGTAACGGTCTCTGCTCGACACTTCATAAACAATGTCAGTTAACCGTGCGAAAAAATGTATCGATCAATAAGATGATAATAAGCTTACCAAGTGCAATCTTGTTGCCTCACGACCTTTCATGCTTTACCACGAGCCTAGGCTCACGAGCTTTCACGCCAGATCATCATACCGATTTTGCTGTGAGCCTTAAAATATAGCCATCACGAAAGCTCACGAAGCATGGCAGTCACGAGCGAGGTCACGAGTGAAACATCGTGATTCACGCAAAATATTCACTCGTGGTCACGCGTGTGGCTTGGCAGGGTCATTGTGTCTTGTACTGTATGAGAAAGTTTCTGCTTTTCTGTCTCTAGGTAAATTGTTGTTAAAAGCAACTCGCAAACTTTATTTTTCTTGCAAAATTTACTTTGAATTTGAGCCTGATGTTTTTTCCCCTTCAATGTTGTGAATTATCTTAATTTGCACACAACAGTTTATGCTTGCATTTACTAGGGTCCATTACATTTTTGGTTGGTCAGTATTGATATTTTTTGCAACCGACGAATACTATTTATTCTGTTAATGTTGAAATTTGGATGAAATATTTTGATGAGTGAACTGTATCTTTTGAGTACCGGTAGGTTGCCTATATTTTGAACAGTCAAAACTTTTGTTGAAGTGCAACATTTTAGCAACATTTTACTTTTAGCAACATTTTACATACATGTGTTTACTTCTGAACTTCCAAGCTTTACACATAGCCCGAAACATCATGGCCCTAGTTGTGCCTTCCTCACCATAGGGCCATTAAACGTGGGGCTACCTGAACTCATGTCGCGGTGATGACGTCACACTGATGGCCTCTATTTGTAAGAAGAATTCAAACCATCAGCATGGCAACGATAACGGTAACAAATCTGGTCATTTTACGTCTTCAAATGTGCTCAAATTTTACAAACATGCACCAAACATGTTTTGTTTGTCTTGTCTCATCATCAGTGAATCCGACTAGATTTTGAATGCAATGGTCTCTAGCCTCTAATGTGAAGCTCATCGCATCAGTGAACAAATTATTGGCTACACTTCTCGATCAAATCTTGAGCTATTGTGACTTGTGAGACACACTCTTTACTCAAATTGTACATATGTATTAAAAGTACAACTACTAGCTACAAGAATTAAATACAACAACTGCAGAAGTTGTCGTGGGTTGTTGTGGGCCAAAACATATGTTTTAGGCATCAACCAGATCTTCGATGGAGGGGTGCGAAATTACAAACTAAGCGTACTGCATGCTAGCCGTCCACGTCCAGCGCATATTATTTTGCACAAGGTTCAATGCACATGCTTGACGTCGCGCACGTACATACACGATGGTTAATGCTGTCAAAGGAAATTAATGCTGCGTATGCTAATTAGCGCTAATTAAATATTCAAAGTTAACGAATTTGTCTGTCGAATGAATTATTTTACTAATTTTATACAAATTAAAGTCAAATTGTATTTTATAGCTAAGTTTGTTTAATGTTTACATGAAATAACCCTAAATAAAGATGTTTAAGGTATTAATCTTGATTAAATATGCTAATTAATTGCTAATTAAGCAAATTCACTATATAGGCCTATATATGCAATTTTTGTACTGGGAAATTCCTTATTTGTTCGTTATTTTATGATTTTAAAAATAATTATCTAGTCTTCTAGAAGAAAAAAACTATAATTTAAAATTGAAATATTTAATTAATGCTATCTTTATCTTATAATTAGCATACAAGGTGTGTTTAAGTTCATAGGCTATGTCTACACTATACTTTTCCCATAGAGCACTGTGTAAAATCTGTAAAAAGCCTTCAAAATGCTCTCAACCTGCCCACATTATCCCTACTTGCTGCAAAATGCGTAATGCCCTAGCCCCATGTGTTTGATATCATTGCAAAGAGGACCTTCCAATATGTCTAAAAATCACAATCATCAAAGATCATCAGGGGGTTAAGCTTAAAAATGGCTCACAAAGTCAAAAATAAGTAAAATTACACTAAAAATGGCATAATTTCAAGCAATTTGGCTAATTTTAAAGCTTTTTTCACCATTTTTTTTTTTTTTTTTTGGGAATATATTGCTTACGATAACGTTTCTAGATTATTTCCGATGCTTTACCCCCACAATGCAATGCGAGACCCGGAAATGTGCACAGGTCGCCATTTGTGGTGATTTCAACAATCTCGATTTTCAAACCACTAAATTCACAATTAGGCCGGATAAAATTAATGTTTTGGTTCTCGTCCAGAGGATTTTCATGAATTGATGAGGGAGGAGGTGTTTTTTTTGTTTTGTTTTTTTTCCAATGTAAAATTAGCATTGTCAGTAGTTTTCGGTCTTCTCCAACAGTGCTCGAGGAAACGATGAGGCCCTTTTTTTTTTTTTCAAACGTGAGATTCTGAGGATAAACCCCTAGAGTACCACAAAAGACTTGGAAGTGATGCTTGTTCTCTAATAAACTTATTTATATGTACTTAGCGGGATACCCGCGCTCAGCTGAGTCCCCGCTAGATGGGGCGCTCACCATAACAGGAATAATTACTGAACAGGTAGAATCATTGAAAAGGTACATTTTATTTTTCTAAACCTGTCTCTTCTTTACGTCCTCTCATAGCGTGTCTGCGGGCGTGTTTACCCGTTATCATAATCCTGTACCTTTTTGTCCTTTATTTTTCCTTCTTTCCGTATTATCATGTCCACTGGTCTCTGGCTCGCAGTCGCGTGGCTCTGCGCCGTTCTGCGCCCATTGGTGTAGTGCTGGCGTTACGCACGCAGGCGCCCGACGCTGCTGCCGGCCAGCTGCAGTGACGCGTGAGCCAACAACCGATTTTCATAACAAAAACCCGCTTTTACCCATATTTTCACTGTTTTTGGAGCCAATTCTTGACCGTTTTCAACCAAATAAAGTTTATACACGTTCCCGTATATTCCTCGATCTCCCGTATGAATTTGGCGACATTTGGATCGAAACTGACGGAGCCTTTATACAGGATACACAGATAGATAGATAGATAGATAGATAGATACAACATTCCCCTATTTATAGTAAGATGAAGATTTCATAAATCATTCCAAAGTCTAAAAAATTGAAAAATCTAAAAAAAAAAAAAATCTGACAAATCCCAGAAATTGAGGAGGGAGGGGACGAGAACCAAAATATTAATTTTACACGGCCTTAATTTATGGAACTTTTCCAAGCTTTTATTCAAAATTTGAATTAATATTTAGTTAAAACATACTTTTAACTACACTAGCATTAAATTCTAGCAAAATATTTCAAGTATTAATGGAACTAGGGCAATTCTCCGAGAGCAAGTTTTTACATGTTACAGAATAGCAGCACCGATTTACGTGTGCTGTGTGTCATCGCTATTACATGTTTAGGAGTGTCATTCTTTTCTGGAAGACCACATTAGCACATACTGTAATGGAAGCTTACAATAAGTATTATTAGTAATTTAATTCTTAAAACATAATCTATTTTCGAATCTATTCTTTTACTCATTCATGCGCATGATTTTTGTTAATTCAATGTTACTCTTCAACAATGTTCAATGACAATGTTACTCTTCCAAATTCTGCACTTTTTTGGTCAACAAACAGATCAATAATAATATAAAGTCACCATGAACGCGGTTACGAACACAATTTAATATGCACGTAGTGTATAGCTGAGTGTTAAACACAATGGGAAGTATAACAACATTAATTGAATGATAAAAGATGAATTATACCTATCAAACTTCTTGTTGATTTCGTGCAGCACAGGTCAACTCAGCTCAGCTCAGCCTGCCCTGGATTTTTGTTGTTTTGTTTTTATATTTCGCGTACAGGAATATTACACTTTAGAAACAGGCATGCACAACAAAAATACAATTTGGGTTCTTCTTAATCTTCAGTGATTGTAATTAAAACTTTTGCAATAGAAGGCTTCCTAATAAAAGTAAATTTCGTTTGATAACCGAAAATAATCCGTGTTTCACTAGATGAAGTTAAACAAATTATTAGACATAAAACTCCCTGAAATGGGAGTAGACTTCTCTCCCTATTTCTATAATGGTGGGACCCAATTACTGTTTTTAAAATATATTGTACTTTTTCCTAAAACTAATACCAATTTTTCAAGTCTTTCGGTGTTTTTTCAGTAGATTTCATCAACTATAGGAATGATAACGTGTATTCCAAATTGTAAATGCAAGAAACTGTTAAATATGATCATATGGATCATACATGAAAGAAAAAATTCACATGCCAGATGCCCGATTCTCTAGAAACCCTTTTAATTTGTGATAAAAAAATGGCTGCCCCCATGACAGAAAAAAAAATCCAGCCCTCCATAGATTGTGGCCTTGCCGCGGTATTTTGATTGATTGAGGCTCCTTTGGGTGTATATTTATCGCTACAAGTCCAGATAAAGAAGCCCCACTTTCGTAGCATTTTCAGCCAGGTAAGGTGAGAGAGCCGTAAATGTTAGATTCAATTTCAAGGATGCAAGTTCAAACACGTCGGTCGACTAGTGCCGTACTATTAGTATTTAATACGCTATGTTTTAGATTCGAGAAGGATGTCGGTATTTACATCCGCTGTTTTACACGTTATTTTCACCCTTTTATGACCGTCTAAAATTCCCTTTGTGAACCTATAGGTGATAACCACTTACTTCTCACTCTATTGCAATACTTCAGGTTTCTCTGTTGCAATACTTCAGGTTTATGCATGCAAGACTTATCTTTCTAAATTTGACAAACTTCAAAATGCAGCTGGTAAGATAATTCTCGGTCTTCCTCGTAGGTATCCTACCAATGTTTTGCTTCGCACCCTTGGGTGGCAAAAGCTTCATGATCGTCGCTCCATTCATTTGAATGTCATGGTTTTCAAAAGTCTTACATGCAGTCTTCCTTCCAACCTGTGCAATATTTTTAATCATGCTCATAAAACCCATAACCACATGACGAGAGCATGCTCTCAGGGAAATCTGGTCCCCCTTCATGCAAAAATAATTCTGACAAACGCAAATTTATTTCAAGAGGGGTGGTGTCTTTTAATGAATTACCTCAAATCGCAAAAAATCCCCTTCCAGTAAGTCTCGGAGCATTCAAGCATATTTTATATTCATAACACCATTTTTATTCATTACTTTTCTTCGTGCAATTTTGATATTTAAAATGCTCCTTCACTATAATTATGTGCATCTAATGTAATCCCAGCTGGCATGGGTATTTAAATGTATTTTTACATAGTGTTTTTTAAGTATGTTGTATACATGTGCAATTCTATCTTATATTATCTGTATTTTATATTTAATTTTAATGTATGTGTTTTAAAGATTTTGATGTATTTTGTTTGACCCCTGGGCACCCCTGAAAAACAGTGCTTGCACTGATGGGGTTTCCCCAGGCAAAATAAGAACTAATAAAATAAAATAAATAAAATAAAATTCTCGATGTGCACTGAAAAAAGTGAAATTTCTTGGCCCTTTCTTGCGAGTCAGTTGGAGAGTTCCATACCCACGTTTAGTGCCGTACTATTACGCTGACTTTCGTATTCGGCGAGGAGGACGATTTCGACCTCCTGGTTTGTTTACAAACAGAGAGGTAGACAAAAAACCATTCCGCGTGTCCAAACACTCAAGTATCAGAAGGATGGTCCACAATAGCGTGATTCACGTAACCTGAATAGGGATTAAAAAGCTGTCACGTAGAACCATGTGCTTCTATTGTCCAATTTTCCATCAAGATTTCATATGGAAACAGTTCAGACCCAGTACAACATCATGTCAGAAATTAAGTTAGGCGTGCAGCCTAATTAATATTTTGTTCTGGGTCTGATTATTCGGACTAACTCACATTGTCCTGTCAAAATTGATCATGGTTGACCCGGTATGACCTGTGTCATCTTGCAAAGGATATGGTTCATTCCATTATTTCTTGAGGGAAATTCTAGGGAAATTCCACCCGCGTCCTGGATGAAATGGTCAGCACGTCCATCAATGTGATAGAAAACACCCCTATTTGAGAAATGGATGATCAATATGCATTACGTATGAGGTCAACTCAATCAATTAACCTTTAGGGCCAGCCATTTTGCATTTAAAAATAAACAGGCAAGACACGACGAGATTGTGCTCAAGACGTGACTACAAATTGGGTTTTTTTAACGAATGCAGAACGGCCTTATACGTCGATTGTACACCCAAACCTTGTACTGTATACAAGCAACAATTTGGAGAGCTCATATATGCAGGTGAGACAAATTAAACTCAAAAGTGACATCAATAACACCATGCCCAAACGCAGTAGGAACACTTCAGTCGATTTTATAGTATGTATAATCGACTGAATATTCGGTCTATCGGTCGACATAAATTTTTTAAATCATAAATAAATTCAGAATAATGACATTATTCTGAATTTATGTGAATGTCACATTCATGATTATCTAGGTATCCCAGGCAAACCTTAGTCAAGGATTCTCGAGTACTAATATACTATAGGATAAGCCACTCGTTTGCGCAAACGAAGTCAGTCATTCAGCCTATGCGCCTTCATTCATGTAGGTATGCCAGCGGCAAACACATTTGTGACCATCCACCACAAAGTGGTAGTAAAGTCGGCTCTAGACCATTTTCTGTTTATTGCAGATCTTGAAAGAATGCACTTTCAGCTTTAAAATGACACCTCAACCAGCTTCATCGGACATCTGGAAGTGAAGTTATGGTTCATCAAAGGTCAACTTTCTTATAGTTATATATTTTACATAGAAATCCATATACTGTTTTTGATTGTATCTCAAAATGGAAAATGCAGACTTTACGACCAGTTTGTGGTGGATGGGCACATTTGCTAGTCAGCCAAATTCGCCGACAATGTCAATGCACAATCAAACTTTCACCATTGGCACTGTACAAATAATTCAGAGAACACACCAGGTACCACCACCATGATGATCAATTGCACAGTTGGGAAACCACCAACCAACAGTACACACAGAGCTGCTCACATTACAACCCCATGCACTGAACTGACCAATCAGGTGCATGGATTTTCAAGATAATTTGTTCTGGACTATGAAAAATGCTCATGCATATTACTTTTGTCCATCAACATTTGACTATCTCCACTTGTACTTCCTACACAAGTACATGTAGCTTGAATAAACCTTAAACTTCCGTAGAAAAACTTTGAAAACCTCACAAAAACTTGTAATTTTTTACAAAAAGCCCTTGAAATTTGAGTAGTGTTGGTTCTACTTACATCAGTTACATGTATTTCAATGGGATGTAATTTGAGCTGGTGATGTCATTGGGTTATAATGAGCTGTGGTTGATTCATTTGCATAAGTTGAATTTGTACAGAAGTTTGCTTGTGCAATGCATTTTTACATAGAAATTTAAAACAACTGGCCGAAGAAAGAAACCTACATAAATATGTTTTCTATACTTCACTTGACCCAAATATATGATTTTTTATGGTGATAAGTCACTCGCACATGGAATTTTAGAGGATTTTGATAGCAGTTCCATTTAAAAAGCTGCTATCATCATGAGATTAAGATCTAGAAACACCCCCGAAATGCCGTTTTGGGGAATTTTGCTAGCTGAAATTTTTTGACATTGTTTGTTGAAAGTCAATCCTTGATGTAACTTTGCTACGGAAAGTGCTATGAAAAAAAGGTTTTCAGTTTTGGCTTTCTTTACTCAAGGGCTTTAATTTGATATATAAAATGATGCAGTTTGATGGCAAATTTGAATTCACCTAGCATACCTACTTCATGCATGTGATCGACTTCCTCGACAGTCGTTCAAGATTGAGGAGATTTGAGCCTGACGATGTTAGACTTGATCAAGACGGACTGTCGTTTGTACTGTAGCGGTCTAAATGTGCATATTTCGTACATACAATTAGCTCGAAAATAAATAAAACAGGTACCGAATGCGTCTAATTTTCTCTCTACTAACACAAAATGTAATGAAAAGGGTATTTCTTTCCTAAAACAAATAAACGTACTTTCAAATTGCGTTACAATCGTATGTGTACTTGCACGTCTGGAACTAAGACTAATTTATGCACTGAAATGTTCAAGAACTGTCAATCATTGACGAAAGCTGTCAATGCAATACAGGGTAAGTTCCTTTGACTGTACGCAAATTAAAAATGTGGACAAGTGCATAAGTTTTAGGCTGCGCATTGGATTGCATAGCAACCGGCATAGCAACCGTCAATCAAAGTCAATCAAACTGCCGGCGAAGTGACTTCAATTTTTATACAGGGATTGAATACGAGTGTCACGGCCCTGCCTTAGTTAACACATTTGCTAGTCAGCGAAATTCGCTGAAACCGGGGCTCAAACACAATGCATATTTACATAGAAATTTGAATTTTTTTCGAGAATAGGTCGGTGAAGGAAACCTACATAAATATGTTTTCTATACTTCACTTGACCCAAATATATGATTTTTATGGTGATAATCAGGTCGCATACATGGAATTTTAGAGGATTTTGATAGCAGTTCCATTAAAAAAGCTGCTATCGCCATGAGACTAAGATCTAGAAACACCCCTAAATGCTGTTTTGGGGAATTTTGCTAGCAGAATCTTTTTGATGATAGTCAATCTTTGACAAGATGTAACTTTGTTACGGAAAATGCTATGACAAAAATGTTTTCAGTTTTGGCTTTCTTTACTTTTAAAGGGCTTTAATTTGATATGTAAAATGATGCAGTTTGATGGCAAATTTGAATTCACCTAGCATACCTACATGATCATGATTCAAAGTGCATGTCATGTGTGAGGAAATCGAATGGTCCTCATGATTGTTAAACTCAAGCTGCTAGCTATAATGTTTTGCATATTTGCTTCAAATAACAAATTACGCATACTGCTAACCATTCAGCGTTTTTGCATAGATTTCTATGCATAAAACACACTTCACTTGCCTTGACTTGAAGTTGAGGTTTCTCATACGTGCTTACCTCAAATGGTTGAGTATTATGTACGGGCTTAACATGCACAGTTTTTTACCTATGCACGATCCTGGAACCTAGGTAGGATTGATTGCAGATATCAGAACCGGGGATGGTCCCCCTTCTCTTTTCGAATAGCTCTGACACTTAACATGCACAGGGTTTGACTCTTCCTGTGTACACAGGACCAACGGCTTTACGTGACTTCCGAATCACGGACGAAGCACATACACTGCCTATATATCTGCACGTGATAAGCAGTGTATGGGGGCGAGAAGAAATTCTTTAATTAAATTCTTCAATTAAATGTCTGAACTGAATTGAAGGATTCCTGACCATATAGGAACTTTTTGGGAGGGAAGAGAATTTTCACCCAAGGCTCGAACCCTCGTCGATCGTATCTCCCGGCCGGCAGCGCAACACCTTAACCACTCGGCCATCTCGCCCTCTCGAGAAGTCTAGCCAAGAATAGTGATATTCATAAAATTTTTGAAGTTCAATATTTTTAGCTGAAAGATAAATTTCATTTGAAAGCGAATCAAATTACCTAAACAATAAGGGGTCGATCATGTTTCTTGTGCATATACTTTTGAAGTTACAGACAAAAATAGTGTCACCAAATTGTCCAAAATTGTGTGTGTGAAATTGTGACAGGCACATGTACAAGGTACACTTCTATACATGTGACCCTAGATGACCTCCTATTCTTTACTGTAAGAAAGCTGTTTTTGATGGTCTTGATTTACACACAAAATGCTTTTGAGCTAAAATGAGTGTCGACTTGGTGGAACATAGATTGCTCTATATGTGAGTTTATTAATCTAGTATTACCGTATGCCAGTACCAACGTAAGTCAACATCACTTAGGTTTTGGTTGTCAAAATTAATTTTTAGTGATTTTTCCCTTGAGCCCCACAGTAAAGCCATTTTTGGACTGTACATGCACATTCCACTTCCCAATGAACGAATAGCGCCACCTATAGTGTGTGATGTGAGCCTGCCTACCAAGAATTTGCTCAACGATAGCTTCACATTCTAGGCTTATGTAGTAGGCTAGAGACCATTGCATTCAAAATCTAGTCGGATTCGCTGAAGCATGACACCGTGTAAAGCAATGGAAGTTCAGAAGTAAACACAGCCAATCATGACAGGCGATTGCATCAAAAATGTTGCTAAAAATTGCACTTCAGCAAAATTCTAGACTGCCCAAAATAGGCAAATCTTGTTCAAAAGATACAGTTGACTCATCGAAATAACTTCCATCCAAATTTCAAAATTAACAGAACAAATAACCTCCGATGCAAAAACTTTCACCGCTCTCCGCCCGAAAAACAATAGTAACACACTTTAGCATCGAATGCGTAACTATCGTGTGCAAATTCAAAGCTAGAGTTCTAGAGTAACTTGAGGTTGAGTTGACGTCAGTCGAGTCGCACATGCACATGCGGTGATGTGTATCCAGGATGGTCATGGCATGGTTAACTTAAAACGCTATTAAAGTTAAGGTTGATCGAAACGTCTATCCTCAAACCAGGCCACTGATAACAGATGATGGATTGAGGATAGAACGTGGTGTATCTCAAAATGCTTCAGAATCGGTGATGCATGACACTATCATGTAAAGCAATGGAAACTCAAAAGTAAACAACGCCGATCATGACAGGTATAGTGCCGGAAAAAGTTGCTCAAAATGACACATACTCTATAGCATGATAGTACTAGGTGAAATGTGAATTTTGGTTAATCTCTTAAAAATTAGCAAACTTTGCTCTGCAGATTCAGATAAGTCATCAAAATAAATTTCAGTAGTGGTAACATTATAAACTTTAAAATTACATTTTTGAAAATTGATGACAATTACAGTTCCACTCTCTATCCACACAGTAAAGTTCTATCCTGTCGTCAACTATCCTGTCATCGTGGATAGATAAATTTAAAATTTAAAAGCCCAGTATTCATTGCCCTATTTTTTTCTGCTTCAATGAGTTTTCCTGCCATACCATGCATACACCACTTTTTTTAGGCGGGCTTCTAAGGGAGGCAAGTTCCTGGGGGCACGGCGGCCGAGTGTCCATGCTGCCGGGCGCTGTATCTTCCACAGGGGGTTCCCCCAGTGGGCAGCCACTTATTGCATTACGCCCAGAGATGGGAAGCCATCTCTCCGGGCTCATGGGTAATGTCGGTACGATACTCGATAGTGACTGGGGGATACAGATTGGAATTCACTCAGTCCCCCTACGCTCACCTGCTAGTATCAGAGGTCCACATTAAAGCCATCAGACGGCCCCCAGCGTCGAAAGAAGTCCGGCGACTGGAGACCCATCCTGAACCTCAAGCCGTTTCATCAGGCCAAAGAGGTTCAGGATGGAGACTCTCGCCTCAGTGCTGTCCTGTCCCATCAAGGGGATGTGGGCAGCATCACTAGATCTGAAGATCTCGCAGATGCCTATCTGCATGTGCCAATTGCTGCTCACCATCACAGGTACCTACACTTCAAGGTGCAGGGACAGACTTACCAGTTTTAACGTTTTTCATATGGCTTTGGGTACTCCGTTTACAGACTCAGAATACACAACATATATATTCTTAACCCACCGTACTTTCAGTGGGGAAGGGTTTAGGTCTGTGTTCTCTCTGTATATTAGGTTCCCTTTTGGGGGAACATTTTCGGACTTCCCGATCTTCCCGATCCTATCAGATGCTTGCCAAACTTGCACCTCCATCCGTCGGTACTTGCTATCAATCTTTCAGATGTTGATGCAAGAAGTTTCTTAACATCGGAAATAGTCAGATCGTCTGGCAGAGATGCCAATCTTCCGATTTAAATCGGAATTCCGATTTTTTGTATTTTCCCAAAAATCAGATTTTCTAAAAAATAAAAAATAATTTTTTTTTTTTTTTTTTTTTTTTTTAATTTTCAAAAATATTTTTGGCCAAAAAGCAAGTTATAGACCCTAAATTACTTGTTATTCAAGGTTGAAACCATAGAAATACTGCTATTTCAACAAAAAAATTGCCAATTTTATTTTACAAAGTTGGATAAAGTTGTACATTTTGATTACTTTTGCTTCTATTGAACAGTCAGGAACACATTGAATTAATATACATTGCTAGCTGTTCAGTAGAAGTAAAAGTAATTAAAATGTACAACTTTATCCAACTTTGTAAAATAAAATTGGCAATTTTTATTTTTTTGAAGTAGCAGTATTTCTATGGTTCTACATTAAATTTCTACATTAAATAACAAGTAATTTAGGGCATATAACTTTGCTTTTTTTGGCCAAAAATATTTTTTGAAAATTTAACAAACAAATAGGGGTGGGGTCAAAAATTTGATGAATCATCGTTTTTATATTACGCATTATATATATCCATTGCAGCCATGTAGGCCATGTTATTAGGCCAAAAAATACTTTGGAAAATGGTCTCTCATGTACAAAAGTATAGGAAACTGAACATTTAAAACCACTTTTTTGGGATGAAGGAAGCATTTTTTTCAAAAAAGTCTAAAACTGGTTTTTATGTTAAAATGGCCTTTTGGGGTGCTAATTCTGCTAAAATTGCCTGGGCTTAGGTACCTAATTTGCATATTTTATGGTATAATTTTGAGAAAACAAGCCTTGAAGAATATTACATGTATAATAGATAGTCTTCAATACTGCTATCTAGGCTTGTTTTCTCAAAATAACCTTATTTTTTAATCCATTTGAATGTAATTTTACCCTCAGAAATGGTGTCTCCTGCAGTGTAAAATGTGTAGAAACCCTCTGGCTTTGGGGGCTTCGCCACCTCAACCCCACCGGGCTTTGCCCCTGGACCCCCGGCGTGGGGCGACACTTGATCGCTTCGCCCCTCACGTTCGCAAATTTCAGATTTTTTTTTCAGAACCCATTGGCATCTCTGGTCCGGTGTACATGTACGTAGTCTACTCCAAAACAGAAATGTTTTGTAGACTACTAACCAGAGCGATCTTACCTTTCCAATGTTGATGTCCAATGCCCCTCTTAATCTTGTCTCAGGCCCACTCTTGTCCTGTTTCTTGCCTTTTAATAGGTTGTTTGTTCTTACGTAATCGCATTTGACTGTCATCAGTGGGCTTGTGATCTGATTCACTACTTTGCTTTGTATGTAATTGGTTTGAAAATTATGGCATTTGTCATTTATACTATGTATTGTTGAAGTTGTGAAATAAATGTTTCTTGAATTGAATTGAATTAGTCCCTGCCCCAGCCACCACACGGTAGACTGTAAACTCGCACCGCTACAGAGCCTGAAAAAAAGATCCCACGAACCACAAATTGACACACGTATGGGCGCTGCCATGGGGTGCTAACAGGTGCTGGGGTGCTAATGAATGCGTCGCCAGCACAAGCGGCCAACGCGATCAATAACGCATATAGGGCGCATACAAGTGCGCCTACGCGGCCGGTAGTTCCAGGATACGCGATTACAGGGTCAATGGCCGCTTCCACGCAGTAACACACTTCTGAATTCAACTGAGTGTCAGGGCCCTGCAGCCACCCCCTACAAGTTTGGCACCGGTTAGGGGAGCCCAAGCCGGATAAGGGATGATGGTCTGGTGTGACGTCACCAATTGGGTGATTCCACCAGGGAATCAGGGGTTATTTGTTATTTATTCATTTATGTGGGACAAAATTACTATTGTTTTCCGCATCTCGGGATCGATGCAAAAAGTATCATCAACATCGGAAAGGTAAGATCGCTCCGGTTAGTAGTCTACAAAACATTTCTGTTTTGGAGTATTTTCTGCGAGTTCAGGGGTTCCTGCAGACCCCCAGCTTTTCAATCTAGCGCTGCCACAGACATACTATTTATGCTGCATTTGTGCAACTCTGACTCACTAAACTCTACTACGAACCCCCTACTTTCAGATTTTCTGCAAGTTTAGGGGTTCCTGCGGACTCTGGAGCGCTTTGTTCTAGGGCTACCCCTGCATGTGTGAGTCCAAATGACCTTAAATTAATCCATGCTTTTGAAAAAAATACATTCTTACTTGCCAATTCATGTGAAAAATAAATAACCGGAAACAATTGCTTTTAATATCCACATCCACGAGGCAAACCTGGTCTTGATTTCCAGATCAATAACCAGGCGGGCACACGGCTAAACACTATGGACCACAATGGCCTCATCCCAATGGCATAGTTCAATAACCTCAATTAAACCAACAACCATAGTGCAAAATTTGATCTCAAGTTACAGAGTATGAGTTTTTATCCCCAAATTTTCAAAGGTCATTCAATGAATGTGCAAATGTATTGGGGTTAAAGAACTATGCCCTGATTGGTGAACATGTTGTGGATCCTAGTGAAAGTAAACCATGTGGGGTGCCTCACTTCCGGGATCTCAACCTAGAATTCCCAGAATCCCAGGACAATGCTATTATTACTACTTTTAGTTCAGAGTACCAGAATCCCTGGGCAATATTAGTACTTTCAGTTCATTGAATAGATTCATCAGGTTTGTAGATAGGCCTATACAGTAAGGAAATTTTATTCAAATGAAAATTTCCTTACTTTCAGTTCAGTTTATTAGCCAAATATTATTAATAGATTTTATATAAAACGCTATCATCACCAATTATATTTAGTACAAAATTAGATTGCCAATGTTATACATGACAAATATAGGCCTATAAAGAACTTATAAATGATTGAAGAATACAATGTGATAATTATGATCAACTAATTAAAGGGGCATTGCCCGATCACTAATTAGCCTCATCCCCAGAACACCAGATTTTACCGGAAGTGGTATAAAGTTTGGTATCAGAAGAAAGATACTATTTTTCTCATTTACCCTGTAAAATTTCAGGGCTCAAATATATGTATTTTGAATGTTATGAATGAAAAGGTGCACCTTTTTGGTTGACCAATTGATTAATCAATCCACAGTGTTCCTATGGGGCTAGAAAATTACATTTTAGCTCTCATATCAAAATGAATTGAAACACCAGTGTGAAACTTCATAGATCGGAATTGGTGGTAATGGTCATTCAATCAAGAAGAAAAGTTTATATAGTTAAATCGGGCCATGCCCCTTTAATAAATGTTACAAGTGATTAATAATATATAGAAAATGCATTCAATAACAATGATAGACCTTTCTAAATCATAATCATTGAAATAATAATCATACTGCTGCGTATTCACATGGCTACAACTGGGTACCGTAAACAATTGGTGTGGACTGGGTAAGGATAATATTTAATATTAATTTGCTGCTGACTCAATGATATAAATTGATATTTGGACACAATTGGGGAACACAGCAAACATATAAAAAAGTATAGTAAATAGAAATAAACAAATTCCAGCGAGGCGTTTTTCCTCTCTCCTTGTGTGGTATTCTTCGAATGTTACTCTATTAACCCCCTGAGAACTACCTGCCAATCTAACATTGCCTTTGATTGGTCAGTTACATGATATTTTCATTTTAATCACCAATCAGAATGGAGCTTTGTAAATAATTCACACCAACTTTTTTGTGTGGATAAATTATTCTAACAATGTTGCTGATTGGTCCAATTGATAATGAAAACTTCTTTTTGACCAATAGGCAAGTAGTTCTCATGGGGTTAACTGTGTTACCGTATAGGCCGCACTGACCTTTGACAGCTCCAAAAACAATGGATTATATACATAAGCCTTAGCTTTTATTTCAGAATTAATGGTAATTAACTCTAACTGAACCAGGGTTTTTTTGGCAAGGGAGAAGGAAGGAAGAAAGAAAGAAGAAGTGCAGGTTTTGAACCATGGACCCCTTGGGTGCCAGACTCGGGGGGGTCTACCTTTCAAGAAATTTGGACCCATTGATATACCAAAAGTCACAATTTTCGGCCAATTATGCAATCGTATCACATGGGAAACCTGCACTGGCATGTGCTCCCGGGGGTACTCAAGTTTGGTTTTGGTAGGGATGTGCATGAGATTTTGGAAGTAGACCCATAAATATACCAATTTTTCAAGAAATTTGGACCCATTGATATACCAAAAGTCACAATTTTCGGCCAAATTTACCCAAAATTGTCTTAGTTTTTACAAATTTTCCCAAAATTTTGGCTAGATTAAGGAAAAATTGGGCTGCTTTCCGAAAAAATTGAGACAATTTTGAAAAAAGGACCCATTCATACAATGTATACCAAAATAGGCTTTGAAAAAGGGGTCATTGATATACCAGAAGGCTGAAAATGCTACCCATGTTTGCGGCACGTCCCCGTATGGTCATTTGTACTGAGTACCCCCCCCCGGGCAGGTGCTTTGTGCAGTGATCTTTTTGCGAGGTTCAGTTCACTTAGGGTTAATGTTATTTCACCTTATCTGCTTACACACAATAACCTATGAACTTGGTAGGGTGAAAGTCTACGTATGATGACCTCTTGTGTCATGTCATTTGCATATATTTACACTATGAACCACGTAATTCTAGTTACAAGAATCAATATTTCAGTTTTTTAGCATGTACTTTTCAAAAATATACAGATATGTACATGTACATGCATAATTTTGCATATACATGTGACCTACTCCCACAATTATAGAAGAAACAGTCCATTAATCATGACAAAATTCAAAAGAAAACAAACAAAGTTCTGGAGGAAATATTGATTTTTGATGACCAAAGCAAGGAGCCATAAAGTAAGGATTTCAAATCTGGAATATCTCAGAAAATGATTTTGTCAACTTTATGCTCATTTGTGGGAGCAGGTCACAATATGGATTTATAATGTGCCTGATATACATTTACATTGTAGCTCATGGCGCATGAACAAGCTATAATGCCACGGGCATGAACAATGACAAAAATTTAAATAAAAAGCACAAAGAAACAACTTACAAGCAAAATATTAAAACCAAGAATGCAAAAATTAAGATTTCAGATTTGGAAATAAATATGTTCAATTCACAAATGAAAATAGGGGTGCATCTTTTAGAGATCCAACAGATAGATTTTTTTTTTTTTTTGAAAGAATTTTTTTAATATTCCTGATCATCCAGATCAGGCCTCAAAGGATAAGGGGAAATGAGGCGACCAACCCACCCCTTCCACTACCGTTCATGAATATTGATGGGTTTTAGTAGTGATGGAACAACATGCATGTGCACACGGAAAAGAAGGATAATCTTCAAAAGGTGCAACTCCATTGAATTTGCAATTTTGAAACATCACCAAATTTTAACAAATTGTTGACATCTGGATGAATTAAAATTCTTTTTGTAATTAACCACATTAACTAAAGCTAAGAATATTCTAAACAGGTTCATAGCAATGTCAATAATCTTGTGCTGTGTTTAGATATAAAGACTCCTTATTTCTTAAAGCCTTAATGTACGATTTCCGTCAAATTTTAATTTTTTTATTCTTTATTCAAAATGTTGACAACTTGACATAATATTAGTAACAACTGCCGGGAAGGGTTGCTGTCCATTTTAGTTGGAAATAACAAGGTAAAGTGAAAGAAACCCCACTGGTTATTTTGACCATTTAAGATGCAGTTCTATGGGAGGACATATTATCATATTTTTAAAATTATGATAATATGTCAGACTTTGCTCTGTTGACCTACAAAGACAACAGATTTGGCCGATTCCATTTAGGTGCAAGTTGGGACATGTGTAAACATTACAAATATGCAAAAAATCAGGTTTGAAAAAAATTAACCAATTTCATATTATACACTAAGCCAAAAAGAAACTTATAATTTTTCACAAGGTCATATCTTAAAATCCTCTCCATAAAAATGAACAAAATTGCACACAGGATTACTTCAATACTCCATGCTGGTACTCTAAACACTGGTCAGTAACCAAACAGTTGTCCAACTGACACAACAGCAAAATGCACTGACATGCAACACCTTCCTGGACCACATTCACAGCGCAACAGATTTCTTTGGCTGGGTTCCAATTATTCGCCTGTACATGAACAAAATTACACACAGGATTACTTCAATACTTACTCTAAACACATGTCAGTAACCAAGCAGTTGTCCAACTGACACAACAGTAAAAATCACTGACACGGAACAGCTTCCGGGATAATATTCACAGGCGAATAATTGGAACCCAGCCAAAGATATCTGTTGCGCTGTGAATGTGGTCCAGGAAGGTGTTGCATGTCAGTGCATTTTGCTGTTGTGTCAGTTGGACAATTGCATTGTTAGTGACATGTGTTTAGAGCAGAGTATTGAGGCAATCCTGTGTGTAATTTTGGTTAATTTTGATAACAGGATTTTAAGATATGACCTTGTGAAAAATTATAAGTTTCTTTTTTTGGCTTAGTGTATGATCATACATTATGGCTTTAAATCAGACACTTAATTTTGGCATTTTATCTACAAGCTGCACATTTTGTTGGATAGATGTAAAGACACCAGAGAAGATGTCTTACCCTTTCCAGAATCCTTTGTAACATGACGTATCACCTTAATACATCAAATTACTTGATTCAAATGACACTCCTATTAGTTTGTACAGGTTCCCTTTGTTTTTATATTGAGAATAGACTGCAACATGGGTCGGTAGTCAAGAACTAAAACATATTTTTGCAAGATATGGATGTTTTTGTCACTATCAACCCATGTTGCACTAGTTAGATAGCAAATTAGACCAAAAAATTGAAATGGAAGAAATGCATTGTGGGAAGTATAAGTTATCTTCTCTGGGTGACACCAACTTATGGAGCGATTAATACTGAATTGGGTATAACTCTACTAGTCTCATTTCAAGACGACTTACTACCCCAACCATAAACCCTAACCCTAAACTCTGTAAACAAGACTGGACTCAAGTCTAGCAAGTTATACCCAGTTTGGCAATTGAAACTTTCGTCTTCCTACGTACCTTTCTAACTACTTTGATGTTATAGTTTCAATTTTAAATGTTTAATTTCTTACAAAACAGTAGGCTTCATTTGAGTTCATTTACTATTGAACAGCCATATTGTCTACAGCTACATGTGTTTGGTGCACTCTAGCTGTGATCAGTGTGAAAGGTCTCATCTCGGTTGAAATGTTTTAGATAAAATATCCTTTTTCATTTAACATCCATGATAGTACAAATATATGGTGCTCGCTAACTATGCCGAGTGAAAGCTTTTCATTTTCTCATCTGAAATTTAAGTTTTACAAAGTACATATAACCTGTATTTGAGTCCTTTAACATCCATAGTGTACATGTAAATACATGGTGTTCTCCAGCTATGCCGAATGAAAGTTCTCATCTCATTTGAAATTTTAAGTTTTACTAACAAAGTAGGATCCATGTGAATGTTTTTCTGAAGTCTTTTAGTTGAATATGGTGAAGATCATCTAGGATTGATCAGGCTGTTACACCATCATAACCAAGTAGGCTCATTTGAGGCATTTTTCATTAAACACTCATAATATAAATGCTCAGTTGTTATGAGAGTGAAAGTTCTCGTCCCAGTTGAAATGTTTTACAGTGACAAAGTAGGATCCTTCTGAAGTCTTGGTCGAATATGGTGTAGCTGTAGATCATCTAGGATTGATCAGGCTGTTACACATCCTAACTCATTTGAGGCATTATTCATTGAACAATCATAATATAAATGCTCAGTTGTTATGAGTGTGAAAGTTCTCGTCCCAGTTTAAATGTTTTACAATGACAAAGTAGGATCCGTTTAAATGCTTTTCTGAAGTCTTGGTTGAATGTGGTGTAGATCACAGGGTTGATCAGGCTATTGCACCATCCTAACCAAGTAGTAGCATTAAAAGCTTGGAATGGCAAATTGGGGAGGCCTAGGCCTAGCAGGTAAACTATGAAAAATGGTAACCAGCATCCGATGAAGGTTACTACAACTATGGCCAGCACAATGGCATATTTTCTCTCTTTACGAATAGATATGGAGTTGCTCCTTTTGAAGATGCTCCTTCTTTTCCGCGTGGATATGCGTGATGTTCCGTCACTGCTTAGCTCATCAGCGGATCTGTCTATTGTATTTATATCGACAGTTTTGAAACTGTTGGTTCTGGAGATACTGGGACTGGGAGATACAGTGGTGTGCTTCACAGATGTATCAGCACTGCTGTCTTCACCAGCATTGCTGTTTGTAGACGGGCGTCGACGCAGCGTGAAGTGTTTAATCGCGATGTAAATTCGCCAGTACAGGATGAGGATGATCACACACGGGATGTAGAAGGCAAATAATGGGCCGAGTACGGTAACAGCCGGACTGCTGGTTACTGCGCAGGTTTCTATTTCGACGTTAGTAGAGCTGAAATATAACATGAGTCCTACAATAAGTGCCAGAGTCCAAACAACAGCGATAGAAATCGCAGCATTGCGAGGAGTGCGCCACTTGGCATACTGATTGGGCTTCACAACAGCAAGGTATCTGTCTGCTGAGACAAGACACAGATTCCATATAGATGCAGTGCAGAGAAGGACATCCAAAGTCACCCACATATGACACACCCATCTCTCCAATTTCCATTTGATGTCGTTGAATTCCTGATGAATAGCCAATGGTAGCACTATGGTACAAACCAGCAGGTCTGCAACGGCAAGGGATACGATGAAGTAGTTGACAACTTTGCGTATTTTAGGAGTTTTCCAAACAGCTATGCAGACCAGAAGATTGCCGACGACACCGATGACGATAAGGATCGGTAGCAATATGACTCGTGCAAGACGCTGGCCATACGTTAGGGTAAAGTCTTCAACCATGCTTTGATTCCTAGCATTATCAAGTGATGAATCCATATTTGCGAGATGGTGGATTATCGACACTCAAGTTCAGTTTCTGCACTTGTCTACATTACACTTATCTGTGGTGCATTGATAATACCTGTTTCCTCAAAGGTTGGTATAATGGTAATGATAAGCTGTGAGTTTTTGTGTCTAGCTATGCACTTCCTGTAAAGGTTCCTGTATTAATAAGAACAACACCTAGCGGACATTGCCTTGTTCCATTTCACCTTGTTTTGGTCTATTTGGGCACATGTATGTAATCTATTTTTACGCTTCATTAAAGAAGGGTATCAAAATTCAAATTGCTTTAGAATTACAAAAGCCCAGGGTATGGTAGGACTTCCTGTGTGTAGTTTCTGGCTGTGCAAGAGCAACATATCTAGCGGATGTGGCCCGTTTCCATTTCACCTTGTTTTGGTCAATTGGGTATGTATTTTTTTTACACTTTTCGCTGAAATCCTATTAAAAGGTATCAAAATTCAAATTTCTTTCTGCAAAAGTCCAGGATTTCTGGAAATGGTAGGAATCGGTTTCCTTTTAAGAACATTATCTTTGACTCTTGAAATGGAATCATTTTCAGTTTCACAACTTTTAGCCCCATTGATCCCCACCCCCAACAGTGTGTTGTCAGTGTTGGGTTAATGTTGTGACTTAGATGGTTTGTCTGTCTGGCTGTCCAAGCTGAAGCAAAAGCAATAATCCACTCTGCAGCTATGCATTAACCAATCAACTTCTAACTTTTCTCTTTCTTTATTTTTTTTAGATACATTGGTATTGTTCTCAAAATGGCTGATGATCGTGAGGTATTGAGAGAAGTATGGGAGGGTCGTATTCCTGTTGCTTTTCACCTGGCAGAAGATGAAGTGGCATCAGAACAGCCTGAGCCATTTTATGTGAGTATCACTATGGGCCACAATGGCCTTATCCCAATGGCATAGTTCAATAACCTCAAACAACCCTATGTTAGGAAATCAGGATTGAGCAGAATACCAATTGATTAAAATCTTCTCAGAGAAGTTTTCTTATCCTTCCCAGAATCCTTTGCAACATATCCTTCCCAGAATCCTTTGCAACATGACGCATCATCTTATGACATCAAATGACACTATTACTTTGTACACGTTTCCTTTGTTTTCATATTGCGAATAGACTGGCTAAATATGGGTTGATAGTAAAAAAAAAACTTATTTTGCACGATCTCGATATTCTCTGTTCATTGAGGTACTTCTTATTAACCCATCATCTTGCACTAGAAAGCAAATTGATACAGAAAATTGAAATGGAAGAAATGCATTGTGGGAAGTGTAAGATATCATTAGTCCCAGGTTCGAATCCTGGATGGTCAGTGGAATATTTTTCACTGGCTATCATGCATGTTGTGTGGTTGTGATCCAGTTATTTGGATTGTTAACTTGAGTCAAATTTATTGCATGAAAGCTATATTAATGTTACAATTCAAATTGTCTTTGCCTCATTAACACTTGTATATTTCTTTGTATGTAGTTACTTGTGTCCCGCCAAACCTACATCACACTTGTTGCTGACAAAGTTCAGAAGCACTTCAAGAAATTCACAGCAACTGACGAGGATGATGAAGTTTGGTTTGAATATAAAGGCATCCCACTGAAATGGTAAGACATTACATAACATGCTAGTTTGTAAGAACTAACACCGAACGCTGCTTTTTGCTATCAGAAGTTAAAGAAGAAATGAAAAAGAAAAAAAGATGAACAAAGAAGTCACTTTGTACCCCCAGGATTCGAACCTTGGACCCCTCGCATGCCAAGCACACGATCACTGGCCGGTAGCCACCAGGGTTGCGCTTTTCTGAGCGATTCTCTGAGCGTATAGCACTTAGGGTGATTGCGTTAGCGCATCACGTAGGATTCATGCATGCGCCGTGGTTATCATCGTGGTATTTATGGGTGTTAGGGTTAAAATCTTTTTCTTAGTGAAACTGATAATGTAGAGTATAATTTTCTGAAAAGAAATAAATTTAATTGAAGTAGAGTATTATAATAATAAAATGTTAATTAATGAAAAATATTACATTATAATTTCTGACAAGATCAAGGGTAATGTGGTATGTTATGTGTGAGAGATTAAGGTCATGTCTTCCACAGGGGGTGTGTGGATTTCAACAGGAACAGCCCAATGTTGCTATTGATTTTGAGTTTAATATTGGTAAAACAGGTGATACATTCTTATGTTTTTCCTTTGTATTTGAAGTTAAGGAATCACTCATAACTTTGTAACCCATGGTTCAATTTTAATGGGGTTGGACCATACTTCAGCATTCTGAAAATGTGAATGAATGAATAATGAACAAAAATTTTAATTTAAAATTGTTGACATTAGACTTGTTCATCGTATGACATTATGTTCACATGTATGCATCAAAAGCCTTTTGTACTCAATAGCATTTTTTCAAAGGTGGAGTTTTATTCTTACTTTGAATGGTTGAAAATCACATTTCTAGAAACGGTCCAATTAATTCCTTTTATTCAAATGAATTTTGTTATCAAAGGTATATTTGATTGATTGATTGATTGATTGATTGATTGATTTCAGGCATTACCCATTTGGTGTCCTGTTTGACCTGTATGCACATGATATTACTCTACCATGGAATATCACACTACATTTTAAGGTAAGTGATAGAAAATAATACTAAATTTTACTGTCCTCTACTGTGTGATCAGGTCCAATATTTTGAGTAGTGCAGATGGCATCCACTACGATAAAATTATCATTTATTCTCAATTTTTTCATATAATTTATCATTTATTCTCATTCTTAGTCGGTTATATATTATTTTTATAACTAAACACTGTTTTATTTAGCAAAAATTAAGTTACCATCATGAAAACTCCCCTTTTTCTAAAATGAATGTTTTAGTTGTGCGTACTCATCCCCGTATTACGCTCTAGAACGTGTTACATAATCGCGCTTCGACAAACATCTTCCGTGATGATGCGGTTGCTGCCGTCTACCGTGTGATAGACGGGATCCAGAAACCAGTGAAATTCAGCGTTACAAGCTAAATCACAGCCAATGACTAAGAATATTGGATACTTGGTGGGTTTGTGAGTGTATTTCTGGATGTTTCTTCATCAGAAGACAAAATATTTTTCTTACTTTACTTACATTCTGGTTGGTAGTGAGTAGTTAAAGTAAAAAACTGTATTTGATCATATTTCTGAAGTTGTTCATTAGGAATGTTGATTTTAACTGTAAATTTTGTACATTATGAACAATTCCATCTAAAAACGAAGGTGATTTACTCACATTTTAGTGATGTTTCACCACTACACTAGTGGTTTCATCAGACTGGCAACTCATCACACCTGATTGTCCATAAAAGGAAACAGTCAGATGTGATGAGTTGCCAGTCTTATGAAACCACTAGCATGGTGGTGAAACATCACTTAAACGTGAGTAAATCACCTTTGTTTTTAGATGGAATTGTTCATAACGAACAAAATTCACAGCTGTATTTTATCATCTTTGCAAGATATTTCTGCCTTGTATTCACAATTGGATTCATTCTATACCTTCTTTTCTTCTCAGAATTTCCCAGAAGATGACTTGCTTCACTGCAAAAGCAAAGAAGTGATAGAAGCACACTACATGTCATCATTGAAGGAAGCCGATGTGTTAAAGCACAAAGGACAGATTATCAATAACATGCAGGAAAGAGACCACAAACAACTCTGGACAGGATTACAAAATGGTAGGTGTGATATTTATTCCTTAGTTAATTTGTGACCATAGAGAGGGAAAACTGATCCTTTCCAGAAGTAGCAATCCTGGTTGACGTCGTTGGCTATAGAATAGAGAAAGCTTAGCTTCTTTCAGGAAAGATTAAATTCCACTTGTGTTCGCCAATTTAAAAAACTGAGAAACTATGATTCCAAATGAATGATTTATCATCCCAGAGCAGTGTCTTAGTGACAGTTCTTCTCATCTCATGTTTGGCAGTGACGTCACTACATCTTTTAGGTTGGGTGGCCTTAAAGCCATAATGTGTGATTTGCTTCACAGCGACGCCCTCAATTTTACTCGGATTTCTACTTTTTGCATAATTATAATGCCCAGTGGTGTACTAAAATACCACGTAAAAGACTAAGCCTGAAGTGCTTTAATAACAGTATAATTTAACTTTTTATATTAAAACCGGGTCGACCCGATTTTATTCAGAGTTCGTCGATCTATTGCTTGCTATCATCTCCCGTGGATGTCAGCTTATGTGTACACAGGTCGAGCGCGATGCTCTGTGTAGTATTACATGTTACGATACTACGCATTGTAGGCGCTGGAATGAAATTGCAATTTTCTTTGTTATACCTCATTTGTTTGGCTCAAAATTAAAAGAGGATAATGTGATCAGTGAAAACAAACATTTAAATAGGAATCTATTTTTTATGTAAATCACACATTATTGCTTTAAATCATTCTAGGAATCGCAGCATATTACGCTTAATATGCTTGCATGTAAAAGGCACCTTTTGACATCACTAACACACTCAAGGTGAGAAGAACTATAGCAATTGAGTTTGAGCCAATGTTCTCAGAGGTTTCCTGTACTATAGTTGAATAGAAATTGATTCCTATTGACACACACATTCAACTTCATAATTTTTATTTCATTTTCATATCCATATGTTATTTTTTACAGATAAGTTTGACCAGTTTTGGACCACCAATAGACGATTAATGGAAAGGACCAATAATGAGCCATTTAAGCATATTCCATTTAAAATATATCAAGTAAGTACAGTATGCGAGAGACTAGGATGATTATATCAATAAAGCAATTTAGGTTATCTTGTAGAATACCCTACAGTTCACACACAAGTGTATAGCACTGTATGCACCATTGTGAACTCTCGAGACATGGGTGTCAACTGCAGACGACAAGTTTCAATTTTTTTAATTCAAAAAATTCAGAATCGTACATTGTCATGACAATATTTGCAATCAGCATGAAAAATGCATTAAAATGAGTACAAACAAGCCTAGTATTGGTTCAGAGGCTCTTGAGATAGCTCTTGATATTTTGAAAAAATATCTAAAACTTTGATATTGATGACTATGGCTACCATGCAGAGCATTAAAAGACCCCATTGAAAACCTAAAGTTAGGTGGTATTGTATTAATATAAGAATTCCAGAAATTGAGTGCGATGTAGTATCTTTTGTAAACATGAAAATAATGGGGAGATGCAGCCTAGCCTATTTATGTTCCTTATTTTTCCCAACCGAGGTCACATTTTTCATCCATTAAGGATACTGCAAACAAGAGAAGATTCTGGTATCGTAGTATTGCAGCAAACGGCATACATTTTGTATTTGTATCAAGTTACGTCCCTATCGTCTTACCTTCACAAGCTGCATTTGTGAGCCCATGAAAGAGAGCTAAAGAGGCAGCAAACTGGAATCTATTTCACTATTTTGTTATCTATCTACCTCTCTAGTGGTCTTTTTTTTAAATTATTGATTCCCTATTCAAAACAAATGGTCAATGGAAGTTCTCCCAAGTAACACCAAAAGAATCGAGACCAGTGAAGATTCATGGATTCTATTGAGATCTTCTCTACCATGAACCGTTTATTTTGATTCTATCTATACTCCAAAATATTGTGATTTAATTTCTGCCTGCATGTTTTGAGCTGTTTACATTGATTTTATGAAGGTCAGGCAAACTGACATACATATAGTTGGCCACTAGACACAGTAATAAGAGTAGGAAATCATGACTAGTGTTACTTTTCTGTGAACTCGGGTAGTACATGTACAGGGGTATGAGATCTCAGCCAGTAATCGAGTGACCAGTGTTCAATCCCCCTGATTTTTATGCTCTCTCAATTTATTATATGGTAGTTTGCCCAAGTCATTTAAGTCATAATTTCTTGGACTTGCATCATTTATTTCCAATCCTCGCATATTGTTGTGTTAATTGACTTAATACATACGCCTTGCTTTTTTGTACTTTATTTTGTTTACATTGCGGTTGAGTGTACATGCATATTCACATTTGCCGGGAATGTATTGGAACATTCATCATGTATAAGATGCTTTATGCATAGAGCTACTTCAGATTGAATGATGCAATGTGTGTTTATATGTTCTGTTGCAGGAAGATAGAATGTTCATACAGAAACTATTTAAACCCAACACAGATGAAGGAGAGCCTCTCACTTTAGATCATCTGCTGAAGGATACGCTGCCAGATATCTTTCAAAATGGAGGCAAGTGTTACTTAATTTCAGCAATATACCTGTATTATTAGACCTTGATATTGACAATCGGACGATAGAACAAAAAAAAACCCACATTTTATCGCCGCGCAAGTTACATAGATAGGCATAGTGTATCTGCACGTTAATAACTTGTGCAACTATGCGAGCAGAGATGTTGTGGCATATGTACCCCACTGGTTTAGCAAAGAGTTTTTCTGCCAAATTGCGAACATTATTGAAATAGTGAAATAAAATGCATAAAAAATGCATTTGAGATTTACCAATCTGGATTTTCTTGGCTTGTATTTATGAAAAAACATTCATATCAAAAAACCTCAATTCCTCGAAAGAAACAACGTCTCGAGTATGCATCCATGTTAAATGCCTTTATTCATTGTGTTGCCTTTTCCCTGGTTTTCAGGTGCTGACCAATTCCGTGTATTGATCCAAGGAATCGAAGGCCCGCGTGAAACCCCAGTGCAATGGCTAAGTGAACATCTCAGTCACCCAGACAATTTTATGCATATTTGTGTGATACGGAAACCACCGATAGAAAGTGAATTGTAGACGCTACGGAAAGGAAATTGCACTTTGTGGCAGTGTACTAATTGATTATGTCAACATGGATGTAGCACCCATACCAAGAACAGCGGTGCTGCTTGACATGGTGGAAACGAATTGCATGGATGGTCATGCTTGCAGAGGATTACATGTTGATATTCAATATAAAATTTTGTATTGTCTACCCTCCCAAGTACTTGTAAAACTTGGATGTGCTTTTCCATAAAGCATGATTTAATTTTGCCAGAAGCAAGAGGGTGTTTCTAGAGTAAGTAAGTTGCATCTCAGTCAGGATCTTCTTACTGAAGTGTAGGCATGGTGGTTTGCTCTGTAATTGAATATGGAGTGACCAAGTAGATGTATCTTTTTTTTTCATTAAGAAACAATTTTTGAAGAAACTGCCAGTGAATTGGTGAATATTCTTGGAACACCGTAAAGCTGAGACTTCCTTAGCTCACAGTCAGAGCTTTTATTGTTGTTTCCACATATATGTTCACATGGAATCATGCCAGGATTGCCTGAAGATGAAGCAAATCTACCTGTGCTATTAGGGGTGTAAACATACTGTGAATTGATTGACTACAAGTCCTTAATATTATTGTTACTTGAGGTACATTGTAATGAGCAAGTAAGAGATGGCTTGCCAAGTCCAAGTACTAACATAACTATGTGTCAAATTGTATTTCTGTGTGTTTTCTTGTCTTATATACTATACATGATGTGACTGCAATGTTTATAAACAAGGTGAGGTAGTGGGCTACTTTGCTGCTCAATAACCATATTGTCCTATCTGATTTGGCATCAGTTTTTCGAGCACAGGCCTTCATTCAATAAAACATAATGCATGCACATACTGCTGAGCTAGTTGCAATCAACATTACCAATGTACTGTTTGGTCAGAATTACTGCATGAGACAGGACCACAGACGCATTATGCAGTATGATAATTACAAGCTCTCTATTTCAGCAGGGGCCAAAGTAGATTGAAGAAACAGGGGCTACTTTGCATAAAATGTTATCCAAGATGAACAGGTCTTTGTCTTTATCAAGGTGAAATTTCACATCAGCCAGGCCAGTTATATTGAGGAACTAATTGCCCTTATAGTGGAGAAGATTTCATGACCAATGACAATTTCAGTTTCAGTGCAGGTAATTTGTCTGTGTATTTTTCTTAATTTCAACCCATTTATTTGAAAATGATCCTTTCCTCGATGGGGCTTTGTCAAAATGACCCATTTTGATATTTCAGACTGTAACAATATAGTACTACAATGAATTTGATATTTTGGAGTTCATGAATGAGTGACAAAATAAGCCATCAAAAATTGCCATGTTTCATATTAGTTATTCTTGTGATTTCTCTATTCTGTTAGGCATGTTAAATGATGGACACACAATCATGATAATATATATATATTGTAAAGTTCATGACCATCTGTGTGATTTTGACCTACAGTTACACTCTTGGACAATGAACTAAATAATTAACCCCACGTGGCAGCTATTCATCATTACAACCAAAAATAATACTCAAATTTGCAAATTGATACAACCTCAGCTATCTTTGAAAACAAATTGAATCGGAAATCCTAAGATTCTACTTGCAATAGAACCAGCAACCTAAGTACGGTATATGTTAATTAACATAAATAAATCCAAGTAAGGTAAATCATCCACAGTTAAGTGCTCAACCAAGAAGGGAGCTGGAATACATTTAAAATAGACTTGGTGATTTATTACAGCATTATTTACAATATTGTTTCATGCAAGCCAGCCGAAGCCGACCTACACTCGTCAGAAATAACTAAATTCAGACATGTAACTTTTCAGGAAATTTCCTGAATTCCGGAAATTGGGTCATAAAAAACACAAATTCCAGAAATGCTAAAAAAGAATATATTTCTGGAATTGGATAATGATATTTCATCATAAAAAGAGCACTTTTTTTTAAAGGGCAGGTCATAGCTTATTCTCCGGACAAGCTCCCTTAAACATTTGATGCCACATTGCAAGATCTCTGCCATCTGATCAATTTTCAGGAAATTAACATCGCTTGTAGGAAGCATCCCAGTTATGGCTGCCAGTGAGTTGTAGAAATGTGTGTCCAATCAAAATCATGTACATTAAGTAACATAGGCCAGTGTGTGACTTTACTGTACAAATAAGTATACAATTACTGAATAGGGTGCAACTTGCTAGACTTGAGTCCAGTCCTCATTTACAGAGTTTAGGGTTGGGGTTAGGGTAGGGCAGTCTTGTAATAAGACTAGTAAAGTTGCACCCTATTTGGTAATTGCTCCCAAATAAGTTATCTCTCGTTGGCTCTAAACCCAGTGAAGAAGCAAACTTTCAAGGTCTATAAAATAGTGTAGAAAAAATAATGTATATTTGAACTTGTTGTGCAGTGGTTTACCATTGTAGTTCATTATTTCTCTCTATCTCTCTCTGATCTAAGTGTATATTAGTATAGGATAAAAAAAGTGCAATATTTCAACCCATATGTAGCCCAAACCTTTTATACAAACTATCTAGTCCTAATGAATGGTGGTAGTGGTAGCATGCCAGCTAGGGCAAGAGTAATATGAAGCTCACAAATTTATTAACATAATTTATGTGTATTGTAGTAAAATGATCCCATACCATATATGGGTTGTCATTGGAACATTCCATCTTTGAATGAGGGATGTTTTGTCTACCATCCCCGCTACCATCACATAAATACAAGTACAGTGTAGTTGATGTTTTACAAATATTAACTATGAGTGCAATGGTCAAAATATAATCAGGATGTGAAAAATGGACTGTACCAACTCGTGAAATGGAACGATCTGTCTTTTAAGAAGTGATTATATTTCTACCATGACACAAATTTAAACATTTATTATTTGTTTTATACTGCTCATACATAATTCTGTAACTTTTCAAGAATAGTTCTTCTGAAGAAAACAACATCTTAAATTTGTGTAATTGTAGAAATGTAATCACTCAGTGAAAGATGGATTGTTCCATTTCACTAACTGTTCAATGGATAAACCCATCTTTCATATTGTAATGATCATACTGTTAATTTTTGTATGCGACATGTATATATTACTTATCAATAGATGTAAAATTTCAGTATAACTGTTAGGTTTCTACTGGTTGATAGAATTAGCTTTAAATGTAAATGACACTCTTATCTTGAATAAACTGGTGAACTATATATATAATATCAAATAGGCTTGATGAACATTGCCTTACAGGCCCCAGCATCTACTGCATCTATATTGGGTTATTCCAGTTGAAATCCATTCAACCGCTATTGAAGACATGACCTTAATCTTGGGGTCGTGTAGTTATTCTGAAGGACTACTATTCTGAAGGGTCTTTATTCCAAAGGATCAGTACTCCAAATTTAAACTAATTCAGAAGGTTCATTACTCCAAAGGGGTATTCGAATTTCGGAATAACAGTCCTTTGGAATAACGATCCTACTTGCCATAAATTCTGAGTAATGACCCTTCGGATTTATGAGCCATACTGTAAATTCTGAGTAATGACCCTTCAGAGTAACAAGCCTTTAGGGTATTGACCCTTCAGTATAACGAACCTTCGGAGTAATGAACAGTAACCAATCTTTCACACGGGGGTGTAGATTTAATTAAATTTAATATAGATGGTATTAGTAGTGTAAATCAAAGTATACAATAACTGCTGAATAGTAGAATATTATGTCATTCGTCTATGGCTGCATATTTTCAGCATTTACTGTACTTGGGTGAGAACATATGAAGAGCTTTGTTGCAAAACCCCTTACATCCACTTGAGCAATTTTGAGAAAACATCAAAAATCATGAAAAAAGTACTGATAAAGGGGGTTTGCAACAAAGCTTTTATACTTATTTTGCTTCAAGGATTACAAACTTTGTATTCAAGTTCAATAGAAAAATAGATGCAACTCTATTTGAACTGCATCTTAAAGGGATACTAGTCATTTAATGTTGACACTCAAAAGGTTACGACTGACTTGTCAATATTTTGATACGATATATGAAAGTTGTAATCAGCCCTTCTTTCAGAGTTATGTCAGAGTTAATGGCTACACTCACCAAAAACGGCTGATTTTACATGGGACTTCAGCACCCAAAGGCCACCCCCCCCACCCCGGACATGCCACTGGAATGCATTCTACATTGGGGTATTCCAGTTGTAATCCATACACCCCACATGGAAGACATTACTTATCAGCCACACAGGGAGTGTAGATTTCAAATGGAGTCCGTCACCCATTCAGGTAGCCCAATTTAAGCCCTGTGTGGAAGATTAATATACATAGTCATGTCTTCCACATGTGGTGTATGGATTTCAACTGGAATCACCTATTTTTCATTCCAGTAGAATGCAGAATGTATTTTACATGCATTGGATACCCAAGCACGGGAGGCGGAAACCTGGAAGACCCGCTCTAACCTACGTAGACATTCTGAAAGATGACACTGGACTGGAAGCAGCAGACTTCAGGACAGCAGTGGAGGACAGAAAGTTGTGGAAAGCCATTACAGTTCGAGGACACCACTCGAAATAAGTCAAGTCAAAACAAAAGAATAACCATAAAATGGCTCTGTTTTAGAAGTATAGAACTTACAGTATCGTACTCATGTGTTCATAGAAATATTGTTCATTATAGAGAATTTATAATTATATCATGCCAAATAAAATGTGTTATATGAAAATTAATATTACTATTGAGCAGGTGTCATCATTTTCCCAAGTCTCCTTTTCCTCAATCTACGAACGACCGCGAAGGTCAATTAATGGAAACTGAAAGGGATTATCAGTGATTGACCAGAATAACCTGAAATTAAGATATTTGCATTGAGGAAGGATATCCAGCTCTGCTTAGTGCCTGTATGTTTGGGTGAAAAATATGGCAATTCTTTTTTAATCACACTGCCTTTAGAAAGGTACATATTAAAGCCATATTATAACATTATCATACAAAATAGATTAGCATTTCTTTGTCATAAAAATGTTAGTTTTACTGTCAGATATATCCCTTTTATTTTTGAGCCGAACAACTACGGCAAAGCAAAGAAAATTGAATTTACTATCAGCGCCAGTATGTAAGCCAACACGCACCACTCCTTCGGTCATGTTATGGTACGACCCTTTGTTGTGTAGATCACCGTCTCGCACGCCGTACGCATTGTGTGTGTGTTATGAACATCGTGTATGCGTTCGACTAATAATTCCATCGTAATAATAAGACGCCGGTTCCGGCGCTTTATTCAAAATCTCGGATTATGACAAAAATACAGCACCTAGAGTCTTGATATTTGCAGGGTATATTGGTTTGATAAAGTACAATATAATCGTGTAAAAAAATGAATTTTAAAAAATCAGTGAGGGCGACCTCAACAGCAAATGTTATAATATGGCTTTAAATCAATATCATATTAGTGGTTCAGGTGCGAGGTAGGTTGGGGTAAGGCAAGCTACTTAGGGGTGGGTTAGGGTGTGGTGGGAGGGTTTGGTAGAGTGAAGTGGGGGAGGTGGGTTGGGGTCAAATCAGTATAGATTGTTGCATGATCATGACATTTGGTGGGAATGACCACAGAAGCAAGACAAATATCAAGGTCATTTTGAGGTCAAATCACCACAGATTGTTGCTGGTTCATGAAATTTGATGGAAACGACATACAAAGTGAGACAAAAAAATGTCAAGGCCATTTTTGGGTCAACTGGGGTCAATTTGCCATAGATTGTCACAGGTTCAAGACATTTGGTGGGAATAACCACAGAAGTTAGAAAAAATGTCAAGGTCATTTTGGTGTCATTCGAAGTCAAATCGCCATAGATTGTTGCATATTCATGAAATTTGGTATGAACGACCACCGGAGCAAGACAAAAAATGTCAAGGTCATGTGGGGTCATAATATCTGGAGTTAACTCACCATAGATTGTCAAAGAGTCATATAATTTGGTGGGGATGACCTCCGAAGCGAGATAAAATGTCGTGGTGGGAGGGTTGGTTAGAGGGAGGTGCAGGTGGGTAAAGGTCATTTTGAAGCGAGATAAAATGTCGTGGTGGGAGGGTTGGTTAGAGGGAGGTGCAGGTGGGTAAAGGTCATTTTGGGGTCATCTGGGTCAAAATGACCATAGATTGTTGCAGCTAGGGTCATGAAATTTGGTGGGAAACAACCACTGAAGCGAGACAAAAAAAATGTCAAGGTCATTTGGGGGTCATCCAGGGTCAAATCGCTGTAGATTGTTGCATGTTCGTGAAATTTGGTGGGAATGACCACAAAAGTGAGACAATATGACATACACACTGTTTATATACAGTCTAATCAAGAGTAATACCTTTATTAAGTTACAAACACTAGTATAAGTACTGAAAAAAAAACCTTTAACCTACATGTTTTTCTAAACATTCTGAATACATTGTAATAGTAATTACAGAACAAATTTGAATGTCAGGTTATAAAGGGTATACACGTATAATGAGTATAAAACAGTGGCGTAGCCAGGATTTTGGAACCGAGGGGGCACAACTTGTAAATGTACCGACGGAAATATTTTTTTTAAAGTTGTGATTTGTTGACCCAAATTTTTTTGGCATGGTTTGAAAAAGTGAAGAGCAAAAAAAAAAAAAAAAAAAAGGATATATAGTCGGTACCAACATAAAAACACACAATTTATTTTTATGTAAAATTCAATTTCATTCACAATTTTTCATCATTTTCTTTATAATTCTCCCGTTTTTTCTGTCATCCTGGGTATGAAATACATGTAGTCTATTGTTAACCCAATTTTTTTTTCAACGACGCATTCAGTCTACCGACGGTCTTGAGTCTACCGGCGGCCATGACGAAAGCGGGGGCACCGGCCCCTGGGCTTCCCCCACTGGCTACGCCACTGGTATAAAACATTTTAATAAAAATCAAAAACATTTTGAAATCTTGTTACAAATCATTCTAACATGTTACGTTAAATGTTGACAAAATATTTTTGCAACGTAATGAGGCAACTTTTTCATTATTCATCATTTTCCACTCTTAATTTTTTCATTACATTAAAGTCATAATGTACGATCTTATAATATGAATTTGGTTAATTTTTTTCAAACCTGATTTTTTGGCATATTTGTAATGTTTACACATGTCACAACTTGCACCTAAATGGAATCAGCCAAATTTGTTGTGTTTGTAGGTAAACAGAGCAAAGTTCGACATAAAGTCATAATTCAAAGAATTATGACTTTATGTCCTCCCATAGAACTGCGTGTTAAACGGTCAAAATAACAAGCAGTGTTTCTTTCACTTTACCTCGTTATTTCAGCTCAAAATGGACAGAACCATTCCCGATAATTATTACTAGTATTAATTCAGCATTTTGAGTATAATGACAAATTTAAAATTTGAAGGAAATCGTACATTAAGCCTTTAAATAAAAAAAAAACAGGCATTTATACAGTACTTAATGGCTATTACCTATATTGTTGATGAAAGACCATATCAAAATTGATATCAATAAAATACTTAATGCAACAGATTGAGATTTGAATTTGTTTGAATTAAAATTAAAGAAATTAGCAATTTTTGTAATCACCAGAAACATGAGGTAATCCTTAAATTTCCATTATTTACTACATCCTCTCCTAGTACAACTAAGAAAAACTGCTGATTATGATCAGCAGGGCATATCAGACATTTGGAGGGCTTAAATTTGGATTATTTCCATCTCAATTTTCAGGTAATCAACTTTTTTATTGAAATGAAAGTTTTGGCCAAAAAGAAAAGGTGATACAGGTAGGTGAATATGAAAGTGCTATACCTGTAGCTACCAGAGTTACGACACATCTATCGCTGGCAATTTTTTTCTAAAAAAGGGGGTCATTCAGTTGCGACAGTGGGGTCATTATGTGTAGCAATGCTAAAAAAATGCATTTACTGTGAAAAATAACTTTCTGGGCAAAAATGTGCACAATTTTGTTAAAATTTGCCATATTGAAGCTAAAATTGCTACAAAAAAATGTAATAATTTCACCATGCACCCAGCACTTTGATTAAAATGTGCTATTGTTTGTTGGCGGTCTGCTTGTAAAGCTTTGTAATGTGTTAACACTGCACTGGTTGGGTGTCAGTGTGCGAAGCTGCCAATTGTGCAAATCTTTGCAATGCTGAAGCTTTAAACTGATGCAAATTATCATTCAATTTCAGGCTCTTACCGAAAAATGCCAAAGGTACAATGTACACTACATTTGTATTTGCCCATAATGAACCACAAACCAAAGTGGCAGATTCAGTGTTACACACGGGGCAATTTTAAGTTGGTACTCTTTGGATATAATCTGTTTGGTTCCCCCAGTAATTGTCTCCTCCCTATTTAACCATTAGCACTTATACACATTAATTTTATATCCATCAGGATAGAATCTATGTTTTTCAAAAACAACTGCCAGCTCATTTGTATCTGTAAAGGTCATATCTACTGGAAAATCAGTTCCAGTGTCAATGGATGAGATCAATTTCCAAGGATTCACACTGTATTGCTGTATCTTCCCATGTGTTTCCCTTAGCCTTCCACTCCCAATCATCAAGCAATCAGATACCTCATCATAACACACACATCTTACATCTGGAATATCAACACTAAGGACTAATGTTTCTGAATCCACATCCCCTACATGAACTTTATTCAACAGATCACACAATGTGAGCCTTTCATAGCAGTAAGGCTACTTGGTTCAAAACTTAGTGGAATTAATTTCAGGTTTATTCCATTCGATGATTCGGTGCAACAGTAAAGAGTCTTTGAACATTCATCTACTATGATTACTCTACCATCAGATAGAACAGCAATAGATGACAGTTCCCCGGGGGGCACTGGTCATTGACGGGGACAGTTCATCATCCTGTGTTTTATACATAGCCCTGATACTCTCCTGTAGGACGAAACACTTCAACAGAGGAACGTCTGGCAACCAGGTACATGTACTTTTCATTAGCTTTCACTGCTACGTCACATGCATGATCTTTCACATTCAGTTTCAATTCATGCTAAGTAGGACATTTTGTTACCAAAGAAACCCGGGAAAGAAACACGTCAAAATAGGACACACATAATAGGACTGAATGGGTGCTGATCCTTTTCGCTGTGTTACCTACAAATGTACATTTATTAACAGCATGTCCTACCTAATTTGTGCATACTATTCTTTGTTTTGGATTATTATAACAAGACAAACAATTTGAGACCATTTTCATAGCTAAGGATATTTTCTGTTTGACCTGTGTGGACACCAAATGTTGGACTTTGACCTTTTATCTAATAACTCCAGACTGATAAGTTGTAGGGCAAGCACATGAATCCGTAAAATCATGACCAGCTACCAGATGAATAATTTAGAATTGGTAACATACCAGAACGTACAAGTTTTTAAAAGTTGATCCCCAAGTAGACTTTGACCCTGGATATTTATGAATGCCCAAGAGTTCCCACTGGCCACGTGCCATAGAGCCTAATGGATCTGTGGCATGTGCCCTATTGTGCACCCCGTATACACCTCTGTCCTTAACATTAAAAAACATAAACAATTTTAGTCATGCCTATGCCTAACTTTATACTCACAATCAGGCCTTTTAAGTCGGTACACTTTGGATATAATCTGTGTGGTTCCACCAGTAATTACATTGATTGTCTCCCCTCTGTTTAACCATTAGCACTTATATACATTAATTTTATACCCATCAGGATAGAATCTATGTTTTTCAAAAACAACCGCCAGCTCATTTGTATCTGTAAAGGTCATATCTACTGGAAAATCAGTTCCAGTGTCAATGGATGAGATCAATTTCCAAGGATTCACACTGTATTGCTGTATCTTCCCATGTGTTTCCCTTAGTCTTCCACTCCCAATCATCAAGCAATCGGATACCTCATCATAACACACACATCTTACATCTGGAATATCAACACTAAGGACCTCTCTTCCTGAATCCACATCCCCTACATGAACTTTATTCAACAGGTCACAAAATGCAACCTGTGAGCCTTTCATAGCAGCAAGGCTACTTGGTTCAAAACTGAGTGGAATGAATTTCAGGTTTATTCCATTCGGTGCAACAACAGTAAGAGTATTTGAACCTTCATCTCCTACTATGATTACTCTACCATCAGATAGAACAGCAATAGATGATAGTTCATCATCCTGTGTTTTATACATGTAGCCCTGATACTCTCCTGTAGGACTAAACACTTCAACAGAGGAACGTCTGGCAACCAGGTACATGTACTTTTCATTAGCTTTCACTGCTACATCACGTGCATCTTCCACATTTTCATGTAAGTGCAATTCATGCTTGTATTCACCCAATGTCTGTTTACGGTAAATATGCACACCACCCTCCAGACAAACGGCAAATACGCCATTTATGTCCCCACCAATTTGTATGTCCTCACCAATTTGTATATCACCTAGCTCTATATCTATATCTATTACTTGAGTCAGATTCATTTTTCTAACAGGTACAAGTTTTCCCAAACCACCAACTTGCAATTGCTCTGAAATCAGCTTATAACAGGTAGCTTGTGTTACAGGGTAGACTTTGTTCTTCCTCTTTCCAACCAGTTGTATCTCATTGAGTTTTTCTTCAAGTTCTTCATGTTTTATAACAAACTCATGGAGTGTTGAACTTTCCATAACATCTTCAACTTCAGCTACTTTAATCCTCAAGGCTTGCTTCTCTCTCTTCAGTTCTGCTCTTTGATTTTGGCACCTCAGTAACTGTTCTTCAGTCCCTTCTCTTAATTGTGCTTTCAGTGCCTCGCCCTTCTCGTTCACTTTGGAATGAGCAGCTCTCATAGCATGATCAATTTCTTGTTCAGTTACTGCTGCAGATTCTTCAACTTGCCTCTCACGTTGCTGCACATACTGAACTGAATGCCCAATTTTCTCTGCTTCATAATTTGCACTTTGAATTTTGACTTTCATATCTTTAAATTTTTCTTTGTAGATTAAGGCCACATCTTTAATTTCATGCATTGTATCGTCATGATCTTGATCCAATTGCACACATCTATCACAAACAAACATCTCACATGTCACACAGTAGAATTGTTGTTCTTCCTTGTGAACTGAACATTTTGGTACACTGGGCTGACTGGCTTTTGTTGAAACCATCTGCAAGTATTGTTCTGCCATTTTACGCAAATTATTGTCAGTCTTCAAATCTGACATGCCGCCACCACCTCCTTCGTATAATAGTGTTACCTGGCGACATTCTGGACATGTAATCATTACATCTTCTTCCACCAGTTTTGTCAGACATTTTTGACAATATACATGTGAGCATTTCAACTGTTTGGGTATATTTGGGTCCACAAACAACTCCACACATAACACACATTTTAGATATTCTGCTAATTCTGCTGCCTCCACTGCTGCCATGTTTCGTTTCCTATCAGTATTTGCACAACTTTAGAGCAAATTCAGTCTTCTTATATCATATCTAACTCTGAGCTCTGATTATAGGTGCACAATTACCCGTACCCGAAAAGCACTATTTTAAATATTATGTAACTTTGATAGACGGCCTTACCCGGGGGGCCTTACTTGCGGCCTAACAAGTGGTACTGTTATTATTGATACATAATAACTCACTCGCGCATCAGTAGTACATAGACCTAGGGCCTATTACTTAGTATTAGCTGTATACGCGGTACTACCATATTGCCGGGGTACGGGCTGGGGTAGGCCCTACAACTAGTAGAGAGTAAATCCCGGGAGTAAATACTAAACAACGCAATTTGGACATCAGTCTGACCAAGAAACTAACATGTGCATGGTACAGAATTCAGAACGTCAGAAGTTCACAGATATATTCACACAACATAAAAGGTTCAGGCTCTTCAGGCGTCGCGGCAAATGGCCTTAACCACCTGGCCTGACATATAGCATATGTATATAGGAGCTCATAGGCCTAGGTAGCCGAACTTTAGCAATATATCCCGGCAATATAATATAAATACTAGTAGCCTACTGCTAGCGAGTTCTCCTGGTTGCTAAACAGACAGGACTGATAAGCCGATTACCAGTCTAAAATCGCCTTGTTGATCAAATAAACCACTAACATACCAAAACTAAAATAATGGCAACGCACGTGATTTCAGGAACACATGTATGATACGTCTTCAAGTGGCACCAGGGCCGTGACACTCGTATTCAATCCCTGTATAAAAATTGAAGTCACTTCACGGCAGTTTGACCGACACATCGGCAGTTTGAGTGACGGTTACTAGGGAGTTTGGTACCATCGGTATGTTGATTGACAGTTTTGGGTAGTTTGGTACCCTAATTTTTTCCAAGATGGCGCACATCGACTGCCAATTATTCGGACCCTTTCCAGCAAAAATGCAGCTTATTTAGCCAGTCTCGTCATGGGGTCATCGAAGCAGGCGCGGATTCAGGGGGGCCCGGCGGGCCTGGCCCCCTCCTCCCAAAAAAAAAAGAGGAAAGGAGAGAAGAGAAGAAAAGAGGAGAAAATGAGAAAAAAGAAGAAAAAAAAGGAGAAAAGGAGAAGGAAAAGGTTAAATTGCACGTATAGTAGGCCCATGCCTAAATCGCAGTCGGGTCAGTCTATGTGATTATTTTGCTTGAAGGCGGGTCCTCTGCCTAAAAGCATGTGAAAATTACGGCGGTCCCACCGATATGTAGGGCCCGTCACATTTTGTCACCAAAGTCAGTAGGCCTATTAAGACGGACTCCGAGCCGACTTCAATTCAACACATGCATGCTTTAATTGCGAATCTCAAGTCTTAGGCCTATAAAGTGTCAGTGTTACATTTAAAATTTTACAAACCTTTTTTGTTTTAAAACGCAATGATAGTGTAAAAATGGTCCACCAAATGGCTTCAATTAGGTCTTCATTTTGCAAAAGTTTATGTTTACATATAAAGCAATATAGGGTAATTTATTTATAAAGGTTAAAACTTGTCCACGAATGGCTTTAATTGGGCCTTCATTTCGCAAATTTTCGGCCTTTTGAAACATAAAATTTTACACAATAAATAGTGCAAAATAGTCCACCAAATGGCTTCGATAGGCCTTCATTTTACAAAATTTTCTCACTTCTGAGGGGGAACATCCCCCTCAGACACCCCCTGCGTGCGCAACTTTATTGGTACATAATTATAAAGCAATAATTCACACAATAAAAGTCAAAACTTGTCCACACTAATGGCTTCAATTGGGCTGTTTTTCTCAAATTTTAGGCTTTTTCAAACCAAAATTTTACACAATAATAGTGACAAAATGGTCCACCAAATGGCTTCAATTGGGCCTTCATTTCGCAAATTTTCGGCCTTTTGAAACATAAAATTTTACACAATAAATAGTGCAAAATAGTCCACCAAATGGCTTCAATAGGCCTTCATTTTACCAATTTTTCTCACTTCTGAGGGGGAACATCCCCCCTGCGTGCGCAACTTTATTGGTACATAATTATAAAGCAATAATTCACACAATAAAAGTCAAAACTTGTCCACACTAATGGCTTCAATTGGGCTGTTTTTCTCAAATTTTAGGCTTTTTCAAACCAAAATTTTACACAATAATAGTGACAAAATGGTCCACCAAATGGCTTCAATTGGGCCTTCATTTCGCAAATTTTCGGCCTTTTGAAACATAAAATTTTACACAATAAATAGTGCAAAATAGTCCACCAAATGGCTTCAATAGGCCTTCATTTTACCAATTTTTCTCACTTCTGAGGGGGAACATCCCCCTCAGACACCCCCTGCGTGCCCAACTTTATTGGTACATAATTATAAAGCAATAATTCACACAATAAAAGTCAAAACTTGTCCACACTAATGGCTTCAATTGGGCTGTTTTTCTCAAATTTTAGGCTTTTTCAAACCAAAATTTTACACAATAATAGTGACAAAATGGTCCACCAAATGGCTTCAAATGGGTCTACATTTTCCAAAAGTTTTAACTTCTGAGGGGGCACATCCCCTCAGACACTCTCTACGTCGCGCAAGCAGTTCCGGGATGAAGCCGCTTCGCGGCCATTACTTACATTTCTTTTTCAAAAATTGGGCCCCCCCTCTGACTGCTCTGGATCCGCCACTGCATCGAAGAGAATATTTTCCTAGCATATTGAGCTAACTCCTGAGTTATTTGGTTTTTCACGATATGATAGTAATGGAAAGATTCGACCAAATGTTCGCCGTTTGTCGCCATTTAATTTTTTTTTAAACGATGACGTAAACATGCATCATCTCTTCCACGGGTGATACACTCCTACACAGCTATGCGATCACATGCATGAAGGCGCATAGGCTGTATGACTGACTTCATTTGCGCAAACGAGTGGCTTATCCTGTAGTATATTAGTACTCGAGAATCCTTGGTGGCACTCCCGTGCGTGCATCAATTAGGCTTAAGATGGGCCTATATCCCCTATTCGCCACTTGCACGGTTCCGCCATTATGCACTATATGCGGGGAGAGCCTCGAACTGGCAGCATACATGAAAGGAAGAATTACGTAACCTTACACAGAATGTTATATGACTGGTTCAATTCCCATTCATGTATGCTGCCAGTTCGAGGCTCTCCCCGCACATAGTGCATAATGGCGGAACCGTGCAAGTGGCGAATAGAGCACTATATTATGCACTATGTGCGGGGAGAGCCTCGAACTGGCAGCATACATGAATGGGAATTGAACCAGTCATATAACATTCTGTGTAAGGTTACGTAATTCTTCCTTTCATGTATGCTGCCAGTTCGAGGCTCTCCCCGCATATAGTGCATAATGGCGGAACCGTGCAAGTGGCGAATGATAGCCTATTGACCATTGCTCATTCCAGTGACGCTAGTATATGGACAATATAAGTGTGCTTTTTCATAAAATATTGTAAGGAACACTTGAGGTTTTGACTTTTAAACCCTACATTTTGGTCAAAAAAATGTGATTGGATCCCGGATTGGATAGCCTAGTATAGTTTTCAACCGATTTTCCACATTCGCCTTGCTATAACATTGCGTTATTTGTTAAAGCCTTATTATAACATTTCTGTAAAAATAGATGAGCCAATCCATGTCAACTCCAGGGATGTGCACCGCAGCACCTCTTCAATTTTTTTTCTTTTTCTGTGTGGTGGTAGATATTGATAAGAAACTAAAATCCTGAAAATTTGAACTTCATACTCCATTTGAAATTTAGGGGGGTCAGCGTAAAAATGTGTCGCAACGCGAAAGACGATGTTTAGAGGTCCATAAATGTATAAAGGGAACCCCCTACAACTTTGAAAAGTATGTATCCTGGGGTACTTTTTGTGTAGAATTCAAATCTGGCATCAGAAAACTTGTAACTCCTTTATGTTAAAAGTTATATGGCCCTCAAAACTTCGACCATCCAGGACCAACTTCGGGGTCAGAACTCCAAAAGTAAAATAATAGTCATGTCAAAAGGAGACACTTTTGGGCAGGATCGTAAATGGAGAAATAGCCAAAAATCTGCTCGGGGTGATTTTTTTCACAATTTGGGTTTGTTACAAATTTGGGATGTTATTAATGTTTAAAACATTTGTCTGATAGTTTCAGACCGGAATATAACTGGCATCTTGGCTTGTATTTTGTTGAAACTTTTTTCAAGGTACGGTAATTCCTACTCTAAACATTGTCAATAATATTTTCAAAGGCCGATATTTCAATTTCCAATTTTATAATATCATAACTTACGAACTCAATATCTTCGCTTAGGAATGTCTAATTTCATTGGGGAAAACGGCGTTGTGGAGCAAAATATCTCTATATTTAAGATAATTATGTAAAAACCTCAAAATAACCTGCCCAAAAATATGACACGTCACATTCTTTTGTATTGAGGCCAAAAGCTAATGCTCTTCAACTTCAGATATGCCCATTTCAGACCAAAAAGTGAGTGAGTAAGTAAGTAAGTTAGATATACTAATATAGGCTGATACCATTTCATGGTTCAGCAAAATTTGTGACCAACTTTTAGAAATATGCACCATAGACATGACGATTTTAACACGCTTGCACGTAATGTGTATGCATGCTTCAGTTAATTTGCAATCGCATACTGTAAAAGTCCCGTGTAAAAGTATGGATTCATCACCGTTTAAGAAAGGTAAAAGAAGAGTTGTTGAAATTATGGACAAAGTGGTCTAAACGCAAGACCTACAAAACCATAAGTGTAAAATCTGGATAATAATTTTGTATTCTAAATGTGGCCAAACTTATACATGTACATGATAATGACACAAAGACACTTTAATGTTGTGTTATCTTTAATTTATATACAAGTACCGTAATATATTCTTTAATGATTTGTTCAAACAAGATATAGCATGTTATATACACAGAGCAAAACTCCTTATTGAATAGCCTACTTGTTTCCAGGGGGCACTTACTGAAAATGGGTGACGGGGATGCATGGCCACATTGATCCCCATTTTTCTACTCCCTTATGACCCCTCCTTTGTTTTGCTGTCACCTAATGACCACCTTTTAACAGATAAGCTCTTACCGAATGACCCCCTATTTTTCTCTAACATGACCAGAATTTTGTAATTTTTTCCAAACATTTCACTAAATTTAGACTCCTTGTGACAAAAATTGCCCAGATCGCACTGAATGACCCTCATTTGAAGGGGCTTCTCACCAAATGAACTCCATTTTCAGGGCTTTTCACCTTTTTGGCATCAACACATTGAAAGACCCCATGTTTTCAAAACAAAAGGTCGACTGCTGCCCCATTTTAAACCTATTATTTTCACTGTAGTAGTAATAGGGCTTTCGTAGAATACTTAATATTCATGAGGTGGGCGTGGCTAATTAGCATATTTGAATAGGGGGCAAATGCAAATGCACCGGGATGGGGAGGTGGCTTAGGAGGGTCGCCCGACATTCTCTACATTAAAACGTATTCGCCATTCTATGGAATGTATCAATCTCGGTATACTCGTTAAGGGTCGAGTTACACACTACCTCCCGGGGTCGGTATACTCGTGAAGGGTCCAGTTCCATACTACCTCCAGGGGTCGAGACATCAAAAGGTCGATGAGCTTTTTAATTTATTTTTTGTCTTTTTTGTTCTATACTACATATTCAAGTAAATAAAAATTAACATACTTGATACTTCTACGCAACCATTCTTGCATCTCTGTTCGAATCTAGTTTAATCAATGCACTTATACACATTAATTTCATATGCATCATGCATGTACCCATTTTTTTCAAAAACAACAGCCAGCTCATTTGTATCTGCAAAGTTCATAGCTATTGGTACATCCTCAGTGTCCATTGTTGTGATCAATTTCCAAGGACTTATAGAGTATTGCTCTATCTTCCCTTTCCTCCCCCTTTGCATTCCACTTCCAATCATCAAGCAATCAGACACCACATCATAACACACACATCTTACATCTGGAATATCACTGACACTAAGGACCTCTTTTTCTGTATCCAAGTCCCACACATATACTTTTCTATTAACCAAGTCACACAATGCGACCTGTGAGCCTTTCATAGCAGCAAGGCTTCTTGGTATACAACATAGGTTGATGTTTTTCACTTTTGTCCCATCATGCCTAAATACAGCCAGATTGTTAATTGTACCTGCATTTCCTTCTATTACTTCTGTATTTCCGACTATTACTCTGCCATCAGATAGCACAGCAATAGAAGACCGTCTATCCTTGACAGTATCGCTGATCGACTGATAGACAACATTACCAACCGACTTCTTGGCACTTTTCTTGTTTTTGACATTATCCTTGCCCTTTGTTTCGGAGAAGGTGCCCTCATGCTGCCCTCTGGGATCAAACACTTCAACAGATGTGGGTGTGGCAACCATATACTTTCCAGTAGGAGTCACTGCTACATCACATGCATCTTCCACGTTAATTTCCAATTTGTGCTTATATTTATCTGTTGCCTGTTTATTGTAAGTAAATAATGTGTTCAACTGACGCACAGCTAAAACACCATTGCCCCCACCAATGTGTTGAGTATCGTGCACTATGGCCTGAGTCCGATTCATTTTCCTTACAGGTACAAGTTTTCCCAAACTGCTAACTTGCTCTGAAACCAACTTGTAAAAAGTTGTAGCTTGGCCCTCCTTTTTTCTCTCTTCAACCAGTTCTGTCGCTTCAAACTTTTCTTCAAGTTGATCATGCTTAGCAACATACTCATATGGTGTTGCTTCCATTACGCTACCTGCTTCAGCTACCATATCCCCCAATGCTTGATTCGCTCTCTCCAGGTCCTCCTTCTGCTTTTGGTATCCGAGTAGATGCTTTTGATTAAGTTCTGTTAACTGAATTTTAAGGGCCTTCCCACTCTCATTCACTTTGGCATGAGCAACTTCCATGGCACGATCAATTTCTTTTTCAGTTACAGCAGTGGATTCTTCACCTTGTTTCGTAAGTTGAAGAACTTGTTGAACTGAATGTTCGTTTTTCTTTGCTTCATCGTTTGCATTTTGAATTCTGTCCTTCATTTGTTGTAGTTTTTCTGTATAGATAGCTTTCACTCCTTTTATTTCATGAGTAGATTTGTCATGCTCTAAGAGCACACATGCCTGACACACCAACACTTTGCATGTAACACAGTAGAAGTGCAGTTTTTCATCATCATGAGCTGGACATGTTGGTACTTTGCTTTTTGTATGTCCAGTTTCTGTTGTAGATGGTTTTTCAGTTTGTTTACGATGATTTTCTGCCAAGTTGCGCAATCGAAGACTAGTTCTCAAAGCTGACACACCACCTTCGCTTACTGGAACTCTAGTTTCCATGCGACATTCTGGACATGTAATTACACATACATCTCCTTTCACCATTTCTGTGAGACATTTTTGACAATACACATGTGGACAGTCCAACTGTTTGGGTGTATTTGGGTCCACAAACAATTCCAAACACAGTGGACATGATAGATCTGCTTCAGCATTCTCCAAATAAGCTGTTGCCATTTTGAGTTACATGTATAATAATGTATCGTCACGAAATCATAGGTTTATCCTGTGAATTGTCCTTAAAGCTCCTTAAAATTAGGAACTATTGGAAAGTCCTTCTCCAGAATATTTATACATGTATTGCTATCAGCCAACCTTTTCTATATAATTTTTGCCTGTAAACTTCCTGTTCGTAGTCTCAGCACGGTGCACGAGCAGTGTATGTGCCAATGGTATAATAATATTCCTTGAACATGCTGAATCTGTGTGTTAGCCTCTATTGTTCTCAAGTTGGCATGCTCATGCAATGTAAAGCCAAACAAAATAATAGTTTTGTCTCATGTCCCATAGGAGTTTGAAATCTAATGCGATATGCGGTGGTTTTTTTTTCATAAATTGAACAACGCCAATTGTGGGTATTTTATAATATCAAAATATAATGTAAATACAATTCTATATGAGCGAGGAGAAAGGTTGTTGAACTGTTCTGCACAAAATGATCTGATTATTTCTAACAAATTCTTCAAGCAGACAAAATAATGAAAGCAGAGAGCAGTCAAGTCCAAGCCACTAAGACAGAATAAATATGATACAAAAACTTCGAATCTGCTACCAGAAGTTCATTTGAAATCCAAAAAGGGGGCAAATGTTAACCTCTTCTAAATGTACCAGACACAGACCTCGAGATAGAAGACCTATGGGAATCGATGAAACAAAGCTTCAAGGAAACATCTGAAAATCTGCTTGGCCTCAAAAAAAAAAAAAAAAAAAAAGCCTTGGATTACAGCAGATGTACAAAAATTGTGTGATGAAAGGAGAGAGATTAAGGAACTTCCTGAATAGAGAGATCAAAAGGCAGTCAAAACAGTGTGAGGACACCTATATCAATAATATATGCAAGAAGGTAGATCATTGACACCAAGCCTCCAAAACTAGACAGGTCTACCAAACAATCAAAACCCTATAACAGGGAAACAAACTTTCCGGATGAAAAGTGTACTACAAAGCAGGAAATGTTTGTTTGTTTGTTTACCCAGGTTGGTTCGTGAGGAACACATGCTAATCCATGGAAAACCATGGACCTTCTCACCGATGAGGAAACAATATGGGATAGATGGAGAGAAAATCATTCTGACTTATATAACATGCCAGGTCCAACTGACTCAAGTGTGCTACAGACATTATCCAATTCTCAATCCGTCGATCCTGAACCAGCAATACTGAGAGACGAAGTAGAATTAGCCTTAAAACTCCCGAAGGAAGGGAAATCTGCTGGACACGATGGTATCACAGGAGAGGAATTAAAAGCGGCTGGTGATACAGGGATAGACATTAAAAATTGTATTTTTAGCAGAGAAGATCTGGTTTTAGGTACACTGATATTTTAAATCGATTCCACCTGACAAAAGACACACTTTTGGTTGACTGCATTTGAATTGAATGTCAAAGGTTACGATTTCCAGTCACTGTTTATGCAAATAACCAAAACCTTTTGAAAATTATCCTGGCATGAAGATCATAATAAGTTGTACATTTCTTGTTTCTTTTATTGTACATTTGAATGATCATCACAAAGATATAGCAAGAACAGTATGCAGGTTAATTTTGGGAATATGTGACCGTCCACGGCGAATGAGCCGTAAATTCCTCCCCGGTCAATTTTGTTTTATTTCGTGTTTAAAAATAAACATCATAAACTTAAAAATGGTATATCATTTGACTTCAAACGATATCCAGAAGCGGGGTTATGGTTTGTTAAACTTTGCTCCTTCAACAAAATTATAGCTTTTTACGTTTTTACATGTGTCTTTTTTTCCACATTGCTGGCAATATATATCAAACAGTCATAATTGGCGGTCATTTCAAATCATCCCCAAGTCAACGAGGTTTAAGAAAGTTCTCTCATTGTTAATTGTTGGTTATGCATACCTGTACAAAATACAATGCCTGATAACCCACCACTTGAACAGGATTTAGCAAAAGCAAACAAAGACCAGAGCTATTAAAAGTTCTATAGCCGGCCATCTAAGGTAGAAGCTTATTATCCACTTCAACAATAGGATTATTGATTAGTTTTTGACTATCGAAATGAGTCGGATGTCGGGCCAGCTTAAGTTATCGATGAATACGACCTTCGTAAACATTTTACACCGTAACACAGAATACAATTTAGGGAATTTACGGCTCGTTTGTGCTGCCGGGTCACATATTGTCCTTTTAGGACATTTTCTGCAAATGTTTCGGGGTTTTTTCTATGCCTGCAAGAAATGAATCAATTCTGTGAAAATTTCTCTGGCTTGCTGCATAAAAATGCCAAAAATTCTCACAAATTTCTCACAAATGATTGCTGTGTAGGTCATGTTTACTTTTCGACACATATCAATTTGTAAGCGCTCTTTAGCAAAGTCATAGTTCGTTGAATTTACAACCGTTTGACAAAACAGACGAAAATTGTAACCTTTTGCACAAGATTTGCAATTTAAAGAGAATTGACAATTGCCCATTAAAATGAGGCTAGTATATGGACAATATAAGTGTGCTCTTTCATCTAATGACATAAAATTTGAAAAATATTGTAAGGAACATTTGAGGTTTTGACTTTTTAACCTACATTTTGGTCAAAAAAATGTGCTTGGATGGGTAGTTTTCATTAGATTCACCACATTCGCCTTGTTATAACATTGAATTGCGTTATCGGTTAACCTAATGGTGAAATAAGTTTTTTAGGGGGAAGTGTTAGCTTTCGTTTGATAAAAAAAAAGTTCTAATTGGATGAAGGGAACACTTGAGGTTTTGACAAAAACCAATCACATAATCATATTTTCTACTATATCTCATACAGCTCTTATGATGCTATGCACTCAACCGTGTAGTATAACACAGACTGCGTACAAGGCTAGACTCGCTGTGCTGGAAATATCTGCGTGCTCTGGTGTATCAAGGTGGAAATTGTGCGTAGATGCATTTATAAGAGAAACGTTTTTAGTCAAACCTTTTCATATTGGGGTATCAGCCCAGGTAGGGGGGGGGGGAATAAAGATGAACTTTGCCGTGGTACTAACCATGCTTTGTAAGGAACCAACAGGAATATAAAGTCACAATATAAAGACAGATTATTATAATAAAACACATAGACATTTTATATTTCGTTTTCTTGTATATGTATTTACTTAACAACCATAGCTGTCTGTAAGAACTTGACCATAGGCTTCTATTTTGACATAGGAGAGAGGGCCTGAAGTTATTTTACCTGGTATTATGGGGGTGTGAAGCGTACTCAAATTGGACAATTTAAGCTCTCAACATGGAATGGAAATTTATTGTCAACTGTGAAATTGTTCACTCTGCAAATTGTAAGCATGTGGCTCAAATATCACTATTATAATATTAATTATAATATTATTATCATTATTATCATTATTATTATTATTATTATTATTATTATTATTATTATTATTAAGCCCAGTAGTAAGTATACGCTGGGTGGTAACCCTGATTAGGATAGGATGTACACATTTTTCATCTTTAAGCATAACATGTAGAAATCAGCGCTCATAAATATTGAAGAAAAAGTATGTGCACGCAGCTGGATTGGAACCAGCGACTTTCAGATCACTAGACCAACACTGATCACTAATTCCTAAGGGCGAGTTTCTCGACTGGTGGCTTAGTAGCCTCAGGGTATTTCAGGATACAATGCCATATGATATTGAAATAGCCTCCTTCCTATCTAACCTACCGTAAAACCTCGTCTACAAGCATATAGAGTGTTTATGATGAAAGCTAAATTAATTCAGGCGCCATTATGAAGTTTGAGCAAATACATTAAAGATTCAAGCATGTACAAACAAGTATTATTGTAAGACCAATCTATTGTATTGGCATATTTACGCTTGTTACGTATTAATTTAGCTTTCATCAAAAATACTATATATGCTTGTAGACGAGGTTTTACGGTATTTCACCAAATGCACTTGTAGATTATAATATCACCTCCATAGAATGATACCACCAGGTCATTTGTATCCGTAAAGGTCATGATTCTTGGAATATTACTACTAGTAATATCAGAAGTTGTGATCAATTCCCAATGACTTGCACAGTATTGTTCTATTTTTCCACTATACTTGCTATACATCCTCGGCCCCTGTGCCAAGCAGACCCTTTTTCCAATCAATAAGCAGTCAGATACCGCATCATAACAAACACATCTTAAATCCTGAATATCAACACTATGGACCTCTCTTCCTGAATCTACATCTAGAAACACACACACACTACTTTACCCATCCACGGCGCCTTACATACTGCAACCTGTGAGCCTTTCATAGCAGTAAGGCTATATGGTACATACCTTAAGGCAATTGATTTCACTTTTGATCCATCATTTTTAAATACAACAAGTGTCTGCGAAATTGAATTTCCTACTATTACTATGCCATCAGATAGAACAGCAATCGTGATTATTCTGACTTGTCTCCTTCGACACTTCTGGGAACAGGGCTGCCTTTTATTTGATAGAAGGTGCTCTCATGCTGCCCTCTGGCACCAAACATTTCAACAGATGTGGGTGTGACAACCAAGTATTTTCCATTAGCAGTCACTGCTACATCACATGCTTTTTTAACATCCAGGCTCAATTCTTGCTTATATTCACCTGTTGCCTGCTTATGATAAATATCTACACATCTCCACCGACAAACAGCTAAAACACCATTACTCCCATCCATTTCAGAAGCTGGTACCTTATTGTCTATGACTTGAGACTGATTTATTTGCCTTATAGATAACCGTTTTTCCAAACCCCTCACTTGTTTCGTAACTAACTTATAAGAGGTTTTAGATTGCATTACATATTTTGTGCTCTTTCCCGCCATTAAGTGTATCTCGTCAAACTTCTCTTCAAGTTGACCATGCTTTGTCACATACTCATAAGGTGTTGCACTTTCCATAACTCTGTCAACTTCAGCTACTTTATTCCTCAAGGCTTGCTTTTCTCTCTTCAGTTCTTCTTTTTGAATTTGGTACATCAGTAGTTGCTCTCGAGTCTTTTCTTTTAATTGTACCTTCTGAGCCTCCCCACTTTCAATCGCTTTGACAACAGCATCTTCTGTGGCGCGGTCAATTTCATGTTCAGTTTCCGCTGCAGATTCTTCAACTTGCCTCTCAAGTTGCAACACATGCTGAAGTGAACGCTCAATTTTATCTACTTTTTTGTTTGCACTTTGAATTTTGTCTTTCATACACTGAAGTTGTTCAGTGTAGAAGGCTTTCACATCTTTAATTTCATGCGTCGTTCTATCGTGATCCAATAATCCACATGCCTGACAAACAAGTACCTTGCATGTGACACAGTAGAAATACAGTTTGTCATCCTCATGAATTGGACAATTTGGTACACTGCTTTTTGCCTGGGCTATTTCTTCTGAAGATGGGTTGCTTATCCGTAGCTTTTCAGTTTGTTTAAGATGCTTTTCTGCCAAGTTGCGCAATCGAAGACTAGTCCTCAAAGCTGACACACCACCTTCGCTTACCGGTGTTTTGCGAGGCACTCTAGTTTCCATGCGACATTCTGGACATGTAATTACACGCACACCTCCTTTTACCATTTCTGTCAGACATTTTGACAATACACATGTGGACAGTCCAACTGTTTAGGTGTATTTGGGTCCACAAACAACTCCACACATAGCGGACATGATAATTCCTCTTCAACACTTGCAATATATGCTGCTGCCATGTCTCTATTGAGTTAAGTATCTTCACACACAAATTTACAGGTTTATCTTGTAAACTTTGATAAATATCGTTTAAATTTCATGAAGATCGGAAAGTTCTGCTCCAGAATTATTACGCTGCTATTATATAGGCAACCTTTTTCAAAACTATCCAGCACAGAGCACTCCTACCTCTCGTAGCTATATACCGTGTGTGCCATTGTGGTGTAACATTACCTGAATCTGAAGTGTATTCGCCAACTCAACTTGTTCTCAAGTTGACATGTATATGTTCACTTAAGTGTGGCAAGAAAATATGTAACACAAAATAAAATAAGTCAGATATCGGTAAACATGAACTTGATGACAAATCTTAAAGGAGCTAGTTTTTTTCAAGGAGTGAAGTATGGGGTGTGTGTGCAAAAAGGTTCATATCTTGTACTTAAAAAAATAATTTTGGTTGAGATTTCATGGGACATGATGGAAAAAAGGGACTGCTGAATTCAATTTTATTACCACCCGTACGAAATAAATAAACATTCAATAGTTACTACTTTTTAAAGTTAATCTGGACACTTGTCGTGGCTGTATATAGAACAAAATGTCGAAACTATTGCAATTCAATGCTGAGATGATCATTTCTGTGATTTGACTTGCATTTTGTATATTTCATGGGACTAACCAGGAAAATGTTTTCGGTTTATCATCCTAATCTTTTCAACACTGACTGTAAGCTACATTCAGGTATGGCTCTCTGTATACAGTTGAAACGAATATCAACATTGAGGACCTCTCTTCAAAACAAAACAAAAACAAAAAACAAAACAAAACAAAAGAAACAAACAAAAACACAAGACAAGACAAAGATGTTTAGTATGGTAAGTATGGTATACCAACCCCATATTTATAAGGTCTTAGCATGCAGGTCAAATTTAAAATTACATTTTGTGTCATTTCTTGGGCCATTTTTATCACATTGATACTGATATTTCATGGAAACATTTAAGCTGACTGGCCCCGACAAGAGGCACATTCTGGCTGACTGCATCACACAATGTCAAAGGCTACGATTTGACATCACTGTTTATATGCAAATAACCGAAAACTTTTGAAAATCATCCTAGCATGAAGATCATAATAAGGTGCATATACTTTGTTGTATATCATAAAGCAAGAACATTTTGTATGCAGGATAATTTTGGGAATATTGTGAATGACATTGCCATTGATTTTAGGACATATTCTACAAATATTTCTTTTTTCTACAAATTTCATGCTGCATAAAATGCCAAAAATTACGATTATTGCCACCTAGTTAAAATTCCATGCCATAAAAATATTGCACTTTTAGCTAGTACCACTCCTGGTTAAAAAAAATACAGTTCTAATATTTTGGAATTAAAAAAATATTGTCTTGTTTTGCCAAATGAAACATAGCTAAATCTTAATCATTTAGATATTTCTAACTGACAATAAAGTCAAATTTTAATATTCTTGCAAAATGGGGGGGGGGGGGATGGGCCAAAAACATGCAATTTTATAAGTCAAGGCTAAGTGTTAGCTCATTATTTTAATATTTTATGTTATTTTTGATAGTTGGTTGAGATTTACGACTAATTTTACATCTGACATTTTTGTGTGGAGTATGTTGCAAAAAAAAAAAGAAGAAATTATGAAAATGATTAGAAAAAGTTTTTTTCAAATAATTCGAATACATAACTTGAAATTAGTCTTTGTACAAGTCTTTGGGGTTGATTGTTACAGCATACGAAAAACAGCCTAAAAACGCAGGTTTTTGGCACTTATTTCCAAAATTTGACCAGATATGCAAATTCCCCAGTTAGAACTAACTAAAGGACTAGAATTTAACTATGTTTCATTTGGCAAAACAGGATAACATGTTTTAAATCCAAAAAAGTTAGTACTGTGTTTTTCTGGAATAGGGAATGATAGAGGCTGACAAGGAGCTCAAATATTCTCATCTGTCAGGGCACAGTTCCTTAATGTCAATATGATGTACATTAGGGGATATTGACCTTTGTATTGGGGACAGAAACTCATGCTCTTCAACTTCAGGTTATTATGAACCCTGGAATTACAGAAACTTGTGACAGCTAAATATTGGTCTAAATTTAGTATGTAAAAATATACATATTTTAATAGAATGGAAATGAATCCAACTGTGACCTTAGATTTATGTAAAAATTTATTTTTATTATTTTTCACTAAAAATAGTTGAAAAATTGATAATGCCAACTGTGACGTCAGAATTAAGAGATGAGATCTTCATAATATCCTGTGTGATCTGGCTGGGGATTATCTACTCTTCTGAATGTATTTGGACCACACCCATGACGACGCTGCCCTGTTAACTGACTTAATGTCTCTTCTGTTGAATGAAGCCGATCTCGCAACCATTTCTGGAAAGATTGTGCAACAAACCACGGCAACCGTTTTCGAAGGGGTAGCAAGAAGCTTCCCAACCTCTATCATTGCATTCTCTCTTTTGCCATCCAGATCAGCCCTAATGCACCAGTCGTTTGCTGAAGAAAGGATGCTCGATCTTGAACTGGAACTGTATTATCTGGACTGAGAGCCCTCCTTCACAAATGATATGTAGCGCTTGATGTTGGTTGGTCCTTGTGATGAAGCCGCGAAATCAGTGATTTTGCACAAATTGTATTTATATAATTGTTTTCAAAATTTCACATCTGGTATCTTTAGCAGTTTTCTATGTAATGTACATGTATTAAACGTTTGTATAAACACTTTAATAATTATGTTTATTGATATACTTTTAAACACAGTTTACACTCTTAAAACGATCTATTCATTGTTTATGAACTAAATATCTATAGTGCCTAACTTTAAACACTATAGATGTTTAGTTCATCAACAGGTGTCTAATAGTTGACGTTTTGTATTGTGTTGACCCAAATCTTTTAATAACCGTATGTCTATAAGTTATTTAAGGGTATACGATGTATTGTTGGTCGAAGCAGCAAAAAAAAATGTAGTTCACAGCATCTTGCGAATGGTAGTGAGCTTTAACAAAAATTGCATTGCTCAATTCATAGCGAGCGTGTAGAAGAATTCAAATATCACAGATATACTTTTGTAGGTCCTGTGGTTCTTGAGTTATGTTGTAAAGAGGGCTGAAACAATAACACTTTTGTAAAACGTACATAACTCATTAACAACAATAAATTAAGCAAGTTTTCAAGGTATGTGATTTGTAGAATGAACTTTTGCAAAACACCAAAGTGTTATTTTTCAATAATATATGGATTCAGATAATGAAAATCGATTTATTTTTTTGGCTGCTTCGACCAACAATACCTCGTGTTCCCTTAAACGTTTTGTTATGTCGTTTTGAAGAATCTGTTAAAAATCGTCCAAGGTTTATTTCTAGTTTTTTCCTCTTGTCCTATTCTCCATTGTGATTCAATGTCGATGTCGACAAGATCTGTGTAGTATTTCTTCTGATCGACCACTTCAATGTCCGCATATTTAAAGACTGGATATGTTTCTTTCCTAAAACAAAAAAGGATCTCGACTCCAAGCATTTTTACGTTAGTTATCTTAGGAAGTGTGACTAAAACGTCATATATTTGCCTAACCCAACGTTCTCTCTCATCTTTCTCGCCTCTAGTATTGTTTGGTTGATGTATCTCCAAGTATTCAAGCTCGTTTTTTTTCTTTTTTGGCTTAGTCATGGACTTTTGTATGTATAAAAATAGTTAAGAACATCCAAGTGGGGAAAAATACATTTCTTGGAGTCAAAAAATTCTTCAATATCTGACGACCCCCCTGAAAACCCCATGTCCCGATGTCACGCACCGAATTTTAGTGATTTTGTAGTATTTTTGTTAGCAAGTGTGGGAAGTGAAAATTACCACTGACTGGGGTAAATATTATGTCTAAGAAGGTTTAAATGCTTAAAACCACTTCTAAAGTCAATTTTATGGAATAATTCAAAATTTGTGTCAAAAATTGCTGTCCCTTAGTTTTGCATCATTGCCGTCACATTGGCATCAAAACGGCTGGAGGTGAAGACCAAATATCAGAGGTCAATAATTTGACCACGTACGCTGCAGTTTACAGACGACGAAAAACATCAACCCGAAATAGCTGCACATTGGCACTTTTTTTCCTGCCAATTTTGAGGGTATCTTCAAGTATACAGGCGCGTACCTTTATTCAACATCATCTCCAAACGTTTCTGATCAATTTGATATAAGTGTTATTGTTGAATTTTTCCGGAAAATAATGATGGTTGAATATGTCCCACAAGCTGTTGTGGTGATATGTAACACGTGGGTAATCTTTACCCTGCTATTAACCGTAAGCAATGTCTGAACCATCATCTCCGCTACATCAGTTGGCGTCACAATTTGCCGTGGCGGAGATGATTCTCTATATGAATTCGTGTAGAAATATCATCTCCGTCACATCACCATCATCTCCATCACAGCACCGGATCTTGAGATACAGCGAAGTCCAGTTTAGTTTATCAGAAAATGCTTACCAATTCTAAACCTTCTCATCTGTATGAATTTCATTTTCAAGTAGTGTGAAAACATTACTGAAATCAAATTTATCGGTGCAATTATGACGGAGATGATTCTTTACAGGAATTTGTGTAGAAATATCATCTCCGTCACATCACCATCATCTCCATCACAGCAATGTCATCTCCATCACAATTGTTGTTGACCTTCATTTGACCTTTGACCCAGACAACATGGAATTTACTATTTGGAAATGTAATTGATATTGTATGTGTTTACTATGTCAATAGAAATTTATTTAGTTATTTCAAGCAAAATTATGAATATACTTAAGTTTGTATAAAAAAAATACCAACAGACATGACTTTTTTCCGTACAGCCTGCCTCTCATTGTCCCAACTAAATGACGAAAGTACAAAATCATATTTTTTTAAATGAAAAAAGCAAACATGAATCAAGCAACTTATACAAGTTATCCATAAAACTCATAATTAAGAGTTTTAACAATTTTTGTCCTTTTTTCCTTTTTGGCCTAAATGTGACGGAGATGATGCTCACCTTGCACAACCTGCAGATTACGCCCTCTATAATATAGAGGGCGCCCGTAAAGATTGCGCCAAATATTGTTTTCATGCACTAGAGATTTACATCCTTACAGATATGTAAAGGAAACATTTTTATAATCATTTTCAAATTCATATTTGCCTATCTTCCAATAGTACACCTTTTCAGAGAAATACCCATGAATACCGTGGCCGTGAGTCGACTGATCTATATCTGGGTGATGTCGGGGTGATGTCAATGTTAATGATTTTAGTTTCCTAAGATGAATTCCAATAAGAATAACTACTAATGACGTCACGGATATTCCTCCTAATTCAAGTATTTCTAGATTCATAATTCCTGGTATCGCCATTTCGAATGCTTCGTCGGTGAATATTACGCCTCGCAATGTCAAACTTTTAGACATCAGAGTGCAGTGTTAACACAGTTACGGTATCTAGTTAAAACACAAAATGAAACACTTTTAACATTAAATGAAACACTTTTACGCGCCTAAATGCTAAATGATAAACACATCCAAGTGTTAGACATGTTTGCTTTTCATATGAAACACATTGTTTATGAAATATCTCTAACTTTAAACACTATTGATAGTTTAGTTCATCAACAGGTGTCTAATAGTTGACGTTTTGTATTTTGTTGACTAAAATCTTTTAATAACCGGATATCTAAAGTTATTTAAACGTTTTGTTATATCGTTTTGAAGAATCTGTTAAAATCTTGGAAGATTTATTTCTTTTTTCCTCTTGTCCTATTCTCCATTCTGATTCAATGTCGATGTCGTCAAGATCTGTGTAGTATTTCTTCTGATCGACCACTTCAATGTCCGCATATTTAAAGACTGGATATGTTTCTTTCCTAAAACAAAAAAGGATCTCGACTCCAAGCATTTTTACGTTAGTTATCTTAGGAAGTGTGACTAAAACGTCATATATTTGCCTAACCCAACGTTCTCTTTCATCTTTCTCTTCTCTATTGTTTGGTTGATGTATCTCCAAGTATTCAAGCTCGTGATGGTATGATAATGCTTGTAAACTATCACATGAATACCGTGGCCGTGGCCGTGAGTCGACCGATCTGGGTGATGCCAATGTCAATGATTTTAGTTTCTTAAGATGAATTCCAATAAGAATAACCACTAATGACGTCACCGGTGTTCCTCCTAATTCAAGTATTTCTAGATTCAGAATTCCTGGTATCGCCATTTCGAATGCTTCGTCGGTGAATATCACGCCTCGCAATTTCAATACTTTTAGATTTGTCCAGTTAGCCATGGATCGTAAAAGGGAATTAATGTCATTCCTTCTATAATCTATAGTCACGCCTCGCAATGTCAATACTTTTAAATGTGTCCAATGAGCCATGGATCGTAAAAGGGTATCAATATCATCTGTGAAAGTACATGATATTAATTCTATCTGACGCAAACTGGTCATTTCTGACAATTTCTTCATATCTGCGAAAGATATTTGTCTCAAACAACGAAGGGTTATTTTTTCCAAATGAGGGCAATTTTCTAACCATGGTCTAATTCGGTCAGACTGACCATGATGACTGCATATATAGTCTGTCCGTAGACCCGTCAGGTCCAATCGTTGCAGTTTCGGTGGGAAATATAGTGTTTTTGGATAACGGTAAAAGGACTGTATTATTCCCAATGTCTCTATATTAGGACAGTTAACACGTAGAAAGCCCACAATCTCATCGCTGAGTAGGTCTAGAGTAAAATAAATCGCTTTCAAACTTTTACCGGCGTAAAAGTCCAGGAACTCCAACCCTTTGTGCGCTGGAAATCGCCATTCATTGCCACAGTCCAGGTCACAGTCTCGGTACTCAAAAATGCTTCGGCCTTTTTTCGATACAAACCGCCTATATCGTCTTTTAGAATCTTCAACCTTTCTGTTGGGACTTTTGTCTCTGAAGTCGATTACAGTCCAACCATGGTTTTGGATTAAATGGTGCCACTTCTGGTTTACCCTATAAAATCATAATCACAAATAAATCAAAATAACTGATTACTGAAAGGATAGAGAAGTAGTTCATTGGTAGAGCATCAGCGCAGTCACCTGCGCGGAGCCTTACATAATGAGCACTCCATTGTAATTCCTCTTTGAAGGTGTCTCGACGGTGAAGTATTTCTTGAGCTGCATATCTCCTTGTCTTGGGTAGAAATAATTATCTGAGGTATCTGGACTTAGGACCAGACTCTGGTCGGTTAAACCGGTTTCAAGGGATCCCAACCGTCCCGCTTCCCTCAGAGATAGATTTAATTAAACCATCATCAGAGATTAGGCACTCCATCCTACTTTCAGGCTAGGAACAGCTGGTATAAGAAGCGTAAACCAGCGTGCCATGTCAATGCCCCTATATTACCTAGAGCTATCCAGCAGACCCTTGAGCTAGAGTCAGCTGAGCAGAGCTTGTACTGCTGGAACTGGGATTTGCGATGTCATTAAGGACATTGACATATTTCATTATAATCACACGAATGGTGTTTTCTACCAATGACAATACTGAAAATTTATTTTACAAATTAACATTGTTTCTTATTGTCATTTGAAATAAATTTATTAATTTTAATGATTCATTCTTACCTCATTGCCACTAATTTGTCGTATAGAGACAAGTAGTTGAATACAACCAACAGTGTGTCAATATTAAGCATATTAATAGGTCCCCCATCCTCCTTCACTTGCGCTATGTTTTTCAATAAGGCACTGCCCATTTCTGAAAAAGAGAGATGTCATATGATAACGACAACGAACTGCCATAGCATCTTAACAATGGGAATGCATATTTGCGCCATTTTTCAATGATGCAGGAGTACTAGGAATTAGCCTATGCATGCTATAGGTCATTCCGAGGGGTGCAACAATTAAAGCTAATTAAAGCCCAGTGTGATTGAGACGAAACCTGTCCCGGTTGGACGGGAAACAGGGGCACAAAAGGAAAGATTTGACGAGAACAGCCAGGACCGATCTGAACTCGGGACGTGGAGCAAAGTAACCCATGTTAACCTGGATTAAAACGGCACTGATAATTTTTAATAATTTCTTCATACTAGTGGTTGTGAGATAGACCCTAATCATAAACGCGGGTAGTGTTTTAAAAATCTCCGAAAGTCGTGTCCGAAAGTGCTTCTTCCGTGTACCAACAATATCAGTTATTAGGTTCAGCGTCGGTATGGTACGGGAAATTATCGTGCGCGAAGTGTCATACCGGGTGAAGCCAGCGCACGATAATTTCCCGTACCATACCGACGCTGAACCTAATAACGAATTTATCATACCACTAAAGTCTATATATATATGAAATAATTACGTTTTTAAACATTTTAATTGATGCAAAATAGGATAAACATTACACAAATTAGATGACTGTTCCGCATATTACGTATCGCGTGCATTTTACTCGCCCGGTTTACGCGCATTATGCTCTCACCGACAAGATATAAAACGTAAATACGCACTCACTGACAGTTTGGGAATATCGTGGACAAGAGATATACTCTATATCTATAAATACATTAATACATTAAGGGGGTACTACACCCCTGGTCTATTTTGTGGCTATTTTTGGATTTTTCTCAAAAATTATAGCGCATTGGTGACAAGTAAGATATGTATATTTTAGGAGCAAGGACTACAACTACTGCACTGGAAATTTTATTTCAGCACAGACAACAGTTGTGGAGTTACAGTCAAAAATGAGGGAAAACCAATATTTGATCAATAAATCAATAACTACTTGCTTTGAGTTGCTGAATTTTCAGTACAGTAGTTGTAGTCATTGCTCCTATAATATACATATCTTACTTGTCACCAATGCGCTATAATTTTTGAGAAAAATGCAAAAATAGGCACAAAATTGGCCAGGGGTGTAGTACCCCCTTAATACATTTAAAAGAGGTACGCGCAAATAATTAGATTAAGTGAAGTTTTATACTGTATTTATCATTAATGTTCAGATTATCAAGAGGAGATTATGCAAATCACATTACAATACTTACTTAACAGACCAGGCTGAAGTATACCTAAAATATAAACTATTTCCTTAAGAAAATGGCGGCATAATATACAAATAGTTACATGTACTTGTGGCATTGGTTTATTCAGTATCAGGTGAAGTGTATTGCTTGACTTAAGAGACATACTTGACTGAGTAATAATAATATCGATTTGGGTTGAAGTTCAAGGCAATAATTTAACCAACAAGTTTAGGCATAACACACTATGGACCACAATAGCCTCATCCCAATGACATAGTTCAATAACCTCAATTAAACAATCATAGTGCAAAAATTGACCTCAAGTTACAGAGTATGAGTTTTTGTACCCAAATTTTCCAAGGTCATTCAATGAATGTACAAATGTATTGGGGTTAAAGAACTGTGCCCTGATAGATGAACATGTTGTGGATCCTAGTGATACAGGCAGCTACGCATTCAAATTACCAACAATGGGCTATTCCAGTTGAAATCCATACACCCCCTGCTATGAAGACATGACCTTAATCTTCCACCCAGAGAGCACACCAGAGAGTGTGAATTTCAACTGGGATTATCTGAATGGGTTACTCCATATGAAATCTACACCCCCTGTGTGGAAGATTAAGGTCATGTCTTCCATAGGAGGTGTATGGATTTTAACTGGAATAGCCCAATGCATAACTTGACTCATTGGAATATAATAACAAATGTTTGTTTATGAGTGTAATGTTAGTAATATTTTTATGAGACGAAAGAAGGAATGTTCCATTTAAAGAGTTGAATGGGACTTTTAATTTTTCACCGAATTTTTCTTCCATTTCACGATTTAAAGGAGTATTTCGTATCCTGGCATCCACTTTTTATGATATTTTTCAGTAGATATCCACGACAAAAACTTGATTCCGATTTTGCATTTGAGAGTTATACATGATTATGTGTAATACACTGCTCCATAGAAAATGTGTTGTAATTTCACAATAAATGTTGTAAATTCAAATTTCACAATATCTTTGCTAAATGAATTAATCTGCAAGAAATTTTGTACATAAACATTATGTAGGGGGAATGAGGCTGTGGATCACGAATTGCCCTTTTAAAATCATTCATTCTTTAGAATTCCAGATTCCTACGTAGTGGTAATAAAATGCGAATAATTTTTTAATTATTTAATAATTATCACAAAAACGCTTTCGAGGAACTTCTTCGTCGCCAGCCCATGTTGATAGCTCTGATGTTGAGCAGGCATTCCAATCCCCATCAGACTCTGCGTCAGACCTTAGTTTTTTTTTTATAAAACACAAATCACTGGTCATAATTATAATATTTTTCATCCTAATGTTTCACCTGTTTTAACCAGTCAATAGCACATAGCACCAAGCCATATTGTGTTATATTGACTGGTTAAAGCTGCTGTAACATTTTACGTATATATATAACCAGTGATTTTGGTTTTTCGCAGGTCTTTCTGGTTCAATGTTACATGGCACTGTCCACGTAATGTTCTTGACAGTTAGGTGGAATCTAAGCACAATAGAATCTATTAAAGTCAATATTATTATTCATACTGCAGTTTCCTATACACAATACACAGTTGTCTCGCCATTGACGTGTGATCTCTACAAACAGTGTATGTTAGAGGTATAGGGCATTGCCTAGTTAACGTCACTGTGTGAAAAATAACATTTACATGTTTGGAAATATTCGCACTTTTGTGTTTTAGTAAGGAAGGGCACGGCATGGCCTGCAAACTTCCCTGTGTAAATCGAATGCAACTTTTAGTGACTATCACTCACTTGTGGACCGCTCTCTTCCGAAGAGCATTAAAGCTAAACCACTTGACGGATATTTTTTGTACTTGCTGTCAATCATTAATAATGTATACATTACAAGTAGGCTAAAAACTGAGTAGGTGGGGCATCTGCAAATGTTCGTACCTCCCTGATATGTAAATGATAGATAACAGCAAAAACAACTCCCATATCTGTCCATAACTTTGTCAGTGGAGCGAGTCAGGGGATTTCGAGTGGGTGATTATTGATTGGCAAGTGCCATATTTGGGCATAAGTGCAGTCCACCATTCAATGTAGAGGATGGATTAGACTTTATCGATTGATTTTGCTGGAGTAATTTCCTGTTAAGGTCGAATCATGTTTGCTGTGCAGCATAACTGCACTATGTCTTACATATACATAGGCATTTATTACGCGCCATTTTAAAGCGATCACATCGCATATACATGATTAAAACATTAAAACACAAAATATGTCCAACATAAGTAAAAACAAAGCCATATAAAACAAAATTTAAAAGCAATTTAAAAGCCTATGAGACATAAAACACATTATAATATAAACTAGGACAGGGATTCTCATCTGGCGACGCATGCGCCACATTCCAAACACGGTGGCTAGTATGGTATAAGGGTACAAACACTTCTTTTCCCCCTTATACCATACTAGCCACCGCACAGTGTCGACGTCCTATACGATAAATATAAATTTAATACTCCGTTGGTGAGCGACGGGCGAGTGGTATTTCACCGAACGCAAGAAAAGGAGTTCTATCTGATTGGCTAGCAATCGATCGCTTAGGTCGCTTAGTAGTCAACTACAAACTCAAAACTGAGCAATGTATTCAATTCGATTGAAATCGATATTCTATTATTGACGTAGATAAAGAGAGTGATAGTGTGTCAATAATGTACATTGTATTGCATCTTGATTTTACATGCATTCCTTTATATAATTATTTCTCAAAGAGTTGAATATGATCACAATTTTTACCCAGGATTTCAAATTTTTTACCGCAAAATTGCAGTTAAACATATCCACAGCAAAATACCGGTCCTCACTAATTAGTGTATTTAATTTCCAGTTAGTGTATTTAAGATAAAACCTGTGATACCTGACAACAAATAAAATTTTCTTGCAATAGAAATATCATATGGGATACTGATATGGTAGGCCGCAACCGCCACAACGTGGAGCTGCTACGCGTAGCTGACTTTTTGCTCCGTGGAGCCATATTGACCAATCATGATCATGTTAGAGTTTTTCATTACTCGGAGGTAAAACTGACCAATCAAGTACGACTTACTCATTACGTGAAGCGAATTTATTCATTAAGAATTTGCCAGACGAGCGTCACGTAGTTGCAAGATATCCTCGGTCACGAAAGTTATGATTCAAAAAGTAGTTTGAAAAGTACGAACCGACTTATTATTAAGATGGACATGCACTCATAAGAAACTCATACAGTATTGTACATAACTATATAGCTAGGCAGAGTGGTGGTAAACCATGCACACAGTTCTGCGATCTGCAGTGTATCGCCGGGAGCTAATTTGTATAACTTGCGCGGTGTGGCCTGCGGAATTCGACCTTCAGCAAACTGCAAACCAGTTCGGATTTACTTTATATACTAGTAGTAGGCCATACATACTGTAGTTACTGTCCGTTTTCCTATACACAATACTCAGTGCGCTCAGCATTGACGCGTGACCTCTACAAATAGTGTATGTTAGAAGTATAGGCCATTGCCTAGTTGACGTCACTGTGTAAAAAATAACCGGCCAATATTTAATAGCTTTTAATGGGGTTTAAGTCCTTCAAAGGTCGTGGTGAATTCTACTGTAGACATGACTGCATCATGATTATTTTAAAGTCAACAACATTCAACAATATGATCACCGTGATAGTATGACAGTATCAGTACCGTGGGTGTCAGTGATCCTGGCCTGACACAGTAGACAAACAAACAAACAAACACGCCACACACATGACACATGCATGCAAGGTAACATTGACTATACACTAATCAAACAATGGTATTGATCCTGTACAACTGGTCGTGGTTTATTTACAATCGATTCATTTAAAATCCCCATAGTAAACATTAATTTTGGCAAGAGTTTTCTCTCTCTGGAACGAGGATGCATCCACTGGCTCCGCGTAATGAAAAGATCTAACATGATTGGTCAATTTAGCTCCGCGAAGCAAAAAGTAAGCTACGCGTAGCAGCTCCACGTTGTGGCGGTTACGGCCAGCCATATATTGATCATGCGAAAATCGTAAAACATAGAATAGAAACAGTAAGGCAGGCTCTCAAAATCTCAAATTGTATGCTAGCCTGAGTCGCTCGGCCTATCTCGAACAAAATCACCATGCGTAGCTGTTGAAAAACGTGAGGATTCATCGTACTATCACGGCAATTTTTGACACGAAGATATAGGGACGATGACGGTGTGCACCGTGTTTGGAATGTGGCGCATGCGTCGCCAGATTAGAATTCCTGTTATTTCTTGATTAATCAAGGTACAAACACTTCTTTTCCCCCCTTATACCATACTAGCCACCGTGTTTGGAATGTGGCGCATGCGTCGCCAGTTAAGAATCCCTGTCTTAGTTTATCACTGGATACACCAGTCATTATTAAAATTGTATCTTCCCTGTTTAACCAATGCAATTAAAGATTTTAATTGCATGTGTATTGACTACCGCCAGGTCATTTGCATCTGTAAAAGTCATGTCTACTGGAATGTCATTTCCAGTGTCAAGTCCTGTTATAAATTTCCAAGGATTCACACAGTATTGCTCTATCCTGCCATTTCTTTCCCTTGCCATTCCACTCCCAATCATCAAGCAGTCAGATACCTCATCATAACACACACATGTTACAAAATCAACACTGTGATGAACTTCTCTTTCTGAATCCACATCCAACACACACACTTTACTCCTCTTCTGATCACACAATGCAACCTGTGAGCCTTTCATGGCAGCAAGACTACTAGATTCAAAACCTAGGTTAATTTTTTTTTTTTTTTTGTTCCATCTTCTTTAAGTACATCAAGAGTGTTAATTGTAGGTGACATATTTCCAAAAAATTTAGAAATCGGGTTTGTACCTATATTTACTATTATTCTGCCATCAGATAGCACAGCAATAGATGACATTGACGTTCTGGGCCTATCTCCACCTTTGCCCACTATTTCATAGAAGGTGCCCTCATGCTGCCCCATGGGACTAAACACTTCAACAGATGTAGGTGTGACAACCATATATTTTCCATTAGCAGGTACTACTACATCACATGCATTTTGCACATGTAAGTTCAATTCATGCGTATATCCACCTAATGTATTTTTCTGGTAAATATGTATCCTGTCCTTGAAACTGTACCCCGATCTGGGCACCGATCTGTGCTCCTGGTATTTCTGACAAACAGCTAAAACCCCCTCACGACAGATGCCCCTAGCATGGCTGTCTAGATCTATGACTTCAGTTTGTTTCATTCTCCTTACAGGAACAAGTTTTCCCAACACATCCACTTGCGGTAAAACCAGCTCACACGTGGGCACAGGTTTTATTTCTTGGTTCCTATTTCCACTCAACTGTAACTTTTTGAACATTTCTTCAAGTTGATCATGCTTCGTCACATACTCGTATGATGTTGCACTGTCCATAGCTCTGTCAACTTCAGCTATTTTATTCCTCAATGCTTGCTTCCCTCTCTTCAGTTCTTCTTTTTGATTTCGGTACCTCAGTAACTGAACTCGAGTCACTTCTCTTAATTGTGCTTTCAGGGCCTCCCCATTCTCATTCACTTTGGAATAAATAGCCATGATAGCTTGATTAATTTCTTGTTCACTTATCGCTGCAGATTCTTCAACTTGCCTCCCAAGTTGCAACACATGCTGTACTGAACGCTCAATTTTGTCTACTTTTTTGTTTGCACTTTGAATTTTGTCTTTCATACACTGAAGTTTTTCAGTGTAGCAGGCTTTCACATCTTTAATTTCATGTGTAGTTCTATTGTGATCCAGTAACCCACACGCCTGGCACACCAGTACCTTGCATGTGACACAGTAGAAATACAGTTTGTCATCCTCATGAATTGGACAATATGGTACACTGCTTTTTGTTGGTGCTGTTTTTTTTACCCCAAGCTGTTCAGTATGTTTGAGATGATTTTCTGCCAAGCTGCGCAACCGAATAATAGTCCTCAAAGCTGACACACCACCTTCGCTTGCTGATGTTTTACAAGGAACTCTAGTTTGCATACGACATTCCGGACATGTTATGACATGTATACCTCCTTTCACCATTTCTGTAAGACATTTTTGACAATACACATGAGGACAGCCCAACTGTTTGGGTGTATGTGGATCCACAAACAACTCCAAGCACAGTGGACATGATAGATCTGCTTCAGCATTCTCCAAATATGCCGCCATGTCAAAACACTATTGAGTATAATCTTCACAAATCCTTCAGTATATCCTGGAATAGTTGGATGGTATGATTAAAAGTTTGCTTAAATACTCCAGAATTTAATGCTATCACATGCTAAGCTTTTTGCCACGCTATGACTAACTTCCTGTCTGTAGATCCAGCAGATTGCGCTAACATTTCCTCAATAGTATATTCACCAACATAGAATCATGCAAGTTGTTCTTAAGTGGACATACTCACTAAATGTTGCAAGATATATTACATGATCATGAGCCACATACAATAAGTCATATCCGTAACATTGACCATGTTGACCCTGCATGTTTTATGACTTGTTTTATACACTAGGAAAAACATATCCTCCACTTGTAGAATCATTGTTATACCTATTATTTGTTCAAGTCTATCATTACAATATAAAAGCCATATAACATTTCCAAAGGCAAAGGAGGCCATTAAGGAAGGGAAAAGTTTTGGTGAAGATGGAATTCCTCCAGAAGTCATAAAAAGATGCAACCTGGATGAAATTATCCTTGACTTCTGCAACAAAGCATTTGTTAGCAACGAAAAACCTGATCAGTGGTATATAATGAACCTTATCCCTGTACCAAAAAGTGGGGATCTCAGCAACACTGCAAACTACAGAGGTACAAGCCTAAGCTCTATTGTAGCAAAAACATACAATCGCATGCTGCTTGAAAGGATAAGACCACATATGGACAGCAAACTCAGACCAAACCAATGCGGATTTAGAGAAAACAGATCTACTGTATACCAGATTCTTGCACTTAGAAGAATAATAGAAGGAATTCAGGACAAAAATCTCACTGCAGTAATGACATTTACAGATTTTAAGAAAGCATTCGATACAATACATAGAGGGAAAATAGTCAAAATACTCAAGGCATATGGACTACCCACCATAATTGTGAAAGCCATAGAAAACACCTACCAGAACACAAGAGCAAAAGTTGTGACTCCTGATGGAGAAACAAAAGAATTCAACATCCTTGCAGGAGTACTTCAAGGGGACATGAGATCTGCTATAGATGGTAGAGAAGAGAATCTAGGCTTTACAGCAAATCCCAGACGCAGTAGAAGGGTTGGACCGCTATGTGTTACCGACTTGGACTTTGCTGACGATATAGCATTAATATCTGATACTGCCAGTCAAGCTCAGGAGCTATTGGAAAGGATAGAGAAAGCTGCTTTACGAGTAGGTCTGCACATGAATACCAAAAATGACTAAATGCATGGTATTCAATCAACAGACTGAAGTGGATGTAAGAACTGCAGATGGAACCAGTTTGGAAGTTGTAAAAGACTTCAAATATCTTGGAGCTTGGATCAAAAGCAGCGAGCAGGACATCAAAACAAGGAAAGCACTGGCATGGATGGCATGTAATAAGCTCACTAAAATCTGGAAATCCCATCTTCCAAGGCAGATTAAAGTCAAGCTATTCCACGCAACAGTAGAAAGCATCCTGCTCTATGGTTCAGAAACATGGACAGTGACAACAAAGATCCGCAAGTTGTTGGATGGCTGTTACACCAGGCTACTTAGATCAGCTCTTGATATAAGCTGGAGGACACATACCACAAATAAAAAACTGTATGGAGAACTCCCAAAGGTAACTGATAAAATCAGGAAAAGGAGACTACAATTTGCTGGTCACTGTTTAAGAAGTACAGGGCAGGTGGGGTCAGACCTAGTGTTGTGGAGACCCAGTCACGGCAAAAGAAGTGTGGGGCAGCCGAGCAAGACCTATGTAGATCTTCTGTGTGAGGACACTGGACAGGAACCAAACGAAATCCGGAGCTGCATGCAGGACAGACACATCTAGAGAGCCATTGTAGGAGTCCGACAGAAGTCGACGGAGTGAGAGTGAGTAACATTTCCACAAGAAACTCTGGAAATTCCTGGTGCAGCCTAAGCATCCGCCACTGTTTAAAGAATAATTTGAAATGTTAGCATATTAATTCATCCAGTCATTAATTATCTCTTTCCTGTTTTCCCAATGCAATATACACTTTAATTTACCCTATTATGGGCATTTTTCAATTTCCAAAAACAACTACCAGCTCATTTGTATCTACAAAGGTCGTAGCTACTGGAATATCTTTACCAGTGTAAAATGTTGTGATCAATTTCAAAGGACTCATACAGTATTGATGTATCTTCCCAATCTTTTCCCAATCCCTTCTACTCCCAATCATCAAGCAATCAGACATCTCATCATAACCATGATAACACACACATGTTGCTCCTGGAATATCAACACTTATGACCTCTCTTCCTGAATCCACATCCAACACACACAATTCAACAGATCACATAATGCAACCTGTGAGCCTTTCATAGCAGTAAGGCTATATGGTACATAACCTAGGTTAATTGTTTTAAGTTTTCTTCCATCATGCCTAAATACGTCAATGGTCTTTACACCTACCATTTCCATTACTCTACCATCAGATAGTACAGCAATTATTGATGATAGAGAGTTTTCAATAACATATGAAACATAATCATGATAATGCCTACCAGAATCATACCCCTTTTGCATGTTATTTCAAAGAAGTTGCCCTCATGCTGCCCACTGGGACTAAACCTTTCAACAGATGTGGATGTGACAATCTTGTACTTTCCATTACCAGTCATCGCTACATCAGGTGTATCTTCCACATTCAGGTTCAAATCATGCTTATATTCACCTAATGTTTGTGTATGGTAAATATGCACTCCGTCCTTTTGACAAACAGCTAAAACACCATTTCCCCCACAGATACCACTAGCATAGCTGTCACGTAAATGTATATCTATGGCTTGAGTCTGATTCATTCTCCTTGCAGGCATAACTTTTCCCAACCCACCCACTTGCTCTAAAATTAACCTACATGTAATCACAGTGTCTAACTTTTGGTCCTTTTTTCCACTCAATTGTATCTTCTTTAACTTTTCTTCAAGTTGATCATGTTTAGTCACATACTCATATGGTGTTGCATTTCCATAACTTCGCTTGTTTCATCTATCACATTTCCCAAAGCTTGATTCTCCCTGTCCAGATCCTCCTTCTGCTTTTGGTATCCGAGTAGATGCTTTTGACTCATTTCTCTTAATTGAATTTTAAGGCCCTTCCCACTCTCAATTGCTTTGACAACAGCATCTTCTGTGGTAGAATCAATGTCTTGCTCAATTAAAGCAGTGGATTCTTTAACTTGCTTCTGGAGTGGTAGAACTTGTTGAACTGAATTTTCATTTTTCTTTGCTTCATATTTTGCACTTTGAATTTTGTCTTTGATATACTGACATTATTCAGTGTAGAAGGCTTTCACATCTTTAATTTCATGCGTAGTTCTGTCATGATCCAATAACCCACATGCCTGACACACAAGTACCTTGCATGTGACACAGTAGAAATACAGTTTGTCAGCCTCATGAATTGGACAATTTGGTACACTGCTTTTTGTTTGTGCTATGTCTTTCGATGATGAGTTACTTATCCTAACTTGCTGTTAAGTATGTTTGAGATGATTTTCTGCCAAACTTCGCAATTGCATACTAGTCCTCAAACCTGAGACACCACCTTTGCTTACCGGTGTTTTGTGAGGAACTCGTGTTAACACATGACATTCTGGACATGTAATTTCCAGTACACCTCCTTTCACCATTTCTCTGAGACATTTTTGACAATATACATGTGGGCAGTCTAACTGTTTAGGTGTATTTGGGTCAACAAACAACTCCAAACACAGTGGACATGATAGATCTGCTTCAGCATTCTCCAAATGTGCAAAAATCCTTGATATTTCTTGGAAAAGATTGGAAAAGAATTTAAAACTGTCACATGCTGAGCTTTTTGCCATTTTATGACTAACTTCCTGTCTGTAGATCCAGCAGATTGTGCTCAGTAGCGTAGTCAGGGGGGGCAAGGGGCATAGTGCCCCCCTGAGAAAAAATGAAAATTCAGGGCCAAAATAGTGTAAAATACAAAAACTTTCGCGCTACGCGCGCACATTGTAACAATAAAGCCCCTTTTAGCCGGATAATGGGCGAAAATAGTGTAGAATACAATTTTTTTTTAGAATACAATTTCTTATCCTTATTAAGTTGTCTTGCTCCCTCTTATCCTTGTTAGCAAAATGGTCTCACAGGCTCGCCATCTTCAAGACGCAGTATATGGCCGAGAAATTTGAGTTGATGAATCTTGACTCTGGCAACCAGTGGAGTGGTGTTGGTCAGGTTGTAGATGGTTTCATTTGGAATCCGATCCACACGCTTGATGTTTAACATGACTCTGTAGCAAGATGTTGCAAATGCATTGATCTTGTTTTCCATGTCCTTGGTAATTACCCATGACTCGCACCCGTACAGAAAGACAGTAACACACGTTGTCTGAAACAGCTTGATTTTTGTTTCGATTTGCAGGGACGGGCTTCTCCAAAGGCGTTCCAGTTTCATGAAAGCTGCCCAGGCTAGTGCTTTTCTTCGTTTTAGGTCTCCAACACTAGAGCCCATCTTGGAACCCAAGTACTTGAAGTCTGTGACATGGTTGATGGTACTACCATAGACTTCAAGTGCTGGCTGGGCGTTACAGTTTGCAGTCATATATTCTGTCTTAGGTGCGCTGATGACAAGGCCTAGATCTGCTGCTGCTGTTGCAGTCCTAGTAAGCTGTGACTGGGCCCGGGCTATAGAAGATTCCAACAGGGCAATATCATCAGCAAAATCCAGGTCATTCAGCATCTTAGCAGAATACCTGCTTGACCGACGTGGGTAGGTAACAATTCCAGCGTCAATTCCAGAAGTTGATTTCTTCAGGAGGGAGTCTACCAGGATAATAAACAGGAATGGTGCCAACACATCACCCTGAAGCACTCCAGTTATTACTTGGAAAGGCTCTGAGATACTTCCATCTACCATAACGGCACTATTGGAGTCCTTGTAGAGCACCTGGATGGCATTGACCACAACCTTTGGTATTCCATAATGCCGCAGCACTGAGAACATGACGGACCTGTTGATGGAGTCAAAGGCTTTTTGAAGTCCACAAAAGTGACTGTCAAGGGAAGTTGGTACTCCTTGAAGCCTTCCATGATCCTCCTCAAAATGTGTATTTGCTGAGCACAGCTTCGACCTGATCTAAAGCCAGCCTGGTTGCTTCTCAGTAAAGGATCAACGTGAGATCGGATTCTGTTCAAAAGGATCTTGTTGTACATCGTACACTTTTGCGGCAATGGACATAAGTGAAATACCACGGTAGTTTGTCATGAGAGAGAGGTCGCCTTTCTTTGGTAGAGTAATGATGACATTTATGACCCACTGACGTGGCGGTGTCAGCGTTGAGAATACTTCCATACAGAATTTGAGAATCATATCAATCATGCTATCCCCTCCTCCCTGAAGTGCTTCAGCAGTTATAGCACAGTCCAATGCTGCTGCCTTGTTGGTCTTCATGGCTGCTATTGCTTCAACTACTTCTTCACGAGTTGGGGGCTCAGTGATAATAGGAAGATTTTCAACAGCTGGTGCAGGAAGTTCTGAAGCTGCTGTGCCACTGTCGTTGTTAAGGAGTGAGCTGAAATATTCCTTCCATTCCTCAAGCAGTTCATGGTCACTGGTTGGGGCTGATCCATCTCTCTTTTTGACTTTTACCCCTTGAGTTCTTCCCAGAAAGCGAGTGTATGATTTTCCAAGTGGTGGTGTAATTCCCCATTGCATCGGCCAGCTTCAGGTCTTCCATCTGCTTATTGAGTGTAGCAAGCTCATCAGATTTATAGGAGTTGTTAAGGCTGGTGTTCAAGTTCCTCCATCTTTCTCTAGATTGACGAGACTTTGAAATGGAGTACCGCTTTTTGGCCTCATCCCTTTCAGGTTTAAGACTGATGGTTGCATCTGATACCCAACTTGGCAGTCCGCATGGCTTTTGCTTTCCAATAACTTCCTCAGCAACTTCACGAACTGCTGTCTCAAAGGTATCATACCTCATCAAAGGTCTCATACCTCAGATATGGGTGTGGCATCATCCATGCTCAAGACCTGGAATCTGTTTGTTAGTTCCAGTTGAAATTCCTCCTTTGTATCAGGATCTTGCAACTTCTTCCAATTGAATTGGTCTCTTGCAAGGTTTTCCTTTGCTTGTTCGCAACCTGGCAGCTAGACGGACGCTCACAATACGATGATCGGAGTCCACTTCTACTGAATTGTATGATCGACAGTTGCGGAGAGAATTTACCCACTTGCTGTTTATTAGAATGTGGTCTAACTGTGCATGGGTTGATCCAGCTGGATGGGTCCAAGTCCAGAGACGATTCCTGGGTTGGGGGAATCTCATTTGGGCAGGTCTGAGGTTGTACTCCTGGCAAATGTTGACCAGACGCTCACCATTGACATTGGTTGAATCATGGTAGCAGTATGGACCAATCACCCAAGGATGGGAAAGATGACTATCTGTTCCAATTCTGGCATTAAAATCACCAAGGATGAGATGGATGTCGTGCCTTTTCATACCATCCAAGTGGCCAGATAGAGATGAATAGAAATCCTCCTTGTCAGAAGATGTTGAGCACTCAGTGGGTGCATATACAACAGTGATGCTAAGCTGAGGGTTACCATGGAATTTTACAAATAGTATCCTCTCGGAAACAGCTTTAACACTCTTAAGACATCTGTGAACATGCTTGGACAAGACCAGACCCACTCCTCCATGCCTTTGCTTGGTAGCAGAACTGTGTACTATAACCCAGTTCCTATCGTCTGACCAAAGTTCATCAGTTGGGCTTGGTGTAATGAGACGATGTTCTTGAATTCCGGCAATGTCAATACCTGCATCAGCACAGCCCATGAATAGCTGATGGATTTTCCCTTATTGATTAATAGTACGGACATTATAAGTAGATATTACAAGAGGTTTGAAGGTAGACAGGCGACAATAATCAGGGCCAACAGTTCGTGATGGTGTGCCGAGTTCCTGCTGGTCCGTCATGGAGTCAACAGTAGACTGCCGCTCATCTACCCTCGGAATTTTTAGAGATTTGCTTGTAGTTTTCGTAATCATTGAGTTGCAGGGAATTATTTTAGTCCAGTCCCAGCAGCTTTACGGGTGATCAGCCCTGTTTCAGCTTATTTCTGGACACACAGCAGCCGAGATCTACCAATATGCAGTAGTTCGCCTCTGATATGGAACATGTTGGCCAGTGTTGACCAATGATGACATGTTCAACACCAGCCTATTGACCGTTGGGAAGTAAACCTTCCTCTTCCGCTCTTTGGGCCATGATGAAAATTTGGAGCCATTGAGATAGGCTTCTCCAATATGAAGAGAAATCACTACGTCCTTGTCCCCTTAGAATATTCAAGAAAACAAAGATGGAGCTTGATGTTCATGGCAAGAGACCTTGGAACTAAACTAGCCCTACCAGAAAAACAGCACCCGATCTTACCGCACTGTTCTTCAGCAGTTTAAGGACAAAGTCCGGCCGGAACATAACTCACAAGTGCTCTTGAAAGACCTGGTATTAAACCTAACCTAACAAATGCCACGAACACCAAGATATGAGTAACTAAAAGGGGAAAGAACGGAGCAATATCTCATTATAATTGTGTCGCTGGCTGTACTGTCTACATCGTTGCAGTAGCAAAAACAAATGGCCAAGACATTTGAACATACTGGCCGTTGAACCTGATGGTTTCCTCCGCCCTAAAGCCTGCATGTTCAACAACTGAGCTAGGGAGGTAGAGGGAGCTCACTCTGGTAAAATACCAGCCCGCACCTGAGAGCTCCCAATGGGAAATCGAACACCAGAAACAGCATGTTAAACACTGTTTATTTGCAACCGGGGTTGCAGGTGTTGGCAAAGGTAATTTTCAGCTCCCCGACAAGGCAAAGCGCCTTGCCCAAGGGCGCAACACGGTGGTGGGACGGGGAATCGAACCCACGCACGTCGAGCAAGCTCTCGGATTATGAGTGGCCGTAACCACTGAGCCACCGTGCCCTAATAGACAATTTTGTATGTACTGCTTGTGAAGAAACCAAGGTACATGTTTACGTTGTCACATAAGTTAATAGTACATGATCATACAGTGGGCAAAGATTGAACATTCTCCAAATTCACTAAAAATAGGCGTATCAGTGATACTATCACCTCAAAAATAAGTGCAGAGAAACACGTTATTTGATATTTCTACATGAATGATCGTTATGAAAGCTTTACAAATCAAAAAAACAGAATTGAAATCTGACAATGCATTGTGATGTAGTGTCAATTTTGAAGATGCTTGTAAATGGGATGAAAACCTGCCACAAATGGCTATAAATGACAAAATTGGCACATTTTGAGATTTTGACGGCTTATTTGGACACTTACTGACATTTGATTAAATACATATATTTCCTGATTTCATTAAAGAAAACAAAATTTAAAAATCTCTCATTGTATAATTCTACATGTAATAAATCAAACAAATACAATGTTTTTTTTTTGTTTTTTTTGCAATTTAGGCCAATCTGCAGACAAATAAAAGCTGAAAAATGACTAAGTCCAGCTAATTAATATGCCAAACTCATGACATTAGAAAACCATACATGATATGGAGGTGCGGGGTTTTTGCACACACATGTATACAAAGTTATTTCATTTGATAACAGAAAGTATACGAAAAGTAATGAATTATGCAAATTAGCTAATTACAACTATTATGTATTCATCATGCTGTAATTATGTAAATCAGGCATTTGTAATTTTGTCTTTTTTTAATATTTTATAAATTTTCTATTCATGCATCGTAAATTAGTCAAATATGAACATGTTATGATGTTGAATAAAGAAACTGTAAGTAATTAATTTAATACAATAACAAAATGCAAAGTTTGACATTTTAAATGCACATTATTTGTGAAGTAACAGTGTTGTTATTGACGATGTACTAAGAACTGCATATCATGTCTGAGTCTTGCAGTGTTGGAATATGGAAAATCATTTCATCATGCACTTTGGTGGTCTTCCTGCAGGAACCACAGGACTGTATGAGTGAAATATTTGAATACCTTGACTGATTCCTTGGAAAATGCACACAACTATTTTTTACCACTTTCTGAAAGAAGCTATCAAAAGGGCTGCAGTAGTTTTCTTAAAAGAGTTACTTTAATCTAGACATACACAAAACTGAATATTATTATCTAATGTCTATTAACAAAACTCATTCAAACAATCACCCAATTAATCAACTGGTCAATCAATTAATTAATCAAACTTCAAACAATTTTTAAAATCTCTTTCTTTTTCAAAACCAAAACAATGTTTTGTGGATGTAATTAATGCCTTATTTGATGGACAAAATCTAGGAAATGTAATTTTTTTTACGGACCACGATGTTCAGTCTTCTCGGTACGTGGTCAGTATATTTAATAAGCGTCCCTTCCTGGGTAAAGTATTATTCTGTAGTTTCCCAGGTTGTCGATAATCTATGCATCCCAATGCCGAAGGCTCAGGATCATGGGAGTGAGCTAAGTGCAACCAAGCAGTGGTTGCTGAAGCACTAAAATTAAGGGGACTGGAAGTAGAATTTATGCCCCCCCATGCAACCATAGAGGTGTCCACTGTTCACTACCTGTAAGAAGTGCACAACTTTGGCATCATGGGGTAGTGTTAAGTTGAGGGAAGCAAATGTTTTTGGTTTTTTTAGGGGGTGTTTACCCAGGGCAACACTACAATATTACAGCTACATTTAACAAATAAATTATCTACAAGAACTCGAAATTCATTGCACTGTTTATTACTTTTCATTGTGAGAACCGTGCACATGTGGCTCAAATATTATCGCAATATGTACTGTGACCCTTGGATTAAACAAAAGTAAAATACCTTCTTCTATTATTATTATTATTATATTAAGAAATACAAAATACTCAGGGGGATTAGTCCTAATTAGGATGTACCTTTCCTCAGAGCAACCAGCACACATAAATGTTTAAAAAAATGTTTGTCGCATCTATAAGTGGATTTCATCAGCATGGCATTTTATTGTATCAAATAAAAAATACCATTCCAGTGCAATGTGCTAATAGTGCGACAAACAAATCTATGGATTTAATCTAATAGTTCTTGTTCACTCAGTACTCGTGCCTACATCGTCAGAGCATCGGCCTAGAGATCCAAAGGTTATTGGTGTGATCCAGCTTAGTGCAACATTGATGTGTGTCAGGGAAGATCTAGAGAAGATCAAAACTTTGAGGGTTGTGAACCAGAAAGCCGTAACTCACAAAGTTCTTTTGATATGTTATGACCGTCCTGCACGCCATGTACGTACTGTGTTACGAACATCCCATACGTGTTGGACTAATATTTCCATCGTAATACTTAAATGTGTTGTTTAGTCGACAAAACTGCAGAATCTAAAGTCTTGACTTTTGCACTTTAATACTGAGGTACATTACAATCATGTAAAACAGAAAAGATTTTGAAAAATATTGAATTGAGAGTGTCCTCCTCAGCAAATGTTTAATTTCCAATTGCAGAATACATTAGCCTCTGACCAGTGCAGTGTTGGCGCCAACGCCCCGGTGCCAAAATGGATGCTTTGTCAGAAACATTATCCTACTATTCGGCAAAATCTGCAAATTTTCTGATTTTTGCACTCCTCTCCCTAGTTTCACTTTGCCCCCCCCTCCCCCCCTCCCCCCATCACTCTTCTTGGTGCCGCCTAAGCATCCGTCACTTTTTAAACTGAGAATAATTGGAAATGTTAGCCTATAAATTCCAGCAGTCATTAATTATCTCTTTCCTGTTTTCCCAATGCAATATACACTTTAATTTCTGCAGCCATTGTGCCTAAGATGGGGATTTTACCAGCTTTTCCAAAAACAACAGCAAGATCATTTGTATCTACAAAGGTCATGGCTACTGGAATATCTTTACCAGTCTCAAATGTTGTGATCAATTTCCAAGGACTCACACAGTATTGATGTATCTTCCCAATCTGTTCCCAATCCCTTCCACTCCCAATCATCAAGCAATCAGACACCTCATCATAACACACACATCTTGCTCCTGGAATATCAGCACTAATGATCTCTCTTCCTGAATCCACATCCAACACACACACTTTATTTACCATGTTTACCTTACACAATGCAACCTGTGAACCCTTCATAGCAGTAGGGTTTAATCCTGGGTGTAATGGTACACAAGGTGAGTTAATTGTTTTCAATTTTCTTCCATCATGCCTAAATAAGTCAAGAGTCTTTACACCTAAAACTATTACTCTACCATCAGATAGCACGGCAATGGTTGATAGAGTGTCTCCGAGAACGTATGTTTCATAATGTCCCCCGGCGGAATCATACCCCCACTTTTGCATGTTTATTTCCATGAAGGTGCCCTCATGCTGCCCATTGGGACTAAACACTTCAACAGATGTGGGTGTAGCAACCATGAACTTTCCATTACCAGTCACTGCTACATCACATGCATTTTCCACAGTCAAGTTCAATTCATGCTTATAGTCACCTAATGTTTGTTTATGGTAAATATGCACTCCATCCTCTTGACAAACAGCTAAAACACCATTTCCCCACAAATACCACTAGCAAAGCTGTCACGTAAATGTATATCTATGGCTTGAGTCTGATTCATTCTCCTTGCGGGCATAAGTTTTCCCAACCCACCCACTTGCTCTAAAATTAACCTACATGTAATCACAGCGTCTAACTTTTGGTCCTTTTTTCCACTCAATTGTATCTTCTTTAACTTTTCTTCAAGTTGATCATGCTTAGTCACATATTCATAAGGTGTGGCATTTTCCATAACTCTGCTTGCTTCATCTATCACATTTCCCAAAGCTTGATTCTCCCTGTCCAGTTCCTCCTTCTGCTTTTGGTATCCGAGTAGATGCTTTTGACTCATTTCTCTTAATTGAATTTTAAGGCCCTTCCCACTCTCAATTGCTTTGACAACAGCATCTTCTGTGGCAGAATCAATTTCTTGCTCAGTTACAGCAGTGGATTCTTTAACTTGCTTCTGAAGTTGTAGAACTTGTTGAATTGATTGTTCATTTTTCTTTGCTTCATCCTTTACACTTTGAATTTTGTCTTTCATATACTGACGTTTTTCAGTGTAGAACGCTTTCACATCTTTAATATCATGCGTAGTTCTATCGTGATCCAATAACCCACATGCCTGGCACACAAGTACCTTGCATGTGACACAGTAGAAATACAGTTTGTCATCCTCATGAATTGGACAATTTGGTACATTGCTTTTTGTTGGTGCTGTTTCTTTTGAAGATGGGTCACTTACCCCAATATGTTTAAGATGATTTTCTGCCAGGTTGCGCAATCGTAGACTAGTTCTCAGGGCTGCTACACCACCTTCACTAACTGGTGTTTTGGGAGGAACTCCTGTTAACACACGACATTCTGGACATGTAATTTCCTGTACCCCTCCTTTCACCATTTCTGTGAGACATTTTTGACAATACACATGTGGACAGTCCAACTGTTTGGGTGTATTTGGGTCCACAAACAGCTCCAAACACAGCGGACATGATAGATCTGCTTCAGCATTCTCCAAATACGCTGCTGCCATGTTAAAACACTATTGAGTTTAATACAAATTATTTGAACTTAAACTTGGACAGCTGTAGACATAGTAATGCTATAACTTCTTGTATGTAGATCTAACACGTACAGTAAACTACGTGTATTTCTGGCACTATACATGTATAATTTAGGTGAAATTCATCAACATAAAAGGTCATGTTGCTCTCACATTAACATGTTAATCAGGGAGTGTTCAGAAATACTTTAGTTCGGGTCATCGAATATGGAGGGGGTCTAAAATAATTCACAGAGAAAAAACTGAAATCACTTATTAATCAGTGTTTTGTAAGAAACTAACCGAATTAACATGATTAAGTCACAACCCTTATTTTCCTTTCATTTCAAAGATATAATAGCATTACAGCCCAGGGGTAGGGTAGGGATAAAGTTGATATGAGATGGTAGAGTTTGTAGTGATGTTAACCGTGTTTTGAAAGAAATCACCAGATATAAGTAACAATATGGCAAATTCGGCAAATGTCTTCAACACAAAGAAATGTAATACTTTAAGAGTCACTACCAAGAAAAATCCGATTATGCATACCTATAAGATGGCATCTGATCAACTTGAATCCGTTTTACACCATCCGTTACCGTATCTTGTAGTTGAACTGACATACAATATGAAATGGTCCCATCACATAAATAACATCACAGCAAAAGCAAACCGAGCATTGTGGTTCCTCCGCAGGAATAGAGATGTCCAGTAGCGGTAAAACAACAGATGTATTTTGCTCTGGTCAGACCCTTGCTTGAATACGCGTGCTCCGCTTGGGACCCCCCATACAGCATCGGATACTCACAAAATCGAGATCACCATAAATTACAAAAAATCATCAGGTCTCAACCTAAGATTGTAGTTTTTAGTGTAGTATTTGTATCTCATCCAGTGCCATGTTGTTTCTCATAGTGATATTGCTCCGGCAACTTTGTTGAGTATTGTTATAGAAATAGAATAGTCATGCATTCTCTATTTACAATGATTTATTTGAAAGGGGTATCAGTATGCAGTGAGACAGCTCACTAGAAGGGTGGGGGAAACAGTTGAGTTTTTTTTAGCATTAAGGTTATGCTAACAATGTTTGACAAGAAAGCAGCAAAAATAAGTCGCTTCTCAATGTCCATTCATTTGAAACAAGTATCAGCATACAGCGAGAAAGCTCAGGGGTGGGGTGGGGATAAAGTTAAGGTGATGCTTACCATGTGTTGTCGCTTGTTGTAAGCAAACCACATCACAATTCTCATTTTCTGTTCATTTCAAACAGGTTTCAGCCTGCAATGAGACAGCTCAGGGGCGAGTGGGTGTGGATAATGATGGGGGTTTGAAAGCTTTCAAAAAGTTATGAAAACCAAGTTTTGTAAGAAACCAACAGAAACAAGTCACAATATGAAGTCAGAATATTAACACATAGACATTGTAATATTTTGTAATCTTGTATTTACTTTACAGCTAGTAAATACCTTTGGTTTTGCAAATAAATATACATAGGCCTAAGTGCAACACCACCAAGTAGAATCTGGGCACTTGTCGTCTTGAACAATTTGGTGTTTTTAGCAAGGGCAAATTGTAGGTGAATTATTATAGCTAAACTCAATACAAAGGGAGAATAGGAACTGACTCCTAATATTAAGCTGGTTAAACGGGATTTCTAGTGTTTAATGTGCAAATTTTTACCCCGCACAAGATATAAAAAAAGATTGATTTTACACATCTCTGGTTTTTTTAGTTTGACACCTATTATGGGAGTCCCATGTATATGTACAAGGTGTCCCATAAAAAGGTTACATGTAGAAAATGTCATTTTTTCGGATATTATTTATTGATCCTTCTTGTAAATGTATGCTAAGTTTCAATTCCGTATCTTCAAAGCAACTTAACTTATGAGCGCAAGATGACAGGGGTGTCACGAGTGGATAACCATCAAATTATCGCACAACGAAGGTTGAACACACGCTCACCTTTGTTTTCAGATTTTTTCTATTATATTATCTTTTATGCTTCTTTTATTTTTCATTGTTGAACTTATTGAACAAAAGAAACATATTGAAAAATAAGATATTGTACACTGAAAATAAATCAGTTTTAGAACTTCTTGACTCTTGGTGGTTACAAATACGGGAAGGTGGTCATTAGAGAAGAACACGCTGTTTGTCATGTCATCAGAATAGTGAAATGAATAACAATCTTTTGCATTTAGGCCATGTTTGGATTTTGTTGACTTGAAATCGCTGCTATTTGGTTTTACATTTCTGACTGAACTCTTGAAATAAAACTGACCAAGTTTTATTCTTTGTTTATCAGAATAAAATACTGCATCTACCATGCTATGGATGGGTCTACTCAAGTTCCCCGCCAAATGCACGGTGGCTGTGACGGTGGTATAATGAACCTCGTGTTGAATTATGTCACGTAAAGAGCTTGTTCAGGAATGCATGGAATGCGGATTAAGTACGTAGGTTGTGAACTTGACATTCACAGGGGTACTAGTAGAGGCTACATAGATTATGTCATGAAAAGGATATTTATAATTGTTAACATTAACTTAGATTATTTTCAAAAATCTACATGTAACCTTTTTTGGGGACACCCGGTACATGCACTCATTACCATCTAATGAGATGGTGGTATAAACCTGGGGTATAAAACTGTTTTCTGAGTTAGAGGGATAAGACCAGGTCTGATTTCAACCAACACAGCTGTCTGTAAGGTCTTTCTTGACTATTTGCTTGTACAACACTATATTAAGGTTAGCAACTATTTTAAACTGTTGCGATTTGGTAGTTCACAACATCTTGCGAATGGTAGTAAGCTTTGGCAAAAATTGCATTGATTATTTCATAGCGAGTGTGTAGAAGAATTAAAATATCACAGATATAGTTTTGTAGGTCCTTTGGTTCTTGAGTTATGTTGTAAAGAGAGCTGAAAAAACACCACTTTTGTAAAACGTACATAACTCATTAATAACAATAAATCAAGCAAGTTTTCAAAGTATATGATTTGTATAATCAGCTATTGTAAAACATCAAAGTGTTATTTTTCAATAATATATTGATTAAGATAATGAAAATCGTGTACCCTTAAATAATTGCTATGATGTCAATCTATTCAATAAACCTTCAACTTTAGGACAGATTGTCTTTTTGGGGCGCCCGCTACGGCGGCGGCCCCATTATTAGGCTTGACTTTGCAAAAAGCTTCTAATTTCGGTCTTGCTAGATTTACTTCGCAATTGTTTTGCTAAAATTATGCCCAGCTCAGAAATAAAACCACAATTTGCTTGGATTTTATTTTATTATTGTTTTCTGATATGCATGGGATAAAATCTTGTGGGTATATTCTTTGTTTAAAATACAAAATTAATGGACTTATAAAAACACCAAATAACCCGTGACCTTTGTACGAGCTTAAACCAGTTTACCGCCTCTTAGAACCCGATAGACGGTGACCAACACTATGTACCACAATAGCCTAATCTCAATGGCATAGTCCAATAACCTCAAATAAACAATCATAGTGCAAAAGTTGACCTAACTTGCAGAGTATGAGTTTTTGTACCCAAAGTTTCAAAGTCATTCAATGAATGTACACACGTATGTTGTATAGTTGTCCCTGTTTAATAAGCAGGCAGCAGGGTACAGTGTATGAGTAAGCATCTTATCAAGATCAAGATAGTGATAGTGACATAACAATTAACATGCTTATCTTACCAAGGTCTTATCTATCTGCATGGTCTAATTGACATAGCAACATGTACAAGCTGTATCAAAAAGTTTGGTACCCAGCAGTTTTGATAGTTATTGAAAAGGCTGGTTCTTCCAAATGCAATATCGGGTCCCCCTTAAAATGATAAAATGATCAGATCATAAATCTTTTGTGACTGTTTATGACATTAATCAACAAATTATGCGGATCCTAGATGTGTCGAGGATGTTACGTTTATGAACAAAACGTTACGTTTGTATTTTCAATTTGTTGCTACGTGTATGTTAACAAATGAAAGTTCTGTAACTTTTTTTAATTCTTCAATGCTAAGTGTTCTTTTGGATATCATCAAATTGTAAATCTCTAGTCAGATTTTCAGTGTGTTAACAATTATGTATCAAAGACGTTACATTCATGTACAAAACATTAACGTTCTTATCTTGTAAACATTGTATACGGTACCCATAGCTACTTTTATGAAGAATGAATGTTCTGTAATTGTTTTTTATCCTTCATCTCTATTAGATTTTCAGTGTATTAGCAAGTAGATGATGTATATGTATCACAGACGTTATACATTCATAAAAACTTTTCTTTTGGTCAACATAGGCGTAGATCCAGGGTGGGGATTCTTTTGGTCAACATAGGCGTAGATCCAGGGTGGGGGATAACCCCCCCCCCCAATATTTTGCCAGGGGGAACTTACTTACTTGTGTCTTCTATGCTATCCATCATATACCCCCATGCATAACGAAATTCAACAATATTCAATATCCAAAGCAATACCATCACTACAATATGCCCCAAAAACAGAACTCCCCCACCCCACATAATCGCAAATTGACACGACAGCTTCATTCCAATTCAATTTATTTCATCCAAAACGGTCCTGTGATACACCTTCCCCAATCAAACACATTTGCATTTGATCATCTTCTACTCTTCTCTAGAAAAAATCATTATAATATCAAATCTAAACACCATGCCATGGAATTCACCATATCACGTCCAAGCTCACATTGGGCGCCCCATTCCTTTTTTAAAGGAATTTTTATTTGTTTAGTACACAAACCATGCAATGGGACTGCACTAAGTGATGTTGAGCTGAATTTAGACTCCATCGCCGAGCGTGGAACGATTGGTTTTGATGTAGCGCGCTTTTGTGTTGTGAAAAGCACGCTACCTCATTGATCAAAAGCCAATCACTTGTCGCTCAGCGATGGAGTCTAAATTTAACTCTAGGCCACATATACCATGTTGACTACACTTAGAAAAAGTCTTTCAAGAACTTCCTGAATATTTGCTTTGTATAGCAGATTTAAAAATCTGCTATTAAAAAGTGTGTGAAACAAGCCAGACTTATGGATTTCATCTAATGTTTTTCATATTGAGTTATAGCTTATAGTGGATAAAACATTGGTCCAGAGATCCGAAAGTCGCTCGTTTGTATCTCAAATTAATGCGTGCCGACCACTCTAGGGAAAGATAACAAAACTTGAACAATATTAGTCAGAATCATTACCATTATCATTATTTCTTATAAAAACTATTATTATAGAATGCAATGCCTTGCACCTTTTAAGGAATAATTTGAAATCTTAAATAAATTATCTCTTCCCTGTTTAACCAAGTACTGCACTTGTGGATTTTAAGTTCACCTGCAAGGAAATGAAGGAATGAGACTACCAGGTCATCTGTATCTGCAAAGGTCATAGCTGTAATTGGAATATCGCTAACATCATTACCAGTATCAAAAGTTGTGATCAATTTCCAAGGACTCACACAGTATTGATGCATCTTCCGACTCCCGCCAAAAATCCATCCGCTCCCAATTATCAAGCAATCAGACACCTCATCATAACACACACATCTTACACCTGGAATATCAGCACTAAGGACCTCTCTTCCTGAATCCACATCCCATATATATACTTTAGTCCATATGTCACACAAAGCAACCTGGGAGCCTTTCATAGCAGCAAGGCTATCCGGTACATAACCTAGGTAAATTGTTTTCAGTTTTGTTCCTGCATTAGCAAGAACAATAAGAAGGCCCTATGTCACAGGGGAAGTTGCCCAAATTGGTCCAGAATTGTCAAAATAGTATAAAGTTATTCAAAGTTTCACAAACTTGCTTAAAACTTCCTCGAAATTGCGGTAAGTTGCACAAAGTTGCTTTTTAAGTTTCTCAAAATCGCGTAAAGTTATTCAAAATTTCACAAAATTGCTTAACAGTTTCTCAAAATTGCTTAAAGTTGCTGAAAAGATGCTCAAAAGTTTTCAAAATTACTCAAAATTGCTTCAACTCCCGCACAAGCTGCGTAAAGTGAGCGCGGATTCTATGAAATTGTCAAAAATTTTCCAATGCAGCGCAAATAGGTCAGCAACCTCACACACTTTTGGGGAACTTTACGTAACATTAAAAAATGTTGCAAAATTTCGGACATTGTTGGAGAATTTTGACACCTTTGGGCAACTTCCCCTGTGACATGTGGCCTAAAAGGTTGATTTTATGAAAAGTTCAAATAAACTTGCTTTTATTTTATATGAAATAATTAGAACGTAAACATCTCCAATTTATAAAACACGTGAAAATAGACTGTTAACATAGTACGCATTATATCATTCACGTTGTTATGAGCAAGGCAGCCTGTTAACCTGTGATCTCTCTATCTCTCTGTATATGTGGGTGTGTATGTGTGGCGCGGGGGGGGGTACTCGAGGGCTTACTGATGGCTTATCGATAGGCCCTAATCGATCAATATTCAGTCAATACTTAATCAATCAAGATTAGGTCTACTTTTCAAAAAGATTAAAATGATGGGGGCAGTGATTTGCAAACCCGTCGGGTCGCCTCTTTACGAAAGGTCTATTCCGGGTGGTGGTGGGTGGTTGGGGGGTGGTGGTTGTCCCGTCAATTAAAAATCAATAATCGATTATCGATTATCAATCAAGATAATCTCAATTTTTCTCATTCAAAATCATGCGGAAATGATTTTCAAACACGTCAATTCGATCCCTTACGAAGGGTCTACTGGGAGGGGAGGGGTTGTCGTGTCAATCAATAATCGATGATTGATAATCGATAATCGATAATCAATAATTGATAATCGATAATCAATCAAGATATTCTCTATTTCCGGAACGTTAAAGAAAAAAAAAACAAAAAAAAAACGAAATTCCCATTTTTATGCCGCAATTGATAAAATCAACATTTTTGGCAATAAAATTTTTTTTTTTTTTTGTTCTGAATAAGGAAATTGGAAAGTGTGTACTGACCGATTTTGTGAGTTTTGGGGGTCAATGTCATTTTCGTTTATAACAATGACCATGGTAACGCCCAACTAGTCCGTTATTGGCAACGCTATTGGTCATTCCATTCTTATGAAATATTAATTACAAATTTGTCTATAACACGCGCTTCTATGGGATAATGTTCCACAAAATCACGTTTTTCTCGAAAAGTGGGTAAACTCTAAGCAACGGATTTTTTCCAAAAATATTTCTTTGAACATGGAACACATAACACAAAACTAAAATAATGATTTGATGCAAAAGTTCTAAAGTTAAAATAGGCCCTATGTCACAGGGGAAGTTGCCCAAATTGGTCCAGAATTGTCAAAATAGTATAAAGTTATTCAAAGTTTCACAAACTTGCTTAAAACTTCCTCGAAATTGCGGTAAGTTGCACAAAGTTGCTTTTTAAGTTTCTCAAAATCGCGTAAAGTTATTCAAAATTTCACAAAATTGCTTAACAGTTTCTCAAAATTGCTTAAAGTTGCTGAAAAGATGCTCAAAAGTTTTCAAAATTACTCAAAATTGCTTCAACTCCCGCGCAAGCTGCGTAAAGTGAGCGCGGATTCTATGAAATTGTCAAACACTTTCCACTGCAGCGCAAATAGGTCAGCAACCTCACACACTTTTGGGGAACTTTACGTAACATTAAAAAATGTTGCAAAATTTCGGACATTTTTGGAGAATTTTGACACCTTTGGGCAACTTCCCCTGTGACATGTGGCCTATAAGAGTCATATCTTCACTTCCTACTATTACTCTACCATTAGATAGCACAGCAATAGATGAAATTCTAGTCGTAACAGTATCTATGGCCCTGGCCCCGACATCCTCCTTGCCCATTGTTTCATAGAAGGTGCTCTCATGCTTCCCTCTAGGACTAAACACTTCAATAGACGTGGGTGTGGCAACCATGTACTCTCCATTACCAGTCACTGCTACATCACATGCCTTCTTCACATTCAGATCCAATTCATGCTTATATTTATCTAATGTATTTTTGTGGTAAATATGTACTTTGTCTTCCTGGCAAACAGCTAAAACACCATTCCCCCCACAGATGCCACTAGCACAGTTGCCTAGAACTATGGCTTGAGTCTGTTTCATTCTCCTTGCATGCACAAGTTTCCCCAACCCACCCACCTGCTCTAAAACCAACTCAAATGTGGACAGAAGTTTCATTTCTTGCTTCCTATTTCCACTCAACTGTAACTTTTTGAACTCTTCTTGAAGTTCATTATGCATTGCAACGTACTCGTACGGTGTTGATTTTTCCAAAATTCTATCAACTTCAGCTACTTTATTCCTCAAGGCTTGCTCCTTTATCTTCAATTCCTCTTTTTGCTTTTGGTACCCAAGTAACTGTCTGCGACTCATTTCTTTTAATTGTAATTTCTGGGCCTTCCCACTTGCAATCGCTTTGGCAACAGCATCTTCTGTGGCGCGGTCAATTTTTTGTTCAGTTACCGCTGCAGATTCTTCAACTTGCCTCTCAAGTTGTAGCATATCCTGAACTGAACACTCAATTTTGTCTGCTTTCTCGTTTGCACTTCGAATTTCGTCTTTCATGCACTGAAGTTTTTCAATGTAGATGGCTTTCACATCTTTAATTTCATGCGTAGTTCTGTCGTGATCCAATAATCCACATGCCTGACAAACAAGTACCTTGCATGTAACACAATAGAAATACAGTTTGTCATCCACGTGAATTGGACAAATTGGTACACTGCTTTTTGTTGGTGATGTTTCTTTTGAAGATGGGTCACTTACCCCAATATGCTTAAGATGATTTTCCGCCAAGTTGCGCAATCGAAGACAAGTTCTCAGGGCTTTTACACCACCTTCACTAACTGGTGTTTTCGAGGGCACTGTAGTTTGCATGCGACATTCTGGACATGTTATTACACGCACACCTCCTTTTACCATTTCTGTGAGACATTTTTGACAATACACATGAGGACAGTCTAACTGTTTAGGTGTATGTGGGTCCACAAACAACTCCATACACAGCGGACATGATAATTCCTCTTCAGCACTTGCAATATATGATGCTGCCATTATGTCCAAGAATTATGCATGCTTTACGGTGTTTCTTCAGAAAATAAACTTCATCTCTCTTCAAGAAACACTGATTATAATGACTTCAATATTATCAGTATTTCCCCACACCACTCCACGCCATACATAAATTCTCCCAGTCACATTTCCCCAATATGAAATTTTTAAAAAGTAAATTTTAATTTCACTTCTATTAAAGTTTGGCAGAGGCGGGGTTCGAACTCACAGCCCACCGCTTTGGCCAGCACGTATACCATACGACCAGCGCCTTAGACCGCTCGACCACGAAGGACTTCATAGTGTCATCGTGAAAATTTAAACATATAATATTAATAAATCGCAACTTCATTACTACATCATATTTTGGATATTTTATCTGCTTAAAACATTAATGTGTATTTATAATAAAGCTACCATTATTTATATTGTTGAATTCTCAAGCGCATAGAGATAATTAATACGAGGGTCCTATGAATAGGTCTACATACACAATACATAAAATCGATTTTGATATCGGCCACGTGCTCTGCTGTGCATGTGCTTTCCCGTAGTGGCGGAAGTTGTATTACGAAGTGCATCCGAACTCCATTTTGAAGCAAATGCTTTTGACAAGGCATTGGATTGTTCCAGTTTGCATCCTAAATCCACATTAGACCCCTAATTTTATTTACGAAATCAAAAGATTAGATTATCATAACAACAAAACGGTAATATTTTGTCGGGTCTACTGTGAAAATTACATTAAAAAAAATACAATAAATTATTTTGAACTACAATCTAGGCAACTGGACTTACGTTTTTGAGTGGGAAATTTTCACGTTCTATCCTGAACGCATCATCAGCCCGACTGATCTTCTGGCGGTAAAAGTTCATTGACCTGTGAAACGGATGTTGTAGTATCACAGGTCACCTTCGAGTTCAACCTGAGAGGATCTTCCTAATCGCTGAACTGTAGGCCCCGGCCAGAAGTTGTGACGTAGGCCGCCTCCCCTGTTCAGTGAAGGCTCCTCCGTTCACGTAAATTGCTTCTTTGACTCCTCTCTCAATACCATTTGCTTTCTCTGTCCAAGATCATAACATCCTTGTTGTCAAAGGAATGTTTGGAACTGTCCAAGTGTGTATAGACGGCCGAGTCTCCACAACCAGTGCTGGCTCGTCTATGTTGGTACATGCGTTTTGCAAGCGTTTGTTTTGTCTCACCAATATACAGTTCTTCACAACCGCTGTCTTGACATTGGATCGCGTAAACAATATTGCTCTGCTTATCCTTGGGTTGTTTGTCTTTAGGGTGGACTAGCGCTTGACGTAGCGTGTTCTTGGGCTATCGAAAGACACCGGTACCTTTGTCTCGAAAAATCCGGCGGAGTTTTCTGACAGTCAAGACGTAAGGGATGGTGATGTTCTTACCACGTTTTGCCTCTCCGTCACCTTGGGTCTTGCGAGCGGCGAGTCTTTTCGGTGGATTTGGTCTGAGAGAGAGCCTTTTAAAGGTCCAATTGCGATAACCACAACGGTTCAGTGCTTTATGTAGGTGTTCGCGTTCCTGTTCCTTTGCGTTCTCGCTAGAGGAATAGTGTTCGCTCTGTGAAATAAAGTCCGTATTACACCCAATTTATGGATCAATGGGTGGTGTCGAACAACAGATACTGATCTGTGTGATGGATCAATGGGTGGTGCAGAGTCAAACAACAGATACTGATCTGTGTGAGTGTCATTGACGATTTACCGATGTTTCTAGACTGCCATCACTTTGACAGTGACCAAACAGTCTAAGACAACAAGTTTATCGTCTTTCACAGAGCAAATCGTATACTGGTACCCCCTACCCACTGGTTTCGTTATGTTGATGACACGTGGGTGAGCTACGCAAAGATCAACTTGCTCCGTTCTTCGACCATATCAACAGTGTCAATGGGGCATATTAAGTTCACCCAGGAAGAACTGAAAGACGACAAACTTGCTTTCAGGTTGAACCGTGCAAAGGTGACCTGGATACTACAAAGGACATCCGTTTCACAGGTCAATGAACTTTACCGCCAGAAGATCAGTCGGGCTGATGATGCGTTCAGCATAGAACGTGAAAATTTCCCACTCAAAAAACGTAAGTCCAGTTGCCTAGATTGTAGTTCAAAATAATTTATTATTTACTACCTGGATGAATGATAATCTTCACAAAAAAAATACAGTTTTTACAAAATTAATTTTCACTTAATTTCAACAAAAAAAAATGGCGTATATAAGATTGAAATAAATTCTCTACCTTCTATACTAGATCAATTGTGACGCAAGTTGTTATCAAAAATTGTTGTGATAGATGTACAGTTAATATTCATATATTCCATTACCTATCTGATGGTACAGTTTTTACACAGAAAATATTTATTTGAAAAACCTGCCACTCGGCTTTTTCCGGAAAGGTCACATGGTCGCCGTGACCTGTGCAATAATTACAATTAAAATTTTTCTTATTCTAACAGCAAGCGTTTCTAAAATGCAGTATGGCGAAATGTGGTGTAGTATTTCCCAATGCTACATGTACCATTGTACGTGCAGAATGCAAGGCGTAAATTGAGTTCTACTTCTCGATTTTCACACTAGCATGCACTGCCCAGCTTCATTTGCCTCCAAAATGATTTTGGATTAAAGTTGATCAAAACCAATACAAGTTACATCATTCAATAGCACCATGAACTTATAACAGTTAAGAAACTTCACTGAAGAAATTCAATTTTGAGCAAGACATGCAGGCCTATTCGATCCCAACTGATTTGTAGTTGTGTAACTGTAACAAATATGAAATTCTGCAAAAACAATAGTGGCTACTTTTAAAAATAACTTCTCAAAACCAACAAAGCCTGCTAGCTCCTGCTATTCCAAAGTTTATTTCTGATAACAAATTTGACACCATCTTTTGAAACAAAGTTTAATTTTATAAATGCCTGCATCTCACTCGGGCAATTTTGGTTCCTAGCAACTGTGTTATGCCTATATCACACTACATAGAGATCTTATTTGTTAGATATATCAGCAACTGAGACTTTGTCATAGTATCTGAGGATGATTAGATATGAAATTGTGTTTGCTTGTTATGTTATGAATGATTAGTCTGTTTAACTATTGATAAATGTCATATGTCTGGTATATATTTAGGTAAACACAGATAATTAAGATAAATAATGGAAGTTCATTAGTACAAATCAATAAATAATAGGTTGCATTTAGTGCAAAAAGTTTGCGTGAATGTTTTAAACCTTGTAAACGCTTAATAAGTGTTTACAAGGTTTCTCAATAGAAGCAAGCCCTAACAAAATTAATTCCCTTTTATGCCTCTGCTTTATGCTTTTTATGTCAAAGCTAATCCCGAAAATATAACACTAGAAATCTATCAGGAATGCTGGCATATTCTAATATCGCGGCTAAGATAGAATCTAGAAGCTCTGTGAATCCTTGTTGGAAACTCATACAAGCTCATACATGTGCTGAATGCTGATACTAGGGCATTCAACATGCTTGCAGATTATGGGAAAAATGATGGCTGACCAAGTGGAACCTTGTAATTTTCAGTAGGTTATGAAATCTAAAAGGATGCACAGGTTATTTGTATGAGGCTCCACGCCATAGCTGGCATAAGGAAGCGTGGTGTTTCATTATAAAACATACTGATGACTCCCTTCCACCATATTTTGTAATATGAGTTGTGTGATTATCCTTGAAAATATCAACTTTTGGGGCATAACACTTCTTCGGAATATGTGTTATAATGTCAGGATATGTCTCATTCATGACATGACATAATTGCCTTTTGTCTTGCTGTATAAGTCTGCAATGTTTTGCAGTCAGCTACAATTATTCACTGGCAATGTGTGAAGGGAAACATACTGGTATTTTGAAATAAGGCTCTTGGTAAGTTATCCAGCATCATCTTAACAAATCAGTTAGTATCTGTTCCAGTTCCAGTGACACCTCATGCATGTTTTCCAGGGTAGGATTAGGCCTATGTTCACTGTACTGGAGGGGCATGACAACTAGCACTACAGCCGTTTTATATTGATTTTTCAAAGTTAAATGATAATACCTATTTTAATGCATCCAAAGGTCCAGAGAAATGAATGAAGTGTCACTGGAGATGGAATAGATAATAATTGAATCTGTTCTTCAGGCAAAACAACTTATGTTTTAAACTACTTGACACTTGTTTACACAAAAAGCTTGAACACAATTTGAACTTTTTTAGATACCCTGTAACCATGCATTAAACCATGTAACTATTCACAGGCTAAATCCTGATACTAGATAAGACTGGATCTGCTATGTCATGTCCAAAGTGCATTTATGATGAAAAACAAACATTTTTTCCACATACAAAAAAAGGAGGGGCATCATTAATTTCAGGCACACCCTGCGCAGAGTACTCTACAGTGTAATTATAAGCAGACAACACTTTTATCACACATTTCTGAGAACTTTTTTATATTTTTATATGTGTTTTAAAAAACACATCGTGGAATCTGGCATCACTATTATGTGACAGTACTGGTTTTTACAGACACACGAGGAGCCTCATGTCTTACTGGTGGGTCACGTTTTATCCATTGAAATTCAAAGCGGAATTGTACGAGTCAAACATTATATATCAATAGAATAAAAGGTATAATTCTGCATAATTAAAATACGACAGTTGTCATGAAGCCCATAGCCGGCCAGAGGAGGGGTAAATGCATGGAGCAATGCCCTATCCCATACAATACGTCTATAAGGCCTATCCCGGGCTATAAGGGTTCCGTTTTGGAAGGACAATTCACATAATGTCCATTTGCTTGTGTAAATGTTTTCAAACAAAACTCAAAAGAGCTCAAAAGATCCACGTTTTTATGAAGATGATTCTGTCGAAATAAGTTTATACAGGTTCAATTTGAGAGAAATGTTCATAAAATACCTACGTAAGTCCAGTGACGCCGAGAGCCATTACGGGCCCGGGGGTAAAATGAACGCACCGGCCGGCCCCTTTGATCAGCGATGCAGGTGCACGAATTTACAAGTGTGTGCTGTGTGGGGGTGGGGTGGTTGTAAGCTGTTGTAGCAGTGGCGTAAATTAAAATTTCTTTGTGACATGAGGGAGGGAGGTTGGTGTAAAATCCTTGAACACATGTTGAAGCGGAACGAAAGTAACGTGTTTAGCCGCCACTGATTAAATGTGAACATTGAAGGAGGCAAATGCGCGCAAAGCCCGCACAAATTTGAAAGTTGCATTTTTCTCCCAGATTAGGTTTGTCTGAATAACTTCACGTGGAGTGCAGAGAATTTGCCAATTAATGTCAATTTGAAGCTAAAATGATTAAGTATGGACCGTAGAATTGAAGAAATGCTCGCATGAAGCGCGCAAAAATTTGCAATTTGAAAGTAACGACTTTGCTCTTAGATTGAACTTATTGAAACAAACTCAAATAATGAAGGGCACAATGCGCGCGAAAATTTTCAATTTGTGTTCCCACGATTAAGCTGCACTTCCCTGATTTCTGGAAGTCTTCATTATATACGAGGATGGTCATTGTGGCAAAAGTGAAATATTTATTAGAAAGTTTGGTTCAAAGGGTCTCTTGTGTTGTTAATGCACGTCTCTTTTTATTTTACGGGTCCGCTTCATTTGTTTGCTTTTTATGGGCCGTAAAAGAGCAAAGAAAACAGACCTTATAACGGACCCTAAAGTCAAATAAAAGAGACTGTAGTGGGCCTTTAAAAAAGTAATTATACCATCGGCCCGTAAGAGGAAGAAAAGAGACCTTAGTGAGCATTTAAAAAAGCTTTAAAAGGAAAAAAAGAGACCTCGGAGGGCCCTTAGAAAGCAAAGAAGAGATACCTTAGGCCTAATGGACCTTAGACTATGCCATAGTCTATTTTTGATGTTAATCATGATGAAAGCATTCAGTTGAACTCGAAATTATACTGATATTAATTACATCAAAATACTAGTATAAAATTGTTATGAAAAAGTTTATATAATTATATTAGGGACAGTAAAAGTAAAGTGTACGTAGGCTTATATTATTGAATGCAACATATCATAATGTCATAGTTATATTGGCACTTCAATACTGAACAATTCTGATTTTAGAATCTGCCAGTTTATTAATCGCGAAATTCCATGTTAAAAATAGACTATGGACTTTCAATTTTAAACCGGATTTTGAACGGGCAAAGTCCCTAACACTCACACTGTCAATCATTCTTGTTTATCAATAAAATTTAACCGCAAGCAAATACAAGACGCGTTCATACACTTATTGACGCGTTCATGCAATTACAAAACACAAAGGCGGGGTAGGCACCATACTTGTGTACCATGTAGTTATTAATGGTAATGACAGGTACCCGGAGGATTTAAACCATAACGAGATCGGGGCGACCAATCACAAGCCAGATCCATTTAAAGATGCATTACATCATGGCCAATTTTAGTAGGCCAGATTTCCGACAATCTTATCCATAGAAGCTCATAGACAGCCGTGTTAAGCATCTCTGACCGCAATCCAAAGTCAGTAGTCCACTTGGGAAGCTAACAAACAGAGGGAGTAGGGTGAATGAAAAGAACAGATGTGAAAATCTATCAATTGTGCACACATTAATTAAATCAGAGTTTTAAGCTTAGATACAATATCCAGAGTATGCACAGTGGGCAAGTGGACTACGGGGTAGTCTAAATGGCCCTTAGTTGGCCCGAATAGTAAAGCAAAGAAAAGATGCCATATTTTTTAACATTTTAAAACATTACATCTTTGAGTTTTCGGGATTTCCCATCTGCAAAGTGAATTTCATGGATGTCATCTTTGGGTATTTGGGATTTCCCAGAATAATCCTAGCAAATAGTAGTAAATTCCCATGGGAAATGGACAGTTATCTAGATTTTGTCATCTTAGGTCTTTAAAACAGATATTTTCTTATAAATTCAGGCTGGGAAATCCCACTATATTATGAGGTCATTGGGAAATCCTACTTGGTTTTGTGAAATCATCCATGGGAAATCCTACATGTTTTTAAAAATTTAAACTTTGTCATCTTTGGGGGGAGTGTGGATAATATCTGGAATAATTTACAAGGTATCTTTTCTTTACTCTTTACGGGCCTCTGAGGTCCCTTTCTTTCTTTTACGGCCCCATAGTAAAGTATGTTTTCTTCACTTTTTACGGGCCCGTGGGTAACGCACCCCTTACCTCCCCCCTCTTGTCGGCGGCACTGCGCAAGTCCACTTTTGTTGGGTTAAAGTCCACTGCATGTTTACACAAAAAGGCGATATTCCTCTAAAAGTTTCAGAATTCATATTTTATACATTTGTCTAAATACAAATCAGTTAAGATTGAATAGGCCTGCGTGTCTTGCTCAAAATTGAATTTCTGCAGCAGGCGCCGAATGGCATGATAGAGACGGCACCTTGTGGAACCGCCCGGCCGTATGGCATTTACCATAATTTTTTTATAGGCCTTCTCGGTTAGTTTTGTGGGGTTCATTATCGAACCCCAACGGTTTTAGCTTGTATTTATATTATTCATTAACATAGGCCTATTTGTTTGTGATATTTCAAGCGTTTTAAAATTTCAAAATAATCCCATTCAATTACACGGTTGACGATGAAAATTTACTGAATTTAGAGAATGCAATGCGACCACCACCTGTTCTGCAGTAAAGTTTATTCGTCAATAACTGTTATAAGTTCATGGTGGTGTTGCATGAAGTGACAAGGGTTGTTTTTGATCGATCAACTTTAATCAAAAAGCGGTTTAGAGGCAAATGAAACTGGATGGTGCTAGTGTGAAAATTGAAAATAAAACTCAGAAATTGAAACATTTTCCAACTTACATCTTGCATTCTACATTGTAACATTGGATGAAGATATTTGTATGAAATGAACTGATAATATCGAAGTCATGTGATCAGTGTTTCTAGTATATATCTGGAATTTTCTGATGATACTCAGAAACTTTATGAACTTCCAGATATAATGGCAGCATCATACAGTGCAAGTGCTGAAGAGGAATTATCATGTCCGCTGTGGGTGGAGTTGTTTGTGGACACAAATACACCTAAACAGTTGGACTGCCCACATGTATATTGCCAAAAATGTCTTATGGAAATGGTGAAAGGAGGTGTGCGACTGTGCGTGTCATTACGTGTCCAGAATGTCGTGTGTTAACAGGAGTTCCTCCCAAAACGCCAGTTAGTGAGGGTGGTGTAGCAGCCCTGAGAACTAGTCTTCGATTGCGCAACTTGGCAGCAAATCATCTTAAACATACTTCAAAAGAAATAGCACAAAAAGGCAGTGTACCAAATTGTCCACTTCATGAGGATGACAAATTGTTTTTCTACTGTGTCTCATGCAATGTATTTGTATGTCAGGCATGTGGGTTATTGGATCATGTCAAAAATAATCATGAAATTAAAGATGTGAAAGCAATCTATACTGAAAAACGTCAGTATATGAAAGAAAAAATTCACAGTGCAAATAAGACAGTAGATAGAATTGAGTATTCAATTCAGCATGTGTTGCAACATAAGAGGCGAGTTGAAGAATCTGCAGCGATAAGTGAACAAGAATTGATCAAGCTATCATGGCTGCCTATTCCAAAGTGAATGAGAATGGGGACGCCCTGAAAGCACAATTAAGAGACACGACTAGAGAGCAACTATTGAGGTACCAAAATCAGAAAGAAGTACTAAAGAGAGCGCAGCAAGCCTTAAGGAATAAAGTAGCTGAAGTTGAAGGTGTTATAGAAAGTGCCACGCCTTATGATTATGTAACTAAATATGATCAACTTGAAGAAATGTTTGATGAGATGAAGTTGGGTAGGAATAGCAAAAAGGAAGTAGACCACGTAACTCAAGCTATGACCTCTTATAAGTTGGTTACGAAGCAAGTTGGTGGTTTGGGAAAACTTGTACCTGTAAGGAAAAGGAAGCAGACTCAAGTCATAAAGCAGGCAGATCTATGTGCGCTGTTAGTGGTGGGGGCAATGGTGTTTTCGCAGTTCGCCAGTTGAATGGTTTACATATTTATCATAAGGCCGTATAAAGTTAATATTTTGGTTCTCGTCCAGAGGATTTTCATGAATTGATGAGGGAGGGAGGTGTTTTTTGGGGTTTTTTCAGTGTAAAATCAGCATTGTCTGTAGTATTCGGTCTTTTCCAACAGTCCTCGAGGAAACGATGAGGCACTTTTTTTTTTTTTCAAATGTGAGATTCTGAGGTATAAGACCCCCTAGAGTACCACAAAAAGACTTGGAAGTGGTCCTTGTTCTCTAATAAACTTATTTATAAAAGTCATAAATCATTCCAAAGTCTAAAATAATTGAAAAATCTATTTTAAAAAAATCTGACAAATCCCAGAAATTGAGGAGGGAGGGGACGAGAACCAAGACATTAATTTTATACGGCCTAAACAGTCAACAGGTGAATATAAGCAAGAACTGAGCCTGAATGTGAGAGATTCATGTGATGTAGCAGTGACTGGTAATGGAAAGTTCATGGTTGTCACACCCACGTCTGTTGAAATGTTTAGCCCCAGAGGGAAGCGTATGGCAGTATGGGTACCTTCTATGAAACAAAGGGCAGGGATGATTCCAGGACCGGAGCCAGGACCAGCATGACCAGGAAGACAGACACTATGGACATGATTGCTGTGCTATCTGGCTGATAGTAGGAAATTCATGTACAAAGACTCTTGCTGTACGTATGCATGATGGAACAAAAGTGAAAACAATTCTCGCTATTCACAATAAGGGCGCCGCCTGAGCGGTTTGCGATGTAATCGTGATATCATGGGAAAAGGTCGACATCCAAGTGTGCGCTATACGAATATTACCATGCTATTACATAGGAACACGTGACAATATTTTTTAGTTTGTCAAAATAAAGGTGTTACACGCGAATCGATACTCAATAATACTTAATAATGTGATTTGAAATGTGCACAATTCATTTTTACTCTATCGATTTGCGTGTAATACCGTTATATTGACAAACTAAAAAATATTGTCACGTGTTCCTATGTAATAGCATGGTAATATTCGTATTGCGCGGACTTGATGTCGACCTTTTCCCATGATACATCACGATTACATCGCAAACCGCTGGCGGCGCCGTTATTGTGAATAGCGAGAATTCACCTAAGTTACGTACCATATAGTCTTGCTGCTATGAAAGGCTCACAGGGGGGGCTCACAGGTTGCATTGTGCGATCAGATGAGGAGTAAAGTATGGGTGTTGGATTTGGATTTAGGAGGAGAGGTCTTTAGTGTTGATATTCCAAATGTAAGATGTGTGTGTGTTATGAAGTGATGTCTGATTGCGTGATGATTGGAAGTGGAATTATCTGGAATAATAATGGGAAGATAGAACAATACAGTGTAAGTCCTTGGGAATTGATCACAACTTTTGACACTTGTAGTAATATTCCAAGAGCCATGACCTTTGCAGATGCAAATGACCTGGTACTAGCATTCCCTGGAGGTGTGATTAAAATCTACAAGTGCATTGGTGAAATAGGCTAAATAGTAAGGAGGCCATTTTAAGGGATCGGATAACAACGTTTGCATAGTATTTTGGTGGGACATGAGAGCACATCAGACATATCGAATTGCATTCTGGAATGGCCTTCTGATATCAAATAATATTGCTAGTGACTTTTTGAAATTGGCGATATAATACAAATTTTATGGCAAATTATTCTTCGTATTCAGAATGCAATTCGATAATGTCTGCTGTGCTCTCAGGCTCCACAAAATTTACTGTACTTCATGTTAAATGGCATTGAATTCTGAAATTCGAAACTCATATATTTTTTGATAATAGTAATATTAATAATTAATAAGTAAATCAAGGAATAAATAAATAGGTGAGTAACTAATGAAATCAATATTTTAATTGATTAATTAATAATAATCATAATAATAACAATGATAATAATGTACCCAGGAGTGACTGGCGCACATAAATGTTGAAAAACAAAACCATGTTTCAAACCAGTTCTAGTAGAAACAATCTTGACATTTATAAAGCTATACCGATATGGGCGAATTTTTCATGGAAAAGATTAGACCCAAGCTACAGTGCACCCAAATTAAGTGCAAATTCCTTGTTATACAGGGTATCCCGAAAAAAGAGGCCCCTCAGTGCCTGCAATACGCTTCACCTGACACTGTACAACAAGGAATTTGCACTTAATTTGGGTGCACTTCAAAGAGGCGCAATGAAGGGCCTCTTTTTTGGGACACCCTGTACCGCTATGCGGGAAAAATTGTGTTATATATAATATTCCAATGAGTCAAGTAATGTATTGGGCTATTCCTTTTGAAATCCACACACCCCCTATGGAAGACAGTGGGTGTAGATTTCAAATGGAGTTACCTGTTCAGATAATCCCATTTTGAAATTCACACTCTCTGGTGTGCTCTCTGTTTGGAAGATTAACGTCATGTATTCCATAAGGGGTGTATGTATTCCAACTGGAATAGCCCATTTTTGGTATTTTGAATGCGTAGTTGCCGGTATCACTAGGATCCATAACATGTTCATCTATCAGGGCACAGTTCTTTAACCCTAATACATTTTGTACATTCATTGAATGACCTTGGAAAATTTGGGTACAAAACTCATACTCTGTAACTTGAGGTCAAATTTTGCACTATGATTGTTTAATTGAGGTTATTGAACTATGTCATTGGGATGAGGCTATTGTGGTTCTTTGTGTATGATGCCTAAACTTGTTGGTTTAATTATTGCCTTGAACTTCAACCCAAATCGATATTATTATAACTCAGTCAAGTATGTCTCTTAAGTCAAGCAATACACTTCACCTGACACTGAATAAGCAAATGTCACAAGTACATGTAACTATTTGTATATTGTGCCGCCATTTTCTTAAGGAAATAGTTCGCATTTTAGGTATACTTCAGCCTGTTCTGTCAAGTAAGTATTGTAATTTGATTTGCATAATCTGCTCTTGATATGAAAATGATAAATACAGTATAAAACTTAATTTAATTATTTGCGCGTACCTCTTTTAAATGTATTAAGGGGGTACTACACCCCTGGCCAATTTTGTGCCTATTTATGCATTTTTCTCAAAGGGCTACAACTACTGTACTGAAAATTCAGCAACTCAAAGCAAGTAGTCGGTATGGTACGGGAAATTATCGTGCGCTCAATGTCATACTGGTGTCATACTTCGGCTTCACCCAGTATGACATTTCGCGCACGATAATTTCCCGAGGTACCATACCTCCGCTTCACCTAATAACTAATATTGTTGGTACACCGATGGAAGAAGGATTTTCGGACACGACTTTCGGAGATTTTTAAAATTACAACCACTAGTATGAAGAAATTATTAAAAATTATCAGTGCCGTTTTAATCCAGGTTAACATAGGTTACATTGCTCCACGTCCCGAGTTCGAATCGGTCCTGGCTGTTCTCGTCAAATTATTCCCTTTGTGCCCCTGTTTCTCGTCCAACCGGAACAGGTTTCTTCTCAATTAATTACACTGGGCTTAAATTGTTGCAGTTGCACCTCTCGTAATGACCTACGGTATATAACAGTTTTGTATTCCGTATTTATAAATAGGAATTTATAAATTCTTGATAGAGAGAACTGGAGGTTGCCTTTATGGCTAGGGGCCAGTATGTCTGGAGAGTTGACCTCTAGCACAGTGGGTGGTCTTCCTGTACTTTTCAATGGTAAGGCAGTTGACTTCACAGACTTCAGCAACTTGTCGCTCAAAATTGGGTGTGTTTTACCGAATAAAAACATTTATCAAATAAATGGCGCTTTATAAACGCTTTCGATAACTTTTCTTTAACATTAGTTTACAAGATCCCCCAATCTTCAGAATTTTTGCAGTAGTCAGTTTTGTGAAAATTTATGAATACCGGCATGGAGTGAATGCTTATCTATTTATTAACATGACAAATTTGTAACAAACTCAAATTGTGAAAAAAAAATCGCCCCGGCAGATAATTTGCTATTTCTCCATTTACGATCATACCCAAAAGTGTCTCCTTTCAAATATACAGCGTGACATAATGACATCTCCCTTTTTCAGGAATGGGCAGTACCTTATTGAAAAACATATCTCGAGTGAAGGAAGATGAGGGACCTATTAATATACTTAATATTGACACCTTGTTGGTTGTATTCAACTACTTGTCTCTATACGACAAATTAGTGGCAATGAGGTAAGAATTAATCATTAAAAGTATTTTCAAATGACAATAAGAAACAATGTAAATTTGTAAAATAAATTTTCAGTATTGCCATTGTAAGAAAACACCATTCGTGTTATTATAATGAAATATGTCAATGTCCTTTATAATGGTCCCAGTCATTGTCCTTAATGACATCGCAAATCCCAGTTCCAGCAGTATCTCAAGGGTCTAGTCTAGGTAATATATGGGCATTGACTTCGGTCACTGGTTTACGCCTCTTATCGCTTTTCCTAGCCTGAAAGTAGGATGGAGTGCCTAATCTCTGATGATGGTTTAATTAAATCTATCTCTGAGAAAAGTGGGACGGTTGGGATCCCTTAAAACCAGTTTAACCCACCAGAGTCTGGTCCTAAGTCCAAAGATCTCAGAGAATGGTTTCTACCTAAGACAAAGAGATATGCAGTTCAAGAAATACTTCCCGAGACACCTTCAAAGAGGAATTAAAATGGAGTGCTCATTATGTAAGGCTCCGCGAAGGTGACTGCGCTGGTGCTCTACCAATGAATTATTTCTCTATCCTTTCAGTAATCGGTAATTTTGATTTATTTGTGATTATGATTTTACAGAGTAAGCAAGAAATGGCACCATATTATCCAAAACCATGGTTGGACTGTAATTGACTTCAGAGACAAATGTCCCAACAGAAAGGTTGAAGATTCTAAAAGACGATATAGGCGGTTTGTATCGAAAAAAGGCCGAAGCATTTTTGAGTATCGAGACTGTGACCTGGACTGTGGTAATGAATGGCGATTTCCATCGCACAAAGGGTTGGAGTTCCTGGGCTTTTACGCCGGTAAAAGTTTGAAAGCGATTTATTTTACTCTAGACCTACTGAACGATGAGATTGTGGGCTTTCTACGTGTTAACTGTCCTAATATAGAGACATTGGGAATAATACAGTCCTTTTACCGTTATCCAAAAACACTATATTTCCCACCGAAACTGCAACGATTGGACCTGACGGGTCTATGGACAGACTATTTATGCAGTCATCATGGTCAGTCTGACCAAATTAGACCATGGTTAGAAAAGTGTCCTAATTTGGAAAAAATAACCCTTCGTTGTTTGAGACAAATATCTTTCGCAGATATGAAGAAATTGTCAGAAATGACAAGATTGCGTCAGATAGAATTAATATCATGTACTTTCATAGATAATATTGATACCCTTTTACGATCCATGGCTCACTGGACACATCTAAAAGTATTGACATTGCGAGGCGTGACCACAGATTATAGAAGGAATGACATTAATTCCCTTTTACGGTCCATGGCTAACTGGACACATCTAAAAGAATTGAAATTGCGAGGCGTGATATTCACCGACGAAGCATTCGAAATGGCGATACCAGGAATTTTGAATCTAGAAATACTTGAATTAGGAGGAACATGCGTGACGTCATTAGTGGTTATTCTTATTGGAATTCATCTTAGGAAACTAAAATCATTGACATTGACATCACCCAGATCGATCGACTCATGGCCACGGCCACGGTATTCATGTGATAGTTTACAAGCATTATCATACCATCACGAGCTTGAACACTTGGAGATACACCAACCAAATAATAGAGAAGAGAAAGATGAGAGAGAACGTTGGGTTAGGCAAATATATGACGTTTTAGTCACACTTCCTAAGATAACTAACGTAAAAATGCTGGGAGTCGAGATACTTTTTTGTTTTAGGAACGAAACATATCCAGTCTTTAAATATGCGGACATTGAAGTGGTCGATCAGAAGAAATACTACACAGATCTTGACGACATCGACATTGAATCAGAATGGAGAATAGGACAAGAGGAAAAAACTAGAAATAAACCTTGGACGATTTTTAACAGATTCTTCAAAACGACATAACAAAACGTTTAAATAACTTTGATATCCGGTTGAAAAAAGATTTTAGTCAACACAAAACAAAACGTCAACTATTAGACACCTGTTGATGAACTAAACTATCAATAGTGTTTAAAGTTAGAGATATTTCATAAACAACGTGTTTCATATGAAAAGCAAACGTGTCTAACACTTGGATGTGTTTATCATTTATATAGCATTTAGGCGCGTAAAAGTTACGAGGCGTGATATTCACCGACGAAGCATTCGAAATGGCGATACCAGGAATTCTGAATCTAGAAATACTTGAATTAGGAGGAACATCGGTGACGTCATTAGTCAGTAGACTTCGGTTGTATATATAAATGCGCTTTTATAAATGCGCACGTGACCAGGTGGCCAGCGCCATATTTGCATTACATCACTGTCAATCACTGAAATGGCGACCATTGAAGGAGTGGCTACAGTTGTGACCTTGTTTCGTGGCTAGCACTGGCAAGGAACATTGGCTGGAGGTTCGATGCTGTAAATTTGCAAGGATAAATCATGGATATCAAAGGATCATGATTATTGCCCAGCACCCCCCATGTACAAACATAACTAATGTTTATTTATTTATTTATTTATATTTATTTATTTATTTATTTATTTATTTATTTATTTATTTATTTATTTATTTATTTATTTATTTATTTATTTATTTATTTATGCGACGAAAAACGAAAACCCTGTTCTATTTTGAACAAATTTTTTTTGGTATTTTCTCAAATTGAAATTTATTTACAGACTTTTGTGATTTTTTGGGTTATTTAATTTTTCTTTTTTTAAATACCAACCGACCGACCGACCCTACTTGAAAGGTCCGTTTGCCCGTAGAACAGGGTTTCTCTCTTTCTCGCCTGACTTATAATTTTATAAATATTATTTGCCCCCTTCCCCCAAAACCACCCCTCCCCCTTTTACACAAGTAAAACTTTATAAGTAGGGATAACCATCAAAATTTCATGTTGACCCTATTGCTACAAAAGATTGTTTTCTGAGTAGAACTAATCAACAGAAGTATTTTGGTGGTTAAATGGTAAAAATCGGTCAAAAACTTTTCGAATTATGAATTATCAAAGTTTCCCATTCTGACCGGTCATTGGAACGAAATAAAATGACAAGGTCCAAAAATAGCAGTTGGGAGCAAAATTGGCATAAGCATATATTTACCTTTATATATTTCTTTATTTTAACATATTTGCAAACATGAAACAAGCATATTGTGAAAGTATCAAAGGGTTTCTTATGAAATGGCACTTAACTAGTCACTGGCATAACTTATTTTTTCAAACCAAGGCATTGAAATCATGCATTTAGAGGACATTTGCCAAAAATCATCCAAGATAGCCGATATGGCACAAAATCAAAATTGCACTAAGTAGGTGAACTTTTTTTCACAACCAAGAATTTCAATGTTATTGGGTTTAATATGACCAATTAGTAGGTGTATGTAAACAAAATCTTAAGTTTTGAAGGTCATTGACTCATTCACAACAATAGAGATTATCCTCATCATGCTCATGTGTATTTCCTGTAGTATTCCTCATTCAAACCAAAGTAGCACTCAATACATTATGAGTATCTTTGTTCAAACCAATTCAATGCTTGACCTCGGAGTTACCTGCATGACTATCGCGGGCTATTTTGAAACAGTTATGGTTGCACATTCAGGTACTTCTTTTGAAAGTCCTAAACAAGGTATAGCCAGCAGCAAGTTGTAGATGTTATAGGCCTAAATATAAGAAAACGTTTAGGGTTAAGATCAGGTGAACAATACATCGAATGAGCACGAAACTTCACATTTATGTTCAGAAAGGTGTCTTCTTAACATGATTTGAAAGGAATATAAAAATTCCAAAGGGAAGCTGGTGATTTAATTTGTAACTCGAGATCTACTTGTTCAATTTTTAACCTTTTTACAGAGGGTATGATAGAGGTATTACTGGCAACTCTGCCAAATTACAGCTCAGTAGGCCACGTTTTTCACCTGATCTTACTGATTTGAATATTTTGTGCCATTCTTGAGCAGTGCTAAACTCAGCCACTGGCAATTAAGCACACTGTGGCGATGGACCAATTTTGACTCGCACTTACAGAAAAACAAAATAAGTTATGTTGCTGTAATTTGCAAGATAGTTACAAAATATAATTGGCAGTAACTTCCCCAAATTTTACAGAAAAATATTGAAAAATAAAAGAATGAGATCAATTTAGAATTGTATGTGCAAGCAGTGCACAGTTGAGCTCCCTGCATGTCTATGGGAGTGTTCTAATCAAGTTGATGGTTCATTGGTCATCCCTATTATAAGCCGGTTGAATCAAACTGAACAAAATTGACGTATACAATTACAATATAATACATGACAATAATGTGTATGACGAGATCTAACTTACTAGCTGAATAAACCTCAAACCTTGCATCACATACGTGATTGTACGTCAAATTGTCATATAACGTATGAGCGTGATGTATAGTATACGAGTCTTCCTCAACATCTTCCAGCCGGGATGATTAGATCATGTAAAGTCATCTACGTGTTTATACTCTAAATTGTACGTCAAAGGGTGACAAAGGGTGTACAGATTACAGATTTAGCATGGGGGACACAAAAAGGTGCTTAAAAACACATTTTGAATTTGTTTTTTGTCCATTTGCGAGCGAATGAGTAAGTTAGAGTTGAGGAGGTCGGGCGGGGACATCTAGCCTATTTAGTTTCAGAGGGTCATAATACCGAAAAGGGCTTAAGTTAAAATTAGGGTCAGAGTTATGTTCATTGGCGGCACTACGGGGGATACTTATCGCAACGCATCGTTGTATTGCACACAAACACCACGGGCCAATCAATAAAGCACACAATGTAACAGGCACAACTGAATCGACAAAATTGCAACTTTTAATTTTGTGGTTTGAGGGTTTGGATGCGCATATGTGAACCGGCAGCACAAACGAGCCGTAAATTCCCTAAATTGTATTCTGAGTTATGGTGTAAAATGTGTACGAAGGTCGTATTCATCGGTCACTTAAGCTGGCGCGACATCTGTCTTATTTTGATAGTCACAACACCAATCAATAATCCTATTATTGAAGTGGATAATAAGCTTATACCTTAGATGGCTATAGAACTTTTAATAGCTCTGGTCTTTGTTTGCTTTTGCTAAATCCTTTTCAAGTGGTGGGTTACCAGGCATTGTATTTTGTATAAAGTTGTTTTCTTTAAACTTCCGTGGTCCGGGTACGCGCTGGTGAATTGCGATCGCGTAGAAGTGACAAGGTCGCCTACTACGCGCCGCACCGAAGACCAATGGGTCAGCCGGCTTGTTGTCAAGTGCATTGATCAGCCAATCAGTGTGATTGTTTATTGCTTTTGTGTTTACGCTCGTGTGCGCGATACGCAGAGGCACGACCACGGAAGTTTAAAGAAAACAACTTTAGGTATGCATAACCAACAATTAACAATGAGAGAACCTTCTTAAACCTCGTTGACTTGGGGATGATTTGAAATGACCGCCAATTATGACTGTTTGATATTTATTGCCAGCAATGTGGAAAAAAAAACACACATAGAAACGAAAAAGCTATAATTTTGTTGAAGGAGCAAAGTTTAACTAACCATAACTCCGCTTCTGGATATCGTTTGAAGTCAAATGATATACCATTTTTAAGTTTATTTTTAAACACGAAATAAAACAAAATTGACCGGGGAGGAAGTTACGGCTCAATCGCCGTGGACGGTCACATATATCTTGGTCAATTCTTGCTCGATTTTCACGAAGTGTGTCAAATGAGAAAGCAAAGTCCAATTAACAAAATCAGATTGTTTAACAGCAAGGATGACCATAACTGACGAGTTTCTGTTTGTGCCTGAAGTAGGTACCTTGCATGTAAATCAATAGAAATACAGAATTGTCATCCTAATCTCATCTCATCTCTCATCTCCGTCGACTCTTGCTGTCGGGCATCAATGATGGCTCGCCATAACCGCCTGTCCTGCATGCTGGTCTCATTTTCTGCCACTGTGTATCCTGTGTCTTGTTGAAGCAGGTTCACAAAGGTCTTCTTCGGACGTCCTTTGGTTCGTTTTCCCTCATGAATTGGACAATTTCGTACACTGCTTTATGTTGATGCTGTTTCTTTTGAAGATGGGCCACCATTATGTTTTAGATGCCAAGTTGCGTGATTGAAGACTAGTTCCCAGGGCTGCTACACCACCTTCATTAACTGGCGTTTTGGGAGGAACTCTTGTTAACACACGGCATTCTGCATCTGGACATATAATTTAAGGTACACGGCCTTTCACCATTTCTGCAAGACATTTGTGACAGTACAGATGTGAGCAGTCCAACTGTTTGGGTGTATTTAGATCCACAAACAACTCTACACATAGCGGACATGATAATTCCTCTTCAGCACTTGCGATATATGATACTGCGATCATGTCCAAAATTTTGAATCCTTCGCGGAGATCGCGAAGTGGAGTATACATCGGACTTGAGATGTTGATGCATCTAGTGCACGAGCCCCGTGGAGGGGGGTGGGGGGGTGCATTAGACGCATTAACATCTGAGTACAATGCATATTTTATACAATTTCTAGAGCAACAAGTGATACACATTTATTAACCTATTTCATGCACGAGAAAAAAATCCCGCGATTTTTGCTATTTTTATAACAAAATTGTCACTAAAAATGTTGGAAATGCAAGCAAATACAGACTTTACATTTAGTATGGAATGTTTCTTCACGAAGTGACAGGACTAATCTGAATGGGGTCTGCTTAAACCGCACGGGTTAAATATTTATCAAATTGATTGAATTTTGAGGTGATATGCACTGAACCTAAATACCAATAAGTGTTGATCAGAACTGAAATGCCCTTATAATGTACCAGTTTTGAATGTGGGATGAGCTTTTGGATAAATGGCTCTGCAAAGTGGTATGTACTCAGAAAGTTTGATTGCCCCCCTGGGGTCAAGTGTTGCAAACTAACTGTACATAAATAAACAGCGTGAGTTCATTGGACAACCAGGAATCCGCGCAGTTTTTTTTGCACCGTAAGTTTATAACATTTGACCCCAGTTGGGGCCATTCAAACTTTCTGAGTTCGTACCACTTTTAAGAGCCATGTTTTAACATGTTTAAGCTCCTCCCATTTGCCAAAAAATGGCACATTACAAGTGCATTCAGCTGTGATAAATGCCAATTGCTAACAAAGTTTAGGAAATATCACGTCAAACCCCAATAAATTTGATAATAACAGAACAATGTTACATAAAGTCTGAAATTGTGTCCCCCACAGAACTCAAAGTCAGCCTCCTTAAATCCGCCATTTTAGGCAAATGCACTACATTATGAGCACTAGGCCTATAATGTAAACTCATGAAAAGCACATTTTCTATCAAAAATTATTTGGCACCATCTCCCGACACACTCCATTTAATATTTAACCTGCGCGGATTATGCAGACCCCTGTCAGATTAGTTTTCGCACTTCGTGAAAAAATATTCTGTATAAATACATCAACCTGCAAGAAAAATGAACGCATCTGAAAGCAATGGGTGTACTACGCGGAATGCGTGCCAATGAAATCATACAATATTTATGCAAGGCTAGTAGTTAATTAACGATTGCTCTGATTGGTTATCACCATCTAGTAGTGTATGAATGTAGAATAAAGGTTTGTAGCTGTTTGTCAATACAATACTTATAACCCAAATCGCATGATTCAGCTCACTTTACCATGAACTTGATAATTGATGAATCACTGCAGAAAATCTATTTCTGGGAAAGAAACACCGACCTATTAGTCCCCAACTGCTTTTGTGGTTGTAAAAAATACAAACTTAGGGCAGATCAAAACAATAGCGATTTTCTTTTTGAAACTCCGGAATATTCTTCTCCAGAATGACAACTTCCTGTTGATGGTTCCCGCCGCACCAGAGCACTTCCCACCACGCCACTGTGTTGACTTGCGGTTAGCACAGCTGTGTGAGTGAACATGACATGACTGCTCGCACATTTGCATTGACGGCCATGGTTAAATTTGAATTTGGACTGATATATTTACAATAAAAACGCATTCACAATGCTGGTCGATTTCACATTTTATGTTACCTACAGAAGGTGTGAATTATCCTTCATGCATACATCACTTCAGATCTGAAATCGACCAACTAATAATGACACACGCACAATTCTTAAACAACGTCTTTTGCACAGAATTCAATGGGATTTGAAAAGTAAAGTGGCAGTTGAAACTCTGGACTGGTGATAACACGTTTGCAGTGCATGATGGGGCTTCCTTAAATCATCCTCCGCCGCCGCACAGTGCACATTCACTACTTTTGAATGGAGGCAAGTGAACCGTGTCATTGAATTGAGGCCATTTGGGTCATAATAAGCTGCCCTATAATTGAGCTGGGTATGTGTATATCACATTGCCAAGTTCATGTAGGCCTATACATGACTTTAAGCCTGTTATGTATAAAATATACATTCTACATTTACAGCATTGCAGCATTAGGAAATTCAAGTCAATTTGAGCTAATTTGCATATTTCTTTCTTTCTTTCTTTCTTTCCATATAATATAATTACACATCAAACGAACATGACAAGAAAGTAATATTGAAACTCAATACAGGTTTTTGAGGAAAATTTCCAGTTGGTAATATCATATATCAAATATATTTATGCGGTTATAAATAATGATTGGAACTTTATTACTTCCACCAATCATTAAAATGGTCTCTTTCCTGTAAACCTGTTTAACCAATGCACTTGTAGATTTTAATGTCACCTCTATCAAACGCTACCACCAGGTCATTTGTATCTGCAAAGGTCATGGCTACTGGAATATCATCACCAGTGTCAAAAGTTGTGATCGATTCCCAAGGACTTACACAGTATTGTTCTATCTTCCCACTGGATATAAGCATATCGCCCTGTGCCGACAGGACCCTTTTCCCAATCATCAAGCAATCAGACACCTCATCATAACACACACATCTTACATCTGGAATATCAACACTAACATGACTAAGGACCTCTATTTCTGAATCTGTTGAAGGGTGGTGTTCCCTATCAACGTGCATGGGTTCATCAGGCAATGATCAAAGTCAAAGACTCAAGATATATTTATTAATGTCTTTTAATGAAGTAACCATTCTTGTTAGTAGAGAGGCTCATTGGTAAGAGTGTGTCCAGTGCTGAGATCGACTGTGAACCAACATTGCAGAACATTAATGCAGGAGACACAGTGCAAGTTGATTAAGTTTAAGGTATACCATTTGATTGCATTACATCACATGGATACCGATGTGAACATAGGCTTAAGTCATCTTGGCATGAGCTCAGCTAGTTTGGAGGCAAATAGAAAATAATGGTAACTATTGTATTGTACACATGGTAAAAGCACTGAATCAATATTGTAAAATAATGATGGTAATAATGGTAGTGAATTTGGATGATGTGCATTACAAGGCTGCTTACAAATCATGAGTTTTGAACTTTCTCCAATGCCAAATAACACATCTTAAACACATGTCTGGTTGAAAACTAATTTTACTTACTAAAAAGGCGGCCATTTTGTCCACCATATTGGAATTTGGCTACTTAGGATCATTGAAGTCTTTTGCAAATGTTTTTAAAACATTCCTTGTACCTCAAAATATATATTTAGATGCTTTGTTTGTGATTTTAACATGTCTGGGGGCAAAGTTATGATACAAACTGAAAATGGCGGCCATTTTGGACGCCATCTTGGATTTTGGCTACTTAGGATTATTGAAACCTCTTGCAAATGTTTTTAAAACATTCCTTGTACCTCAAAACATATATTTAGATGCTTTGTTTGTGATTTTAACATGAGCAAAAACAACACGAGTTTTTCTATTCCCAACTGTTTTTAAAGAGAATAGAAAAACTCTTGTTGTTTTTGCTCATGGTGGAACGAAACTGAAATCAATTCAGTATCGAAGTTACGTAATGTTACTATGCCAACGGGATCACGCGCCAGAGTAATGAACTACGATCGAAACAATCACCACACAAAGTATATGGTACTCGAAGGATATAAAAATAGCGTGATCCGGTAACCAAGAGAATTACGTAACCACTTCGATGCTGAATTGACCTACGTTATGTACCTCATAGCCTTGCTGCTATGAAAGCCTGAAACAGGGGCGGATCCAGGAATTTTCAATAGAGGGGGCGCCGAGCCAACACCGCCGCCGCCACGGCTCAGCGCCCACAAAAAGTCAGGCGCCGCTCTGCAAAAATACACAGAGTCAGGCGCCGATCTGCAAAAAATAGAGGGGGCGCGCGCCGGGTGCGCCCCCCTCTAAATCCGCCACTGTGAAAGGCTCACATGTTGCATTGTGTGACTGTCAGCATTAAGCATAAAGGCGCAGGATTGGTCATTGCACAAATAGCCTTCAATTGCAAGAAAGTGTGCAATTACATTTTGCTACACTTATAAATTAAAAATACTCTGCCATCTGATAGCACAGCGATAGATGTCAGTTGATCCATGACCGTGCTGACCCAGAGGATGATTTAAGCACTTCCCAGCAAGTCTTGCGGTTAGCACAGCTGTGTGAGTGAATATGACACCACTGCCCGCCCACTGCATACACACGTGCATGGTTAAATTTGAATTTGGACAGATATATTTACAATAAAAACACCTTCAAAAAGTTGGTCGATTTCACATTTTATGTTATCTACAGAAGATGTGAATTATCCTTCATGCATACATCACTTTAAATCTGAAATCGACCAAGTAATAATGACACACGGGCAATTCTAAAACAACATCTTTTGCACAGAGTTCAATGGGATTTGAAAAGTAAAGTGGCAGTTGAAACTCTAGTGATAACACTTTTACAGTGCATGATGGGGCTTCCTTAAATCATCCTCTGGTGCTGACCCTGGTTGTGACTATCTTCCTGGTCCTGGCATCATCCCTGCCCTTTGTTTCATAGAAGGTGCCCTCATGCTGCGCTCTGGAACCAAACACTTCAATGGATGTGGGTGTGACAACCATGTACTTTCCATTACCAGTCATATATTTGAGGCGAATCATATGATTTTTTTCCGAGGTAAGTTTGACCTTCCAAAATATGTTTTAAGCCATTATTTTATCATCAAATACTAATATATAGTATATAGATATAATATTTTGCAGAAAAGCAAATTATTTTATGATATTTTAAGGAGAAATTTGAACTCCAATTTTGGGGTTCGACCACGCAACTGCATTGAGCTACCGAGGTCACGCTGTGTGCACGGGTCGTGGAAGTTAGAAACTAGACGCTCGCTGCACGACCTGCTGGCTGACTGGTCACTGCTACATCATATGCATTTTTCACATTCAGGCTCAATTCCTGCTTATATTCACCTGTTGCCTGTTTATGATAAATATGTACACCTTCTTCACCGGGCTTCTTCACCATTCCATTGATTAACAGCAAAAGCACCATTGCTCCCACCAATGTATCTAGCACTATATACAGATCTATGCTCTATGACTTGAGCCTGCTTCATTTTCCTTACAGGTACAAGTTTCCCCAAACCACCAACTTGCTCTGAAATATACTTATAGAGGTTGTAGCTTGAATTACAGGGTCTACCTCCTTTGATCTTTTCTCCCAACTTTATCTTGGCAAACTTTTCTTCAAGTTGATCATACTTACTTAGTCTCATAATCATAAGGCGTTGCACTTTCTATAACGCTGACTGCTTCAGCTACTTTATTCCTCAAGGCTTGCTTCTCTCTCTTCAGTTCTTCTTTTTGCTTTTGGTACCTTAGTAGTTGCTCTCGATTCACTTCTCTTAATTGTGCTTTCAGGGTCTCCGCACATTCAATTACTTTTGGCAACAGCGCCTTTTGTGGCGCGATCAATTTCTTGTTCAGTTACCGCTGCAGATTCTTCAACCTGCCTCTCTAGTTATAGAACGCTCAAATTTGTCTGCTTTCTCATTTGCAATTTGAATTTCGTCTTTCATATACTGACGTTTTTCAGAGTAGATGACTTTTACATTTTTAATTTCATGTGTAGTTCTGTTGTGATCCAATAACCCACACGCCTGAGCTGGGCAATTTGGTACACTGCTTTTTGTTGGGGCTGTTTCTGTTGAATATTGGTCACTTACACCAAGCTTTACAGTATGTTTAAGGAGATTTTTTCTGCCAAGCTTCGCAACCTGATACTAGTCCTCAAAGCTGACACCCCACCTTCGCTTACCGGTGTTTAACGAAGAACTCTAGTTTCCCTGCGACATTCTGGACATATGATTACACACACACCTCCTTTCACCATTTCTGCGATACATTTTTGACAATACACATGTGGGCAGTTCAACTGTTTGGGTGTATTTGGGTCCACAAGCAACTCCACACAGATCGGACATGATAAATCCTCTGCAACACTTGCAATATATGATGCTGCCATCATCATGATCATGTCCGAGACTTGTGCAGTTTACCAGTGGCGTAGATTTCTTTTTGACATTGGGGGGTGAAGTTGGAAAAAATCTTGAAGTATAGTCAATCCAGCACAATTTGGCGAAAGCATTAGTTTATGATATAAATGCGCGCGAACATTTTTGCTATTTTGAAGCTTAACTGATGAAATATGGTGTAAAAGTAGATTAAATGCTCGCGAAGCGCGTGAAAATTTGCACTTTTGGGGCTAAAATGGGCAAGTATGAGGTTAATTTGGTCAGAAACCCCCGGCGGAAACCCATTATCAGGCATCAACATGGGGGGCGGGGGTGATTGTATGGACCATCCCCCCTGGCAAAATATGGGGGGATAAATCCCCCCCCCCGGATCTACGACTCAGTTTACAGAGTAGGTCCTATCTTCAGAAAAACAACCCAGGATGTATCCTAGATTCCTACTGATCACATGACTTCAACATCTCAGTTCATTCCAATATTTTCATCCCAATACTACACATGCAGAATGCGAGCTATAAGTTTAATAAATGTTTCACAAGTTCCGAATTCTATTTCTTAATTTCCATACTTATAGTCCAGACTGGTTTTATTTACCTCCATTTTGGATTAAGGCTGATCAATAACATGACCCAAGTCATTTTACCATGAATCGTTGAAGAAATTCAATTTTGAACAAGATGCACAAGTATAATTACGGTCCTAACTGATCTGTAGTTGTATAAAATAAAAAGATAGAGCAATAACACCAAATTATAGTCATTAATTTACAAAACAACTCTTTTACCTGTCCTCAAAACTAAACCCTATCTACCTTTTTAAAGTTTACTTTTGATTTTAAAAAAATACAATCATTTGATAAAGTTATTTTCAAATATACCAACATCCTGATCAAGTGACTTTGCAACTGTGGTGTGTTTGCAATCACCCGTGTAAGATACAGTCGACACTACCTACTGTGCACTTTCGGCGCGCAAGTACGCGGTAGTACCGATGCAAAGCTAAATAGTTTATAGCTTGGTATACAGAATCATACGGCTTGTAGCGTATACTTTTCTGGCCGGTACCGTGTTGCCGGTGATGACGAATAAAATTACAAAAACGACTGCAAATGAAGTCTGAGTGACCGATGGGAAACCGCGATTCTGCGAATAGTGTGGTCGTTGAAGAGGAAAAACAGTGGCTACCTGGAAAAAATTGGTAAAAAGCTGATTTTTGCACCAGACAAGCAGAATATATCATAGAACATCATATCCAAAATCCCCAGAAATCCTCCTTGGGGAATTTGTTTTATCCAAGATGGCCGCCAAAATGGCCGCTACAACATGTAATTAGCAGTATCTTAGCTTCTAAAGCAGATATGATGATGATTTTAGTGTCTTTGAATAGGTTTAAGAGGTCAGAGAATTCAAATTTGTACAAATCTAACACACTGATGTCTTCAATCACACTGAAATCAAGATGGCCGCCAAAATGGCCGCCACAACATATAATTAGCTGTATCTTAGCTTCTAAAGCAGATATGATGATGATTTTAGTGTCTTTGAATAGGTTTAAGAGGTCAGAGAATTCAAATCTGTACAAATCTAACACACTGATGTCTTCAATCACACTGAAATTCAAGATGGCCGCCAAAATCCCACCACCACCACATATGATTAGATATATCTCCGCTTCTGAAGCAGATATGATGATGATTTTAGTGTCCTTGAATATATCTCAGAGCGCTGTCAGAGGTCAAATAATTCAAATTTGTACGTATCTAAAACACTGAAGTCTTCATTCACACTGGAATCCAAAATGGTTGCCAAAATGGCCGCCACCACCACATGTTTAGGTATATTTTGGCTTATGAAGCAGATATGATAATGATTTTAGCGTCTTTGAATAGGTTTAGGTGACGCAGAAGTCAATTTTGTATTTATCTTCATAAGTATATGTCTTCACTGACACTGCAATCCAACATGGCCCTCAATATTGCTCAAATCAAACACGATTAGCTAAATATCTCAGCTTCTTAAGCCAATATAATGGTGGTTTTAATCTTTGAATAGGTTTTTAAGATAATGTAGGTTTTAAGGGTCAGAGAATTGTTGCAATTACTTAAAACCCGGGCTTATAACACTGAAGTGCAAGTCGCAATAGAATCCCAAATAGCTGCCACCACATGTAAATAATATTATCTCAGCTTCTGAAGCAAAAATAGCTGTCTTCATTCTCATCTACAGGTATAATCGCCTCAGCGTTTTGGCAATGTTATCCTGTGTAATCTTCACAAGCTGTGACACATTTAAGTCCATTTTTTTTATTTTTTTCATCCGTTATTTACACACTAATTCCTGGAGGAAAGTTTACAATTGTATCGTACAAGCTTAACAAGCTATGTGGTGCTGCATCTAAATTCGTAAGGACTGGTGCTAGTACGATGTCAGAGTTTTTCCAGCCCCATTGCTTTAAATTGGATTCAAGTCATTGTTTGTTAGCTTTCTCCAAAGAATGACCTGTAAAACAACCCGCAGAAAAAAAAACGGTGAAAATACGCCGCCCTTTCAGTAGGTGAAAGCTTTTGTCGATAGCTGTGGATCAAATGATGCTTTATTTGATGATACCATTGCCATGGATTAAGCGAACCGTAGACCGTTTAAAGAATCTTCTTCTCTGCCACCATATAAGACAACAAATAATCTGATGCCAGCTGTACCAATCTGTTCTAATGTCGCCATAGGGTTGCTCATCTAGGATGATATCTGCTGCAATTCTTTTATCTTCTTGTTGCAGAAGTTGAGTCACAAACACTCCATGCACGGATAAACAGGAGATGGGATGTCACTACTTCACCAGCTTTGTTAACAAGGTCTTGAACTTTATAAACCACCAACCCTTTCTTCTCTGAATGGAAGTATATATCAGCCATAGTCTGGTCTCAATGGTACATCAAAAGGACAAGTATATCTGTGTCATCTGCTACTACAGGTACTTCTCTTCCTTGTCTTGCAAATTGAAGGGTACATTCACTATCAAAGTGTCAGCATCTCCAGTACTATTGTGCACGATCTGACCATTGGTTTCAAGTATCGACTCAGCAGCGAGATAAACTGACTGTTGTTCTTCTCATTCGAGAGGAAGGTCTGCTGGTCATGGTGAGAACCTTCATAGATTCTGTGAGCTGAATATGATAAGAACAAATGCCAGTTTATGTCGCTGCTGAGTCGATGGACGGTGCACAATAGTACCGGATATGCGGACACATTGATATTGGAATGTACCCTTCAAGACTCCTTCAATGTTCAAGACAAGGAAGAGAAGTGCCACTGGGTACCAGGTGCCACTGGGGACCAGGTGCCACTGGGGACCAGGTGCCACTGGGGACCAGGTGCCACTGGGGACCAGAATATAGCTGATATCGGTGGGTTGGGAAGTTCAAGACCTTACTAACAACGTTGGTGAAGTATTGACATTCCATCTCAGGTCCTGTTTATCCATGTATGGAGTGGTTGTGGCTCCACTTCTGCAACATTTGGACATGGAAAGACAAGTTTGTTGCAGAAGATAAGAAGAATTGCAGCAGATTTCATCCTAGATGAGCGATCCTGAGGCGACATTAGAACAGATTGGTACAAATGGCATCAGAGTATTTATTGTCTTATGCGGTGGCAGAGAAGAAGATTCTTTAAACGGTCTGCGGTTCGCTTAATTCATGGCCATGGTATCATCAAATAAAGCATCACTTGATCCAAAAAAGCTTCCACCTAGTTAAAAAGAGCAGCGTATTTTCACAGTCTGAGTGTTCTTTTGGAGGTCATACTTTGGAGAAAGCTCACAAACAATAACTTGGATCCAAATCAATGGGGTTGGAAACTGTCTGACACCGTACTAGCACCGGTCCTTACGGATGGAGATACAGCACCACAAGGCTTGCTTAAGTTTGTACGATACATATGTAAACTATCCTCCAGGAGTCCTTGTGGAAATAACGGATGTTCCTGTCGCAAAAAGGGATTTAATGTGTCACAGCTTGTGGAGATTGCAGAGGAGAAAATTGCTAAAACGCTGAGGCGATTATACTTGCAGATGAAGTCGAAGATAGCTACTTTTGCTTCAGAAACTGAGATATAGAAAATCATGTGGTGGGAGCTGTTTTGGATTCTATTGTTACTGAGCACTTACTTCCGTGATTTAAGTAATTGCAACATTGAAATCTGCAACCCCTAGAACCTACATTCCCTTAAAAACGTTTTGGCGGCCATTTTGGATTCCAGTGTGAATGATGACTTCAGTGTTTTAGATACGTACAAATTGGAATTCTTTGACCTCTGAAATATATTCAAGGACACTAAAATCATCATCATATCTGCTTCAGAAGCGGATATATATCTAATCATATGTGGTGGTGGCCATTTTGGCGGCCATCTTGGATTTCAGTGTAATTGAAGACATCAGTGTGTTAGATTTGTACAAATTTGAATTCTCTGACCTCTTAAACCTATTCAAAGACACTAAAATCATCATCATATCTGCTTTAGAAGCTAAGATACAGCTAATTATATGTTGTGGCGGCCATTTTGGCGGCCATCTTGGATTTCAGTGTGATTGAAGACATCAGTATGTTAGATTTGTACAAATTTGAATTCTCTGACCTCTTAAACCTATTCAAAGACACTAAAATCATCATCATATCTGCTTTAGAAGCTAAGATACTGCTAATTATATGTTGTGGCGGCCATTTTGGCGGCCATCTTGGATAAAACAAATTCCCCAAGGAGGATTTCTGGGGATTTTGGATATGATGTTCTATGATATATTTTGCTTGTCTGGTGCAAAAATCAGCTTTTTACCAATTTTTTCCGGGTCAAAATGTCCAACGACCATACTAGAATCATGAACAGAGTTTTCGATACGAATATTGTTTTGTTTCATTTGGAACTGTCTTTGGCCTAAATAGAGAAAGCCTATTTTCATGATTTATTCACTACTTTACTGCCGTATAATGCATAATTTGTTGAATGTGTGGTGGTGTGATTTTCGGTGTCACAAGTCACAACTGACTGAACTGTCATGTCCATGTGTAAAATGTTTTTAAGCTTACCCGGTCAATGCCGGTATCCGCGGTACCATGTATGTTGTCTACACTGAGTGATGACCAGCTAGCAGCTGACACTGAATGCACTAGCTGCACTGCCGATGGCGATGCGATGATATGGCGCGGCACCTTCCAGGGTAAGTTCTACTTAGTAAAATTATATCCAAGTATCAATCATTCTCATTGCTCCACATTTGTTGGTCATAATTAATATATGCAGTGGCAGTGCCAGTGATGGTCGACGTCATTGTGTTGCTCGAGAAGTCTAGCTTAGAAATTGCTCACCGATAGCTTCACATTCTAGGCTAGAGAGAGACCATTGCATTCAAAATCTAGACTTCGGATTTGCTGAAGCATGACCGTGTACTAAGCAATGGAAGTTACTTTCTAAGTAAACACTGTCACAGCCGATCACGACAGACGATCGCATCAAAACAAAAATGTTGTGAAAATTACACTTCAGCACAATTTTAAACTGTCCATAATAGGCAAATCTTACTCAAAAGATAGGCCTACAGTTGACTCATCGAAATAACTTTCATCCAAATTTCAACATTAACAGAATAAATAACCTCCGGTGCAAAAAAGTGCACCGCTGTCTGACCGAAAAACGATAGCAACATACAACTCTAGCATCGAATGCGTAACTATCGTGTGCAAATTCGGAGCTGGTCATGTGTCTTATGGTGGGACCCCAAAATACCTGGTGATGTTACATTTTTCTCGCCTCTTTCTAATTTAACTTGTTCTCACAGGGCAATTCTTGGTCCAATTGCATCAAGTTTGGGCTCATTAGGCCAAGTAAAAAATTAAACATGTTTCACGTCCGGGTTTTCGAAAAAAAAGGAGGAAGAGGGGGCTTTTTATTTTCTATTTTTTATCGCAAAATTGGTGTAAATACCCATACTTAGAGCTGTTTTAGCGTATAATCCGTACATACAATAATGCCTGGAAAAAGGAGGAGGCCCTTTTTTATTTGTTGTTCTGAGAGTAACACCCCCTCTAATGATCACAAAACCTTCCTAAAATGTTTCTTGTATCTTAACAAGGCTATAGAAAGCATCCCAACTTCCTAGAAATATTTGTTGAAAAGTTATAACTGAATTTCAAAAAATAAAAATTTATTTGAGAAAACCTCAAAAAAGGAAGCGGGAGGGGACGTGAAACATGTTTATTTTTTTATTTGGCCTTATACAGCCTGATTATTCTAATTAAAATTTTTCAAATGGGCAATTCCAAGCAAAAGTGTCCGATGACTCAAAAAACTAAAATTGCCTTTTTGTATTTCTTTTAACTTTCATAATATTCCAAGCAGATGTAATGTTCAAGTTCTAAACTTTTTTCTGCATTTTTCTAACATTTTGTTTTAAAAAAAACTTCCTTCGGAGAGTGTATTTTTAGTTGAAAAATCCTGTTCAACTTAGATATTTTCTAAGTGGGTCCATTTTATTAAACAGGGGAACTTTTCTTTTTAATTTGATACATTTTATATCTATGAAATATGGTCTTCAAGAAATATCCATCCAATTTTAAATACCCCCCCCCCCCGCTAATTTTTTCCTTTCGTAGTGTTTTCATAACACTAAATATGGTGTAGCACAAGTTACCGAGAGATGCATTTTTTTTATATTTACAAAATGTTGACAATTTAATTGATGCCACTTATTATTTTCCTTCTACTAGTAGTACCTTGAATAAAAATAAGAAATTGAAATACAAAACACTATCCACCACATAATAATGACCCCTTAAAAACTGTAGCACGAGTTACCAGTAGCACGAGTTACCGATGTACATGTAGCACGAGTTACCATAGCCCACTTCCCCCCTGTACCAGCAAAGGTAATATGCAAAATACCACTTGGCAGTAATAGGTATCTCCCAACTGCATGAATATGCATAAATGTAACCATGGTAACAACTTTCTAGCAGTAGTGTAGCCAGTTGGGGGGGGGGGACTTCCCCTGGCAAACTAGAATTACGGGGTTCGTAATTAAGGTGGCACTCACTCAAAAGTGTGTAAATAACAATGTTTTGTAAATACAAATGATATGCAATATGCAAATAGGCTCATTAATATGCATAAATATGCAAATAACATTCATGACAAACATCAGGTCACAATATACAATCACCAAACCAAGTTTCAAGTTGATTGGTTATTTTATGCACTTAAGCTGCAGAGTGGATCAATGAAAATGTAGGCAAAATATGCAAATAAGGTCATTAATATTCATAAATATGCAAATAACACAAAACTATACAGCACATCAAGCCACCATATCCTATCACCATACCTAACTATCTATCTGGCATAGTATACCAAGTATGTAGTTGATCGATTATTGTGTTGAAGCTGCACAGTGGATTAATCAATTCGCTTCCTCCCGAGCAGCCGAACAAAGAAGCAAACAAAGAAACAACCAGGCAAACACACATGTGTGGGGGCCCAAAATTAAAGATAAAAGTGCCCTTCTTACAGAAAAATGAAAGTAAAAATATGGAAGGCAAAGATAGAGAACAGGTTCAAGGAGCCAGTTCCACCCTGATCATGCGCCAAAATAGTGTAATACATGTATACCAAATTTTTACCAAAATAAAGTCCCTTTTTGAAGCTCAAGACTTAAACTTGTACAGTCTCTCTAAAAGAAATGCTCTATATCCCATTACTAATACCTGGTCAAAATGATGCAACCAAAATTTTTAGTTCCCCCAAATCTAGCCCAAGAAATATAGATACTGGAAATCCTGAGACTAGCTAACAGCCACAGTGACATTTCAAGTTGATACTGAGATTTGTATGACTGATACAAAATTTGTTCATGTTGTTGAGTAATGAGTATGATGGGTCTCATTTTCCAGGTGAAGTGATTGAAATCGTGCAAACTGTATTCAGTAATGCACCAAGCAGGTAATCACAGGAAATGATCTCAACCAAAAGATGACCAAGCATTCTATACGGTACCTCAGAAAGTAATTTTTAAATTTAAAGAAACTTAGGTCGTGTTCACACTATGCCTGTTTTGCCCTGGGTCCCGGTACAACCCGGTTAGACCCGGGTTGGTTATAAGTGTGAACAGGGAAAAACCTCAAAAAGATCGGCCGGGTCAATTTTTTTCAACCTAGGAAAGAGTAGTGTGAACAGAAATTCACTGTTTGACCCGCATTACTAGAAGTAAACGCAACCATTATCACCCCATTTCTATTGTGTCTGTCTGCACTGGGAAAAGAATGATTCAGTTCTTTGGCAATAAAATCGATAAACATCTATGTCACACCGAAGGATGAACATGTTGGATTATAATTGAAAACAGCGGTACTGTTCACACAAATAAGAATTATGAACACAAGACAACAGTAATTTAAATCTTCTGTACATACCAATCGGAATAAGACTGATCCATTATGATAAACAGGTAAATCATAGGCCTATCAACTGGCAACTCTCAGCTGGTTGACCAAATCATGCACTAAGCTAGAGTTTTCCAAAATCACAAAAAAAAAGAAAGTTTAATTTTGGTATCTGTACAGACAATCTATTCCTGAGATAAGAAAGTTATTTTCATGCAAACAAATTACTAGTATTATCTAATCAAGAAGTAACAATTATTTTTGTGACTAATAAGACTGATCCATTATAATAAACAGGTAAATCATAGGCCTATCAACTGGCAACTCTCAGCTGGTTGACCAAATCATGCACTAAGCTAGAGTTTTCCAAAATCACAAAAAAAAAAAAAATGAAAGTTTAATTTTGGTATCTGTACTGACAATCTATTCCTGAGATAAGAAAGTTATTTTCATGAGAACACAGGGGTGCAAATTGTGATTTCTTCCTCAGGAGCAAGGTTTTTAGGCTCAAGGTTTCCTCAATCATACATGTATCATGCATATAATAGCTTTATTCTGCACTTCAAAAGATGATAATGTAACATAGCGTGTATTTTTAGAGTGACTGTATACAAAGTTGACTTTGAGCTTCAAAAAGGCTTTACGATGACAATAGCTTTAGGTTAATTTTGGTCGGACAGAGGCTCCTTTCCCCTTTTATTTTCCTTTACCCCATTCCTCTCATTTTTTGTCAGAGCACAACTTGTTTAGTGCTTTATGGTTCTTCTTTTTAAATTTCCTCAATATTTTCTTCTTTGTTAGCATTAGTATTGATATTGATACACTGAATTCCTTCATGACTTTTGTTCCCATAAAATCCTCATTGCTGCCTCTCTAAATTTCCTCAGATATGAGCCATGTTCCCACCTGTCTTCATCCAACTTCTTGTTTCCTGTTAAATTACATTGAATACCTCTTATGGTGATGAATTGTAAATTTCATCATGTCCCATTTCCATATTCTATCTAACACCAACACCTTCCTCTTTTTTGCTCTTACTTATTTCTTGAACAATAATGTGAATTCCTCCAAATTTTGCACAACCAGTGTCTTTAAAGATTTCCTCTCTTCCATTCATGCAGTAGCTTCACTTCCTCACAGCCCTCCCCTATTATCTTCACTCACTCATCACTCATCTTCTTTTTCTTTCCTCTTTTCCCTCTTCCTCTTCTTTTTTCTTTTCTCTCCCTCCTTTTCCCTCTTTCTTTTTCTTCCCATGGCATTATTTCCTTAATTTTGACTCTCATTTCCTAGGAGCGGTGCTCCCCGCTCCCGCACAATTTGCATCCCTGGAAACAAATTACTAGTATTATCGAATCAAGAAGTAACAATTATTTTTGTGAGTTTTTAACCCAAAACAGGTCGAAGCAACTAGATAAATTGTACATAAGGTGGAATTAGAAAGGTAAAATAATCAACCCGGGTCAATTTTCTTCATGAGAGTGGCTATAGTGTGACCAGAGATTTTTTGAACCCGGGACCCGGGTACAACCCGGATTAACTCGGGTCCCGGGTAAATAATTCATATGTGAACATGACCTCACAGAGCCGATCATTGTAAAGAACTACAAACATTAGGCTTGTTCAGACGATCGCTTGTAAAGTTGCTTGTAACTACATTCAAATGTATACTTGTATGTAGTGTCCGTCTAAACGCACTCGCATGTAGCTATACAAGTTACAAGTGACGATTTTACGAATCTTACGTAGTATGGGGCATTAGGGACCACCGGATCCCGGGGGGGCCACTGGTCATTGACAAGGGGGTATCATGCGTGGCCACGAAGTTTCGAATAGCACCCTAAACAAGTATTTACGAGGTCTGAAAATGCACCCCTAAACAAGTATGACAAGTGCAATTTCATACCCTAAATAAGTATTGACATTATTTTTGCCCGATTAGAAGCAAGTAAATCAGTCATATTTTGACTCTAAAACCCTTCATGATAACTGGGAAAACACAAATTCAAAAGTTCATAATTTTTACCCTTTATTACATATTACATTTGTCTCAAAGGACCCTAAACACTGATTTATTGTACAAGATATACCCTTTTTCTCAAATTTCCTTGTTTTAGATACCCTATTCACGATACTTAAGTACAGTGCCTGATCATAAAAAAAGACCCTTTTTACTTGAATCTTTGGCCACGCATGATACCCCCTGGTCTATGACCAGTGGCCCCCCTGGGCACCGGATATCGCAAAAATCATAAAATTGCAAAATTGTCTTTAAAAGTACATGGTCCTGTGTCATAAGCAGGGACAGCGACAGGCGATTTGCGCGGAACTTTTTCTCCGCACAATTGGCTTTTTTTTTTCCTGTGGGCAGGGATACATGATTTGCACTGAAAAAGAGTTCAGCGCAATTTGCTATTTTTTCCGCAAGAAATCGCCTGTCCCCAGGGGTCATAAGCTGGGGTACCTTTGTGTTACATGTCACAAATTGTTGAAAATCAGAGGTGGTGTGGCATAAAGTGCTGTATCATTTTGTCCATAAATCTGACAATAGTAAAAGTATATATTTTCGAATAGCTTATAATACAGGGATAATAACTTTTGAGTTTCAAATTGATATACAGGGTTGCCCAAAATATATACAGGGTGAAACAAAAAGATAAGTGCTTGAAAACTTGTCTACATATGTAATTTACCTATTTATTTTTCACTAAAATGATTTTAGCAATAACAGTGATGTGAATAGTATATTGATGACGCTTTCACAAAATATACAGTTTGTTTAAGTTTTGCCTAAAGTTAAAATATACAGGGTGTGCCAAAAACCTGTAGAAAATTTATATAAAAAATTTAGATAACTGTTAACGTACACATTATTTGGCCATGTAAACAAATGACTACCCAAATATACTCCAGAATGACTTGAATGGTGCAGATTACAGTAAAATGTTAAATTATGCCATACAAAATTATACAGGGTGTCAATAAATAGTAACACAACATAATTTCTGCTATAAAATATACAGGGTGTCATTAAATAGTACCGGTAACACAACATAATTTCTTCAATTTTAAATGTACAAGTGATCTTTAACTTCAGACATACCTTGTCCCTTACAAAATGTTTCATACAATGTAATTCCAGTGTACTTTGTAATACAATGCTTTTAAAGCATGTCAATAACTAGGCATGATGATTGAAATGTGTACAAAAACTTAGGCCTTTTGGAATTTGGAAATTAAAAAAAAAAGATATTTTGAAAAGATTAGGACCTATTTTGTGATATATTATACTATTTATATATAGTCAGCAGCTTTCCAAAAATGTATACTCTTACTATGCTAGGGTGAATGGCTCAAAAGATTTTTAAAAAAATGTGTATGCAATGAAATCGCACAACTTCACACTTTGAATTACTGAGTCTTGCATAACGACAAACAGGGTGGTCATGTGACATGCATTTACATGTACTTAAAAAATAAAATAAATAAAATACAAATTCCGATGTTAATATCTAGCACCTTTCCCCAGATCTCAGAGGTTTGTAATTTCCCTGCCATGGTGAATCATCACAATCAGATCCGTGATCGCAAACCTGTCTGCACTTAGATCCCCAATTATCTGTGCAGCTCCCCAAATTCCATTGGATGAAGGAAGTTTTGATATTAACCAAACAACTAATAACCTATTTTTTGAAAGCAGGAGGAAACTGAAGATCCTGGAGAAAACCTGCATGAGCGAGCATGGAATCGGGAACCCAATTGCACATTAGTTTGTGTGCGCGCCGGGCTTGAACCCGAGTCCTCAGTGGTGCAAGGCGAGAGAACAACCGCTGCTCTCTCTAGGGGTCTTGTTATAATAAAATAAATTTAATATAATCTAACTGCAACATTTTCCCTTTCAAATGAGACCAAATATTAATATTTCCATTAAGGTTTCTGCATAGACTTTATACAGTCCCTCCCCCTAATCCTCCTCCCCCTAATCCTCAGCCACCCTTGGCACACTGGGATAGTCATTAATGTAACCGCACAAAAGATGATATCCCGGCCCTCCTCACATATCTGAGGGTAGGGGTCATAATCAGTGATCGATTTTCGAATATTTTTTGTGTAGCAAAAAATGCTACTCACTTTCAGGTTTGAGTTAGCAATTCCAAAATTGTGAGTAGCATTTTGCAATTTCAGTTGCATTTCATCCTGATGATTCCACTCACTCCCCACTTGGTTAACAGGTTGCCTGGTGTCATCAGCCAGCTTTCATCAAGTTATGTTCAGTTACAGTCTTGTATAGCATTTATGCATGTAGTCAATGTGCTTCTACATAGCCACTGACAGGTTCTTTATCTTTTTTGTCTTGCAGCATATTTTCTACCAGAGAAGTTTCATGAGTTTGGGGTCGAAGAACTGCACCGACTGCAACATTGGCATCTGTCATCTGCAGGAGCTCTGCTGCTTGTGGTATCCCGTAACCATTCACTGTGATCATTAGCTTGAACGATCTCTGGAATTCCTGGTGAGATTGTCTCTTTAACTTTTATATTTTCAGGTCTTTAGGCTTGGAGTCCCCAAATTTCAGCTTTGCATTCCAAGATATCCCTCCTTTTTTTTTTTTTTTTTTTCCACCCATGGCCAAGACCATATTGCATGTATCAATGAATAAACTAAAGTTGAAATTAAACTTATATGATGGATAATCAGTAACTGGGCTTTCATCTATACCTAAACTGAAGTCCCCACAAGGTATTTACAAATGTATTAAAATCGAGGCTTGTCATTAGTCAATGGTCATGCTAATTAGGGCAATCAATATCTAGGTATTCATGTTTTCAAGATAAAAATCAATATATTTTATTAAGAGGGACACATTCATAAAAAAGAGAAGAAAAACAATGTAGCTTGAATAGCCTCAAAGTATGCATGCAATACAATAAAAGAATTTTACGAAACTAACCTCCTTTTCAGTCTGTTCCACGGAGTCAATATCTATCAATGACAACAGATGCATCATCAGCACGCAGTGATTAGGCCATCTTGATTTAATAGTTTGTCTCAAAGCACTTCCCAATTAAAAAATTAATTAAATATCTGTGGCAAGAATAGACCACCTTTTCATCTCTTATGGAGGTTGCACTGTGGCTAATACATGTATGAAGCATTTTTATTGAGATTTACGCTTTAGGCTATTTTAAGGTCTGACTATGTCAGACGTGAAATTTTTGTGTGGTGGATCGGAAAAAAATAAAACAGCCGAAAGAAATTTACTCAATCCAGCAGGAATAACACAAACAACGGGCCAATTTACTAATGTGCGTGGGGGCTTTGAGATGAATTATTAGCACACTGAATATAGATCGATACATCAATTGATATTTGAATCCGTGGAAACAAACTTTATAACAAAAGAGTGAAATGAGATCCAAACATGTGCTAACTAATGTATAGTAAAGAAGATGTTTGTCTTGATGGGTGACAATTTGAGTCAACCATGAGAGACCAAAAGAAAGTCTCAAACCCAGATATTTAAATTTTGAACAAGCTCAATCATAGTATTGTCAAATGTTGATGGTACATTGTAATTGAACTGTTAGGAAAAATGTTTGTTTTTGTTAAAAGCATGATTTTTTTCCAAGCATTGAGAATGCATTTATTATCTGTCACCATTTAGCTAAATAAAGCATTAACTTTGGTTAAATTTGGAAACATCTGGTAAGTAATGTAGCCTAAAATTGGGCTACTTTGCATTGCAAGAGTCAGTTCATGCAGTAATGTGACTATATTTTCCTTTCAATTCAACCGAATTTTGAAGATTTTAGTCTCTGAAGCTCCAAAATGGAATGACAATGGGTTTTTTTTTTTTTTTTTTTTTTGGTCGGTAACTTCCCATGAACCGTATGTTTTTTAAGTGAATTGCTTTTCCGCTCAATTGGGTGATTTACGTTCTAAATCCGGGTGAATTGTCCATATATCTGATATTGGGCACTTATGTTGGAATCTTTAAAATTGGGCTCCTTGAGAGTCATTCCTTGCAGCCTGGCAAACCAATTCGCTACGCTTTGACACTGCAAAATTTTTGGCAACACTGCTTTCTTAGATCCATCCAAAGTTCACCTACTTGTCAGTTGCTACTGCTTTAAGCTCTTATAAAACAGCAGTTCAATTTATGTTTTCATATTTTAACATGCTCAATTTTCAGGCCAGCGGAGGGAATGAAGTGTGATGTAATTGGAGATAAGCCATACCCTAAGAGGAGACAGGTCATTCCAGGTAGACAGCAAGAGCATCATTGTGTATTATAGGTCGGGAAAGAGGAGATCTTGGAGCAGGACAAGAAGAAAAAGGTGGCTGATGGATTCGTCATCACATTTGACACACATAAGTCGTAAGGTGGTTGTGTCGAATATACAAGAAAAAAGCTCCCATCTTTAAATTCTTTGGATTGGAAAATGGATTGTTGTAAGCTGAGATGTGCAGATGCTCACTAATTATAGCTCAACATGGCCAAAATATGGCAAAAACAGTGAATTAAGACTATCAAATGGAAGTTTGTCAGGAAACACTGGACAATTGCTTTGAGCATCAATTGGAGTACAAATGTTACTTGTGTAGCAAATTTCATAAATATGACCTCATGTTCAAACCCCAATACTGTACGTTTGAATGTTTACTAAAACTCATTGCAAAGTTTTAAAAATGTCTGGCCAATGTAAGGCCTATCTATGGGCGGACCGTGAGGGCCAAAAGGGTCTCAAAACCACACAAGGGTCTCAAAAGTACAATAAGGTCTCAAAAACACACAAAGGTCTCAGAAATAAACACACAACAAGGCAAGGTCTCAAAAGTATATAATAAGGTCTCAAAAACACAGAAAGCTGTCAGAAACAAACACACAGTAATGTCGCAACAGCCCAATACGGTCTCAAAACAGAAAGGTCTCAGAAACAAACACACAACAATGTCTCAATAGTATCTCAAAAACAGGGAAAGGTCTCAAATACAGAGAAAGGTCTCAAATACAGAGAAAGGTCTCAAAAACAGAGAAAGGTCTCAAAAACAGAGAATGGTCTCAAAAACGGAGAAAGGTCTCAAAAACAGAGAAAGGTCTCAAAAACAGAGAAAGGTCTCAAAAACAGAGCAAGGTCTCAAAAACAGAGAAAGGTCTCAAATACAGAGAAAGGTCTCAAAAACAGAGAAAGGTCCTTAACAAAGAGAAAGGTTTCAAAAACAGAAAAAGGTCTCAAAAACATGTTATGGTCTCAAAAACCTGTTATGGTCTCAAAAACATGTTATGGTCTCAAAAACACGCCAAGGTCTCAAACCAGGTATTACAACCGACCGCATGCAGTACTGCACACATCCGCTTGCAGTTCCGCATGCGAAACTGCACATTCCGTCACGCACACCCGCATGCGGAACTACACATCCCAACTAGCATTTCCACATGCGGTGATGCACATCGGGATGTGCGGTTCATATGGGGAACTGCAACATTTTTGGTGCATTTCCGCTTTTTTGCATGCGCAATGCCACAAACAAATTGCAGATCCCCATGCGGAAATACGCCAAAATAATTGCAGTTCCCCATGCGAAAATACACCAAACATATTGCAGTTCCCCATGCGGAAATACACCAAAAATATTGCAGTTCACCATGCGGAAATACACCAAAAATATTGCAATTCCTCATGCGGAAATGCACCAAAAATATTGCAGTTCCCCATGCGGAACTGCACATCCCAACCTGCATCACTGCATGCGGAAATGCAAGTTGGGATATGTACTACCTCTGCATGCGGAAGTGCGTGACGGAATGTGTAGTTTCGCATGCGAAACTGCAAGCTGATGTGGCATGCGGTACTGCACATATAACGGTCGGATGTAATACCTGGTTTGAGACCTTGACATATTTTTGAGACCATGAAAGTGTTTTTGAGACCATAATATGTTTTTGAGACCATAACGTGTTTTTGAGACCATAACGTGTTTTTGAGACCTTTTTCTGAATTTCTCTGTGTTTGAGACCTTTCTCTGTTTTTGAGACCTTTCTCTGTTTTTGAGACCTTGCTCTGTATTTGAGACCTTAATTATTATACTATTGAGACATTCTTGTGTGTTTGCTTCTGAGACCTTTCTCTGTTGGTATTGTGCTAGTGAGACATTACTGTGTGTTTGTTTCTTAGAGCTTTTGTGTTTTTGAGACCTTATTATACTTTTTGAGACCTTGTTGTGTGTTTATTTCTGAGACCTTTGTGTGTTTTTGAGATCTTATTGTACTTTTGAGACCCTTGTGTGGTTTTGAGACCCTTTTGGCCCTCACAGCCACCCATAGATATCTACTACAGTCTATGATTATGACCAATAGCTAATAGTCCTTTGGCTTCGAGAAAGTGATATCAGTGTGTGCATACATGTGGTATTAAATCGTGCGTACAGTGACTCAAAGAAATATGTGTTTACAGGTGCAATCACTAAAGGTGGTATGCGCCTGTGCTCGCTGTGTTCGCATGATGTAAATTTTACTCCAACAAAGTTCTGACATCACTCTCTCTCAAGGAAGCCAAATAGACTATTAGAGTAATAAACATTTTCTATTTGTATTTGTATTTAATTAAGGCCCATTCAGTGATTCCAGCGTATGTGTAAAAAAATTATAATTATTCATAATTTGCCTAAATGTGGAAGGATAAGTAATTCAATTTTTGAAATGAAAATTGGGCAAAAAAACAAGAAAACAGCAGTATTGACAAAGTTGAAGCTGGGAAGCCCCATTCAAATACATGTAGCTAATTTCTCTACTGAAGTAGAGAAATTACAGATTTGTAAATGTCTTCTTTTGTCTTTATGTACATGGCTATGTTAGCACATGACACTGACAAAGGTGCCAAAACCTGAATTATGATGATTTTTATGATCCTCCCGATGAAAGAATCAATGAATGAGCCTTTACAGGCACCTTTAGGAATTGGGTATTTTTTGAACAAGAATACATGATATGATAATATATTGTACAAAGTTCAAACATGAAACAATCTCACAAAGGGAGGATGCAGCAGTTAAAATTAACGAAGTTAGCGTACTTTGTCCGTATGGACTTTCACTCTCATGTGGCAAGCCAGGGGGATGGGTTGGGGTAGTGGGCAGTGTTGTAGTCAAGACCTCTATGTCCGAGACCAAGACCTGCCCGTCCGAGACCGAGACCAAACCTTCCGAGATCAAGATCACCCCTTCTGAGACCGAGACCTCTAAGTTCCGAGACCAAGACCTTGGTTTAATCCCGGGGATACTCAAGTTTGGTTGGGGTAAGGAGTTGCCGCTGAGAATTTGAAAGGGACTCATCAATGTACCAAGTTTTCAAGAAATTTGGACCCAAATTTAACACAATTTGTCTTAATTTTTATAATTTTCCTTTTAAATTTTGGGAAAATTTCAAAAATGTTGGCTACAGTGGAGGCAAAATTTTCTACAAAAATTTATATAAAAGGACCCATTCTTATACCAAATTTGGCCTAGAAAAAGGGGTCATCGATATACCAAAAGGCTAAAAATGCTACCCATGTTTGCAGCACATCCCCCATATAGGGTAAGGAATAAGTAATGAACAACAACAGAAAATCATCTTCATCTTGTCTCGAACTAGAAAACGTTTGAGACCGAGACTTTTGAGGTCCGAGACCGAGACTTTTAAGTTCGAGACCGAGACACTGCAAAACCAGGTCTTGAGATGGTCTCGAGACCGAGACCTGGTATCGAGACCTACAACACTGGTAGGGAGTGTGTTTAGTGGAAAGGTGGGTAGATGTGCAGCAGATTTAGGGTGCATTTTCAGGCTTTTGGGTATAACTTTGGGCTGCAATTTTCAGAAAACTGGTTTAGAGATAATGTGCTTTTTATTCTTAATTTCCCCTAAAAACTAGAAAAAGGGCAAATTCTTCAGCACTATCAGTGAAGTATTTGCGCTTCTTAAAGCCATAATGTACGATTAATGTCAAATTTTAATTTTGTTATTCTTGAACCAAAACACTGTTATTAAAAATAATGCTAATAATACCTGTCAGAAAGATCTTCTGTCCATTTTATGCTGAAATAACAAGGTAAAGTGAAAGAAACCACACTGGCTATTTTGGCTGTTTAACATGGATTTATATAGGGGAATTAAAGTTGTAATATGACTTTAAGTTCAAATTGTTCACATTGACCTACAAACACTGCCCACAACAAATTTGGCCGATTCAATTAAGGTGTAAGTTGGGACATGTGTAAATGTTACAAATAATGCCAAAATATATGGTTTCAAAAACATGGCTTTTTTACAAATTAGTTTTTATAAATTTATGGATGTGTTAGAGCATGGAGCAATTTGTAACTCCTCTTTAGAGATTTTCATCCACCATGTTTTTCTGTTGGCAAAGGTCCACAGCTATCATAATGTGTTTGTTTGCCATTAATCTGGTGATTGGTATAGTGTAGAGGTCGCTCAAAGGTGAACGCAGAGGTCAAATTTCAAAATTTTGTTAAAAACCGTACTAGTATTCCTCTCATGTGAAGGATTCAGAAAAAGTTTGACCTGTCTGCAACATACCATTCTAGAGTTACAAACAGAAAGGTCAAACCCAGTATAATTATGGTCAGTTATTTTGGCCACAAACTATACAAAATGTAAAAGTGCTCTGATTTCAACAAAAATTATCCCAAATTGGTTTGTAGTTCTTACCATTTAGGATGTTTTGATACATAGCAAACATTACAAAATAGGTCATGTTCAATAGGCCCTATACAGGGTTGATCAAATCATAAATTTAGGCAGTAAAAACAAAGCATTCTAGACAAAGCGAACTATTCCTTATTTGACTTTATTTTACATGACAACTAATTTGAGACCATGCATTTTTGTTGAAATCTGGACACTTGATCACCATGTTGACCTTTGACTGACCTACATGTATGCCTATACCCATCACCCGATTAATGGCAAACAAGCACAAGCAGATCAGGGGTAGCGTTAACCCCGATCGGGGGTAATTGACCCCTAAATTTAAAAAATATTAATTTTTCACCCTCTATATTGGGAATATGTGCAAGCTCGGGGGTGAACTCTGACCCTCTACTTTTGGACCTTACTCCTACCCCTGACTACACTGCAAAACATTTTTCACCCCCGAGATTTAATTTTCACCCCATGTATTTGGATTTTCTGCAAGCTCGGGAGTGAAAAACACAGGAAAACAACCCCCGACTTTCGGGCCTTAATGCTACCCCTGATTATGATAGCTGAGATGACTGAAAAACATGAAGGAAAATCCAAAAGCGGGAAGGGGTGTTTGGTGGCCCACAGTCATTCACATGATTGTTGCCAAAAGATCGAAAGGACCTCATTATTTCAGTCAATTTCAAGAACAATTTGCTCAATTTTAGCCCCATAATGATGACAAAATGGCTTAAAGAGACATTTGTAATGCACATCCTCCCAACTTACTCCAAAAGAGAAATCTGGGACTCCCATCATAATTTGTGTGCATAATTTTTCTTGCAGATTGGATTGTTTGATGACATCGCCCAATTTGTATTTCCGGACAGCCCCAAATTACAACACATAGTCTATGGTGCACTGTATTACATGTAATTATGCATAACGTGTCAAATTCTCAGTCTGCATCAACTGAAATTTGCTTTTTTGTGGATATCTGTTGAACTATACCCTAAAAACAGGATGCCAAAATCACAAAATACCCCTTTAAATGACTACTCCCATTTTTGGGCAATCAAGGATGTTTTAAGGGGGTACTACACCCTTGGCAAATTTTGTGCCTATTTTTGCATTTTTTCTCAAAAATTATAGAGCATTGGTGACAAGTAAGATATGTATATTATAGGGGCAAGGACTACAACTACTGCACTGGCATTTTTATTTCAGCACAGACAGCAGTTGTGGAGTTACAGTCAAAAATGAAGGAAAACCAATATTTGATCAATAAATCAATAACTACTTGCCTTGAGTTGCTGAATTTTCAGTGCAGTAGTTGTAGTCCTTGCCCCTATAATATACATATCTTACTTGTCACCAATGCACTATAAATTTTGAGAAAAATGCAAAAATAGGCACAAAATTGGCCAGGGGTGTAGTACCCCCTTAATGAAATTAAATGCCCATTCAGTGATTTGCTCATCAGGACAATCTTAAAAATCATCAAAATTCTGATCTTGGTACCATTGTCATTGTCATAGATGTGCTAACATAGCATGCTAGTAGTTCAGCCAAAAGCTGTGTATTTGAAACAAAATAAGACATTTACATGAATCTGTAATTTTTATACTGACAGTATATAAATTAGCTATCATGTATTTGAATGGAACTTAGTCAACACTGCTGTTTTTGTTTTGTTTTTGCCAAATTTTTCATTTCAAAAATACCAAATGACAATTTTATCGACTTATCCTTCACTTTTAAATAATTTATTAACAATTTTAGGGTTTTTTTACACTTTTGCTGGGATTAGTGTTAAAGTCAAAACATTTCAAGACAACAGAGGGATAACACAAACCAATTACTTGACTTTAAAAAAAGAATAAGTAACATTATGTTAGAATGTTTTGCAGTAAGTTTTCGAAACATTTATGAATGTTAATATGAAAACGCTTTATAGCCTTTATATAACCCGGCAACAACATTTGAACATTGTCGCAACCTTTTCTAACCATATAACCTTAAGCGAATATGTAGAAACATTGTGTTTACTTGGATTGTATATTTAAAAAAGCGCAGAGATTTATAGGGCGCTACGCACAGCACAAGGCCTAGACGTTGATGCCCAAACTTTGGCACACTTTACATTAAGAAATAAAGTTACATGTTTATACAGTGGTATTTCAATATTTAGCACAAATATAAAAAGAGTGATTGTTTTGATTTGATGTGATTTGTGAAAAGCCTTTGTATGTTGCATTATCCTATTTTGTTTTATAAAGGTAATAAAGGCTAAATCAATCCTTTGCTCATAACCTTTGACATTGAAATCACAGGTACAAAATGAAAACAGTTCTAAAAAGAGATCTATATTTCCATGTTTTTTGTGTACAAAACGCAAAAATGTTGCCATGTGAAGGGTTTTCACAGATCACATCACATAATATTATCATGATACTCTGTAGTTCTATATCATTCCCTTTTTAACTGGTTATAAATTACATGTTTATAAAATGTAGTGTCAGGTATTGGTACATAAACAGAATATGATGGTAAATTAGTCTGAACATTTTAAACGTAAAACTAAATTAATTTTTTTTAAAGGTCCGACCCTGATTTTGGCCAATTTTGGGTCGGTTGGTGGATGGAGGACAAGTAAATGAAACAATTTTTTTGTTGCTTAAGGTGGTACTATACCCCTTGATAAATTTGTGACTATTTTTTGCATTTTTCTCAAAAAATAATAACACACAAAAGTTATATATATTTTAGGGGCAAGGAATCCAGTTACTACACTGGAATTTCAGTGACTCGAGACAAGCGGTACGTTATTTATGATAAGAAAAGAGGTACCGCTAGAATAACATATATAATGAACCACTTGTATTGAATCACTGAAATTTCAGTGAAGTAATTGGATTCCTTTCCCTATAATATAAATAATTTTGTTACCAGTGTAAAGTTATTTTTGAGAAAAATGCAAAATTAGTCACAAAATTTATTAGGGGGTGTAGTACCACCTTAAGGTAATGTGTTTGCCCATACTTTATAGTGTTCGTAATAAGGCTGGCATTTTCGGTCGGGTAAACGGGTACCGCCGAGATTACATTACCCGGTAGGAAATACCCTCCCGGTACCGAAATTCAAAAAAAAAAAAAAAAAAAAAAAAAAAAAATTCAAGATATTTTGTTATTTTTAATATGAAAATTAATAATTTGTATTCATGTCATAGTCTATTAGGGCGAGTTTCCCGACAGGAGTCTTATTAAGCCGTAGTCTTAAGGTGGCCTTGAGGCTACTAAGCCTAGCCCGCTCTCGAAGCCCGAGTCTTAACTCTAGCCGGATTTCTTCAACGCAAATTCAACCTGGTCTTAGTGGCCTGGCAGGCTTAACGCATGACAACCTCGTCCCTTTCAACCAGCGACTTAATGGTATAGGCTGTTGGAGGTATAGATGTACATAAGCTGTGGTCCTCACGGTTTACCGTACTAACAAGGTTGCCGTCTCATTATCGCAATGTTCCCGGCGCAAAGACTAGCCTGGACCCACGGTCTTGTGCTTGGGCTTATACCGCATACAACTTGATGCAAGAATATTGTGTCTGTTTTTGTGTCTTTTATGTATTATTTTATTTCCACTTGACCTTTTATGAGTCCAACTTGTATGAATGATAGGCCTACGTCTATGCTTTATACTCATGGTTTTTTCTTTGCATCCCAAAAAGGGTAAAACTGTTAAGCCTAATGGAAAGGAATCTGTGAAAAAGGAAAGCAATCAACGTGCTATCTACTGCTGATATCAGTAGTCTTCTCAGATCTCACATGAAGTTACTGTTGGTACAATATTTGTAATTATTTAAGTAGAAGATATAGCAATATTATATGCATCTTATCCGTAAATTCAGTTTTAATACTGCATGCATTATTAATTCGTGTCAAATATTTACTATATCTTTACCAATTTTGTCGTTCTTCTATTGTATTAAATTGATGTCCAACCTGGTATAATTTAGGCACTCCAAAATAATATTGTAATATGCCTACTTATGAAAAGTACGAGTATCAAACTATTTTAATAGTTTGATACTCGTACTTTACTTAAAAGGCTTGGATAGGGACAGGTGGTATCATATAGGTCTTCATGATGATGATGATGATGATGATGATGATTATGATGATGATGATCATGATGATCATGATGATGATGAAAGATTTTCTTTAAAATTATATTCGTTGTTAAAAAAATCATCATTCATTTGGGGGTGGGGGGGGGAAAGCGGGGCAAACATAATAAATGAGGGGCAGGCATCGTTCATGCTGTTTGGGTTTGTAAGGGGTGGAGTGGGTCTGAGGAGTTATGGGATCTGCTTGGAAAGTGTCCCCGGAACATTGGTGTGGGGGGGGGGGAGGTAGGATTGAAAAAAAATGGTACAAATGTCATATTTAAGCTATTAAAGCTGCTGAGTTTTTAAGGTTAAAATGACCAAATATGAGGTTTTATAACTCTCAGAAGTATAAGCCTAATTTACCAAGAGCTCCCCGCTCCACCCCCTAATTCTGTGACTGCTTACTCATGTTAATTGAAAGACCGTCAAAATATGAAATATACACTTTGCGTTACAATTTAAATAATTTGTAAATTGAAATAGACCAAGGCTTACGACCTAAGACCTGCTCTGAGGCAGGGCCAAGAAAAGCAGCTGTAAGCCTGGTCTAACAAAATGCATTCAAATTCAACTACATTTTGAAATCATTAAGAAATGCAAATTTTACTACGGGTGGCTTAGCAATCCTGGCTTGTCTAGCCTCAAGGCTTAAGAGGTCTAAGACCAGGCTTAACTGAAAACGTTTTCAGTTAAGCACGGTCTACCTCTTAGCCTCGAGGCTTCAAGCCAGTTGCTAAGCCAGGCTTGTAGGATTAGCCCCAGGCTTCAGTAAAATTTGCATTTCTAAATCAGTCTTCTGTAGTCAGAGTTCACGCAAGCCTGTTAGACCAGGCTTACAGCGGCTTTTCTTGGCCCTGCCTCAGAGCAGGTCTTATTCGTAAGCCTTGGTCTATTTCAATTTACAAATTATTAAAATTGTAACGCAAAGTTTATCTTTCATATTTTTGACGGTCTTTCAATTAACATGAGTAAGAAGTCACAGAATTAGGGGGGGAGCGGGAGCCCCCCATGAAAAAAAAAGGTAAATTAGGCCTACTTCTGAGAGTTATTAATTAACCTCATATTTGGTCATTTTAACCGTAACATCATCATCATCATCATGAAGACCTATATGATACCACCTGTCCCTATCCAAGCCTTAATAGTTTGATACTCGTACTTTTCATAAGTAGGCCTATTACAATATTATTTTGGAGTGCCTATATTATACCAGGTTGGACATCAATTTAATACAATAGAAGAAGGACAAAATTGGTAAAGATCATGAGATATAGTAAATATTTGACACGAAACAATAATGCATGCAGTATTAAAACTGAATTTACGGATAAGATGCATATAATATTGCTATATCTTCTACTTAAATAATTATAAATATTGTACCAACAGATAACTTCATGTGAGATCTGAGAAGACTACTGATATCAGCAGTAGATAGCACGATGGTTGCTTTCCTTTTTAGTGGAATCACAGATTCCTTTCCATTAGGCTTACAGTTTTACCCTTTTTGGGATGCAAAGAAAAAATCACGAGTATAAAGCATAGACGCCGATCATTCATACAAGTTTGCCTCATAAACAGTCAAGTGGAAATAAAATAATACATAAAAGACACCAACACAGACACAATATTCTTGCATCAAGTTGAGCACGGTATATGCCCAAGCACAAGACCGCGGGTCGAGGCTAGTCTTTGCGCCGGGAACATTATGCGATAATGAGACGGCAACCTTGTTAGTACGGTGAACCGTGAGGACCACAGCTTATGTACATCTACCTCCAACAGCCTATACAATTAAGTCGCTGGTTGAAAGGGACGAGGTTGTCAAGCGTTAAGCCTGCAAGGCCACTAAGACTAGGTTGAATTTATGTTGAAGAAATCCGCTAGAGTTAAGACTGGGCTTGAGAGCGGGCTAGGCTTAGTAGCCTCAAGGCCACCTTAAGACTACGGCTTAATAAGACTCCTGTCGGAAACTCGCCCTAATAGACTATGACATGAATACAAATTATCAATTTTCATATAAAAAATAACAAAATATCTTGAAATTTTTTTATTTTTTTTTTAGGTCAACCATGAATGATCCTGGCATTTAGGTCTAGGTCCAGAGACACTACAATTTTTGCTATTTCGGGTACCCGGTTACCCGCCCGAAAATTGCGGCGGGTACCCGGGTACAAAATTACCCGAAAATGCCAGGCCTAGTTCGTAATCATACCTCATTTAAAGTTTCATTTTTAAAAATAAAACATACTTATTTTGCATAAGTTGTTAGTACAAACTTTATGTAGAACCTGGACTTATTATAAGTTTGGTTCAAACATTTTGAAATTAGAGGTGGGTAACCTGATTGAAAATCCCATCCCCCACTTTACCTCATCAAAATGCTGATTTTGGTATCAGAAGAAAGCTCATATTTTTCTCATAAACATATTGAAATTTGGCGTTCTAAATCGGTTGTATTTCGAAGAAATCATCAAAAAACTGCGAATTAGTCAAAACTATAGTATACCATTGTTTTGACTAATTAGGCAGTTTTTTGAAGATATCTTGGGAAATACACTGACTTGGAACTTCTAATTTCAATATGTTTATGAGAAAAATAGGACCTTTCACTTGAAATCAATATATTACATGATCATGATGATTATCATTAATTAAAACACTGTAGACTACCAATATCACACTGTACAGGGTGTCTCAATAAAAATAGGCCCTGTGGATTTGGGGATATAGCATCAATTACCAGCAGTAAAATTAAAAGTTTCTTACAGATTCAAAAAACATGAAATGTCTGCTATAAAATGGTGCAACAATTATCAAAATCTGTTCACGCGTCCCTGAGATAATTGGAAAACTGCAAATAGACCCATTTTTGGACCTTTCCAATGGGCAATATACATGTTAACAATAATATGCTGCTTTGTAGTTTAGTATGGAGGAAATACACGTAAAACTCCCGGTGTTGTTGGGTAGGTGATAGCTTGTCTGATCAGAAACTATGCCTCCACGGTTATTGATATTATTTTTCAAATTTTGTTTATTTCACAATCAATACTTTCACCTGAACCATTTAATTTTTGTAACCATTTTTAGAACAATTTATTTCAGCCACTGCAATATTAAGGCCAGCCCTACTGTTGCTTGAGAAATGAGTGAACAATATTTTTAGAAGATTCACTTTTACATATTCTTAACCCAAAGAGAAATGTGTGAACAACATTCTTTGAGAGATTGCTTGATTGATTGATTGATTGATTGATTGATTTATGTTGAATCCAGCAACATTGGGAGTATTCATCATTTTATTTTTTCATTTTAAACTACAATGCATATTGTTAATGTGTATTGCCCCATTGAACGGTCCAAAAATGAGTCTATTTGTACAATCTCAATTATCTCAGTGATGCGAGAACGGATTGTGACGCTTTTTGCATAATTTTAAAGCAGGCACTTTGTGGTTTTTAATCTTTAAGAACATTTTAATTTTACTGCTGATACTTAAAGTTATGGACCCCATTCCACAGGGCCTATTTTTATTTAGACACCCTGTCGGTAATTCCATTAGGAATTAGTCACATTTACAAAAAACATTTACATTTTCTTTTTGCATGAGTGCTTGAAAGGGATGACATTTTATGTTATACGTAAGTTTTAAAGAATTTGATTTTCCAAATATATCAGGTCACCTTCCTTTAAGCCTAAGAAGTATTATACTCAACATATTTGTATGCCCCTTGTGGGTTTGTAAGAACAAAATAAAGAAGCGAATATATAATGCAAACTTGTATCTGCTTTCATTCTACTATAATTTTGTAGTGTCACTTCTAAACAGGTCTTTCATTTTAAGCACCCGGGTCCCGTTGCCAGTATCTGTGTGAAAGTTTCCTTAATCACCCCATCTGTGTTTTACAATTTCTCTTTATCAAAACCCACAACAGTCCACATCTTTCAATGAAATGGTCCAAAACTGGGAAAAAAAGGTTTGATAATTTTAGTGGGGTTTAAGTCCCAATTTTACAAGCGCACTTTTAATTCAAAGATCCCCTCTTTGGAAGTACCACATCCACACCCAAACTAAATCCTGCGTATGGGCCTGAAGCTATACATAATTACATACTTATAATGTGAATGACCCAATTGACTTTCTTCCTCCTGACACCCACTATCAAAGTTGAGATTCTGGTATCAGAAAAATTTCGGCTATGTCACTGAGTCTTGTCAATAATAGAAAAAAAATCACCTACAATAGTAACATTACAAATCACAGACAAAATAAGAAATCATTGATATTATGTTTAGGGGCTGTGCAATAATGATGGGTATTTTCAAAAGATGTGCCAAAAATTGCTGCCCCTTTGGCCTGCCAAAAATACTTTCTCCCCTCTCGACCTGCCAAAACATCTTTGCCCCCCCCCCTTTATAATTGCACAAATCTTTAATGGTCAAAAAAGGAAGAATGAGAGGATGACATTTTGCATCTAAATCAAGGTTTTGTACTGCACCCCCCATTAAAAAGGTGATCCGTTAATGAATGTGTGCCCAAAAAATGCCCCCCCAACAAAAAAATTAACCCTCCCCAGGGTTCATAATAATTAGCATTCCCGTTATCTCACCCGTGCATGTTCAAAATCAATTTTGCGAATGCAAAAAAATTCGTAGCTGGAGTGTTTGACAAGACCATCACTTAAGGGGGTACTACACCCCTGGCCAATTTTGTGCCTATTTTTGCATTTTTCTCAAAAATTATAGCGCATTGGTGACAAGTAATCTTATAGGGGCAAGGACTACAACTACTGCACTGAAAATTCAGCAACTCAAGGCAAGTAGTTATTGATTTATTGATCAAATATTGGTTTTCCCTCATTTTTGACTGTAACTCCACAACTGGTGTCTGTGTTGAAATAAAATTTCCAGTGCAGTAGTTGTAGTCCTTGCCCCTATAATATACATATCTTACTTGTCACCAATGCGCTATAATATTGAGAAAAATGCAAAAATAGGCACAAAATTGAGCAGGGGTGTAGTACCCCCTTAAAAAACCTTTTTCTTTAATTATTAAACATGTAAAAGGGGACATTATAATATATGGGAAGCAACATGTGATTTATAAGAGCAGGCACTCAAACATTTACATGGTCATAAGGGGTTGTAGGTTACAAATTGTATTTTTGTGTATCATCACTGAACCAGATGGATTGAGAGCAATTGTGTGTGTGTGGGGGGGGAGGGTCCCCAGTCATAAGTCATTGTCCCTAATGCCCCTCGAAATAAAAGTGAACACTGTTATTTATGGGAAGCGAGGTGTCCAAATAAGAAAAGGTGCTAAAACTTTAACATGGTTATAGCGTGCTTTAGGCTCAAAATGCAGTTTTTCTATCATCACCGAACAGGGTGTGTGTGTGAGGGGGGGCGTGTGGGGGGGGGGGGCTGAGACGAATTCGTCTCAGGTGGGGGCCGTCCTTCAGAAGTAATTTCCCCTAATGCCCCTTCTAAATAAATTAAACATGTAAAAGCGGACAATATAATTTATGGGAAGCAAGATGTGATTATCATGATTATAAGAGCAAGCGCTATAAGATTTAGGCCTACATGGTCATAATGGGTTTTAGGCTACAAATTGCATTTTTGTGTATCATCACTGAACCAGATGGATTGAAAGCAATTGTGGGTGTGTGGGGGTGTGCGTGTGTGGTGGGGGTTTCCCGCAGTCATTAGTCATTGTCCCTAATGCCCCCTCAAAATAAAAGTGAACAGTATAATTTATGGGAAGCGAGATGTTCAAATAGGAGAAGACGCTAAAACTTTAACATGGTTATAGCGTGCTTTAGGCTCAAAATGCAGTTTTTTTTTGTATCATCACCGAACAACTGAGGTTTGTTGGGGGAGGGTTGTGGGGGGAGGGCAGTGGCGTGTCCCTTGGGTGCTGAAGCCCCCCCGCACTTTGTTAAAATCATGTAAAATCAGCCGTTTTTTGGCGATTTTAGCCATCAAGCCCCCCACATAAATCTGAAAGAGGGGCTGAGCCCCCCCCCCCCGCAGGAAAAGATCCTGGACACGCCGGTGGAGGGGGTCCCCATTTAGAAGTCATTTCCCTTAATGCCCCTTCTAAATAAATTAAGCATGTAAAAGCAGACATTATAATTTATGGGAAGCAACATATGTCCAAATAAGAGCAAGCGCTAAAAGATTTACATGGTCATAAGGGGTTTTAGGCTATATACAAATTTAATTTTTTGTATCATCACTGATCGAGATGGATTGAGAGCAATTGTGTGTGTGGGTGTGTGTGTGTGTGGGGGGGGGGGGGTCCCCAATCAGAAGCCAAAAAAATGTTTTCCCCAACAAAAATTAACCATCCCCAGGGCTTATAATAATTGCACAGCATTCCCATTATCCCACCCGTGCATGTTCAAAAATCAATTTTGCGAATGCAAAAAATTTCCTAACTGGCGTGTTTAACAAGACCATCCCTTAAAAAACTTTTTTCAGCAATCTCTTCTATAGAGAACCGTCACGTCTATCAGTGACTTGCTTACATGCAATAGAACTGCGTATTTGGCGATGAAAATATAGGAGGCCTAACGAGGGCGCTCTTATCTTTTATAGCCCGGTCGCCCTACGTACTAAAGCTGTGTTCAAACAGGGATGAACTAAAAAGTTTCATAAAAGCAAACATACATCATCACTGAACCAGATGGATTGAGAGCAATTGTGGGGGTGGGTGTGTGTGTGTGGGGGGGGTGGTCCCAGTCAGAAGTCATTTTCCCTAATGCCCCTTCGAAATAAAAGTGAATACTATAATTTATGGGAAGTGAGATGTCCAAATAAGAAAAGGCGTTAAACTTTAACATGGTTATAGCGTGCTTTAGGCTCAAAATGCAGTTTTTTGTATCATCATCGATCTAGATTGAGAGCAATTTGTGTGGGTGTGTGTGTGTGTGTGGGGGGGGTGTGTGCGGGGGGGGGTCCCTAGTTAGAAGTCACTTCCCCTAATGTCCCTTCTAAATGAATTAAACATGTAAAATGGTACATTATAATATATAATTTATGGGAAGCAACATGTCCAAATATAAGAGCAAGCGCTAAAACATTTACATGGTCATAAGGGGCTTTAGGCTACAAATTGCATTTTTTTGGTGTCATCACTGATCTAGATGAATTGAGAGCAATTGTGTGTGTGTGGGGGGCATTCCCCTCTGAGTAATTGTCCCTAATGCCCCCTCGAAAAAAAAGTAAACACTATAATCTATGGGAAGCGAGATGTCCAAATAAGAGAAGGCGCTAAAACTTTAACATGGTTATCATGGTTATGGCGTACTTGACTTTAGGCTCAAAAATCAAAATGCAGTGTTTTGTATCACCATGGATTGAGAGCAATTGTGTGTGGGTGGGGGTGGGGGTGTGTGTGTGAGGTGCGGGGGGGGTCCCAGTCCGAATTCCCCTAATGCCCCTTACAAATAAAAGTGGACATTAGGCATATATGGGAAGCAACATGTGATTATAAGAGTAGGCACTAAAACATTTACATGGTCATAACGGGTTTTAGGCTACAACTTCCATTTTTTGTTTCATCACTGAACCAGATGGATTGCGTCGAGCAATTGTGTGGGGGGGAGGGGTCCCCCAGTCAGAAGTCATTGTCCCTAATGCCCCATCGAAATAAAAGTGAACACTATAATTTATGGGAAGCGAGATGTTCAAATAGGAGAAGACGCTAAAACTTTAACATGGTTATAGCGTGCTTTAGGCTCAAAATGCAGATTTAGTATCATTTTTTTGTTTCATCACTGAACCAGATGGATTGACTCGAGCAATTGTGTGTGGGGGAGGGGTCCCCCAGTCAGAAGTCATTGTCCCTAATGCCCCATCAAAATAAAAGTGAACACTATAATTTATGGGAAGCGAGATGTTCAAATAGGAGAAGACGCTAAAACTTTAACATGGTTATAGCGTGCTTTAGGCTCAAAATGCAGTTTTTAGTATCATTTTTTTTGTATCATCACTGAACCAGATGGATTGACTCGAGCAATTTTGTGTGGGGGAGGGGTCCCCCAGTCAGAAGTGAATAGTATAATTTATGGGAAGCGAGATGTCCAAATAGGAGAAGGCGCTATAAGTTTAACATGGTTTATATAGCGGGGGGCCATGATTTTTTAGGCTACAAATTGCATTTTGTTGGTATCATCACTGATCTAGATGAATTGAGAGCAATTGTGTGTGTGGGGGAGGGATCCCTTTGAGTCATTGTCCCTAAGCCCCTCGAAAAAAAAAAAAAGTAAACACTATAATCTATGGGAAGCGAGATGTCCAAATAAGAGAAGGCTCTAAAACTTTAACATGGTTATCATGGTTATAGCGTACTTTAGGCTCAAAATGCAGTGTTTTGTATCACCATAGATGGATTGAGCAATTGTGCGTGTGGGGGTGTGTGTGTGGGGTCCCAGTCAGAAGTCTTTTCCCCTAATGCCCTTTACAAATAAATTAAACATGTAAAAGTGGACATTAGGCATATAGTCAGAAGTCATTGTCCCTAATGCCCCATCGAAATAAAAGTGAACATTATAATGTATGGGAAGCGAGATGTTCAAATAGGAGAAGACGCTAAAACTTTAACATGGATATAGCGTGCTTTAGGCTCATTATCGAACAAGATGGATTGAGAGCAATTGTGTGGGTGGGGGTGTGTGTGTGGGTGGGTGATCTTTATCGAACAAGATGGATTGAGAGCAATTGTATTGGGGGGTGGTGGGGTCCCCAGTCAGAAAGCTTTCCCCTAAAGCGGATATCATATATAATTTATGGGAAGCAAGGTGTGATTATAAGAGTAAGCACTAACACATTTACATGATCGTATAACGGGTTTTAGGCTACAACTAGCTTCCATTTTTTTATCATCACTGAGGGATCCCCCACACAAAACTTTAACATGGTTGTAGGGGGGTACCGACCACGATTTTTTTTTTGAGTGGGGGCAAAGGGTCTAATGGGGGGGGGTCAGTAAATTCGCCATGGGATTTTTTAAAATTCCAGATCGATTGGGGGAGACACGTGCCCCCGTGTCCCTATGACACTATTTATGGGAAGCAACGTGCCTATCACTGCTGAGCTGAAGCAGCTGGGTCGAGAGCAAGGAAGGTGGGGTCATAAGTCATCCCCAGCGGCCCCTTCCAAATAAAAACATGTATCAAACAGTACAACATACAACTTACCTTCAATGAAGAAACTGGAGGCAATCAATTGTGGGGTGGGGTGGTGTGGACAGTAACGGTCCCAAGCCAGGAGAAAGAAAGAACTTATCCATTCACCCCTTCACGTAATGTAGGCTAACTTTGAACTGCTTACTCAATCCCTATACTGCTCAAGGACCCCCATTTACTCACTCAGCTATTAAATCACCTACTTAACCAATCAACCTACCTAGCGATCAACAGATCAAGCAATCGATGAATGAATTAATCCAATCAACTAATCCGAAACAACTTGATATACTCTCCCCCCTTTCTGAATCCATCTCTCTCATTCACTCACATAATCAATCAATCAAACAATCAATCAATCAATCGATTAATCGATCTAAATCAAACTAAACTAAATGAACGAATAACTAAATAGATAAATAAATAAATATATAAATAAGTAAAAATTTATAAATAAATAGATAAATTAATCAATAAATGAGTGGATGAGTCAACAAAATATTTAAAACAAAATCAAATGAATAAATCCAATCAGCTTATCAATCAACTTGATACTTCACCCTACTCACAAGCTCTCTTTCTGACTCACACAATCAACCAATATATTAATCAATTATTAAATAAATAAATAAATATATAAGGGACTAAATAAAATAAATAGATAATAAAATAAATGAATACATGTTAATTAATTAATTAATTAATTAATTAATTAATTAATTAATTTAATTAATTAATTAATTAATTAATTAATTAATTAATTAATTAATTAATTAATTAATTAATTAATTAATTAATTAATTAATTAATTAATTAATTTATTAATTAATTTATTAATTTATTTATTTATTTATCAGTCTATAATAATAAATCGATAAATAGATAATAAAATAAATGAATATTTATTTATTTATTTATTTATTAATTAATTTTTTAATTTATTTATTTATTTATTAATTATTAATTTATTAATTAATTAATTTATTTAATTATTTATTTATTTATCAGTCTATAATAATAAATCTATAAATAGGCATAAATAAATGAATAAATGTTAATTTATTAATTAATTTATTTATTTATTTATTTATTTATTTATTTTATTTATCAGTCTATAATAATAAATCGATAAATAGGCCTAATAATTGCCATTCTATGTTATTCTAGATAATAACCTATTGAGCAATAATTCGTCCTGCATAGTGCATGTCTTGATAATTCGTATGGACCCTGTATGAGACTGCATGCGCACCCCGACACCGCTATTGCCCGTAGTAGCCCCACTCATTAAAGGGAATATTCGATCCGGTTATCCGGTCTTTTGTCCATTCGCGTATCAAAACAAAGACACGGTATTTACATACAGGTACACCTATACACACATACCCGTCGTTTAATATAGGCCTACGGATAAAATAAAAGCTATTAGGCCTAATATAGGGTCTACGAAAATTTTATTAGGCCTATAGTGTCAGCTTCTAGATAATTATGAGAACCAAATTTGTTGTGATCAAGGTACCCCGGGATGCAGAGGATGTTTAAAGGCATTCCCACAACCCAATGGGGTTTCTGACCTTGTATGTCTGGCTTTTGTACACATGTGGTACAGTTGGTCATACCTTGCATAGGGAATGTGTGCAAATAGCTGGTGTTTTCATCCTATTATTTAACATTCAAAACATCGAGACTTAGGAATAAAATTAATGCAGTGGGACAATATGAATGTTTCCTGTAAGAAAATCAAATATCAGTCCGAAGTCTCAACTATTAACTCGTTGACTGCAGTTTTAGAATTACCATTTTGTGTGTGTGTCAATGGGGACTTTGCCTTTAAAATTAGGTTATATTGATCAAATTTCCCAATCATAGTGCATTGTAGGAATGCCTTTAAGCCTCCTCTGCCCGGGATGCAAGGTCGCCAGAGCCAAGCCAAATCAATCACTGTCAAGCCAACCGTGCAATAAATACGCGTTTAAAATTTAAAATTGTCTAAAAGACCAGTCGTTCTGAGCTGCTCTGCTTTAAAACTAATTCATCGGATCCTAAAGAACAGTGCACTCGATCAATTAGGCAACGGACAGTGCAACGGCATAATAGGCATAGCAACAACGGGTCCAGCACACGGAATTACCCGTGTGCTTCTATACCAGACTACGCAAAGTACTAGCTTGGTATCAGTATTACTGTGTGCTTCTGGATACAAATCACTCAGTATATACAGATGCTTCTGTATGATACTGGTGTTGCAATAACCATGAGAAACAGATTTGGAGCAAGGAAAAGAAGGCCACTCCCAACAATGAAGTGAACAATTTTACTGTCAGCCTTTGGGTCAAGAGAAATGAAATGCTTAATCCAATCTCAACTGCTACTGAGAGGCTGTATCTAAATTCGTGATGCTGGGAGTGGTAATGCCACATATTAAGGGACTGGTCAATATTTATGTCAAGGGGGAACACAATTTATTCCAGAAAAAAAGGGGGGAATTACTTATATTTTCATGTACAAAAGTGGTAACAATAAATGTGGTGTGATCTGTGAAAACCCTTCACATGGCGATATTTTTGATTTGCGTTTTGTAGGAAAAAACCTGAAATTTATAACTCTTTTAAAACTCTTTCCATTTTGTACCTGTGACATCAACATTGAAAGTTATGAGCAAAGAAGGCTAGAAAAAATAATAAACGCGTTTTAACCTTATTTCTTTATAAAACAAAATAGGAAAATGCAATATGTGAAGGGTTTTCACAGATGATATCAAAATTGTTAAATGAAGAAAGATGAAATAAGTAAGAACAGAGCAGGGGTACTGAGCTGGGGGAACAAAATTTCCCAATCATGTTGCTAACCCACTGCTAAAATGATTATATTAGGACAATGTGTGTGAAGCATGTGGAAATTTTGATACTCAAAATGAGCCCAAATTTGGCTTAAAACCCGGCCAAAGGAAGACGTCAATCTATTACAGCCTTTGGTCAATATAATTGTAAAAGAATTATTATTACTTTTAATTCAAACTGTATTATTTAGACACCTGTACATTTTATATTCTCATAATGCAACTAAAAATGGCACAATTGCAATGTTTTGTACCAATGCAGGGAAATCTGGAAAATAACCACTTTGTACGTCAAATAAATGCATGCTTTTTAGGCCAATTTTTTAGATCCCCCTCCATAAAGTTTCTTGCACCACCTAGGACAAGATCTTTCTCATCCCCACCCACTTTCTTGTTGCAACTGTTTGGCTCCACTAATTTAATACTATAATGAACTTAGCCTGGCAAAGTTCTAAACTTGTCCGACGGCGAACCCGCTAAAAACCTACTCATTGTTATGAATTCCCGTCGTAAAAGCCTATCCCACAGTTAGCCTGGAAACTGGGCAAAATTGAATTATTGTCAACACACAGCACTTCTGCAGCACAATGCCTAACCCAAAATCCTGAAGCACTAACCAAGCTTTATAGCCCCGGTTTCGGCACTCCATGTATCTGCGGGTACTCATGCTCGTCGCAAATTTCGCGAATTGGTATATTAGAAATATCGTACGCATTTTAGCGAAAAAAGAGGCACGATTGAAGGGTAAGAAATTCGCGAAATCACTAAAAAGAGGGGTATTTTTTATCCTGAAAACTCGACATGAGATGCAAAAGGTGGTAAGTTTGCCGATGAGCACGAGTACCCGCGGATACACGGAGTGCTGGAACGGGGACTTAATGCTCCAGCAGTGCTATCATGTGTTGACAAAATCCCAAGTTTGTTGATTATACAGCTTTATACTTTATAGGCCCCATGTCACTCGGGAAAAAACGGGAAATCGCCATAAACTTTTTATTATTTTAACATAATTTAATTTTTTTTAAATAAATCTGTTCTTAATTATTGTGATTTGTCATTTTTTTTGGTGACATTTGAAACATGTCCCATAATTTTACCAAAATTTCGGTGATTTTACACAAATGTTGGCGATTTTACAAAAATGCTGGCGATTTTACCAAAATTTTGGCGATTTTACAAAAATTTTGGCGATTTTACAAAAATTTTGGCGATTTTACAAAAATTTTGGCGATTTTACAAAAATTTTGGCGATTTTACAAAAAATTTTGCGATTTTACAAAAATTGTTGCGATTTTACAAAAATTTTGGCAATTTCACAAAAAAAGTGGCGATTTTACAAACATTTTGGCAATTTTACAAAAATTTTGGTGAATTTACCAAAAATTTGGAGATTTTACACAATTTTTGGTGATTTTACAAAAATGTTGTTGATTTTACAAAAATTGCAGTGATTTTTGGCGATTTTACATGTTGATTTGACCAAAATTGAGACAATTTTACACAAATTGCAATGATTTTACAAAATAATAGTGACTTTCTTTTTACAAAGTATCCTGTGTGTACATGTACATGTACCTATTAGCCTGGGGTACTAGAGCAATTGTTTTGCCCATGTAGGGGTGTGTTCTGTAGCTTCAGATTGTCCTATTTTTCCTATCCAACATGCAACATGTCCAAGATGACCATACAAGTATGTGAGCTTATTGCCATTGGGCTATTCCAGTTGAAATCCATACACCCCCTAATATGGAAGACATGACCCCAGGACATGACCTTAAACCGCCCACACTGGGGTGTATATATAGAAGCACCCATTCAAGTCACCCCAGTTGAATTTCACTCTCCTTGTGAGTTTGTGTATTTTCTCACCATTTTTAGTTATATTTCTTCTTTCAGGGGAAGAGTGTATGAATTGCACCCATCCCATAATACACTGAACTGCACATTTAGAAATGTGACCACCTAGGCCTAAATGGGATTAATTTATATAGATTTATAAAATACTAAAGACTACAGAAGCGCATTGAAAATTGCTTTGAAAATATGTGGTTCTCCTAATTGATGATATAACTTGGAAAAAGAATGACTTTTATTAAATTTATCTATTGTACAGGTCCCCAGTCAAGTTGTCTGTGTTACAGACTGGGAATCTGATTACTACATGTACCCGTGAGCACAGATCCTGGCAGTGATGTATCGTTTGAGTCGGACTCGGACTCGAGTCCACTTTTTGTCGGACTTGGACTCGACTCGGACATAAAAAGACTCGGCTCGGCCTCGAACACAAAAGGACTCGGACTCAAAGCCAAGTCCAGTCCGAGTCATGCAATTAGATCGGGAGCTTAGATCCATGTTTAAAAATGTGAACTGATTATACCTAAATATGTCAAAATAGATCTAAAATTTGATTTAAAATTTGTTGACTTCACTTTATTTGCCCTTTTTCCTAAAATTGGGGGCTGTCAAATAAGTCATCTGTCATGTATCCTACATATCCACCATATTATTTAGGTTAATATCTGTGAATTAGCATAATCATATTATTGTTAGCATTGATGAAATAAACCAGTTAGGTCTTGATAATTAATTATACATAATTTTACTGTTTAAAAATATCTTAAACTTCTTTCATGGAACTTTCTAATTCATGAAACTCAGTGAAAAAGAGAAAAAGTGCACACTGGACCATGCAGTATGCATGGCAGCTCATCCTAACTTTGTGCTCCTCCTTACATACATGTACATGTATGGGTATGGTTATTACATAGGGTATTTTACATTCTGTCGGTCGCTCACGATAGATTCGGCTATTCCATCTTGCGCCTCAGACACAGGGGACACTTACTGTTGTACTCAATGGGGGAAATCACAAAACATGTCATATGATATATACCTCTTTGTGAAACAATTTAAAAAGTTTGATTTCTTATCAGGGGAATACACTCCCAATAATGAATAAATTACAAAGGAAAATTAATGCACATTGACGTGTTCTATGCGGAGAAAATTGACTTGAAATCAAAGACCCTGTACAATCCAATAGGGATGTTGTGAGGGTGTCCCCTTTGACAGATGTGAGAAATGGGTAAGTGCACTAGATGGAACAACCCTGACCGAGATAATACATACATGTGTAGTTTGTATGTGTTCACTAGATTTGCTGCACATTTGTTCAGTTTTGAAAAGATATTTGGAACTATAATATCAGGTACAAAGCATACCACATTCTTGAACTTTTGTTTGGACTTTGGTGACAGCATAATCCACCCAGACTGACTGATAAAAAGGGGGGGGGGGGGATATGGACCCCACCCCTAACTGATTTGTATACATGTGTAGTTATTCCAAATCTTTAGGCTTGCTTTAATGAATGTGGTAAAAAGATGTTTGCATACTGGTAACAAAATGCCAAACTGGGAAAACATTTCAACACATTTTCTTCTTGATATTTCTGAAGGCTGAATTTCTATTATTATGATTATTATTATCATTTATTTTATTTAAATTATTATCATTATTATATTTTTCTATAATTTATCCCACCCCCATTGAATACATTGCTCTCCTACATTTATGCTGCACACAGCCTGGTGCCCCATCCCTGTGGCCTGTGTACATCTGTGAGTTACATGTGACACGGGCATGTGACTAATGTGACACACACACACACCAACACACCCCCATTTACTGCTGTCTGATACATGTAGTTTTTAGAGAACTTCTAATACCTGTGACCCCCATCGTTTAAAATGTTTACCAAATTACCCCCTTTTTCATTTTTTATACCCAATGACCCACACCCACACTTTTTAGGCCCCTACTTCACTGATAAAAAGCTGATAGACACATACATGTCAGATATAAAGTTCAGTGCCCCACCCCAGGCATGGACCCGGACTCTGGTCGATTTTTGTTGGACTCGGACTTGGCTCGGACTCGGCACCCCCGGACTTGGACTCGAGTCCGGACTCGGACACAAAAGCACTCGGACTTGGCTCGGACTCGGGTTCAACTGGACTCGCTCAGCTCGGATTCGGACGAGCTGGACTCGGGTACATGTCTGGATCCTGGATTGGGCTATTCCGGAAAATAGATGCACACACCCTATAGAGGAGTTCTGAAAACTGGACTTTTTGTCCAGTCGTGACTGTTGGAAATCCAGACATTTAAAGTGCCCAAAGGCAAAAAAAATCAGGCAGAAAAATAGTTTAAAATCAGCAATCCTCCATTTGAGAGCTTATTTTGGATATCAATCTGTTTTGATATGAGAACTGAAACTGATTTTTGAATTCGTAGGGCCTATTGTAAACCTAATATTGGTCAACCAAATTTAGACCACTCTCTGTAAAATTAGGGATCGGGCCATACCCCTTTAACATATATCTAAATCTGACATCCCCCTCATCAATTTCCATGGTGCTGGCAATTACAAGCATGCAAGAGGGGTGGGCAGTAAGTGAGTCATGGAAACTAACACACAAGACTGCTTAGTCATTCTTGCTATCTACTGAAGATAGCTTAATTTATTTGATTTGTCATGAAGTGAATGATAATAATGATAATAATATGCAATTAGAAATGCTCAAAACATAAACAGTTTCAAAACAGCTCTCAAATCTTATCTTTATCCGCAGTAACTTTTGTTTTTGTTTTCCATAAACTCTTTGTACTTCTCATGAAACATGAATGTCACCAATATATTTAATTATTGCTTAATGTTTATATTTTTGATCTTTTGTGTTTTGCTTACTAGCGCTTTGAAACTTGGTGCTTTATAAATGTTGTAGTAAATTGACTAGTAGTATGTATGTATTAAATGTCTGCCTTCCATGAATAGGGCTAGGATGTCTCAGTGGTTGTTCTGTGCTAATTACTCAGAGCACATTTTATACAATAGCTTTCAATTTTGAAGATGTTCATTACACCCCGGCCCGTACATACACACAACCACCCTACACAAGGAATAATAGTACTAAAGATTCAACCAAGCAATCATTAACTCTAGTGGCGTAACATCGTGCCCCCACAAATCAATTGTAAAATTTGAAAAATCCCATAGGAAAATAGCAAAAAAAACAACTTGTCCCCCAAACAGACCTGGTGCCCCCCAATCATGGTCGGTGTCCCCCAATATGATGACCCATGCTTACGCCACTGCAATAACTTGATCATGTTGATACAGCCACCCAAAAACTCCTCTTTTGAAACTTCATACTTCAATATCAACTCATCTGACAATGATTACAAGATCAGAACAAGAACCACTCCCATCAGACCGGGGCGGAGCGGACACTGAAGTGTGTTGTGTTTTATGGAATGGCCCGGAGGAATGGCAGCATAGCTGCATGGTAAAGAGTTTATTAAAAAGGAATGAGTAGCAGTCTACTGACCCCTGACCCCAAAACTAGAAGCCCCGTTTGACCATACCCATGATAGCAGTGAGGCTTGGAAGGTTGGCTAGAAACATGATAAATCCATGTTGTAATAAGCTACATCATGATGCACTTATGGTCCGTGGCAAGCCCGATTCGACCTTTGTGGCATTAAACCCAGTTAACAGGAAATTAATCCAGTAAATCGATTCAGTAAAGTAAATAAGCTCATGCATTCGATCACTAACCGCAACCAGCTTCGATCGATTACCCCAGCTAGCTGCAGCGTGTGTAAACTCTAATTTGCATAGAGGCTGTACGTGAAATTATTGATTGGCTCCAAACAAAGGATTTGAACCGGTGCACCGTAATCATGGCGCAGTGCAGCATGATTCAATCAATGTCATCAACCTATTTGATCGCAGTGCATTGTTATGTGTGTGAGACGAACTGTCGCGGTTGATTGCAATCAAACAAACGATGTCTTATGTATTACTTTGCTCCGTGATGAAAATCGTGATGTTTTATTTAATCACTCTCGAAAAATGTATTTCTTTTGTAGGCCTATTACTTTGTTTTGTGATGAAAATCGTGATGTTTTATTTCATCACGCTCTAAAACAAACGATTTCTTATGTATTACTTTGTTTCGTGATGAAAATCGTGATGTTTTATTTCATCACTCACGAAAAATTGATTTCTTATGTATTACTTTGTTTCGTGATGAAAACCGTGATGTTTTATTTCATCATCACGCTCTAAAACAAACGATATGCATTATATTTGTTTTGTGATGAAAATCGTGATGTTTTTATCACGCTCTAAACAATAATTATAGTTACATCAATTTTAAGAAAAAAATCTCATTAAAACAGTATAAAAATGTAGAAAGTGATGATGATGATGATGATGATGATGATGATGATGATGATGATGATGATGATGATGATGATGATGATGATAATGATGATGTCTCCAAAAGTGTCCCGTATATTTTCTTGCCCTAAATCGTGCGTATCTATTAATAAGGCACTTCAATAATCAATAATCAGTCCCGTGACGGCCTCCACTAACTAGCTACTAACTTGGGTTATGGGCGCTGATTTTCATGTTCACTGTCACTTACTCATCAGCGAAGTACGACCCTTTGTCAATCACCTACAGTATCAAATTTCGACATACTATATAAGAAACTCATCATGATGATCGAACAGAGAGTACTTTAAATGTAGCTTGTACCGTTTTAAGTGTTGCATTCTTCAGAAGTGAGCGGTCCGTTTACCAAAATTTTTGGTCAAATCTCCATTCAATTAACACGGGATTTGGCTAGCTATGCCTTGCCCTCCTTCACTGTTTTACCAAAGTACGAATATTTCTGAACATCTAACCTAGCTGTAATTTTAGGTCATGTTAGAGAAATATATTTGCTAGAAGTTTTTGAGAGTACTTTTAATATTGGGCGGTTATTTTTCACACATTGGCGTTAACTAGGCAAATGCCTATCCTTCTAACATGGCACGATTTGTACAGGTCACAGCTCAATGGTGAGAGCACTGTGTATTGTGTATAGGAAAACGGACAGTAACTGCAGTATGTGCCATATAATGTTATTGCATCAATTAGCAACCTGTCAAATTCATAGATAACCTTGAGAAAAGATAGAAATTATGCATGTATACTCTGGCAGCACTGGCAGTTGGTGAAAGAAAGTTGACCATGTTGACTGGGTGAAATCTGAGTTGGTTGAGCACAAGGTGATGGATGAAGGGGCTCTTGCCAGTCCACAATGCATGCATTTTGTTGCATAGAACTTTTACAATTCAAAACTTTTCAGTAATAAACCACATTTTCAAATTTTGCATTTTCAAATTTTGAAAAGAAATAGATAACTAAACAGAAAGATTTTTTTTTGGTCTGACGTATGGAAATTACATGAATTTTTCAATGCTTGCAAATTTTTCAGGCATTGAAAATATCTTACTTTACAGGTTTGTCCTTCACCTTATATTAGGTGAATGGTTTTGCAGGAAAATACTTACTTTCTGAAAACACAGACATCAGAGAGCAGTCATGGTCATGTGCAGTGGTGTCCTGGATTGGTGTTTGTGTTTGTGACATACTACATGTACACAGAACCCACATGTGGGCAGGAACTAGGGAAGTGTCACTTGATTTGTGCAGCATACATCAGTAGTATAGCCAAGATTCAGTGTGAGGGAGCAAAGCCAAATTTTGGTCCCCATTAATTTTGTCAATAGTAATTTTAAGGACACTTTTACTCTTTGATGTACCCATTTTATCCCAGAAAATTATTCATGGCAGGCAACCCTGAGTCCCCTTAGCACACATACAAATAGGAGGAATAAATTTTAAAAAAAATAACACCATTGTCAATATAATAAAAATTAAAGCCATAAGGCCCTTCACAATTGATTCATAGTTTCCTGTTTCATGGTTGAAAACAAGGGATGAGGTGACTTTTAATTATTAATTATCTATTATTTTTATTTTAAAACAAGCGGTCGCAACCTACATCTACATCAACCCGGCCGTTTTAGGAGCATGCATTTAATTATTTTACAACTATGTTTAATTTTATACAGGAGTAATCGTACAGTTATGTTGTTAGTTTATTCATCATTATAGTTGATATGATCAAAGTCAGAAAGTAGCAACTGGAAGTCATTTTAACTGGAAGTCATTTTAAAAAAGTTACTTTAAAAGAGAAAATCCAAAATAAAAATAAAATAATTAGGCCTAAATATTTTGCAATTCTCTACTTTGGATGCGGACGGGAAACAGGAAACTAAGAATTATTTGTAAAGGTCCTAATGTACGATCTTATTTTATGAAATTGGTTAATTTTTTTCAAACCTGATTTTTTGGCATATTTGTATAAATGTTTACACATGTCCCAACGTCCACCTATATAACTGGAATTGGCCAAATTTGTTGTGTTTGTAAGTCAACAAAGCAAAGTTTGACATGAAGTCATAATTCATAAAATTATGACTTTATGTCCTCCTATAGAACTGCATGTTAAACGTCAAAATAACCGGTAGGGTTTTTTCACTTTAACTTGTTATTTCAGCTCAAAATGAACAGAAACCCTTCCCTACAATTAGGCCAAAAAATAAATTGTTTGCTTGTCCATAGATCACTTTCAGAATTTGGGTCGGTCGGTCAGTCAGGAAAAGTTTATCACTAGTAAAAAGCATAGCCTAATGTAAAGTACTTGTTTGTATGCAAAACACTCACTGACCGCAGAATTTCCACCAAAGACAAATTCAACTCCTCTACTTTATTTAACATGTAGGTCTGCATGTCTGACAGACTTAAAATATTGCATTTTTAAATTCACAAATGTTATATTCACTTTTTACTTGTGTAGACGCAGAGAATGATAAAATATCAGAACCCTCAGCCAGGTACGAATGGAGAAAGGAAACATGCAGGAAATCGTATTTTACACACCGGCGTGTCCAGGATCTTTTCTGTGGGGGGCTCAGAGATTGCCAAAAAGTGGCTAATTTTACATGATTTTTAACAACGTTCAGGGGGTGCTTTAATTTGTTCAAAACTACACATGTAAATCAAGGATACAAGGTTCATGCGTGTGGTTTGCTTTGCCTGTGAACTGTGTGGGGTGGTTGTGTATATGTGGGGGTTGGGGGGTGTGGGGCCCCCGGGTGGGGCCGGCCGGGTGAAAGTGTACACATGTGACCAGAAAAACACAAATTAGAATTATCGTCCTTTTCTGAGAATAAACATGAATCACACAAATCCTAGTAGGGTTTTGTTTTGCTCAAAAGAGCAAATCCTGTTCATATGTTTTAAAAATCTCTGGTCATGCATACATCTGTGAAACTTTTGCCCCCTGGGAGTTGTCTCTTTGGATAAAGTTAAAAAAGAAGAGAGACTGGCCACAGCATTTAATACTGTTACTATTTGTTGCCTGTTTTATACTATGCTGCCTTTTATTTGTTATTTAATATTACCACTGATTACACTGCAAAAAGCATGTTTAGGAATTGCACCCCTGTTTTTAAACATATTTAAATGCTACACATATGTTTAGAAACTTTGTGTAAGAAAAGTGTTTAGTTCCTAAAAACCAATGTCAAATTCCAATTTAGACATGTGTTAAATTCTTACAGCCTATCAAATTCCTTAAAGACATGGTGCAAGATATTGTTTAGAAAAGTGTTTAATTCCTATTGCAGTGTAGTGGCAGCCAGGCCTGATATGTATGATACAGCTACTGATTGCTCCATCCCGGGGGCATTCGACTTGACAGAGCCAGGGGTGTGCGGACAGCAGTTCAAAACTATAGGGTTTTGGAATCAAGCATGTTTAGAATGTGGTTCAATAAAAGTGTGAAATCCTAAGCTTTAACAAACTTTTATCCTTCAATAGTGACTTCCATGGCAAATTTATGTAAAGTCATCAGTGGTGTAGATTTCTTTTCAACATTGTGTCTGTCTTAATTTAATTTAAAAAAAGGATGATTGATCTTTGAAGCCCTCTGAAATAAATTTTTTCCTGGTTTCCCATTTGGCAGGCCAATGGTACATGTTTGTACATGACACTTGAACATGGCTGCAATGCTTGATGTGTGTTGTTTAGAGAGTAGGGATGATTGTTGATTGATGGTTTAAATTGTTGTGTGTTTGTTAATTTCCATTTTGCCCTGTGTATCATGGGGTTTGGGATTTCTTATGTTTGGTGATGTGTGACTGTGTGTGTGGTGTTTTGTAATTTAAAAAAAATGAATATTAATGTCAAAAAAAATATTGTGGTGATGGACTCCCTGTAAAGTGTTAAGTCCGTGATCAAGAGCAAAATGAATTATCTTTTGCTTCTGGCTATTGCGTGTGAAAAATTGTCATTTTCAAGTTTCAAGTTAAAATTGGCAAATAGGACATAAAAAGTGATAAAAAAAACCTAGTTATGGCCAAATAACAGATTTGGACAAAAATAAATGTACTTAAAAAAGTATTGAATAGGGAATAGAGCAAGCAACTCCTTCAGAGCAGTTGAGGAAATGTCAAGAGAAATGTATAGTTTAATACTAGTACATAGGTACATTTTTACATAGGAGCAGAGTGAAATTATATGATTGAGATAATTGAACATGTATGAGACTTGCGCTGTAGGCCTGCAGTTATCGAATTAGAGTAAGACAGCGTTCAAGCTTTGACTTCCGTCTGGCGGACAAAGTGTGAAAAAAGTATTTAGGGGTGAAAACAGTCAAAATTCTTGATTACTTTTAAGTAATCAAGAATTTTGACTGTTTTCAAAATGTTTAAATTTAAATTTAAAAATGTTCTTAGGGGTAAAATGTCACATATTTTCAGATTTTGGCACTTAAAACCCCTTATTTTTCACAGATTTTGAGAAAAATTCATTTTTTGGTCCAATTTTGGCCGAAAATGGCCGTTTTGGGGTGACAAAAATTTTGACTTGCTAATTTCCTCTGAGTGTATGAACATGAAAACTATCAAATAGTGCCTAATTTTCTATGCTAATTGTGTAACAAGGGTACAATTGTGATATTAAAAGCATTGAATGGGATCCATATATTTCTTTATCTTCGTAGCAGGGGTACAAAGTTGAGGGTTCGGGTGACAATTGATTTGGAAAAAAGTATAATTTTCGCCTCATTTTCGATTTGAAAAGACCATATCTCCACAATGGTATGAGCTATAGGGATGTTTTAAGTGTCATTTTGCTCAGTATTTCAATAGCTAAATGGTGATATAACAGATATAATAGATTTATAGAAAAGGAAATAACTTGCAATATGCTACCCCCACCCCTAAGAATTTTGAGGGCGTGAAAAAAGTCATGGATTTTGTTAAAAAAATAAGTCCTTCAAAACTGGGAGGTGTAAGGCTAAACAAAGAACATGTTGCTCTAACCAATACCTTTCTCTAGAGCAACATGTTTTTTGTTTAGCCCTAAGTATCTCCATTTTGAAGGACTTATTTTTTTAACAAAAATTTTCGCTCAAATTTGAGGATTTCGGGCAGAAATATGCCTGTACAGTGCTATGGGGAAAATTTTCAAGTTGATAATTATGCATTTTTTATGTCAGATTCAGTTTCTACACAAAATTTCACCCTAGAAAAAGTTCCTTTAAGTAGGATATCTTTCACTTTAAGTTTTCTCCATTCTGTCCGCCAAACGTAAGTCAAAGCTTGAACGCTGTCGTAAATGTTGCTATGCCATATGTGACCCCTCGGCACAACTGAGCCCGGATGTCGCCAGTGTCACTATTGAGATATGCTCCATCGAACTTAACAATAAACATTAGGAAACAAAGGATTTATTGACTGTTTTATTGATTTTTCACTACTTAAATGTCAAGTAGTATAGACATGATATACATCATTTTAAAGCTAATTTCAAGCAGAATATTTTGGTTGAATATCTCAAAAATGATGATTGGCGAGTTCAGGGCTCAGTTGTGCCGAGGGGTCACATATTAAAATATCCAACCTTTTTTGACCCATATTTTTAAAACGAAGAAAAAAATTCTAAAACTAATATCATCATAGTTTTTTGTCTTTTGAACACAAATATGCAATTTTCATCAACTTTGTTATTAAGAGAAAGTTGTTATGGTCAGAAATATTGACATGGAAAATCAAAATGTAGCTCTTTTCTCAAAAACTGCTCATTTCTGCCCACATCTGCTGTGCTTAGTGTTGGGAGACCTTGCATCATTTTCTTTCTGAAAATGTATACTTTATGTATATTAAAGACTTTTTAGAACATTAAAAGGTGCCCCATTAACATGGTTAATGTGTGCCTAAAATTCCCCCCTAGTTTTACCCTCGGGGCTCATAGTAATATTGCATAGCCCCTAAATGGTCTAGATATAATGCAGCGAGCTAGCAAGAAAAATTTGCATATTTAAGCGTTTCATTCCGTACTGTTTTTAGAGCGTTTTATTTAAACGATGCCCCATGAATGTGTGCCAAAAAACGCTTGCCCTTAGTCCTCTCGGCTTGTGTCCTTTTGCTGCGATACCCAATTTCATTATTTGTCCATGTATTTTGAATGAGAGCACACAATGCACGATAAAAGCACCAGCTCTGAAACTAACTTTAACTTAATTAGGTTGATTTTTGCATTACTTTTAATTTTTTTTGTTCAAACAAACTTTCTAACATTACTTTAAGTCCTTCATACCTCACTCGACTCCAACTCCAGTTTTTTTAACCCCAATATGTCCAACTTAATGAATATTTTGTAATTCACTCCACTTCAATTTATGCACATTTCATTTTGACATTTGAAAAACCCGCCTACAAATGTATACTATGTTTTTGATAGAGAAAAAAGTAAAGGGAAAATGAAAATAACAACAAATAATGTTTCTTCTCCTTAAACAAGACCAAGGACAATAACACTTTGGGTGCTCCATTTTATTTCAATACAATGAGGTTAAGAAAATGGCAGTTGTTCCAAATCTACCTTACACAGAGTGGGCTGACATTCAAATTTTAGATGACTCTTGGACAAACATTAAAATTGGGTACGGTATCGCTATAAAATGTGTCATAAAAACAAAACGGTAAATGCTAATTCCTTGATTTTTTCACACATGATCTCTAATGGATATGTTATGTATAAAATGTTTGAAAACCTAAAAGGTTCAACTCGGTTCTTAAATAAAAATGGATTCTTTTCTCTATTGCACTTTTTTTACTCACCCTGTACTAGAAAGGAAGCAAATTCAAGAATAATTGAACAAAACCAAAACAAACATTTGAAAAGTCAAGGCGACAGAAAAAAACTCGAGCGGATGGGCTTTTCAAGTATGGTAGGTTGGTCGAAATTTTTTTTCACTTTAATTTTTTCTGGAGGCTAAAATGACCCTAATTAATACTAGTCTCCGAAAGCTTGAAAATTTGGAAAAAAATTGATTTTTTTTTCAAACGTATTTTGAAAATGTTCGAAATGTTCAGTCAAAATCAATCAATTTTGACCAGTGCATGAATTAAGCAAAAAGTAAAAAAAATCTCCCCATCCCCTCTCTCAAAAAAATCTCCCATTGTGTTCCAATATCTGTGGTTGGTCAAGCCTATATTTATACTAGGTTGCTTTTTCCTCCTTGAGAAATCTACAAGAATAGAACTTAAACATGAAATACCCATTTAATTCTAGTCTATGAGTGATTTGCTCATCCGGATGATCGTAAAAATCATCAAAATTCAGATTTTGATACCTTTGTCATTGTCATAAACATGTATAGCCTGTTAGTGGCTCAGCCTAAAGCCTACTTATTACAAAAATAAGGAATTTACATGAATCTGTATTATTAGTTTCTTGTTAAAGATTTTGAAAAAGGGACAAGGTGACTTTTAATTATTAATTATCTTTTATTTTCTTTATTTAGTTTGAACTATTACAAGCAACTATTGGCTCGTTTTGACTAGAGCGGGCATTTAATTATTTCACAACAATATTTGATTTTATAAATAAGTGAAGGTGGAGTTGTACTCTTTGTTCATTCATCATTATTGTTGATATCATTAAAGTCAGAAAATGGCAAGTAGAAGTAGTTGAAAGTTATTTTAAAGGAGAAAATTAGAAATAGAAAAAAATAATTAATTATTTTGAGATTTTCAATTTTGGGCGTGGGCGGTAAACAGGAAACTAATAATCAAGTGCGAAGGGCCTAATTTATATACTGACAAGTGACAGTATATAAATTAGCTACATGTGTTTGAATGGGGTTCCAACTTCGTCAGTACTGCTCAGTCTTGGCAAGTCTATTTTGCATAACAGAAATTCTCATTTCAAAATACCATGACAATTTGAATGACCATGATGACTTATCATTCACTTCTAAGCATTATAAACAATTTTAATTTGTTTACAGGTTCGCTGGGATCACTCAATGGGTCCAGTTTTAATAATAACGCTATAGAGTCTACAAACTAGACCCACTGACTAAGAATAAACTTTTGCCCAGCCAGATGATCCCAGATGATGCTGTCTGCTACTTTCTGCAATTTGTGAAAAATATACTGCCACAAACATTTACATGTCTGAAACTTTTAATAGTCAGACAAACTTGGAAAACTATTACATAATACCTGGCCTTGTGCTCACAATTTTAACCAAATCACCATGCACATAATGATATGCTGATTTATCAGTGGGTATAAACTATACACTGCACTGTGCATACCCCGGTGCATACACAGTGGTAATTTTATGCAGTCATGCACATCACAATCATTCACTTGTCCACTCACCCCGCTGAGATAGCTCCACTGAAATATAATTGAAGTAAAATCATAGATTAATTGGTAAAATGAATTAAGTTAGTTGCTGAATGACACTGACAGACCAGCACCTACCTCATAAAGTTTCACTGAGTACTTCCATGTCCTGGGCAAGTCAACAATATTTTTGGCAGCTTAAAATTTGCCAGATTTTTCAGATTTTTTTCATTTTACATTCACCAGAAGAAACCATGGGGCTTACAAAAATTATAGGCCTACACAAAAGTCAAAAACAAGAGACATACTAAATAGAAAAGTGTGGATTTATTTAGATAAGGCCCTTTACAATTGATTCCGAGTTTACTGTTCAAGATTTTAAATATAGGACGAGGTGACTTTTAATTATTAATTATCTATTATTTTCTTTATTTAGTATTAGTTATCACAACCAATTATCAACCCGTTTTGCCTGGAGCCGGCATTTAATTATTTTATTACTATGCTTACTTTTACACATACACTGTAGTATAAGGTGCAGTTATGCTGTTTGTTTATTCATCATTATTGTTTATATGCTTCATGTTAGAAAGTAGCAAGTAAAAGTCATTAAAAGCAATTTTAAAGGGGCATTTCGTGATCCACAGCCTCATCCCCCACTTTTCTCAAAAAAAGTTGAGATTTTTATATCACTGGAAACCTCTGGCTACATAATGTTTATGTACAAAATATTTCTTGCAGATTAATTCGTTTTTGCAAAGATATCGTGAAATTTGAATTTCGTTCTGGTGCACCAGAACGAAATTACAACGCATTGTCTATGGAGCAGTGTAATATACATAAGGCCCTTCACAATTAATTCTTAGTTTCCTGTTTCATGGTTGAAAACCAGGGATGAGGCGACTTTTAATTATTAATTATTAATTATCTTTTATTTTCTTTATTTTAAAATAAGTGGTCGCAACATACATCAAGGCATTTTGACAAGGAGCATGCATTTAATTATTTTACTACTATGTTTGATTTTATACATAAGTAATGGTACAATTAGGTTCTATGTTTATTCATCATTATAGATGATATGATCAAAGGCAGAAAGTAGCAAATGGTAGTCATTAAAAGTTATTTTTAAGAGAAAATCCAAAATATAAATAAAATAATTAAATATTTTGCAATTCTCTACTTTGGACGCTAAGCGGAAACAGGAAACTAAGAATCAATTGTAATTGGCCTAATCATGCATAACTCGCAAAGCATAAAATCGGAATCAACTGAAATTTTGGGAATAGGCTTTTTTCGTGGATATGTACTGAAAAATGTCATAAAAAGAGGATGCTAGGATCACGAAATACTCCTTTAAAGGACAAAATGCAAATTATAAATAAAACAATTAAATATTTTGCAATTTTCAATTTTGGACGTGGGTGGTTCACAATAAACTAAGAATTGATTGTGAAGAGCCTAAAAGTGTTTTTATTTTTTATGAAACAAAATCCACCTGCATAGTACAGCTGCATAACAATTTAAGGGAAGCAAGAAATAAATCCCTACTTTTTTTATTTAGTATGTTTGATATTATTTGTGATGACAAATTTGCTAAGTGATGAAAAAAATCCGGGATTTTTTTCATCACTTAGCAAATTTGTGACAGGGCTAAAAGCCAAGGAGGCATTTTTGAAAATTGAGTTACTATATTAAATTATTTACCTTGTAGTAACATTAGGCTATCATATACTGAAAACACCAAAAGTCTTGTATACTTGGTTCTAAAGTTATGAGGTTTTGTGATGTGCATTTTCTTATCTATTTTATTGTTTTTACTCCATATTTTGCCTTTATCTCAGTTTCAAATTTGCCACCTTTGGCCTCTATGGACCAGATCATGTCACATTTTAGATTTCTTATGGTTTTTTAAAAATTATTTTGTGAGGAAAAAAGTGAGGATTTTTTTCAACACTCTGCAACTTTTTTTGATTTGTGTTTTTTATTATTTTGTGAGGAAAAAGGTGAGGATTTTTTCATCGCTTTGCAAATTTGTGTTTACTTGTACATTATATATTATTTTATGAGGAAAAAGTAAGGAATTATGTTTTATATTATTTTATGAGAAAAAGTCAGGAATTTGCACCACTTTCCAATGTTTTTTATTTCCTTTTGGGATTGTTTCCCAACTAAAAAACCCAGTGGAACTATTATTTTATTATTAAAAATTATTTTATAAATCAGCAATTCTAAAAAAGTGATGAATTATAGGATGGCAAAAAATGAGGCCACTTTTGTTATCCCCTAGGCATGTATACAATGGATAAAAAGAAGAGAAATATATATTTAAAAATAAAATAAAATTTTCTTATTTTGTGATATTGGCAATTAAAAACCTATCCTTGTAATAATTCAAATTGCTTATGTCAAAATCTAACCTTTTCTGGTCATAAATATAGGCCTACACATAATTATAATCATTTTCAGTAAAGCAATATTCTGTGCAGGACAGTCACAGAGCTTCCCACCGTAAAAATATGGTATGGCATGCTAAAACAATTTGAACAAAGACTATTTTCAGATACTATTGCATTGACATGAAATTGCATTTCATAAAAAAAAAACCATTAAGGTAATACACAATTTTAAAGTGTTGCGATTTGGTAGTTCACAACATCTTGCGAATGGTAGTGAGTTTCGCAAAAATTGCATTGCTCATTTCCTTATGAGCGTGTAGAAGAATTCAAATATCACAGAAATGCTTTCATAGGTCCTGTGGTTCTTGAGTTATGTTGTAAAGAGGGCTAAAACAACAACACTTTTGTAAAATGTACATAACTCATTAACAACAATAAATTAAGCAAGTTTTTAAAGTATATGATTTGTAGAATGAACTTTTGCAAAACATCAAAGTGTTATTTTTCACTAATATATTGATTTAGACAATATTTAGACTACCCTTAAAGGAGTATTTCGTGATCCTAGCATCCTCATTTTCAGTAGATATCCATGAAAACAGCTTATTCCCCAAATTACAGTTGATTCCGATTTTGCGTTTGCGAGTTATGCATGATTACAGAGGAGGCTTAAAGGCATTCCTACAATGCACTATGATTGGGAAATATATCAATATAACCTAATTTTAAAGACAAAGTCCCCATAATTGCCACACACACAAAATGGTAATTTTAAAACTGCAACCAACGAGCTCAATAGTTGAGACTTATAACTTAGGCTATATTTGACTTTCTTACAGGAAACATTCATATTGTCCCACTGCATTAATTTTATTCATAAAGTCACAATGTTTGGAATGTTAATTTAAATAAAAGGATAAAAACACCAGATATTTGCACACAATCCCAATGCAAGCTAGGTCAACTGTACCACATGTGTACAAAAGTAAGATACCATATTATAGACAATGTGTTGTAATTTCGTACTGGTATACCAGAACGAAATTTAAATTTCACAATATCTTTGCTAAACGAATTAATCTGCAAGAAATTGTTTGTATATAAACATTATGTAGCCAGAGGTTTCCAGCGGTATAAAAATCTCAACTTTTTTTGAGAAAAGTGGGGGGATGATGCTGTGGATCACAAAATGCTCTTTTAAATCACAATCAAAATACTATTAAGGGGGTACTACACCCCTGGCCAATTTTGTGCCTATTTTTGCATTTTTCTCAAAAATTATAGCACATTGGTGACAGGTTTATATATGTATATTATAGGGGCAAGGACTACAAGTACTGCACTGAAAATTCAGCATTGATTTATTGATCAAATATTGGTTTTCCCTCATTTTTGACTGTAACTCCACAACTGTTGTATGTGCTGAAATAAAATGTTAAGTGCAGTAGTTGCAGTCCAATAATATACATATCTTACTTGTCACCAATGCGCTATAATTTTTGCAAAAATGCAAAAAAAAGGCACAAAATTGGGCAGGGTGTAGTACCCTTAAAGAATGTTGATTTTATATTGTCTGAGATGTAATTTGCACCAACCTAGATTGACCCACAGTCTCGGTTCGGTTCCATCTCTGGATAATGTAACAATAAATAATCACATTAATGCTCTATGAAAAAATACCAAAATATTGTAACCCCACCCCCCTTAGTTTTCTCAATGCCAAAAACCCATTCCTCTTCATCCACAAGTCGACGTAGTAGAAGACCAGCCTGTAGAGTTCGTGACCAACTCATAGAACAAAGATTTGAAAGTTATTTTGTGATCTTTGATTGATTCTGAATCAATTTAGCTTGGGCTCACCTCCTGAAACTTCTGGGCATTCCTGGGAGGGGTAAATCAAGGCAGGGCGATGCTAAAGGGGGTATGGGGTGTGACACCCCCAATATATAATTTTGTCAGCAAAAATTAACTTTTGTCGTCAAAACCATGTGATTGTCGGCAAATGTAGTCAAAGCTATGTATGATTGTCGACAGATTGCAAGAGTCATCTAAAATATTAATTGTGCTGTTGTTACGTAATATAGCCATGGTTAATATTACAGTAGTTACTCATTAATAAAATTTTGTCGAAATTTTTTTTTACTCCTACGTTTTAGGGCGCTAGCACCCATAATCCTTTTTTTTTTTTGCTGTTCACTTTTTCAAACCACCGAAAAAAAAAAAAAAAAAATTGGGTCAACCTTTTCGGGCTGTTGTGGAAGGGAGGCAAAATTGATTTCCGTCGGCTAAAAATGCTGTATACCCCCCAATCATATTATTCAGCGACGCCCTGAATCAAGGTTACATGGGGGTCAAATTTTCAGAATGCTCCAATTATGTCAAGTAATATATCAAATTACCTGTGTGGTCATGAGGATTCCAAAAATGTATAGTTTGTTATGTGTCAGACCTTTCAAGAGGTCGCTATGACGAAAAATGTTCATAGGTCAACAACCTTTTTGAATTCTGAAAAATAGTAAACAACGTCCGATTTTGGTGATTTTGGTGTCTAATTATATGTTTTCTTGCATGATAAATACAACTAAGCAAATTAAAAAACTGTACAAGGAACCAATGACACTCTTTTGCAACATGGCTGCCAAAAGCATCCATATAGTAATTAGGAGGTCATCGGTTCCTTGTACAGTTTTTTAAGTTGCCTACTGCCTAGTTGTATTTCTGTTGCCTAGTTGTATTTTCAGTTTCTTATAGGATAGTAACAAACATTTGCAAAGTTGCATTTTGCAAAAAACTCCATTGCAATTGAACAATCAGTTCTAAATATATGAGCAATTAAAGAGTTTCCGAAACAATAGAAAACAAAAGGAAATATTTCCTTTGTTTGGCTATATCGCAAAAATCAATATTTCCGAGTTCCAACTGATTTTGCTTGATCACATCACATATTTATTCATTGAAGTATTATGGAACTCAACCAAACAGAAACACAATACAGGTCTGAGTGTACAAAAATTCAACTTAACCAAAAGGAGGCCGGGGGGCACTCTCATATCACGTCATTAGACCTGTCAATAGACCTATTTTTTTTTTGGGAGGGGGAAAATCTACAAACTTCACCAAACATGATCACAGTACAGAAGTATTATGGAACACAACCAAAAAGAACCACAATACAAGTCTGATTGTACAAAAATTCTAGTAAATAGAACTTAACCAAAAGGAGGCCCGGGGGGACATTCCCATATACTGGTACACATCATTAGACCTGTCAATGGACCCCATTTTTGGAGGCAAATCAGCTTACACCTAATGACCCTCTGTATTTGTATAGAAATTTACACCAAATCTTTGTCCAACCTCCCTGCTCCCCCCAAAAAAAATCAAATGGTGCATCCCCTAGGCCTACTCATCAAACAGGAGTAATACAGACCTTCACTTAACAGGAACACACACACAGTATACAGCAGATCTGACTCGTGGCTCATCCAACAGAAGAAATCATAGTAATATCCCACCCAAGTTCACCAAACATGAACACAGTACAGAAGTAGGTCTATTATGGAACACAACCAAATAGAAACACAAAACAGGACTGACTGTACAAATATTCTAGTAATGGAACTTAAACAAAAGGAGGCACAGGGGGGCACTCCCATCCCATATATTTGTACACATCATGTACCTGATATGTCAATAGACCCCCTTTTTTGAAGCAAATCTCCCACCCAACTTCACCAAACAAGGGAAAATAAGTATTATGGAACACAACCAAAAAGAGACACAATACAGGTCTAACCGTACAATAATTCTAGCAAATGGAATTTAACCCAAAGGAGGCCGGGTTGGGGGGGGGTCACTCCCATATATTGGTACACATCATTAGACCTGCCAATAGACCGCTTTTTTGAGGCATATTTCCCACCAAACATGAACACAGTACATATTATGGAACTCAGCCAAATAGAAACACAATACAGGACTGACTGTACAAAAATTCTAGCAAATGGAACTTTAACAAAATGAGGCACAGGGGGGCACTCCCATATATTGGTACCAGTACACGTCATGTACCTGATTCAATAGACCCCCTTTTTTGAGGCAAATCTCCCATCCAACTTCACCAAACACAGTACAGAAGTATTATGCAAAAAAACAAAAAAGAAACACAATACAGGACTACCTGTACAAAAATTCTAGTAAATGGAACTTAACCAAAAGGAGGCCGGGGGGCACTCCCATAGACTGGTACACATCATTAGACCTGTCAATGGACCCCTTTTTGAGGCAAATCAGCTTACACCTAATGACCCTCTGTATTTGTATAGAAATTTACACCAAATCTTTGTCCAACCTCCCTGCCCCCCCCCCAAAAAAAATCAAATGGTGCATCCCCTAGGCCTACTCATCAAACAGGAGTAATACAGACCTTCCCTTAACAGGAACACATACAGTACAGCAGATCTGACTCATGGCTCATCCAACAGAAGAAATCATAGTAATATCCCACCCAAGTTCACCAAACATGAACACAGTACAGAAGTAGGTCTATTATGGAACGCAACCAAATAGAAACACAATACAGGACTGACTGTACAAATATTCTAGTAATGGAACTTAAACAAACGGAGACACAGGGGGCACTCCCATCCCATATATTTGTACATGTACCTGATATGTCAATAGACCCCCTTTTATGAGGCAAATCTCCCACCCAACTTCACCAAACACAGTACATAAGTATATGGAACAAAACCAAAAAGAGACACAATACAGGTCTAACTGTACAATAATTCTAGTAAATGGAATTTAACCAAAAGGAGGCCTGGGTGGGGGGGGGTCACTCCCATATATTGGTACACATCATTAGACTTGTCAATGGACCCCCTTTTTTTAGGCAAATCAGCTTAGACCTAATGACCCTCTGTATTTGTATAGAAATTTACACCAAATCTTTGTCCAACCTCCCTGCCCCCCCTAAAAAAATCAAATGGTGCATCCAGTAGGCCTACTCATCAAACAGGAGTAATACAGACCTTTCCTTAACAGGAACACACACAGTACAGCAGATCTGACTCATGGCTCATCCAACTGAAGAAATCATAGTAATATCCCACCCAAGTTCACCAAACATGAACACAGTACAGAAGTAGGTCTATTATGGAACGCAACCAAATAGAAACACAAAACAGGACTGACTGTACAAAATTCTAGTAATGGAACTTAAACAAAAGAAGGTACAAGGGGCACCCCATCCCATATATTTGTACACATCATGTACCTGATATGTCAATAGACCCCCTTTTTTGAGGCAAATCTCCCACCCAACTTCACCAAACACAGTACATAAGTATTATGGAACACAACCAAAGAGAGACACAATACAGGTCTAACTGTACAAAAATTCTAGTAAATGGAATTTAACCAAAAGGAGGCTGGGGGGGGGGGGGGGGCACTCCCATATATTGGCACACATCATTAGACCTGGCAATAGACTCCTTTTTTGAGGCAAATTTCCCACCAAACATGAACACAGTACATATTATGGAACTCAGCCAAATAGAAACACAATACAGGACTGACTGCACAAAAATTCTAGTAAATGGAACTTTAACAAAATGAGGCACAGGGGGGGCACTCCCATATATTGGTACCAGTACACGTCATGTACCTGATATGTCAATAGACCCCCTTTTTTGAGGCAAATCTCCCATCCAACTTCACCAAACACAGTAATTCTAGTAAATGGAACTTAACCAAAAGGAGGCCCGGGGGGGGGGGGGCACTCCCATAAACTGGTACACATCATTAGACCTGTCAATGGACCCCCTGTTTTGAGGCAAATCTCCCACCCAACATCACCAAACACAGTACATAAGTATTATGGAACACAACCAAAAAGAAACACAATACAGGTCTAACTGTACAAAATTCTAGTAAATGGAACTTAACCAAAAGGAGGCTCGGGGGGCATTCCCATATACTGGTACACATCATTAGACCTGTCAATGGACCCCCTTTTTTGAGGCAAATCAGCTTACACCTAATGACCCTCTGTATTTGTATAGAAATTTACACCAAATCTTTGTCCAACCTCCCTGCCCCCCCCCCAAAAAAAAATCAAATGGTGCATCCCCTAGGCCTACTCATCAAACAGGAGTAATACAGACCTTCCCTTAACAGGAACACACACAGTACAGCAGATCTGACTCATGGCTCATCCAACAGAAGAAATCATAGTAATATCCCACCCAAGTTCACCAAACATGAACACAGTACAGAAGTAGGTCTATTATGGAACGCAACCAAATAGAAACACAAAACAGGACTGACTGTACAAAAATTCTAGTAATGGAACTTAAACAAAAGAAGGTACAAGGGGCACCCCCATCCCATATATTTGTACACATCATGTACCTGATATGTCAATAGACCCCCTTTTTTGAGGCAAATCTCCCACCCAACTTCACCAAACACAGTACATAAGTATTATGGAACACAACCAAAGAGAGACACAATACAGGTCTAACTGTACAAAAATTCTAGTAAATGGAATTTAACCAAAAGGAGGCTGGGGGGGGTCACTCCCATATATTGGCACACATCATTAGACCTGGCAATAGACCCCTTTTTTGAGGCAAATTTCCCACCAAACATGAACACAGTACATATTATGGAACTCAGCCAAATAGAAACACAATACAGGACTGACTGCACAAAAATTCTAGTAAATGGAACTTTAACAAAATGAGGCACAGGGGGGGCACTCCCATATATTGGTACCAGTACACGCCATGTACCTGATATGTCAATAGACCCCCTTTTTTGAGGCAAATCTCCCATCCAACTTCACCAAACACAGTAATTCTAGTAAATGGAACTTAACCAAAAGGAGGCCCGGGAGGGGGGGGCACTCCATAAACTGGTACACATCATTAGACCTGTCAATGGACCCCCTGTTTTGAGGCAAATCTCCCGCCCAACTTCACCAAACACAGTACATAAGTATTATGGAACACAACCAAAAAGAAACACAATACAGGTCTAACTGTACAAAATTCTAGTAAATGGAACTTAACCAAAAGGAGGCTCGGGGGGAGGGGCATTCCCATATACTGGTACACATCATTAGACCTGTCAATGGACCCCCCTTTTTGAGGCAAATCAGCTTACACCTAATGACCCTCTGTATTTGTATAGAAATTTACACCAAATCTTTGTCCAACCTCCCTGCCCCCCCCCCCAAAAAAATCAAATGGTGCATCCCCTAGGCCTACTCATCAAACAGGAGTAATACAGACCTTCCCTTAACAGGAACACACACAGTACAGCAGATCTGACTCATGGCTCATCCAACAGAAGAAATCATAGTAATATCCCACCCAAGTTCACCAAACATGAACACAGTACAGAAGTAGGTCTATTATGGAACGCAACCAAATAGAAACACAATACAGGACTGACTGTACAAAAATTCTAGTAATGGAACTTAAACAAAAGGAGGCACAGGGGGCACTCCCATCCCATATATTTGTACACATCATGTACCTGATATGTCAATAGACCCCCTTTTTTGAAGCAAATCTCCCACCCAACTTCACCAAACAAGGGAAAATAAGTATTATGGAACACAACCAAAAAGAGACACAATACAGGTCTAACCGTACAATAATTCTAGTAAATGGAATTTAACCAAAAGGAGGCCGGGGTGGGGGGGGGTCACTCCCATATATTGGTACACATCATTAGACCTGGCAATAGACCGCTTTTTTGAGGCATATTTCCCACCAAACATGAACACAGTACATATTATGGAACTCAGCCAAATAGAAACACAATACAGGACTGACTGTACAAAAATTCTAGTAAATGGAACTTTAACAAAATGAGGCACAGGGGGGGAGGCACTCCCATATATTGGTACCAGTACACGTCATGTACCTGATTCAATAGACCCCCTTTTTTGAGGCAAATCTCCCATCCAACTTCACCAAACACAGTACAGAAGTATTATGCAACACAACCAAAAAGAAACACAATACAGGACTACCTGTACAAAAACTCTAGTAAATGGAACTTAACCAAAAGGAGGCCGGGGGGGGGGCACTCCCATAGACTGGTACACATCATTAGACCTGTCAATGGACCCCCTTTTTTGAGGCAAATCAGCTTACACCTAATGACCCTCTGTATTTGTATAGAAATTTACACCAAATCTTTGTCTAACTTCCCTGCCCCCCCAAAAAAATCAAGTGGTGCATCCCTAGGCCTACTCATCAAACAGGAGTAATACAGACCTTCCCTTAACAGGAACACACACAGTACAGCAGATCTGACTCATGGCTCATCCAACAGAAGAAATCATAGTAATATCCCACCCAAGTTCACCAAACATGAACACAGTACAGAAGTAGGTCTATTATGGAACGCAACCAAATAGAAACACAAAACAGGACTGACTGTACAAATATTCTAGTAATGGAACTTAAACAAAAGGAGACACAGGGGGGCACTCCCATCCCATATATTTGTACATGTACCTGATATGTCAATAGACCCCCTTTTATGAGGCAAATCTCCCACCCAACTTCACCAAACACAGTACATAAGTATTATGGAACACAACCAAAAAGAGACACAATACAGGTCTAACTGTACAATAATTCTAGTAAATGGAATTTAACCAAAAGGAGGCCTGGGTGGGGGGTCACTCCCATATATTGGTACACATCATTAGACTTGTCAATGGACCCCCCTTTTTGAGGCAAATCAGCTTAGACCTAATGACCCTCTGTATTTGTATAGAAATTTACACCAAATCTTTGTCCAACCTCCCTGCCCCCCCCCTAAAACAATCAAATGGTGCATCCCCTAGGCCTACTCATCAAACAGGAGTAATACAGACCTTCCTTAACAGGAACACACACAGTACAGCAGATCTGACTCATGGCTCATCCAACAGAAGAAATCATAGTAATATCCCACCCAAGTTCACCAAACATGAACACAGTACAGAAGTAGGTCTATTATGGAACACAACCAAATAGAAACACAATACAGGACTGACGGTACAAAAATTCTAGTAATGGAACTTAAACAAAAGGAGGCACAGGGGGGCACTCCCATCCCATATATTGGTACACGTCATGTACCTGATATGTCAATAGACCCCCTTTTTTGAGGCAAATCTCCCACCCAACTTCACCAAACAGAATACATAAGTATTATGGAACACAACCAAAAAGAGACACAATACAGGTCTAACTGTACAAAAATTCTAGTAAATGGAATTTAACCAAAAGGAGGCCGGGGGTCACTCCCATATATTGGTACACATCATTAGACCTGGCAATAGACCCTTTTTGAGGCAAATTTCCCACCAAACATGAACACAGTACATATTATGGAACTCAGCCAAATAGAAACACAATACAGGACTGACTGTACAAAAATTCTAGTAAATGGAACTTTAACAAAATGAGGCACAGGGGGTGGGGGCACTGCCATATATTGGTACCGCACACATCATGTACCTGATATGTCAATAGACCCCTTTTTGAGGCAAATCTCCCATCCAACTTCACCAAACACAGTAGGCCTACAGAAGTATTATGGAACACAACCAAAAAGAAACACAATACAGGTCTGACTGTACAAAAATTCAAGTAAATGGAATTTAACCAAAAGGATGCGGGGGGGCTCTCCCATATATTGGTACACATCATTAGACCTGTCAATAGACCGATTTTTTGAGGCAAATTTCCCACCCAACATCACCAAACATGAACACAGTACATATTATGGAACTCAACCAAATAGAAACACACAGGTCTGACTGTACAAAAATTCTATAGTAAATGTGTACAAAAGTGAAAAGTTAAAGTACAAAATAGGCACTTTCCGTAATTTTCAGTGCTTTGAAATTTATGGGGTAAAATATATTATTTTGTCACCCCACCCCCCAAAAAAGTCCCCCCATGCACCACCCGTCTCTCATTTGGGCAATTTTCAATTTTTGCTCATCGGACTTGCTTATGCGTGTGAATTTACATGTAAAATCACCTGGTAGGCAGGGTGGTAGTTTTTCGCTGTATTCTGTTACACATATTGACATATTGACCAATCACACGCAGCTTGAGGAACTCACTTGATTTGAATTTTATCGCTTTTTTTTATCTCCAAGTCCAAAAGTAATGTTATTCCGATTCCAAAGATCAAAATGAGAAAGATTTTTAATTTTTTTCGCAAAGGAAGTTTTCCAGAAAAACGCATGTGAATTATTCATTCTCCATTGAAATGTGTATAAAAGTAAAAAGTTGAAGCCCAAAATAGGCACTTTCCTTAATTTTCAGTGCTTTGAAATTCATAGGTGTAAAAATATGGCCGATTTCGAACATATTATTTTTTCACCCCCCCCCCCCCCACCTGCCGAAAAACCCACCCACCATGCACCACCCCCATCATTTGAGCAATTTTTCAATTTTTGCTCATTGAGGAGCTCTTGCTAGAAATATGTGTGTGAATTTACATGTAAAATCACCTGGCAGGCAGGGTGGGAGTTTTTCGCTGTATTCTGTTACACATATTGACCGACCACACACACTTGAGGAACTCACTTCGATTTGAATTTTATTACTTTTTTTATATCTCCAAGTCTAAAAGTAATATGGTATTTCCGATTCCAAAAATCACAATGAGAAAGATTTTAAATTTTTTTCGCAAAGAAAAATTTTCCAGAAAAACGCATGTGAATTATTCATTTTCCATTGAAATGTGTACAAAAGTGAAATGTTGAAGCCCAAAATAGGCACTTTCCTAAATTTTCAGTGCTTTGAAATTCATGGGAGTAAAAATATGTCCAATTCCGAACAAATTATTTTTTCACCCCCCTTCTCCCGTAAAAATCCACCCACCCACCATGTACCACCCCTCATTTGGGCAATTTTCAATTTTTGCTCATGAGCTCTTGCTTGAGATATGCGTGTGAATTTCCATGTAAAATCACCTGGCAGGCAGGGTAGGTGTTTTTCGCTGTATTCTGTTACACATATTGACATATTGACCAACCACACACACTTGAGGAACTCACTTAGATTTGAATTTTATTGCTTTTTTTATCTCCATATCCAAAAGTAAATATGGTATTTCTGATTCCAAAAGTGAAAAGTTGAAGCCCAAAATTGGCACTTTCCTTAATTTTCAGTGCTTTGAAATTCAGGGGGGTAAAAATATGGCCAATTTTGAACATATTAACTTTGCGTTATCGATCAAGTGACATAGGGCCTTCTCCCACTCACTCTGACTCCTTCCTCTACCTCTCTCTCAACTATGCACTTTGTATTTCATCATTATGCTAATTCTTTATATTCCTCTCCAAATATAAAATTAAAGAAGATATTTTGTGGAGTACAAATTTCACTGTTACATTTCTAGGGTCTGTGATGAAATCCAGTGTATTTAATCTGTCTCAGTGGGTAAACTCTTTGTGCCTCCAAACAGTAAGGGCTGTGCAATAATTATGAGCCCTGGGGAGGGTATATAAAATTTCTGAGCAAAAATTGCTTTCCACCCTCTCGGCCTGCCAAAAATTGCTTGCCCCCCCCTCTCGGCCCGCCAAAAAATCTTTGCCCCCCCTTTACATATGCCTAATTTTGGGGATCCCAATTTGCAAATCTAAATGGTCTAGATATATGTTGCGAGCACATCGAGCAGGAAAATTTGCATATTTAAGCGTTTCCGTACTGTTTTCCTAAGCCTTTTTATAGCGTTTTATTTAAAAGGCGCCCATGAATGTGTGCCAAACATTTCTTGCCCCCCCCAATTTTACCCTCCTCCAATTTCATTGAACCCTGGTGGACTGTGACCTTCCTGTGCTCAGATACTCATCAGTGTGTGTTGCACTGTTGGGATAAAAAAATGGGGATAGAGATCACCATCATACATGTATCAGAGTCCCCGGTTGGAGTCCCAGCACATACGGTACAGAGGCTGTGCTAAAGTTGTGAGAGAAATTCTCCCTAGCTATTTAAATTAAATAAAAATTCCTTTAAAAAAGAATGGGCGCCCAATGGGAGCTATGATATGATGTGCTGAAATCGGGGGAGGCACTCCCACTTTATTTGACCTATGCTGTAGATACAATCTAAATTTTATTTTTGGATCTTGCCAACATTTTTGCTACATGTACTGTTACTGGTACCTTTATATTGGCAGTGTGACAAGTATTAGGTACCCTACATTTGAAAAAATTCGACTGCTTTAAAAAAAAACTAATCAGTCAGTCCTACCATGACAACAGCAACGCCGACCATGACCCATCCAACAATTGCGTTCCGCCCCGATGCTATTTTCTATTTACTAGTTTTCCCTTTCAAAATCAACATAATAATTATTATTTGAAAAAGAAAATTGACTTTTTTCCAAGGGTACTATTATTAATAATAGGTACCACCATGCCCACTGGCTTTGGTTAAAGACCCATTGAATTAGTCTCTAAAGTCAGGTCATTTTTAATTGTTAAGAGAAAGACGCGATGATCCATCTTGCTGACAATGGGTAGTCACTTTTATTGATGGTACTTGAAAACATTCTTTAGTACCTACGAGATTCTGTCTGATTTTCTTTTCACCCTAGGATCTAGTTAGTGCATTCGGGGATTACAAGATGGCGCGTCCTCAATCAACTAACGAACAAAACAATCAGTAGGTGCGTCGCGTCCATTGAAAAGGGACAAAATATCTCAGTTGCAGAGTTTGAGAAAAAAGAGGGGGAGTGTTAAACACTATAAATAATTCCAGCAATATGGTAAGGTTGAGTATGGGTCAAAAATCCATTGAAAAACAAATCTAATGAAGCGAATAGTAGTCAACAGAAAATGAAGTGGATGGAGCAAGAGAAGCAGAAGTAAATTACGGTAAAAATACCATACCACCATATTATTTCATATTAAATTGCTATATTCTGGGGCTATTTCCGAATGTCCCAAATTCTTTAAGATAAACGCCGGTCTTTTGAACGGAACTGAAAGTGAATACAAATGGCTACTACGTAAGATCAACGATAGCCTAGGGCTCGGGCCCTTTAAAAGAAAATGAAGGTTAAACCGCACTAAAAAGAATGAAAATAGTTCAGACCGGACATACAGCCACAAACCATGCACCGTGAATACACAAACTTGGCTTCTAAAGAATGATGGAAATAAAGATTTCCCTAAACGATCGTTGCCATGGAAAACACGCATTTATCTCGACAGAATCGGTCAAATACATTTAGTGGTACGAATTTACACAAACTAACTTGATAAATAACTTGTAATTTTTCGGCAGACAATGAGCTCTTTTGAAAGTAAAATGCGATCTATAACACTAGCATAAATAGGCGTTTAACTCTTTAAATAATACCTTGACACTACGTCTTTATACCTGAGCAAATTGCAAACATAAAACTTTTTGAAATCCATTCACATACTTTGGTTAAAGTGTGAAATTCTGCTAAATTGTCCACGCCTTTTACTGTATAACTTCAGTCCATGATCCATTTGGACCACGGATGGACGCAGCCTGGGGACGTAGGGCGGGGGAAATCATTTTCGATTTTTCTCAAATAGATTATAAGAATTATTGGATTTCGCTTACACCTAGATTAAACAGATTTTGTTGCTGACATCGATCGTTAAAATCATCTCAAAGAAAATGTGATTGAATATTGACGACCTTCAACAAAAAAAATGGTGATTTAAATATCATACCTTATCTAAACTCAGTGGGTTGAGATATTGAATACAGACAATAGGGTTGAATCAACCAAGCGCATCTATACAATGAATTCCCAGGGTATGATAAGCAATAGAACTATTCCTTTTCAACAAAACCATTCTTTGACACAAAAATTCCTCCCACGGCACGCATTAACTGAAGGATATAATGACTCCCCTATTTAAATTTATCATCAAATGTGTCTTATTCCCCTAAAAAATCTTATCGAGATTTGCACAAATCAAGAACAAAACAAGCAAATCACATATCGAAAATAGGAAGAAACGAAGGTCCTGCATTCATGTGGGAGCCCTTTCTATATTGACAATCACCTATGTTATTCACTAAACAAACGTGTAACTACAAAGTCATGGCTAGGAAATCCCTCTCGTTCTATAAATTCTTCAGATTTTAGACGAAAGGCACGAACTTGGTATTGTGACCAAATTTATATACGTAGCTATAAATATATTTCATATTTTATCGAATATGATGAGGATGTATTATGAATTGTAAAATGGGTCAAAAAGGCCAGGCTTAAGCAATTAAGGCTTAAATGTCTTAATAAAAATTCCTTTAAAAAGGAATGGGCGCCCAATGTGAGCTGGACGTGATATGGTGAATTCCGTCATGGTGTTTAGATTTAGTATTATGATTTTTTCTTGGGAAGAGTAGAAGATGATCAAATGCAAGAGAAATACGTCATGGAATGAAGCTTTCGTGACAATTTCCGATTATGTGGAATGGGAGGTCTGTTTTTGGGCCTATTGTCATGATTGTAGTGAGGACCTATGCTTTGGATATTGTTGAATTTCGTTATGCAGGGCCTAGGGTATATGATGGATAGTATAGAAGATACAAGCTCCCCTCTAGTCAAATATGCACTAATTCTTGTCACACGACGCATTTCGACAAAGTCATGTAGGCCTAAACGTAATTTAGTTTTTCACCCGACCTCTGTCCAAAAACAATCCTGAAATGTTGAAAATTTGGGGTCGGAGCACTCATGCCAGTTTATCCTGAGGTATAATCTGTGTCTTCTGTAGCCCACCAACCCTATGGCTAAGAAAGGCTGAGAAATACTTAAAGTAGTTCCTAATAAAACAAATCATAGGCCTACCCTCCTTTCATATCAAACAATTCCAAGAAATTGGCAGGCCTGTTAAATCAAGGGTAAGATCGATCGTTATTCTTCATGAAACGGGCACAGCCCATTTTTTATGTTATTAATTCTGCTAAAAATTAATTAATCAATAACAAAATTACGTCATAATTATGACTTTAAGTCGGTCATAGAACTCTATTTTAAACGGACAAAATAGCCATTGGGGTTTCTTTCACTTTACCTTGCTATTTCTAGCAGATAGGCATATTACTATAAATATTATTTCATTCAGCATTTTGGGTAAACACTAACAATATGACGTAAATCGTACATCATTGCTTTAAGCTGCCCGAATAACGGCGAACCACGAGTCACAAGACGCCTAATTGGGCTACCATATCGCGGGGTTGGCAACTCTGGTTGAAAATATACACTTCTGACCTTCAAGCATGGACCCATGGTTCAACACAATCATGTCTTCCGAATTTATCCCTTTCTCTGCTGACCAGAATAATTGAACTTCGTTAACTAATGTTCTTTATCAGAGATAGTCGCCACACAGATACTGAGCTGTGTTCAAATATCTATGGTTGGTCACCATCAGTGAAGCACATAAACCAATTAGTGATTTCATGATTGGTCAGTGGTTGTGTTAGTCAATTATAATTGATTGGTGTTTGTTTAAGGATTAGGTGTACAAAGGTCTTGTTGTTATAATGCACTGCAATCACTATCACCACAATGGCCTCATTCCAGTGGCATATTTCAATAACCTCAATTAAACAATCATAGTGCAAAATTTAAACTCAAGTTGCAGAGTATGATTTTTTGTACTCAAATTTTCAATGGTCATTCAATGAATGTACAAATGTATTGGGGTTAAAGAACTGTGCCCTGATAGATGAGCATGTTGTAGATTCTAGTGAATATCATGAATATGCAAAGGCCATCAGTTTATGATATTGATCTTATGGTCCAATGTCACCGTCTATCTGGTTCTAAGACAGACGGTGAACTGGTTGAAAACATACAAATGTCTCCGTTATTTGGTGTTTTATAAGTCCATTAATTTTGTCTTTTAAACAAAGAATATACGCACACCATTTTATTCCGTGCATATCAGAAAACAATAATAAAATAAAATCCAAGCATATTGTGGTTTTATTTCTGAGCAAGAGCATAATTTTAGCAAAACAATTGCGGAGTAAATCTAGTAAGAGTGAAATTAGAAGCTTTTCACAAACACATGCCTATATTTTGGGCGCCTCCGTAGAGGGCGCCCAAAAAGCATGAAAACTATAACACAGAATTAAATACCAAACAAGAGAGATCAACATTTTATTTTGATGTAATTAAAGTGATGATAAACAATGATACTGGCACTTTTCTATATAAACCATTGGAAATCAAAAATTAGCAATGGTATACAAACATTACTTACTTTTTCTCAGAAATTCCTCAGAAAAAAATTCAATTTGCTAAAAGTGTTTTGTCTTTTGTCACAAACTAAAATACCTTGTCATTCTCCTCGTTGCTTCATATGGGGTACACCCCATCGGTCCAAACCCCGTCAGTCCGAACCACCGCTTGGGGGTACGGGTGGCGCAGCGGTACAGGCTCTACCTCGCAATCGGAGGGTTGCGAGTTTGATCCCCGGTGGTGCCATGTGTTGTGCACTTGGGCAAGGCACTTTACCTCACTTGCCTCTCTCTACCCAGGGGTGAAATGGGGAGCTCTTAGGGATATTGTCCATTGAGCGCCCCGGGTGAGCGCCGCCCAAAGGTATGAGCATGCCTTGGGCATTGTATGGCAGCTGACATATTCTAACAACGGCGGAATAAATGTAAAGCGCTTTGATACATGTGAAAGGCGCTATATAAATGTCAACAATTATTTTTGTTTTTTTTTAGTCCGAATTTTAAGCTTACCTAACGGTAAACCTATAAACATAACCCTAGCCCTAAAAATTTGGACTAGCGGTGGTTCAGACGGGTGTTTCGAACTGACGGGGAGACCCCTTCAAATGTACCTTGTTTTGTTGTGCCTCCTTGTTTTCCTATACTTGACACATATGGGAGTGGCATGGATTATGAATTTCATTTTGTTTATATTGTACTTGTATAAATTATTATATTTTTTTAACCTGTTGGTTAGGCCATAATTTTCTTTTATTGTTTTATGTATTTTTAAGATATTTGAAACTGTTTCCGGTTGTGTAAAATGTCAATTTGCATTAGGCGCTATATTCAATTTGTTTTTATTATTATTTATTATATTACATTAAAAATTTTCAATAATGAAAAATAGTCACTATTTTCATCACAAAATAACTTGATAATCTTATCTCTATCCATTAGGCTACCACCTCCCACTGATAAATGGTGGTTAAAACGGTTACGGTTCGCTATCTCTAAGGTTCGCTATCTCTAAGGTTCGCTATCTCTAAGGTTCGCTATCTCTAAGGTTCGTTATCACTAATTACGAAAAAGGTCCGCTATACCTAAGGTTCGATATCACTAATTTTGAAAAAGGTTCGGTATTTCTAAGGTTCGATATCACTAATTTTAAATAAGGTTCGCTATCTCTAATTTTAAATAAGGTCCGCTATCACTAATTTATTGAAGGTTCGCTATCTCTAAGGTTCGCTATCACTAATTTAAAATAAGGTCCGCTATCTCTAATTTTAACAATCCCGGTATCCCTAAGGTTCGCTATCTCTAATTTTAAATAAGGTCCGCTATCTCTAAGGTTCGCTATCTCTAAGGTTCGCTATCTCTAAGGTTCGCTATCACTAATTTCAAATAAGGTTCGCTATCTCTAATTTCAAATAAGGTTCGCTATAGCGGTCCTTATTTAAAATTAGAGATAGCGGACCTTATTTGAAATTAGAGATAGCGGACCTTATTTAAAATTAGAGATAGTGGACCTTATTTAAGATTAGTGATAACGAACCTTAGGTATAGCGAACCTTAATCGAAATTAGTGATAACGAACCTTAGAGATAGCGAACCTTAATTAATTAGGGATAGCGAACCTTAAACAAAATTAGTGATAGCGAACCTTAGGTATAGCGGACCTTTATTGGAATTAGTGATAACGAACCTTAGAGATAGCGAACCTTCAATAAATTAGTGATAGCGGACCTTATTCAAAATTAGTGATAGCGAACCTTATTTTAAATTAGTGATAGCGAACCCTATTTTAAATTAGTGATATCGAACCTTAGAACTAGAGAACCTTACTCTAAATTAGTGATATCGAACCTTAGAAGTAGCGGACCTTTTTTTAGGTATAGCGAACCTTTTTCTCAATTAGAGATAGCGGGATTCTGATCTCCACAGACTTTACACGTTAGTGATAGCGAACCTTAGAGATAGCGAACCTTAGAGATAGCGGACCTTAGAGATAGCGGGATGTCACCGTTAAAACTTGGTCTAATGTTAGCAGCTATAAGCAGCTATGTAACTGTTGACAGGGGCGGCGGAACGATTTTGAAAGTGGGGGGACCAGTCAGGGTGATGTAAAAAATCAAAATAATGGCTGCGAAGTGGCCATCGCGTCAGCTTGCGCGACGCAGAGAAAGGTGTCTGAGGGGATGTTCCCCTGAGAAGTGAGAAACTTTTGCAAAATGAAGGCCCAATTTAAGCCATTTGGTGGACCATTCTGGCACTATTATTGTGTACAATTTTAGTTTGAAAAATCTGAAAATGGGTTAAATGAAGGCCCAAATTGAAGCCATTCGTGGATAAGTTTTCACTATAATTGTATAAATTATTGCTTTTAGTGTTGGGTGTCCTAATACAGCAGGGGAGTTGGAAAATTTTGCAAAATGAAGGTCCAATTGAAGCCATTTTGTGCATAATTTTTACACTTTCTTTAAGCATGTTAAGGTCTAGAATAGAGATTTGATTATTTATGTTCACCCAGACATGTTACACACAACACATTATGGGTTAAAAGTGGGGGGGGGGGCAGGTCCCCCCAGTCAAAAAAGTGGAGGGGCCACTGCCCCCCCCCCGGTTCCGCTGCCCTTGACTGTTGAAAGCTCCCTCCTTTTTGCCCAGTGACTTGCAATGGATATTACAATTGGAAAGACATATTTATCAGTCAGTCCTTGAATTGATCCCAAATTACTGGTCAAAACCTTTCAATCCCTTTTTTCTGTGCATTTTTAGCGGTGGTGTAGTGTCATAGGGGCATGGGGGGGCAAAATTGAGAAAATCCCATAGGAAAATAACCGAAAAACGGCTTCCCCCAATCAGACAGTGCCCCGAATAAGATGGCCCATGCTACGCCACTGATTTTCAGTGGGGTGGTAAAGTCCCAGGTAAAGTGTTACCAAATATCATTTTTTGTAAAAATCATATCTTTCCAGGAACTACCCACTTTCCTCAGTGGCATAGTGTCAAATGGGCACGTGCACGGTGCACTCACATCCCAAAATGGTCATCCTATCCTGAAATAATAATGGTGCCAATTCTGACAATAATTTTAAACAAAATGCTTGTCACAACTTGGTCTTCATTGCTGGTCTAAGTTGCCAGGTAAGGCCAAAAAAAAAAAAGGTTTGTCTCAAAGCTCACGAGAAATTTAAAACAAATGAGAAATGCGATTTTTTTTTTTTTTATTCCCGCCTTTTTTTCATGGTATTTTGAAAAAAAGTCTGATTTTCCCCGATTTTTCTGGAAAAAACTAAAAAAAATTTTTTTTTTGTAAAATCGTGGGATTTTACAAACGTGCGCGCAAGTTGACTAATTTGGATGTTGCTTAACTAGGGAATTAGGTTAGTCGAAATAGTGTCAATTTTGACAAGAGCTTATTGCAACATCTCGCTCAGTCAGCACATTTTAAAATTAGTGGGTCATTCTTCGGTAAGTTGCTTATTTGAAGAATGAAAAATAGACATTTTAAAATGATTTTTCTATTTATTTTTTACAGATTAAGAATGTGAGATATATGTCTCCAAAGTAGTGAAAAAGTGTTTGGCTCAATTGATATCTTTTTCAGCAACTTCATATATTTTTTTGCTTATTCTGCAGCTGGTGTGAGCTGATATCATCTCCATCACGGTCATCATCTGTGTCGCAATCAGGGTTCATAGTGTCAAGACCACAGTGAAATCAATGACTTTTAATGACTTTCAAATACACTTTTCAATGACTTTTTATTAAATCTCATACCTCGGATGTGTTGAACAGTATTGTTTGTACATCTTAATATAAGTACCAGTTATGTTTGTACCTACCAGTTAGTTTTACCCTATACAAATATACATTGATACTACAGCCTGCAGGTTCAGCTGCTGAATTCGGAAGGGTTACTCAACTAATCTACTGTTCTAATAAAACGGGAAAGTATAAAGTAATACATAATAATCACATACCTGCCAACCCCAGAAACCCCAAAAGTGGAACACATATTGCGCGGGAGCACTTGTGCGACCAAGCATATAACAGCAGGGGTTCAGGGGCAAAGCGCCGGTGGGGGTCGAGTGGATGAAGCCCCCCGAAGCCAGAGGGTTTTTACACCATTTTTGACCTGTTTTAGACTTTTTTGAAAAAATGCTTCCTTCATCCTAAAAAAGGGGTTTTAAATTTTCAGTTTCCTATACTATTGTACATGAGAGACATTCTTCAAAGTTTTTTTTTGCCTGTATAACATGGCCTACATGACCACAATTGATATAGGCCTATATAATGCGCAATATAAAAACGATGATTCATTAAATTTTTCCCCACCCCTCCTTTAGGTATGTGGGAGGGGCCCACATGGGGAGGGGTACTAATGTGTATTTCAAAGCTCCTGGCTTGTTTTACACTTTTAATCAAAAGTGCTTCCTTCTTCCAGAAAACATGCTTTAAAGTTTTCAGTTTCCTATACTTTTGTACATGAGAGACATTCTTCAAAGTTGTTTTTTTGCCTAATAACATGGCCTACATGACTGAAATTGATATTTATAATGCGCAATGTAAAAACAATGATTCATCAAATTTTGACCCCCCCCCCCCATGTGGGCCCCTCCCACATACCCGAAGGTGGGGGGGGGGTCAAAATTTGTACTAATGTGCATGAAGAATACATTGTATGATAAAAGTAATTGTAAAATTCAGTATGTTAAACATACAGAGTGATGTCACTACAAATTGGGACTAAAATAGTAGGCCTATCCCAAGGGAAATACATATACACACTTACCCACCCCCACCCAACCTCCCCCACCCCCACCCCGACTGACGGCCACACAAAGCCAAAGGATACAGCTAAAAGGTTCATATCAAACCTTTGACCCAAGTTTGCTTCAATTTAATTTAGACTTAAACATGACTTGATATTAGAGTATACATATAGGCCTACACGACATCAGTCCAGCATCATCTCAAACGTCATCGTTCATTAATACACATTACATACTTCTTACTAAGGTAATATTCATTGAGGAAAAAGAGATGAGTTTTTGAACGCAAAACCTGATAACATGCAGGTCCGATAATCAACCAAAATGCATCAATTTTGGGAGTCTTTTGGGCATGAAAAGGTGACCACATGCATGTTAAATGAGTACCATTATCTAGCCTAGTCATCCAGTCAGGGTTCTAAGGAATTTTCATTTTAAAATTGGAAATATATGTGTCCAGAAAGAATCATCATTAATATTTCTTTTTTCTCGGGAAAAGCGGAACGTTCCCCTTTTTACCGACTTTGAGGTTTAAAAAGTGTAACAGTTCCGCCAAAAGCAGAACGGTTGGCAGGTATGTAATCATAAATTAAATTAAATAATTATTAAAATACATCGTATTTTTATTTTTTTCCTTCATACAAATATATTTCAAAGACTTTTAATGACTTTTTTTACTTTTCTACAAAATTTAATGACTTTTAATGACTTTAATGACCTTGCTTCAAATTCACTGACTTTTAAGGAATTTAATGACCGCTACGAACCCTGGCAATTGTCACGAAGATCAACTATAGCAAAAATGTGTCGCACATTGAACATTTGTTTTTTACCTTCGATAGAGGAAAGGAGTATATGCAACATATCATTACAATTCCATTTGACTATTTTAAGGTCAAAACCGGGCATCTGTAGAGTGACGGAGATGATGTCAATAATTGGAGATGCTGCTTTAATTATCATCTCATTGTGACGGAAATGATTCTCTCATTACTGAATTCATCTTTGCACGTCATATCTGCCACAAAATTGTGATGGATATGATGTGATGGTATATTATGAAATAAACAAACCTATGACCCTAGTAGTAAAACTGTAACGTACACATGATCAATGAGGAGGTGAGTAGAAATAAACTTACAACTGTTGTAATTTTGAAAAAAGCAATATAAATAATGCGACCATTTTAGTGATCAGAAGCGTTCAGAAATAAAGGTACCCACCTGTATGCACCGGCGTGTCCAGGATCTTTTCCTGCGGGGGCTCAGGGGGGCTTTCAGAGTTATGCGGGGGGCAGCTTAATGGCTAAAATCGCCAAAAACGGCTGATTTTACATGATTTTTAACAAAGTGCGGGGAGCTTCAGCACCCAAAGCTCTCCCTCCTGGACACGCCACTGTGTGTGAGTGAAGAAATGTTTAGTTTTGATAGGGCAAAATATGTCCAAATGAATTGAGCTCGTTCTCTCCAAGTGAAATATATGACTTTGTAACAAAATTGGTCTTCTTCTCAGAGCGCTTTAAATTTTTTGTGATGGTATAAAATGACGCAAATTTCAGGACAGGAAATTTTAGACATAAAGAGTGAAATTATTTTCATTCTTTGCTATTGCTTTGAAAGATGTGTTGCAATAACATTTTCCACAATCATTAATAGACAACAAATAGTTTGTTATTCCCAGTGTTTTTTACGCTGCTGAAATTAACCACTAAGAGATATAGGCCTAAGCATCAAAAGTTTTGATGATCCCAATCGGGACATGAGATTTTTGGGGTTGTGACACCCTGTAGAAGCAATTTTCTCGAAAATAAGAACTTCATCCAGTGTTTTGATGCTTTAAGATATGAAATTTCAATATTCAACATTTCTGAAAAAATAAAAGAAATCCTGTTACATATTATAGTTATAACCCCCGAAAGTGGCGGGACTGCAAATAGGCACCTTACCAAAGAATGACCCCAGTACTATCTCTGATTAACATGATTAAGGCAAATGATTCAAAAAGATCAGGTGATTATAAAGTAAGTACAAATAATATTAAATGTTATGTGGATTAAAGAGCATGTACTGAGCTTTAGTTGTTTTGTTTTGCTCATGTAAGCTTACCTACTTCATAAGCTTACCTACATGAGTAAAACAAAACAACTGAATCATGCTCCTTTTAATCCATCGAAGTTGTACTTCATTGTATAGGCTACTCACCTAATTTCTGGGAAATTTCATTCATCTTTTATGTAAGCTTATGTAGACAATTTCTATGGCTATATATCTTGTCATAAATGTGTTTACGCAGTCTGCTGTCAATTTTTTAGCTAAACCCTTGGGTTCATCAGGGTCTCAAACAACATCAGTTCCCATTCTACTGGTCAGGCTTCAGAACATTGTATAAGTAGGGCGAGAATGACGAACGACTTGAGAAGGGGTGGTTAAGTCATCTGGACAAACTGACCTATACATGTAGTCATGGCCAAGAATTACAGGTCAGTCCGAAACCCCCCATCAGTCTGAACCAACGCTAACCCTAAACCTAACCCTAACCCTAACCTTAACCCTAAACGTAACCCTAAAAATTCGGACTAGCGGTGGTTCGGACTGATGGTGTTTCGAACTGACGTGATGTGATGTGAGTGCAGTGTTTGGAAGCTTTCTACTGAAGATAGCAATATGTGTGACTTGTGACTTGATAGGCCTATGAGAGAACCTAGACATAATTGTATATTAACAGACATGTAATGCTAAACATGCAGGGGTATAATGACTTGTGACTTGATATAGAGAACTATAGGCATAGGCTTACAGACATGTCGTGCTAAACATGCAGTGCTATCTAATAAAGATACAGCAATGTATGCTTTTGACTTGATATGAGAAACCTTGACCTTTATATTTCATGCCAGTTTGCTTAAACCAAGCTTGACATTCAGTGCTCGAAAACTATCGTCTGAAGACAGCAATTAAGTGATTGGTTACATGACTTGCTATGAAAGACCTCAAAATTATAAGTACGGTATATGTCATATTCTTTGGTAACATTTATTATACCAAACTGACATGCAGTGCTATCTACTGAAGATAGCAATGTATGGCTTGTGACTTGTTGTGAGAGAATCTTTACCAATCATGTCATGATAGTTTGCTTTGCTTTTAAAAATAAACCCAATTTGACAAGTAGGCCTAGTGCTTTAGTGCTATCTACTGAAGATAGCCAAATGTGACTTTCAATCAGAGAGGTCATTTTTTGATTCATAGGATGAACACTTACTATTGAAATATTCAATAACAGATCTTTACATTAAAAAAAGCATTTACAAATGTAAAAAAGCATTTAGTACAAATGTTATGAAATCATAAGGGATTCTCATTTTAAAGATGTTTTATATATGGAAGTCTATTCATTGGATACAATCACTGTTTAACTTGAGCATGTTGAGCGTACAGTTCTGTTATCAAATGTTGCACAGCTGACAGCCAGACTTGTAGTATCCGTACCCGTATTTCTTGTACCCATTACTCGAGCCAATTTCTGGGGGATTTGCCATTTGGTCTAATACCATTTCGTCTAATATCCATTTTGTCTATATCCATTTAATCTAAACCCATTAGGTCTATATCCAGTACGTCCAATAATCATTTGGTCCTATAATCATTTGGTCCGATTACCATTTGGTCCGATAACCATTTGGTCTAATAACCAATAAGTCTAAAACCATTTAGTCTAACAACCATTTAGTCTAATGCCCATTGTTCTATACCCAATAAGTCTAATAGCCATTTGGTCTAATAGCCATTTGGTCTACAAACCATTTGGTCTAACAAGCCATTTATAGTCTACTAGCCAATTGGTCTACTAACTGATTGGTCTAATAGCACGTGGGAGGCTGCATAGGCACCGTAACACTATTACATGTGCTGTGAGTGTGAGGTCATAGTCCAGGGTCACCGTGGTCTTAAAGGAGCCCGTTTCATAATCAGTGTAACAGGTTTATGGGCCTACATGTATTATCTACACATAACTCCATTATGCAAATGACCAAAAACATGAAAACCTAATTTGTTTTAATGTTGGAATGGCAATAGGCCTACTGGCAAATGCCCTGCACCGTGGCACCCCCAGTGATGCGTGATGAGCCTATTATCATATTAACCTGATAAAGACTGAGGAAAGAAGAAACAAATAGTGTGGCAAAATATCACTCTTTCACTCGAGTAGGCATATACAATAACTGCCAGTTACATTAGTCTTCATTTGTTTGGATATATCAATAAACAATAATAATTCTACTAATAATGTATTTTCAGCCCGTAACCAGTAGTAGACGAAATGGCAATTTTTTTAGACAAATTGGCATATAGACGAAATGGTATTAGACTAAATGGTTATTAGACCATAGGACTATTGGACATAACGGTTATTAGACCAAACAGTTATAAGACCAAATGGTTATTAAAAAAATATTAGACCAAATGGTTATTAGACTATATGGTTAGTAGACATACTGGTTATTAGACCAAACAATATTAGACTAAATGGACATTAGACTATATGATTATTAGACTGAATGGCAATTAGCCTTTCTGGTAATAGACCAAATGAATATAGAGCGAAAAGGAATTAGACCAAATGGTATTAGACCAAATGGCAAAAGACCAATTTCTGTACCCGTTACCCGTACCCATGGCTCTGTACCCACTACCCATGGCTCCGTGCCCGTGCGGTACCCATACTCACACCTTATTTTGGCTTTGGACCCGTACCCGTACTCATGGACTGGGACCCATACCCGTACTCATGGTCCGGGACCCCTACCCGTACCCATGTACCATACAGTACATGGCTAAATGCATGCATGAAAGTGAGAGTCAGAGCTAGATCCACTCTCACTCCCACTCATGAATCCCACTGCACTGTGAGTCCCACATATATGATCATATAAATCAAAACAAATCTAGGTTACATGGGATGGGATGGGGTTAGGTGGGGATAGCCAGTGCCCTAAATTTTAGCCTGGCCCAGGGCCATGAAAAAGGTAAATATGGCCCTGGCTACACAAAATGTGTACGCTACATACAGTGTAGATACCTACATTGTGACAGCCTCCAGCCTGATGTGCACACTGCATGCCACCCATATACCGGTACATACAAATTACATGTCGCATTCACACTCTGACTGATACAGAAAAAAGCAGCAAACTGGACAAACATTTCAAGAAATTGTTTTTTTGTGGTGAATTTCAAGTTATCGTGTTCATAGCTTTTATTCATTATTTTAATATTCCCCATCCGAATACACTCTCCTACACGAACCAGTGCACACATGAAGAACTACATTATGACTGGTGTGAGCAGTGAACACTTTCCGCCACAGATTCTGTGTTGGAATACGGTAGTGTATCTGATCACATGAATAGAGAGTTCCTTTACCTGTAAACACTGAGAAATTTATGATTTATAGTAGCTTATAGGCAAAGTATTAATAAATCAATAAATTAATGATAATTATTATATTAAGCTAATTGGATAATCTGGTGTGTGCCAGGGATGTGTGGCGGGATGTGTGGATGTGCATGAAAGGCATCAAAGGCTCCAATTTGGAAAATTGACAATTAATTTAAGTCTACCAAAATTGGATCAAATTTGAGATCCAATTGATGTTTTGAGATAACTTGAATGCTACATCACTGCTAAATGTATGTTGAAATTAGTATTGCACAGTGTGTGTGTCCATATAAAGACATAGTTCTTTTCATTTGCCTGAAATTTGCATCCCAAAATATGCCACCTTTAAGCTAGATTCACTAAGACCATCAATATTACATCTCTTTTTGTACTTGATTAATTCCTAAAAACCAGTTCTGCAACTTTCTGTAAATGAGAGTACTTCTTTGCAAATAAAAATTTAAACAACTTAAAATGTATGTTGTATGATTATGACGTAATAAATTTCTCTAATTTTTTTGGTGCAGACTGTAGTTTTATTCATTTGCTGTGGCATAAATGACATCAAAGAGTGTATGGTATTGCTAATAAATTAATGTTTACACCAATAACATTAGCTATGCTTATACCCATAATAGGACCCATACAAGTACCCGTACCCATACTAGGACCCGTACCCATGGCCCGTGCTCGAGTCCCAATTTCTGTACCCGTGCCCGTACTAGCACCCTATTTTGGGTTCGGACACACACCCGTCCCCGTACTCGTGGCTTGGGACCCGTACCTGTACCCATGGCCTGGGATGCATACCCGTACCCATGGTCTGGGACCCGTACCCGTACTCATGGCTTGGGACCCAATACTACAAGTCTGCTGACAGCAGAGTAGCTACAGCAGAGTAGCTACAGTTCAGAAATCCAGGTGTATCATCAAAAACTAAATGTTTCATACTCAATGTTTACGAAACAAAGGTGAACCAACATCAGCACCAGCTAACATGCCCCCATCGATTTGAAAATTTAGAAAATCCCATAGGAAACTGTCAGAAAAATAGCTTGTGCTCTCCCCATGGTGTCTCCTCCCAATATAGCCCATGTTACGTCACATGGCTTTCCTGGGAAGTTAATAAAGTGATTGAAATTCAATATTTTACAGAAAATGCCATCTGGGAACAAAATATTAATATTAAATGTTCTGCTCACTGGTGAAAAATGATTGCTCATCAGACAAAAATTGTCAGAAAGATACAATGATGATACCCCCTGCTAGTGCTATGGGAGGGCATTCATTCACATGTAATTCAGCAGGTAAGGTTGTTCCTACATGTACATGTATATCCCCCAAAATATTTTGCTTTATTTGACATTTTGCTTGTGACTTTTTGTGTTATTGCTTGATGTGCACCACATAATACCATGAATACAGTTGGTTTTATTTTGATGTGTGTATATAATTGTGAGTCTACTGTGTGCTTATAATTAATTTTTCACCAATGTGTGAAGGGGCAGGGGCTTCAAGCTAAGGCTCCATGCAGCCTATGAGAAGTAAGGTGCATATTTGATACAGTTTGTGTGGCTCAGTGGGTGTGTGTATTTTTATGATGGAAAACTCCTGCCCCCCTGTTTCCAACAGTAAAAAACAAAAAATACTAAAAATTCCCATTTTTACGACAATTTTGCGCAAAATTTGATGATTTTACCCCCCCCCTGAAATTCACTTTGCAGGCCCGTAGCCAGGGGGGGTTCGAGGGGTTCGATCGAACCCCCTAAAATTTTGACACAAAAAAGGAGAACATGGGAAATAAGGTTGAAATGGCCATTTTAGCACAAAAATTATTATTTTCCTCGCGCTTCGCGCGAATTTTTCTAATTAATTTTAGATCAGATTAGTGGGACGATTTGAAAAATCCCCCCGATGCCCATTTTTCTTGTTTTAACTGCGCTAATTTCTCTCTTATATATCCATATATTCCTGATAATAATGTAAAAATGATGCACCAAATGCCTTCGTTTTTCAAAATTCTTCCAATTCTGAGGGGGAACATCCCCCTCAGACACACCCTGCGCCTGATTTCCAACTTTGAGTCTTTACTGTAATTTATATTAAACCCATATGTTAATAATAAATGTCAAAATGGTGCACCAATGAATGCCTTCAATATTGGGACTACACTTTTCAAAATACTTCAAATTCTCAGCTCAGACACCCCTACGCCTGATTTGCAACTTTTTCTTGTTTTAACCGCGCTAATTTGCCTCTTTGCTATAACATAATTATTGAATCCATATATAAGGTAAAAATTGTGCACTGCCTTTAAGGTGGCTGTGTACTCTCAGACATGCATGTAGTAAAAGTGCAATAACTTTGTAATTATTCGCAAAGACATAAAAAAGTATACATTTTATAAAGGCAAGACATCAATAAATCTTAATATAAATACAGATTTGGGGTAAAAACAACAATTATGAAGAAAATCACAAAAAGTGAGTTTTTGGCAATATTTGTTAGGTACATCATAACAAAAAAACACTCTTTCCAAAATATTTTATTTTGTTTTTAGCTCAATCTTGAGGCTCCATTCCAAAAACGGTTTTTATTTTCTTGATATTGGCCTTAGTTTTTGAGATATTGACCATATAAGGCATCAAATTGAACTTTTTTAAATTCACAAACGCCTATTTGCACAAAATGATGCCTAAAATCGGAAATAGACCAAAATATAAAAAAAAGAGAAAACCGTTTATTGAGTCGATCATGCTTTTTACGATGATCATAATTGCTTACCTATAGATGCTGTATTTATTGAGTTATCGTGTACCTAAATCGTCATTTTACCGAGAAAATGAACATTGAAATAATTGCCGTTAAAGTTTAAAGTGGTCACATTTTGCCCTTTCATCGAATCTCACAGGAGAATGCGGCAGTTTTCGTTCTTCTACCTTATATTATGTGAACATCGGGTAAATCCACTGCCCGTTGAGAAGTTTGAGCGAAATCCATTCATAACTTGATATTCAAATCGAGGAAAAGAACTTGAAAAAACCCACATTTTATCAGCTAAAACGGAGCCATTTGACCACTTGAAATTAGTGTTTCCAAAGGATGCGCCACGCATGCAGATAAGCGTCAGCGTATGCGTAAGCGTATCTGTGCGTTAACAAATTACGCGATACGCAGCGCGATGCGTTGTTAACAGCGTATGTCGCCCGCTGATACAACAAAGATTTTCTCTCTTTTAAAATTGCAAACACGAATGAAATAGTGAAATAAAATCCATAAAATAGCGCAGTTGGAGTTTATGAATCTGGATTTTCTTTCCTTGTATTTATAAAAAACATAACAAAGTAACAAATATCAAAAAAGCTCAATTTTGCGAAAGAAACAACGTCTTGAGTACACAGCCGCGTTAATTGGGACTACATTTTTCAAAATAAATCAAATTCTGAGAGGTACACCCCCTTAAGCTCAAACACCCCAAGTGCCCGATTCGCAACTTTTTCTTGTTTTAACCGCGCTAATTTGCCTCTTTGCAAAAATAAATTGAAACCATATATTTCTGATAATAATGTAAAAATGGTGCACCAAATGCCTTCAATTGGGACTTCATTTTTCAAAATTCTCCCATTTCTGAGGGGGGGCACATCCCCCTCAGACACCCCCCTGTGCCGCGCTGGCGCGGGGCGATGCCCACTACGCGGCCATTACTCAGAAGTTAATAGTTAACAGAAATCTGCAAAAACGAACCCCCTAACTCGGAGGGCTGGCTACGGGCCTGCTTTGCACCCTCAATGCCCCGAAAATAAATTTCTGGCACCGCCACTGCTAGTGAGGTGTGCCGGGACAGTGTGGAGTTTACAGTGAATAACAAGTTGACAGATTTAAAATGTTTTGCATATATAAGGTTTTTATCGATAGATGGGTTAAACATTGTATTTTTTTTTCCAAAATTAAATGTAATTTCACAAAATATTGTACATTGCAATTTTACAAAATTGGGACTCCCTCTGGTATTTGTAAATGTGATGTATTCAGGCTTGCACCCGAGTCCAGCTTGTCCAAATCCGAGCCGAGCCGAGTCCATTTGTATCAAGTCCGAGTCCTTTTGTGTCCGAGTCCGGACTCGAGGTAAGATCAGAGTCCATGCCCGGAGCCGGAGGTGGGGGGGGTTATTCAACTTTGATGTGACAGGTATCTGCCTACTGGCAATGCTTACAATGTAGCAGGAGCCTATTTGTATAAACATGGGTCATTGGGTATAACAAACTGAAAAAGGGGTAATTGGGTATAAAGTTTTAAAAGAAGGGGGTCATTTGGTATAACATTTTGAAAAAATGGCTCATTATTTCAAAAAATGGAGCAAAATTTTATATTTCTTTTCTAATTTGAAAATTTACAATACAAATTAAGCTGAAAAAAGAACATTTCAAAGTTTCTGCATAATTTCATGGCATTTTGATGATAAAATTAGAGAAAAAGATCATGTGTCAAAGGTCACACCACACCACACATCGCTCTCCCTATACACACCTACCCTACTGACCCCACCCCAACCCACACAGTTGATATTTCAAAGACTCAACTCAACTCAACCAACCAACCGTACACAAATTAGATCATACCTATGATCAGGTAACTCCTGAAGGTGAAAACTGTATGTATCAGACCACCTGTATCAGACAGCAGTCATGTGGGGGAATTTGTGTGTATGTGTGGCACACTACATGTAAACTCAGTCACAGTAACTTGCGCCCAGGGACTGGAGGAGTGTAGGCTGCGTGCAGCATACAGATAATGAATTGCAATATATTCAAATACCTATGTACATTATAGAAAAATAACATCATCGTCAATCATCATCATTATCATCATCGTTATCATCATCGTCATAATAATGATAATACTAACAGAAATTCACCTTTAATTCTAAACATCTTTTCAAAATTGTCCCACACAATGTGCAGTTAGTAGTGAGCACACACAAACTACAGACACCCTATAGCCCTATGGAAGAGTACCAATTTACTGAGTGGGAGCAGATATGTACATGGTCCAGTGTACAAGTTTCTCTCTTTCAAGAGTAAAATGGATTGGAAAGTTCCAGAACTCCAAGATATTATTATATGCCCAGATGTTTTATAAAATTATACATTTAATTAATTATCAATTATTTCATTAATGATTTACAATAGTTTACAATAATATGATTCTGCTCAGTGACAGATAAATCTCAATAATTTGGTGGATATTTATGATTATATGACAGATCACTGATTTGACAGCCGCCAATTATTTTGGAAAATGGCCAAATAAGTAAAGTCAACAAATTTGAGATCTATTTTGACATTTTTAGATAATCATTTTACATGGATTTAATTGGACTGGACTCGGACCTGACTCGGATTTCTTATTGTTATTAACACATGTTTTGACAACAATATTTGGCAGTTTTATAGAATTGTTGACTATTTTATCTAAAAACTTGGTGATTTTGTCAAAATGTAGGCGATGTTAGCCAATTTTGGTGATTTTACCAAAATGTTGGCGATTTTACAAAATTCTTGGCAATTTTACCAAAATGTTAGCGATTTTACAAAAAATTTGGCAAATTTACTAAAATGTTGGCGATTTTACAAAAATTACGGCGATTTTACAAAAATTACGGCGATTTTACAAAAATTACGGCGATTTTACAAAAATTACGGCGATTTTACCAAAAATTTGGCGATTTTACAAAAATTTCGGTGATTTTACAAAAATTATGGCGATTTTACAAAAAGTTTAGCGATTTTACAAAAAATTGGGTGATTTTAGAAATATTTAGGTGATTTAACAAAACATTTGGCGTTTTTATGCGAGTCTGCGATTTTAGGCGAATTCCCGCGTTTTCCCTTGTGACATGGGGCCTCTTTATGGTCTGTATATATGCACAAACAAGTTAGAACGGGTCTAAAGTTAGACCTGGTCTAAATGGAATTTAGTCCCGGGAGAAAGGACATTTTCCTTTACATTAATTGTTTTATTTAGGCCTATTTTGTATTATTTTTAAACTTTGCATTTAAATCTTTAGAATTTGCTTGCTACTCTAAGAAGGAAATAAGAGTTAAGGACCATTCCTGATGGATCTAAATTCCACTTAGACCAGGTCTATCTTTTCTATCTTTAGACCTAGTCTAACTCTTTTGTGCATACTGACCCCAGGGGGGGGGGTCACTCCCATTGTGGCCTGTACACCATCCGCGATATGAAAACGCATAAAAGGGTAGTTTTTTTGTGGGTAGGCACGTATCGTGTTTAGGGTGTCAAAACATGAAAAATCAGGAAAAAGGGTAGCAAAATTGCAATGGCTAATACGCGGAAATGAAATTTAGGGTATGAAATTTGATGCAAGGAATAAATCCCTGTTTATGGTTTGAAAATCCCTGTTGAGGGTATCGTTTTAGCCAAGGGTTAAATCCTTGTTTAGGGTGCTTTTCAAAAGTTGATTAGGCCAAAAAAAAAAATTGTTTGTTTGTCCATAAAGGCTTATGAAATAGTTGGGTCGGTAGGTCGGATTTTTTTTTTTTTACAGATATTGCACTTGAAACTAACAACTGACAAGACTGGTAAATAAGTCCAAACACACAGCACTTCACTGGTTTAACTCTTGAGATGGTTCTGCATTATAGGCCTGGCATTTTCGGGTAATTTTGTACCCGGGTACCCGGCACATTTTTTCGGGCGGGTAACCGGGTACCAAATTGCAAAAAAAAAAAAAAAAAGTTTTTATTTTTTGGTTTTGTAGTGTCCCTGGACCTAGACCTAAACGTTAGGATCATTCATGGTTGATCTAAAAAAAATTTTTAAAAATTCAAGATGTTTTGTATTTTTAATATGAAAATTGATACTTTGTATTCATGTCATACTCTATTAATGATTTCAAAATGCATTCAAATTCAATGCATTTTGAAATCATTAATAGACTATGACATGAATACAAATTATCAATTTTCATATTAAAAATACAAAACATCTTGAATTTTTTTTTTTTTTTTTTTTAGGTCAACCATGAATGATCCTAACATTTAGGTCTACAATCAAGTGCAAATTTGCTGGGACACTTTCATAGTTCAATGACCTCCCCGCACCCCTTTATTCAATGTTGTATACCAAACGCCTCATTTTTAAATGGCCTATATTTTTGCTCCAACATTGGTTGGTGGGGAGGAGGGGATTCGAAATAGGTTGGAAACTATACAAATAAAATATCACATGGTGAACTTCATATGACCGGTTTTATTGAACAGAGGGCGCGAAATATGAACAAGTGTCCCAGGGAAATTTGCACTTGATTGTATTGAAGAAGACAAAAAATAATCTATTACTTTCAGTAAAATTACCATAACTCGCAAACGCGTTGCTCGATTGACATGATTTTTTCACTAATTTAAAACAAATAACATTGCGCATTTTTTGGTTACTTTAATTGGCATTTTTTGTCAAACTAAATATTTTTAGGTATCAAAACGCTGTAATATATGCATTATTTAAGGCATATTTGACACATGATTGCTATTATAAGCGCATTATCTCAAAATTCACTTTTAAAACAATTTAAAACTAATCAAAATTAAATCATATTGGAAATATAGAGTACAATCGGTTAAAAATACCTACTGAAATAACAAAAAAATCATAAAACAAAACAAGTGTTTCCCTTTAGTTCATTGGTAAATGTAAATGTAAATTGGCAACATAAAGGAAAAAAGAAAAAAGAAAGAAAGAAAGAAAGAAAGAAAGAAAAAGAAAAGAAAGAAAAAGAAAGAAAGAAAGAAAGAAAGAAAGAAAGAAAGAAAGACAAAAAGAATAAAAACAAAGAAAGAAAAATAGCATTACATGGATTCGAACTCGAGATCTCGGGGCGAGAAGCAAAACCAGTAACTATATGCCACCGGGAGACTGATGACAATTGCACTCGATTTCAGCGTATTTAATCCTATCATCGCAATGCTACTGTATTGTGTTATTGAGCTTCGATCTAATGAATTCATTCATTAAAACTCATGTTTTGGTCGTATTCAGCATTTATCTAACGTATATTTTGAATATACACGGTCACATTATACATACCTTCCTAACTTTGATATGTTTATTGGTAATTATTCCTCCATTTAAGCCAAATGAGCACGGTCTACCATAATGTTAAATAAATATATATTACTTTTTAAGTTATATTATTCTGGTAGACCGTTATTGCGTCATTAATTCTTGTTATCCTTGTTATAAATAAATTCGCATGAATAACGACAGCTCAACCATGGTGTAGTGGTTTGCTTACTGCCTTGTGTTCATGAGGGCTACGGTTCGAAGCTCATTGTCGCCGATATGTTTCCTTTTAAATCCTGCTCTTTATCTCTTTTTTATTTTTGAATACCAATAATAAGCACATTTAAAATGTGTAATTGTATATACACTTTTTGGCATGGCATTGTTAAGTTGAATTAGCGTGTCTGTGATGGGTAGTTGAAGGCCTATATTAAAGAGTTTAACGTGCATTCCGATAATAGCATTTGAAATAGGGTAATGAGTTTGAAAGATCAATGATGAGACAAACATCATGATTCTGTTCTATTTATTTCTATATTTTCTTAATTTCTTATTTGGTTTGCTTTTATTATGTTTGTAAATTCTTCCAAAGGAGAATTTATATGTCCACTCTAATATAAGCAATCAATGTGTCAAATATTCCTTGAAAAATGCATGCATTGCAGGGTTTGATATTCAAAAAATGTTTATTTTAATAAAAAAAATTTCAATTGGCTAATCATGTAATGCATAATGAAATTATCTTGACATCACTGAAAAAATTATGAAAATCGAGCAACGCGTTCGAGAGTTATGGCGATTTTATTGATATTAATAGATTATTTTTCGCATCCCTATACAATCAAGTGCAAATTTGCTGGGACACTTTCATAGTTCAATGACCTCCCGCACCCCTTATTCAATGTTGTATACCAAACGCCTCATTTTTAAATGGCCTATATTTTTGCTCCAACATTGGTTGGTGGGGAGGAGGATTCGAAATAGGTTGGAAACTATACAAATAAAATATCACATGGTGAACTTCATATGACCGGTTTTATTGAACAGAGGGCGCGAAATATGAACAAGTGTCCCAGGGAAATTTGCACTTGATTGTATTGAAGAAGACAAAAATAATCTATTACTTTCAGTAAAATTACCATAACTCGCAAACGCGTTGCTCGATTGACATGATTTTTCACTAATTTAAAACAAATAACATTGCGCATTTTTGGTTACTTTAATTGGCATTTTTGTCAAACTAAATATTTTTAGGTATCAAAACGCTGTAATATATGCATTATTTAAGGCATATTTGACACATGATTGCTATTATAAGCGCATTATCTCAAAATTCACTTTTAAAACAATTTAAAACTAATCAAAATTAAATCATATTGGAAATATAGAGTACAATCGGTTAAAAATACCTACTGAAATAACAAAAAAATCATAAAACAAAACAAGTGTTTCCCTTTAGTTCATTGGTAAATGTAAATGTAAATTGGCAACATAAAGGGAAAAAAGAAAGAAAGAAAGAAAGAAAGAAAGAAAGAAAGAAAAAGAAAAGAAAGAAAAAAGAAAGAAAGAAAGAAAGAAAGAAAGAAAGAAAGAAAGACAAAAGAATAAAAAACAAAGAAAGAAAAATAGCATTACATGGATTCGAACTCGAGATCTCGGTGTCGAGAAGTAAAGACAGTAACTATATGCCACCGGGAGACTGATGACAATTGCACTCGATTTCAGCGTATTTAATCCTATCATCGCAATGCTACTGTATTGTGTTATTGAGCTTCGATCTAATGAATTCATTCATTAAAACTCATGTTTTGGTCGTATTCAGCATTTATCTAACGTATATTTTGAATATACACGGTCACATTATACATACCTTCCTAACTTTGATATGTTTATTGGTAATTATTCCTCCATTTAAGCCAAATGAGCACGGTCTACCATAATGTTAAATAAATATATATTACTTTTTAAGTTATATTATTCTGGTAGACCGTTATTGCGTCATTAATTCTTGTTATCCTTGTTATAAATAAATTCGCATGAATAACGACAGCTCAACCATGGTGTAGTGGTTTGCTTACTGCCTTGTGTTCATGAGGGCTACGGTTCGAAGCTCATTGTCGCCGATATGTTTCCTTTTAAATCCTGCTCTTTATCTCTTTTTTATTTTTGAATACCAATAATAAGCACATTTAAAATGTGTAATTGTATATACACTTTTTGGCATGGCATTGTTAAGTTGAATTAGCGTGTCTGTGATGGGTAGTTGAAGGCCTATATTAAAGAGTTTAACGTGCATTCCGATAATAGCATTTGAAATAGGGTAATGAGTTTGAAAGATCAATGATGAGACAAACATCATGATTCTGTTCTATTTATTTCTATATTTTCTTAATTTCTTATTTGGTTTGCTTTTATTATGTTTGTAAATTCTTCCAAAGGAGAATTTATATGTCCACTCTAATATAAGCAATCAATGTGTCAAATATTCCTTGAAAAATGCATGCATTGCAGGGTTTGATATTCAAAAAATGTTTATTTTAATAAAAAAAAATTAAATTGGCTAATCATGTAATGCATAATGAAATTATCTTGACATCACTGAAAAAATTATGAAAATCGAGCAACGCGTTCGAGAGTTATGGCGATTTTATTGATATTAATAGATTATTTTTTCGCATCCCCTATACAATCAAGTGCAAATTTGCTGGGACACTTTCATAGTTCAATGACCCTCCCCGCACCCCTTATTCAATGTTGTATACCAAACGCCTCATTTTTAAATGGCCTATATTTTTGCTCCAACATTGGTTGGTGGGGAGGAGGGGATTCGAAATAGGTTGGAAACTATACAAATAAAATATCACATGGTGAACTTCATATGACCGGTTTTATTGAACAGAGGGCGCGAAATATGAACAAGTGTCCCAGGGAAATTTGCACTTGATTGTATAAAAAAAAAAAAAAAATAATCTATTACTTTCAGTAAAATTACCATAACTCGCAAACGCGTTGCTCGATTGACATGATTTTTCACTAATTTAAAACAAATAACATTGCGCATTTTTGGTTACTTTAATTGGCATTTTTGTCAAACTAAATATTTTTAGGTATCAAAACGCTGTAATCTATGCATTATTTAAGGCATATTTGACACATGATTGCTATTATAAGCGCATTATCTCAAAATTCACTTTTAAAACAATTTAAAACTAATCAAAATTAAATCATATTGGAAATATAGAGTACAATCGGTTAAAAATACCTACTGAAATAACAAAAAATCATAAAACAAAACAAGTGTTTCCCTTTAGTTCATTGGTAAATGTAAATGGAAATTGGCAACCTAAAGGAAAAAAAAGTAAGAAAGAAAGAAAGAAAGAAAGAAAGAAAAAAAGAAAAAAAAGGAAAAAGGAAAGAAAGAAAGAAAGAAAGAAAGAAAGACAAAAAGAATAAAAAACAAAGAAAGAAAAATAGCATTACATGGATTCGAACTCGAGATCTCGGGGCGAGAAGCAAAGCCAGTAACTATATGCCACCGGGAGACTGATGACAATTGCACTCGATTTCAGCGTATTTAATCCTATCATCGCAATGCTACTGTATTGTGTTATTGAGCTTCGATCTAATGAATTCATTCATTAAAACTCATGTTTTGGTCGTATTCAGCATTTATCTAACGTATATTTTGAATATACACGGTCACATTATACATACCTTCCTAACTTTGATATGTTTATTGGTAATTATTCCTCCATTTAAGCCAAATGAGCACGGTCTACCATAATGTTAAATAAATATATATTACTTTTTAAGTTATATTATTCTGGTAGACCGTTATTGCGTCATTAATTCTTGTTATCCTTGTTATAAATAAATTCGCATGAATAACGACAGCTCAACCATGGTGTAGTGGTTTGCTTACTGCCTTGTGTTCATGAGGGCTACGGTTCGAAGCTCATTGTCGCCGATATGTTTCCTTTTAAATCCTGCTCTTTATCTCTTTTTATTTTTGAATACCAATAATAAGCACATTTAAAATGTGTAATTGTATATACACTTTTGGCATGGCATTGTTAAGTTGAATTAGCGTGTCTGTGATGGGTAGTTGAAGGCCTATATTAAAGAGTTTAACGTGCATTCCGATAATAGCATTTGAAATAGGGTAATGAGTTTGAAAGATCAATGATGAGACAAACATCATGATTCTGTTCTATTTATTTCTATATTTTCTTAATTTCTTATTTGGTTTGCTTTTATTATGTTTGTAAATTCTTCCAAAGGAGAATTTATATGTCCACTCTAATATAAGCAATCAATGTGTTAAATATTCCTTGAAAAATGCATTCATTGCAGGGTTTTAAAAAAAAAAAATGTTTATTTTAATAAAAAAAAATTAAATTGGCTAATCATGTAATGCATAATGAAATTATCTTGACATCACTGAAAAAATTATGAAAATCGAGCAACGCGTTCGAGAGTTATGGCGATTTTATTGATATTAATAGATTATTTTTTCGCATCCCTATACAATCAAGTGCAAATTTGCTGGGACACTTTCATAGTTCAATGACCTCCCCGCACCCCTTATTCAATGTTGTATACCAAACGCCTCATTTTTAAATGGCCTATATTTTTGCTCCAACATTGGTTGGTGGGGAGGAGGGATTCGAAATAGGTTGGAAACTATACAAATAAAATATCACATGGTGAACTTCATATGACCGGTTTTATTGAACAGAGGGCGCGAAATATGAACAAGTGTCCCAGGGAAATTTGCACTTGATTGTATTAAAAGAAGAAAAAAAATAATCTATTACTTTCAGTAAAATTACCATAACTCGCAAACGCGTTGCTCGATTGACATGATTTTTCACTAATTTAAAACAAATAACATTGCGCATTTTTTGGTTACTTTAATTGGCATTTTTGTCAAACTAAATATTTTAGGTATCAAAACGCTGTAATATATGCATTATTTAAGGCATATTTGACACATGATTGCTATTATAAGCGCATTATCTCAAAATTCACTTTTAAAACAATTTAAAACTAATCAAAATTAAATCATATTGGAAATATAGAGTACAATCGGTTAAAAATACCTACTGAAATAACAAAAAATCATAAAACAAAACAAGTGTTTCCCTTTAGTTCATTGGTAAATGTAAATGTAAATTGGCAACATAAAGGGAAAAAAAAAGAAAGAAAGAAAGAAAGAAAGAAAGAAAGAAAGAAAAAGAAAAAGAAAGAAAAAGAAAGAAAGAAAGAAAGAAAGAAAGAAAGAAAGAAAGACAAAAAGAATAAAAAACAAAGAAAGAAAAATAGCATTACATGGATTCGAACTCGAGATCTCTGGGGCGAGAAGCAAAGCCAGTAACTATATGCCACCGGGAGACTGATGACAATTGCACTCGATTTCAGCGTATTTAATCCTATCATCGCAATGCTACTGTATTGTGTTATTGAGCTTCGATCTAATGAATTCATTCATTAAAACTCATGTTTTGGTCGTATTCAGCATTTATCTAACGTATATTTTGAATATACACGGTCACATTATACATACCTTCCTAACTTTGATATGTTTATTGGTAATTATTCCTCCATTTAAGCCAAATGAGCACGGTCTACCATAATGTTAAATAAATATATATTACTTTTTAAGTTATATTATTCTGGTAGACCGTTATTGCGTCATTAATTCTTGTTATCCTTGTTATAAATAAATTCGCATGAATAACGACAGCTCAACCATGGTGTAGTGGTTTGCTTACTGCCTTGTGTTCATGAGGGCTACGGTTCGAAGCTCATTGTCGCCGATATGTTTCCTTTTAAATCCTGCTCTTTATCTCTTTTTATTTTTGAATACCAATAATAAGCACATTTAAAATGTGTAATTGTATATACACTTTTGGCATGGCATTGTTAAGTTGAATTAGCGTGTCTGTGATGGGTAGTTGAAGGCCTATATTAAAGAGTTTAACGTGCATTCCGATAATAGCATTTGAAATAGGGTAATGAGTTTGAAAGATCAATGATGAGACAAACATCATGATTCTGTTCTATTTATTTCTATATTTTCTTAATTTCTTATTTGGTTTGCTTTTATTATGTTTGTAAATTCTTCCAAAGGAGAATTTATATGTCCACTCTAATATAAGCAATCAATGTGTCAAATATTCCTTGAAAAATGCATGCATTGCAGGGTTTGATATTCAAAAAAAATGTTTATTTTAATAAAAAAAAAAAGAATTAAATTGGCTAATCATGTAATGCATAATGAAATTATCTTGACATCACTGAAAAATTATGAAAATCGAGCAACGCGTTCGAGAGTTATGGCGATTTTATTGATATTAATAGATTATTTTTTCGCATCTCCTATACAATCAAGTGCAAATTTGCTGGGACACTTTCATAGTTCAATGACCCTCCCCGCACCCCTTATTCAATGTTGTATACCAAACGCCTCATTTTTAAATGGCCTATATTTTTGCTCCAACATTGGTTGGTGGGGAGGAGAGGATTCGAAATAGGTTGGAAACTATACAAATAAAATATCACATGGTGAACTTCATATGACCGGTTTTATTGAACAGAGGGCGCGAAATATGAACAAGTGTCCCAGGGAAATTTGCACTTGATTGTATAAAAAAAAAAAAAAAATAATCTATTACTTTCAGTAAAATTACCATAACTCGCAAACGCGTTGCTCGATTGACATGGTTTTTTCACTAATTTAAAACAAATAACATTGCGCATTTTTTGGTTACTTTAATTGGCATTTTTGTCAAACTAAATATTTTTAGGTATCAAAACGCTGTAATATATGCATTATTTAAGGCATATTTGACACATGATTGCTATTATAAGCGCATTATCTCAAAATTCACTTTTAAAACAATTTAAAACTAATCAAAATTAAATCATATTGGAAATATAGAGTACAATCGGTTAAAAATACCTACTGAAATAACAAAAAATCATAAAACAAAACAAGTGTTTCCCTTTAGTTCATTGGTAAATGTAAATGTAAATTGGCAACATAAAGGGAAAAAAAAGAAAGAAAGAAAGAAAGAAAAGAAAGAAAGAAAAGAAAAGAAAGAAAAAAGAAAGAAAGAAAGAAAGAAAGAAAGAAAGAAAGAAAGACAAAAAGAATAAAAAACAAAGAAAGAAAAATAGCATTACATGGATTCGAACTCGAGATCTCGGGGCGAGAAGCAAAACCAGTAACTATATGCCACCGGGAGACTGATGACAATTGCACTCGATTTCAGCGTATTTAATCCTATCATCGCAATGCTACTGTATTGTGTTATTGAGCTTCGATCTAATGAATTCATTCATTAAAACTCATGTTTTGGTCGTATTCAGCATTTATCTAACGTATATTTTGAATATACACGGTCACATTATACATACCTTCCTAACTTTGATATGTTTATTGGTAATTATTCCTCCATTTAAGCCAAATGAGCACGGTCTACCATAATGTTAAATAAATATATATTACTTTTTAAGTTATATTATTCTGGTAGACCGTTATTGCGTCATTAATTCTTGTTATCCTTGTTATAAATAAATTCGCATGAATAACGACAGCTCAACCATGGTGTAGTGGTTTGCTTACTGCCTTGTGTTCATGAGGGCTACGGTTCGAAGCTCATTGTCGCCGATATGTTTCCTTTTAAATCCTGCTCTTTATCTCTTTTTTATTTTTGAATACCAATAATAAGCACATTTAAAATGTGTAATTGTATATACACTTTTTGGCATGGCATTGTTAAGTTGAATTAGCGTGTCTGTGATGGGTAGTTGAAGGCCTATATTAAAGAGTTTAACGTGCATTCCGATAATAGCATTTGAAATAGGGTAATGAGTTTGAAAGATCAATGATGAGACAAACATCATGATTCTGTTCTATTTATTTCTATATTTTCTTAATTTCTTATTTGGTTTGCTTTTATTATGTTTGTAAATTCTTCCAAAGGAGAATTTATATGTCCACTCTAATATAAGCAATCAATGTGTCAAATATTCCTTGAAAAATGCATGCATTGCAGGGTTTGATATTCAAAAAATGTTTATTTTAATAAAAAAAATTAAATTGGCTAATCATGTAATGCATAATGAAATTATCTTGACATCACTGAAAAATTATGAAAATCGAGCAACGCGTTCGAGAGTTATGGCGATTTTATTGATATTAATAGATTATTTTTCGCATCCCTATACAATCAAGTGCAAATTTGCTGGGACACTTTCATAGTTCAATGACCTCCCTGCACCCCTTATTCAATGTTGTATACCAAACGCCTCATTTTTAAATGGCCTATATTTTTGCTCCAACATTGGTTGGTGGGGAGGAGGGATTCGAAATAGGTTGGAAACTATACAAATAAAATATCACATGGTGAACTTCATATGACCGGTTTTATTGAACAGAGGGCGCGAAATATGAACAAGTGTCCCAGGGAAATTTGCACTTGATTGTATTGAAGAAGACAAAAATAATCTATTACTTTCAGTAAAATTACCATAACTCGCAAACGCGTTGCTCGATTGACATGATTTTTTCACTAATTTAAAACAAATAACATTGCGCATTTTTTGGTTACTTTAATTGGCATTTTTTGTCAAACTAAATATTTTTTTAGGTATCAAAACGCTGTAATATATGCATTATTTAAGGCATATTTGACACATGATTGCTATTATAAGCGCATTATCTCAAAATTCACTTTTAAAACAATTTAAAACTAATCAAAATTAAATCATATTGGAAATATAGAGTACAATCGGTTAAAAATACCTACTGAAATAACAAAAAAATCATAAAACAAAACAAGTGTTTCCCTTTAGTTCATTGGTAAATGTAAATGTAAATTGGCAACATAAAGGAAAAAAAAGAAAGAAAGAAAGAAAGAAAGAAAGAAAGAAAAAAAAAAAAAAAGAAAAAAAAAAAAAAAAAAGAAAAAAGAAAGAAAGAAAGAAAGAAAGACAAAAAGAATAAAAAACAAAGAAAGAAAAATAGCATTACATGGATTCGAACTCGAGATCTCGGGGCGAGAAGCAAAGCCAGTAACTATATGCCACCGGGAGACTGATGACAATTGCACTCGATTTCAGCGTATTTAATCCTATCATCGCAATGCTACTGTATTGTGTTATTGAGCTTCGATCTAATGAATTCATTCATTAAAACTCATGTTTTGGTCGTATTCAGCATTTATCTAACGTATATTTTGAATATACACGGTCACATTATACATACCTTCCTAACTTTGATATGTTTATTGGTAATTATTCCTCCATTTAAGCCAAATGAGCACGGTCTACCATAATGTTAAATAAATATATATTACTTTTTAAGTTATATTATTCTGGTAGACCGTTATTGCGTCATTAATTCTTGTTATCCTTGTTATAAATAAATTCGCATGAATAACGACAGCTCAACCATGGTGTAGTGGTTTGCTTACTGCCTTGTGTTCATGAGGGCTACGGTTCGAAGCTCATTGTCGCCGATATGTTTCCTTTTAAATCCTGCTCTTTATCTCTTTTTTATTTTTGAATACCAATAATAAGCACATTTAAAATGTGTAATTGTATATACACTTTTGGCATGGCATTGTTAAGTTGAATTAGCGTGTCTGTGATGGGTAGTTGAAGGCCTATATTAAAGAGTTTAACGTGCATTCCGATAATAGCATTTGAAATAGGGTAATGAGTTTGAAAGATCAATGATGAGACAAACATCATGATTCTGTTCTATTTATTTCTATATTTTCTTAATTTCTTATTTGGTTTGCTTTTATTATGTTTGTAAATTCTTCCAAAGGAGAATTTATATGTCCACTCTAATATAAGCAATCAATGTGTCAAATATTCCTTGAAAAATGCATGCATTGCAGGGTTTGATATTCAAAAAATGTTTATTTTAATAAAAAAAAATTAAATTGGCTAATCATGTAATGCATAATGAAATTATCTTGACATCACTGAAAAAATTATGAAAATCGAGCAACGCGTTCGAGAGTTATGGCGATTTTATTGATATTAATAGATTATTTTTCGCATCCCTATACAATCAAGTGCAAATTTGCTGGGACACTTTCATAGTTCAATGACCCTCCCGCACCCCTTATTCAATGTTGTATACCAAACGCCTCATTTTTAAATGGCCTATATTTTTGCTCCAACATTGGTTGGTGGGGAGGGAGGATTCGAAATAGGTTGGAAACTATACAAATAAAATATCACATGGTGAACTTCATATGACCGGTTTTATTGAACAGAGGGCGCGAAATATGAACAAGTGTCCCAGGGAAATTTGCACTTGATTGTATTGAAGAAGAAAAAAATAATCTATTACTTTCAGTAAAATTACCATAACTCGCAAACGCGTTGCTCGATTGACATGATTTTTTCACTAATTTAAAACAAATAACATTGCGCATTTTTTGGTTACTTTAATTGGCATTTTTTGTCAAACTAAATATTTTTAGGTATCAAAACGCTGTAATATATGCATTATTTAAGGCATATTTGACACATGATTGCTATTATAAGCGCATTATCTCAAAATTCACTTTTAAAACAATTTAAAACTAATCAAAATTAAATCATATTGGAAATATAGAGTACAATCGGTTAAAAATACCTACTGAAAAACAATCAAAAAATCATAAAACAAAACAAGTGTTTCCCTTTAGTTCATTGGTAAATGTAAATGTAAATTGGCAACATAAAGGGAAAAAAAGAAAGAAAGAAAGAAAGAAAGAAAGAAAGAAAGAAAAGAAAAGAAAAAAAAAAAGAAAGAAAAAAAAAAGAAAGAAAGAAAGAAAGAAAGAAAGAAAGAAAGACAAAAAGAATAAAAAACAAAGAAAGAAAAATAGCATTACATGGATTCGAACTCGAGATCTCGGGGCGAGAAGCAAAGCCAGTAACTATATGCCACCGGGAGACTGATGACAATTGCACTCGATTTCAGCGTATTTAATCCTATCATCGCAATGCTACTGTATTGTGTTATTGAGCTTCGATCTAATGAATTCATTCATTAAAACTCATGTTTTGGTCGTATTCAGCATTTATCTAACGTATATTTTGAATATACACGGTCACATTATACATACCTTCCTAACTTTGATATGTTTATTGGTAATTATTCCTCCATTTAAGCCAAATGAGCACGGTCTACCATAATGTTAAATAAATATATATTACTTTTTAAGTTATATTATTCTGGTAGACCGTTATTGCGTCATTAATTCTTGTTATCCTTGTTATAAATAAATTCGCATGAATAACGACAGCTCAACCATGGTGTAGTGGTTTGCTTACTGCCTTGTGTTCATGAGGGCTACGGTTCGAAGCTCATTGTCGCCGATATGTTTCCTTTTAAATCCTGCTCTTTATCTCTTTTTTATTTTTGAATACCAATAATAAGCACATTTAAAATGTGTAATTGTATATACACTTTTTGGCATGGCATTGTTAAGTTGAATTAGCGTGTCTGTGATGGGTAGTTGAAGGCCTATATTAAAGAGTTTAACGTGCATTCCGATAATAGCATTTGAAATAGGGTAATGAGTTTGAAAGATCAATGATGAGACAAACATCATGATTCTGTTCTATTTATTTCTATATTTTCTTAATTTCTTATTTGGTTTGCTTTTATTATGTTTGTAAATTCTTCCAAAGGAGAATTTATATGTCCACTCTAATATAAGCAATCAATGTGTCAAATATTCCTTGAAAATGCATGCATTGCAGGGTTTGATATTCAAAAAATGTTTATTTTAATAAAAAAAATTAAATTGGCTAATCATGTAATGCATAATGAAATTATCTTGACATCACTGAAAAATTATGAAAATCGAGCAACGCGTTCGAGAGTTATGGCGATTTTATTGATATTAATAGATTATTTTTCGCATCCCTATACAATCAAGTGCAAATTTGCTGGGACACTTTCATAGTTCAATGACCTCCCTGCACCCCTTATTCAATGTTGTATACCAAACGCCTCATTTTTAAATGGCCTATATTTTTGCTCCAACATTGGTTGGTGGGGAGGAGGGATTCGAAATAGGTTGGAAACTATACAAATAAAATATCACATGGTGAACTTCATATGACCGGTTTTATTGAACAGAGGGCGCGAAATATGAACAAGTGTCCCAGGGAAATTTGCACTTGATTGTATTGAAGAAGACAAAAAATAATCTATTACTTTCAGTAAAATTACCATAACTCGCAAACGCGTTGCTCGATTGACATGATTTTTTCACTAATTTAAAACAAATAACATTGCGCATTTTTTGGTTACTTTAATTGGCATTTTTGTCAAACTAAATATTTTAGGTATCAAAACGCTGTAATATATGCATTATTTAAGGCATATTTGACACATGATTGCTATTATAAGCGCATTATCTCAAAATTCACTTTTAAAACAATTTAAAACTAATCAAAATTAAATCATATTGGAAATATAGAGTACAATCGGTTAAAAATACCTACTGAAATAACAAAAAAATCATAAAACAAAACAAGTGTTTCCCTTTAGTTCATTGGTAAATGTAAATGTAAATTGGCAACATAAAGGGAAAAAAAGAAAGAAAGAAAGAAAGAAAGAAAGAAAGAAAAAGAAAAAGAAAGAAAAAAGAAAGAAAGAAAGAAAGAAAGAAAGAAAGAAAGAAAGAAAGACAAAAAGAATAAAAAACAAAGAAAGAAAAATAGCATTACATGGATTCGAACTCGAGATCTCGGGGGCGAGAAGCAAAGCCAGTAACTATATGCCACCGGGAGACTGATGACAATTGCACTCGATTTCAGCGTATTTAATCCTATCATCGCAATGCTACTGTATTGTGTTATTGAGCTTCGATCTAATGAATTCATTCATTAAAACTCATGTTTTGGTCGTATTCAGCATTTATCTAACGTATATTTTGAATATACACGGTCACATTATACATACCTTCCTAACTTTGATATGTTTATTGGTAATTATTCCTCCATTTAAGCCAAATGAGCACGGTCTACCATAATGTTAAATAAATATATATTACTTTTTAAGTTATATTATTCTGGTAGACCGTTATTGCGTCATTAATTCTTGTTATCCTTGTTATAAATAAATTCGCATGAATAACGACAGCTCAACCATGGTGTAGTGGTTTGCTTACTGCCTTGTGTTCATGAGGGCTACGGTTCGAAGCTCATTGTCGCCGATATGTTTCCTTTTAAATCCTGCTCTTTATCTCTTTTTTATTTTTGAATACTAATAATAAGCACATTTAAAATGTGTAATTGTATATACACTTTTTGGCATGGCATTGTTAAGTTGAATTAGCGTGTCTGTGATGGGTAGTTGAAGGCCTATATTAAAGAGTTTAACGTGCATTCCGATAATAGCATTTGAAATAGGGTAATGAGTTTGAAAGATCAATGATGAGACAAACATCATGATTCTGTTCTATTTATTTCTATATTTTCTTAATTTCTTATTTGGTTTGCTTTTATTATGTTTGTAAATTCTTCCAAAGGAGAATTTATATGTCCACTCTAATATAAGCAATCAATGTGTCAAATATTCCTTGAAAAATGCATGCATTGCAGGGTTTGATATTCAAAAAATGTTTATTTTAATAAAAAAAAATTAAATTGGCTAATCATGTAATGCATAATGAAATTATCTTGACATCACTGAAAAAATTATGAAAATCGAGCAACGCGTTCGAGAGTTATGGCGATTTTATTGATATTAATAGATTATTTTTCGCATCCCTATACAATCAAGTGCAAATTTGCTGGGACACTTTCATAGTTCAATGACCTCCCGCACCCCTTATTCAATGTTGTATACCAAACGCCTCATTTTTAAATGGCCTATATTTTGCTCCAACATTGGTTGGTGGGGAGGAGGGGATTCGAAATAGGTTGGAAACTATACAAATAAAATATCACATGGTGAACTTCATATGACCGGTTTTATTGAACAGAGGGCGCGAAATATGAACAAGTGTCCCAGGGAAATTTGCACTTGATTGTATTGAAGAAGACAATAAAATAATCTATTACTTTCAGTAAAATTACCATAACTCGCAAACGCGTTGCTCGATTGACATGATTTTTTCACTAATTTAAAACAAATAACATTGCGCATTTTTTGGTTACTTTAATTGGCATTTTTTGTCAAACTAAATATTTTTAGGTATCAAAACGCTGTAATATATGCATTATTTAAGGCATATTTGACACATGATTGCTATTATAAGCGCATTATCTCAAAATTCACTTTTAAAACAATTTAAAACTAATCAAAATTAAATCATATTGGAAATATAGAGTACAATCGGTTAAAAATACCTACTGAAATAACAAAAAAATCATAAAACAAAACAAGTGTTTCCCTTTAGTTCATTGGTAAATGTAAATGTAAATTGGCAACATAAAGGGAAAAAAAGAAAGAAAGAAAGAAAGAAAGAAAGAAAGAAAGAAAAGAAAAGAAAGAAAGAAAGAAAGAAAGAAAGAAAGAAAGAAAGAAAGAAAGAAAGACAAAAGAATAAAAAACAAAGAAAGAAAAATAGCATTACATGGATACGAACTCGAGATCTCGGGGGAAAGAAGCAAAGCCAGTAACTATATGCCACCGGGAGACTGATGACAATTGCACTCGATTTCAGCGTATTTAATCCTATCATCGCAATGCTACTGTATTGTGTTATTGAGCTTCGATCTAATGAATTCATTCATTAAAACTCATGTTTTGGTCGTATTCAGCATTTATCTAACGTATATTTTGAATATACACGGTCACATTATACATACCTTCCTAACTTTGATATGTTTATTGGTAATTATTCCTCCATTTAAGCCAAATGAGCACGGTCTACCATAATGTTAAATAAATATATATTACTTTTTAAGTTATATTATTCTGGTAGACCGTTATTGCGTCATTAATTCTTGTTATCCTTGTTATAAATAAATTCGCATGAATAACGACAGCTCAACCATGGTGTAGTGGTTTGCTTACTGCCTTGTGTTCATGAGGGCTACGGTTCGAAGCTCATTGTCGCCGATATGTTTCCTTTTAAATCCTGCTCTTTATCTCTTTTTTATTTTTGAATACCAATAATAAGCACATTTAAAATGTGTAATTGTATATACACTTTTTTGGCATGGCATTGTTAAGTTGAATTAGCGTGTCTGTGATGGGTAGTTGAAGGCCTATATTAAAGAGTTTAACGTGCATTCCGATAATAGCATTTGAAATAGGGTAATGAGTTTGAAAGATCAATGATGAGACAAACATCATGATTCTGTTCTATTTATTTCTATATTTTCTTAATTTCTTATTTGGTTTGCTTTTATTATGTTTGTAAATTCTTCCAAAGGAGAATTTATATGTCCACTCTAATATAAGCAATCAATGTGTCAAATATTCCTTGAAAAATGCATGCATTGCAGGGTTTGATATTCAAAAAATGTTTATTTTAATAAAAAAAATTAAATTGGCTAATCATGTAATGCATAATGAAATTATCTTGACATCACTGAAAAATTATGAAAATCGAGCAACGCGTTCGAGAGTTATGGCGATTTTATTGATATTAATAGATTATTTTTCGCATCCCTATACAATCAAGTGCAAATTTGCTGGGACACTTTCATAGTTCAATGACCCTCCCCGCACCCCTTATTCAATGTTGTATACCAAACGCCTCATTTTTAAATGGCCTATATTTTTGCTCCAACATTGGTTGGTGGGGAGGAGGATTCGAAATAGGTTGGAAACTATACAAATAAAATATCACATGGTGAACTTCATATGACCGGTTTTATTGAACAGAGGGCGCGAAATATGAACAAGTGTCCCAGGGAAATTTGCACTTGATTGTATTGAAGAAGACAAAAATAATCTATTACTTTCAGTAAAATTACCATAACTCGCAAACGCGTTGCTCGATTGACATGATTTTTCACTAATTTAAAACAAATAACATTGCGCATTTTTTGGTTACTTTAATTGGCATTTTTGTCAAACTAAATATTTTTAGGTATCAAAACGCTGTAATATATGCATTATTTAAGGCATATTTGACACATGATTGCTATTATAAGCGCATTATCTCAAAATTCACTTTTAAAACAATTTAAAACTAATCAAAATTAAATCATATTGGAAATATAGAGTACAATCGGTTAAAAATACATACTGAAATAAAAAAAAATCATAAAACAAAACAAGTGCTTCCCTTTAGTTCATTGGTAAATGTAAATGTAAATTGGCAACATAAAGGGAAAAAAAAGAAAGAAAGAAAGAAAGAAAGAAAGAAAGAAAAAAAAGAAAAGAAAAAAGAAAGAAAGAAAGAAAGAAAGAAAGAAAGAAAGAAAGAAAGACAAAAAGAATAAAAACAAAGAAAGAAAAATAGCATTACATGGATTCGAACTCGAGATCTCGGGGGCGAGAAGCAAATCCAGTAACTATATGCCACCGGGAGACTGATGACAATTGCACTCGATTTCAGCGTATTTAATCCTATCATCGCAATGCTACTGTATTGTGTTATTGAGCTTCGATCTAATGAATTCATTCATTAAAACTCATGTTTTGGTCGTATTCAGCATTTATCTAACGTATATTTTGAATATACACGGTCACATTATACATACCTTCCTAACTTTGATATGTTTATTGGTAATTATTCCTCCATTTAAGCCAAATGAGCACGGTCTACCATAATGTTAAATAAATATATATTACTTTTTAAGTTATATTATTCTGGTAGACCGTTATTGCGTCATTAATTCTTGTTATCCTTGTTATAAATAAATTCGCATGAATAACGACAGCTCAACCATGGTGTAGTGGTTTGCTTACTGCCTTGTGTTCATGAGGGCTACGGTTCGAAGCTCATTGTCGCCGATATGTTTCCTTTTAAATCCTGCTCTTTATCTCTTTTTTATTTTTGAATACCAATAATAAGCACATTTAAAATGTGTAATTGTATATACACTTTTTGGCATGGCATTGTTAAGTTGAATTAGCGTGTCTGTGATGGGTAGTTGAAGGCCTATATTAAAGAGTTTAACGTGCATTCCGATAATAGCATTTGAAATAGGGTAATGAGTTTGAAAGATCAATGATGAGACAAACATCATGATTCTGTTCTATTTATTTCTATATTTTCTTAATTTCTTATTTGGTTTGCTTTTATTATGTTTGTAAATTCTTCCAAAGGAGAATTTATATGTCCACTCTAATATAAGCAATCAATGTGTCAAATATTCCTTGAAAAATGCATGCATTGCAGGGTTTGATATTCAAAAAATGTTTATTTTAATAAAAAAAAATTAAATTGGCTAATCATGTAATGCATAATGAAATTATCTTGACATCACTGAAAAAATTATGAAAATCGAGCAACGCGTTCGAGAGTTATGGCGATTTTATTGATATTAATAGATTATTTTTCGCATCCCCTATACAATCAAGTGCAAATTTGCTGGGACACTTTCATAGTTCAATGACCTCCCGCACCCCTTATTCAATGTTGTATACCAAACGCCTCATTTTTAAATGGCCTATATTTTTGCTCCAACATTGGTTGGTGGGGAGGAGGGGATTCGAAATAGGTTGGAAACTATACAAATAAAATATCACATGGTGAACTTCATATGACCGGTTTTATTGAACAGAGGGCGCGAAATATGAACAAGTGTCCCAGGGAAATTTGCACTTGATTGTATTGAAGAAGACAAAAATAATCTATTACTTTCAGTAAAATTACCATAACTCGCAAACGCGTTGCTCGATTGACATGATTTTTCACTAATTTAAAACAAATAACATTGCGCATTTTTTGGTTACTTTAATTGGCATTTTTGTCAAACTAAATATTTTAGGTATCAAAACGCTGTAATATATGCATTATTTAAGGCATATTTGACACATGATTGCTATTATAAGCGCATTATCTCAAAATTCACTTTTAAAACAATTTAAAACTAATCAAAATTAAATCATATTGGAAATATAGAGTACAATCGGTTAAAAATACCTACTGAAATAACAAAAAAATCATAAAACAAAACAAGTGTTTCCCTTTAGTTCATTGGTAAATGTAAATGTAAATTGGCAACATAAAGGGAAAAAAAGAAAGAAAGAAAGAAAGAAAGAAAGAAAGAAAGAAAAAAGAAAAAGAAAGAAAAAAGAAAGAAAGAAAGAAAGAAAGAAAGAAAGAAAGAAAGAAAGAAAAAAAGAATAAAAAACAAAGAAAGAAAAATAGCATTACATGGATTCGAACTCGAGATCTCGGGGCGAGAAGCAAAACCAGTAACTATATGCCACCGGGAGACTGATGACAATTGCACTCGATTTCAGCGTATTTAATCCTATCATCGCAATGCTACTGTATTGTGTTATTGAGCTTCGATCTAATGAATTCATTCATTAAAACTCATGTTTTGGTCGTATTCAGCATTTATCTAACGTATATTTTGAATATACACGGTCACATTATACATACCTTCCTAACTTTGATATGTTTATTGGTAATTATTCCTCCATTTAAGCCAAATGAGCACGGTCTACCATAATGTTAAATAAATATATATTACTTTTTAAGTTATATTATTCTGGTAGACCGTTATTGCGTCATTAATTCTTGTTATCCTTGTTATAAATAAATTCGCATGAATAACGACAGCTCAACCATGGTGTAGTGGTTTGCTTACTGCCTTGTGTTCATGAGGGCTACGGTTCGAAGCTCATTGTCGCCGATATGTTTCCTTTTAAATCCTGCTCTTTATCTCTTTTTATTTTTGAATACCAATAATAAGCACATTTAAAATGTGTAATTGTATATACACTTTTTGGCATGGCATTGTTAAGTTGAATTAGCGTGTCTGTGATGGGTAGTTGAAGGCCTATATTAAAGAGTTTAACGTGCATTCCGATAATAGCATTTGAAATAGGGTAATGAGTTTGAAAGATCAATGATGAGACAAACATCATGATTCTGTTCTATTTATTTCTATATTTTCTTAATTTCTTATTTGGTTTGCTTTTATTATGTTTGTAAATTCTTCCAAAGGAGAATTTATATGTCCACTCTAATATAAGCAATCAATGTGTCAAATATTCCTTGAAAAATGCATGCATTGCAGGGTTTGATATTCAAAAAATGTTTATTTTAATAAAAAAAAAATTAAATTGGCTAATCATGTAATGCATAATGAAATTATCTTGACATCACTGAAAAAATTATGAAAATCGAGCAACGCGTTCGAGAGTTATGGCGATTTTATTGATATTAATAGATTATTTTTTCGCATCCCTATACAATCAAGTGCAAATTTGCTGGGACACTTTCATAGTTCAATGACCTCCCTGCACCCCTTATTCAATGTTGTATACCAAACGCCTCATTTTTAAATGGCCTATATTTTTGCTCCAACATTGGTTGGTGGGGAGGAGGGATTCGAAATAGGTTGGAAACTATACAAATAAAATATCACATGGTGAACTTCATATGACCGGTTTTATTGAACAGAGGGCGCGAAATATGAACAAGTGTCCCAGGGAAATTTGCACATAATTGTAAAAAAGAAAAAAAAAAATAATCTACTACTTTCAGTAAAATTACCATAACTCGCAAACGCGTTGCTCGATTGACATGATTTTTTCACTAATTTAAAACAAATAACATTGCGCATTTTTGGTTACTTTAATTGGCATTTTTGTCAAACTAAATATTTTTAGGTATCAAAACGCTGTAATATATGCATTATTTAAGGCATATTTGACACATGATTGCTATTATAAGCGCATTATCTCAAAATTCACTTTTAAAACAATTTAAAACTAATCAAAATTAAATCATATTGGAAATATAGAGTACAATCGGTTAAAAATACCTACTGAAATAACAAAAAAATCATAAAACAAAACAAGTGTTTCCCTTTAGTTCATTGGTAAATGTAAATGTAAATTGGCAACATAAAGGGAAAAAAGAAAGAAAGAAAGAAAGAAAGAAAGAAAGAAAGAAAAGAAAAAGAAAAAGAAAAGAAAGAAAGAAAGAAAGAAAGAAAGAAAGAAAGAAAGAAAGAAAGACAAAAGAATAAAAACAAAGAAAGAAAAATAGCATTACATGGATTCGAACTCGAGATCTCGGGGCGAGAAGCAAAGCCAGTAACTATATGCCACCGGGAGACTGATGACAATTGCACTCGATTTCAGCGTATTTAATCCTATCATTGCAATGCTACTGTATTGTGTTATTGAGCTTCGATCTAATGAATTCATTCATTAAAACTCATGTTTTGGTCGTATTCAGCATTTATCTAACGTATATTTTGAATATACACGGTCACATTATACATACCTTCCTAACTTTGATATGTTTATTGGTAATTATTCCTCCATTTAAGCCAAATGAGCACGGTCTACCATAATGTTAAATAAATATATATTACTTTTTAAGTTATATTATTCTGGTAGACCGTTATTGCGTCATTAATTCTTGTTATCCTTGTTATAAATAAATTCGCATGAATAACGACAGCTCAACCATGGTGTAGTGGTTTGCTTACTGCCTTGTGTTCATGAGGGCTACGGTTCGAAGCTCATTGTCGCCGATATGTTTCCTTTTAAATCCTGCTCTTTATCTCTTTTTTATTTTTGAATACCAATAATAAGCACATTTAAAATGTGTAATTGTATATACACTTTTTGGCATGGCATTGTTAAGTTGAATTAGCGTGTCTGTGATGGGTAGTTGAAGGCCTATATTAAAGAGTTTAACGTGCATTCCGATAATAGCATTTGAAATAGGGTAATGAGTTTGAAAGATCAATGATGAGACAAACATCATGATTCTGTTCTATTTATTTCTATATTTTCTTAATTTCTTATTTGGTTTGCTTTTATTATGTTTGTAAATTCTTCCAAAGGAGAATTTATATGTCCACTCTAATATAAGCAATCAATGTGTCAAATATTCCTTGAAAAATGCATGCATTGCAGGGTTTGATATTCAAAAAATGTTTATTTTAATAAAAAAAATTAAATTGGCTAATCATGTAATGCATAATGAAATTATCTTGACATCACTGAAAAATTATGAAAATCGAGCAACGCGTTCGAGAGTTATGGCGATTTTATTGATATTAATAGATTATTTTTCGCATCCCTATACAATCAAGTGCAAATTTGCTGGGACACTTTCATAGTTCAATGACCCTCCCCGCACCCCTTATTCAATGTTGTATACCAAACGCCTCATTTTTAAATGGCCTATATTTTTGCTCCAACATTGGTTGGTGGGGAGGAGGGGATTCGAAATAGGTTGGAAACTATACAAATAAAATATCACATGGTGAACTTCATATGACCGGTTTTATTGAACAGAGGGCGCGAAATATGAACAAGTGTCCCAGGAAATTTGCACTTGATTGTATTGAAGAAGACAAAAATAATCTATTACTTTCAGTAAAATTACCATAACTCGCAAACGCGTTGCTCGATTGACATGATTTTTTCACTAATTTAAAACAAATAACATTGCGCATTTTTGGTTACTTTAATTGGCATTTTTGTCAAACTAAATATTTTTAGGTATCAAAACGCTGTAATATATGCATTATTTAAGGCATATTTGACACATGATTGCTATTATAAGCGCATTATCTCAAAATTCACTTTTAAAACAATTTAAAACTAATCAAAATTAAATCATATTGGAAATATAGAGTACAATCGGTTAAAAATACCTACTGAAATAACAAAAAATCATAAAACAAAACAAGTGTTTCCCTTTAGTTCATTGGTAAATGTAAATGTAAATTGGCAACATAAAGGGAAAAAAAAAGAAAGAAAGAAAGAAAGAAAGAAAGAAAGAAAAAAGAAAAGAAAGAAAAAAAAAGAAAGAAAGAAAGAAAGAAAGAAAGAAAGAAAGAAAGAAAGACAAAAGAATAAAAAACAAAGAAAGAAAAATAGCATTACATGGATTCGAACTCGAGATCTCGGGGCGAGAAGCAAAAGCCAGTAACTATATGCCACCGGGAGACTGATGACAATTGCACTCGATTTCAGCGTATTTAATCCTATCATCGCAATGCTACTGTATTGTGTTATTGAGCTTCGATCTAATGAATTCATTCATTAAAACTCATGTTTTGGTCGTATTCAGCATTTATCTAACGTATATTTTGAATATACACGGTCACATTATACATACCTTCCTAACTTTGATATGTTTATTGGTAATTATTCCTCCATTTAAGCCAAATGAGCACGGTCTACCATAATGTTAAATAAATATATATTACTTTTTAAGTTATATTATTCTGGTAGACCGTTATTGCGTCATTAATTCTTGTTATCCTTGTTATAAATAAATTCGCATGAATAACGACAGCTCAACCATGGTGTAGTGGTTTGCTTACTGCCTTGTGTTCATGAGGGCTACGGTTCGAAGCTCATTGTCGCCGATATGTTTCCTTTTAAATCCTGCTCTTTATCTCTTTTTATTTTTGAATACCAATAATAAGCACATTTAAAATGTGTAATTGTATATACACTTTTGGCATGGCATTGTTAAGTTGAATTAGCGTGTCTGTGATGGGTAGTTGAAGGCCTATATTAAAGAGTTTAACGTGCATTCCGATAATAGCATTTGAAATAGGGTAATGAGTTTGAAAGATCAATGATGAGACAAACATCATGATTCTGTTCTATTTATTTCTATATTTTCTTAATTTCTTATTTGGTTTGCTTTTATTATGTTTGTAAATTCTTCCAAAGGAGAATTTATATGTCCACTCTAATATAAGCAATCAATGTGTCAAATATTCCTTGAAAAATGCATGCATTGCAGGGTTTGATATTCAAAAAAATGTTTATTTTAATAAAAAAAAATTAAATTGGCTAATCATGTAATGCATAATGAAATTATCTTGACATCACTGAAAAATTATGAAAATCGAGCAACGCGTTCGAGAGTTATGGCGATTTTATTGATATTAATAGATTATTTTTCGCATCCCCTATACAATCAAGTGCAAATTTGCTGGGACACTTTCATAGTTCAATGACCCTCCCCGCACCCCTTATTCAATGTTGTATACCAAACGCCTCATTTTTAAATGGCCTATATTTTTGCTCCAACATTGGTTGGTGGGGAGGAGGGGATTCGAAATAGGTTGGAAACTATACAAATAAAATATCACATGGTGAACTTCATATGACCGGTTTTATTGAACAGAGGGCGCGAAATATGAACAAGTGTCCCAGGGAAATTTGCACTTGATTGTATTGAAGAAGACAAAAATAATCTATTACTTTCAGTAAAATTACCATAACTCGCAAACGCGTTGCTCGATTGACATGATTTTTTCACTAATTTAAAACAAATAACATTGCGCATTTTTGGTTACTTTAATTGGCATTTTTGTCAAACTAAATATTTTTAGGTATCAAAACGCTGTAATATATGCATTATTTAAGGCATATTTGACACATGATTGCTATTATAAGCGCATTATCTCAAAATTCACTTTTAAAACAATTTAAAACTAATCAAAATTAAATCATATTGGAAATATAGAGTACAATCGGTTAAAAATACCTACTGAAATAACAAAAAAATCATAAAACAAAACAAGTGTTTCCCTTTAGTTCATTGGTAAATGTAAATGTAAATTGGCAACATAAAGGGAAAAAAAGAAAGAAAGAAAGAAAGAAAGAAAGAAAGAAAGAAAAAGAAAAGAAAGAAAAAAGAAAGAAAGAAAGAAAGAAAGAAAGAAAGAAAGAAAGAAAGACAAAAGAATAAAAAACAAAGAAAGAAAAATAGCATTACATGGATTCGAACTCGAGATCTCGGGGCGAGAAGCAAAGCCAGTAACTATATGCCACCGGGAGACTGATGACAATTGCACTCGATTTCAGCGTATTTAATCCTATCATTGCAATGCTACTGTATTGTGTTATTGAGCTTCGATCTAATGAATTCATTCATTAAAACTCATGTTTTGGTCGTATTCAGCATTTATCTAACGTATATTTTGAATATACACGGTCACATTATACATACCTTCCTAACTTTGATATGTTTATTGGTAATTATTCCTCCATTTAAGCCAAATGAGCACGGTCTACCATAATGTTAAATAAATATATATTACTTTTTAAGTTATATTATTCTGGTAGACCGTTATTGCGTCATTAATTCTTGTTATCCTTGTTATAAATAAATTCGCATGAATAACGACAGCTCAACCATGGTGTAGTGGTTTGCTTACTGCCTTGTGTTCATGAGGGCTACGGTTCGAAGCTCATTGTCGCCGATATGTTTCCTTTTAAATCCTGCTCTTTATCTCTTTTTTATTTTTGAATACCAATAATAAGCACATTTAAAATGTGTAATTGTATATACACTTTTGGCATGGCATTGTTAAGTTGAATTAGCGTGTCTGTGATGGGTAGTTGAAGGCCTATATTAAAGAGTTTAACGTGCATTCCGATAATAGCATTTGAAATAGGGTAATGAGTTTGAAAGATCAATGATGAGACAAACATCATGATTCTGTTCTATTTATTTCTATATTTTCTTAATTTCTTATTTGGTTTGCTTTTATTATGTTTGTAAATTCTTCCAAAGGAGAATTTATATGTCCACTCTAATATAAGCAATCAATGTGTCAAATATTCCTTGAAAAATGCATGCATTGCAGGGTTTGATATTCAAAAAATGTTTATTTTAATAAAAAAAAATTAAATTGGCTAATCATGTAATGCATAATGAAATTATCTTGACATCACTGAAAAAATTATGAAAATCGAGCAACGCGTTCGAGAGTTATGGCGATTTTATTGATATTAATAGATTATTTTTCGCATCCCTATACAATCAAGTGCAAATTTGCTGGGACACTTTCATAGTTCAATGACCCTCCCGCACCCCTTATTCAATGTTGTATACCAAACGCCTCATTTTTAAATGGCCTATATTTTTGCTCCAACATTGGTTGGTGGGGAGGAGGATTCGAAATAGGTTGGAAACTATACAAATAAAATATCACATGGTGAACTTCATATGACCGGTTTTATTGAACAGAGGGCGCGAAATATGAACAAGTGTCCCAGGAAATTTGCACTTGATTGTATTGAAGAAGACAAAAATAATCTATTACTTTCAGTAAAATTACCATAACTCGCAAACGCGTTGCTCGATTGACATGATTTTTCACTAATTTAAAACAAATAACATTGCGCATTTTTGGTTACTTTAATTGGCATTTTTGTCAAACTAAATATTTTTAGGTATCAAAACGCTGTAATATATGCATTATTTAAGGCATATTTGACACATGATTGCTATTATAAGCGCATTATCTCAAAATTCACTTTTAAAACAATTTAAAACTAATCAAAATTAAATCATATTGGAAATATAGAGTACAATCGGTTAAAAATACCTACTGAAATAACAAAAAAATCATAAAACAAAACAAGTGTTTCCCTTTAGTTCATTGGTAAATGTAAATGTAAATTGGCAACATAAAGGGAAAAAAAGAAAGAAAGAAAGAAAGAAAGAAAGAAAGAAAGAAAAGAAAAGAAAGAAAAAAGAAAGAAAGAAAGAAAGAAAGAAAGAAAGAAAGAAAGACAAAAAAAATAAAAAACAAAGAAAGAAAAATAGCATTACATGGATTCGAACTCGAGATCTCGGGGGCGAGAAGCAAAGCCAGTAACTATATGCCACCGGGAGACTGATGACAATTGCACTCGATTTCAGCGTATTTAATCCTATCATCGCAATGCTACTGTATTGTGTTATTGAGCTTCGATCTAATGAATTCATTCATTAAAACTCATGTTTTGGTCGTATTCAGCATTTATCTAACGTATATTTTGAATATACACGGTCACATTATACATACCTTCCTAACTTTGATATGTTTATTGGTAATTATTCCTCCATTTAAGCCAAATGAGCACGGTCTACCATAATGTTAAATAAATATATATTACTTTTTTTTTTTTTTTTTTCTGGTAGACCGTTATTGCGTCATTAATTCTTGTTATCCTTGTTATAAATAAATTCGCATGAATAACGACAGCTCAACCATGGTGTAGTGGTTTGCTTACTGCCTTGTGTTCATGAGGGCTACGGTTCGAAGCTCATTGTCGCCGATATGTTTCCTTTTAAATCCTGCTCTTTATCTCTTTTTTATTTTTGAATACCAATAATAAGCACATTTAAAATGTGTAATTGTATATACACTTTTTGCATGGCATTGTTAAGTTGAATTAGCGTGTCTGTGATGGGTAGTTGAAGGCCTATATTAAAGAGTTTAACGTGCATTCCGATAATAGCATTTGAAATAGGGTAATGAGTTTGAAAGATCAATGATGAGACAAACATCATGATTCTGTTCTATTTATTTCTATATTTTCTTAATTTCTTATTTGGTTTGCTTTTATTATGTTTGTAAATTCTTCCAAAGGAGAATTTATATGTCCACTCTAATATAAGCAATCAATGTGTCAAATATTCCTTGAAAAATGCATGCATTGCAGGGTTTGATATTCAAAAAAATGTTTATTTTAATAAAAAAAATTAAATTGGCTAATCATGTAATGCATAATGAAATTATCTTGACATCACTGAAAAAATTATGAAAATCGAGCAACGCGTTCGAGAGTTATGGCGATTTTATTGATATTAATAGATTATTTTTTCGCATCCCCTATACAATCAAGTGTAAATTTGCTGGGGTACTTTCATTGGTCCATGACCCTCCACGTACCCCTTATTCAATGTTGTATACCAAACGCCTCATTTTTAAATGGCCTATATTTTTGCTCCAACATTGGTTGGTGGGGAGGAGGGATTCGAAATAGGTTGGAAACTATACAAATAAAATATCACATGGTGAACTTCATATGACCGGTTTTATTGAACAGAGGGCGCGAAATATGAACAAGTGTCCCAGGGAAATTTGCACTTGATTGTAAAAAAAAAAAAAAAAAATAATCTATTACTTTCAGTAAAATTACCATAACTCGCAAACGCGTTGCTCGATTGACATGATTTTTTCACTAATTTAAAACAAATAACATTGCGCATTTTTTGGTTACTTTAATTGGCATTTTTTGTCAAACTAAATATTTTTAGGTATCAAAACGCTGTAATATATGCATTATTTAAGGCATATTTGACACATGATTGCTATTATAAGCGCATTATCTCAAAATTCACTTTTAAAACAATTTAAAACTAATCAAAATTAAATCATATTGGAAATATAGAGTACAATCGGTTAAAAATACCTACTGAAATAACAAAAAATCATAAAACAAAACAAGTGTTTCCCTTTAGTTCATTGGTAAATGTAAATGTAAATTGGCAACATAAAGGGAAAAAGAAAAAAGAAAAAAAAGAAAGAAAGAAAGAAAGAAAGAAAGAAAGAAAGAAAGAAAGAAAGAAAGAAAGAAAGAAAGAAAGAAAGAAAAAGACAAAAAGAATAAAAACAAAGAAAGAAAAATAGCATTACATGGATTCGAACTCGAGATCTCGGGGCGAGAAGCAAAGCCAGTAACTATATGCCACCGGGAGACTGATGACAATTGCACTCGATTTCAGCGTATTTAATCCTATCATCGCAATGCTACTGTATTGTGTTATTGAGCTTCGATCTAATGAATTCATTCATTAAAACTCATGTTTTGGTCGTATTCAGCATTTATCTAACGTATATTTTGAATATACACGGTCACATTATACATACCTTCCTAACTTTGATATGTTTATTGGTAATTATTCCTCCATTTAAGCCAAATGAGCACGGTCTACCATAATGTTAAATAAATATATATTACTTTTTAAGTTATATTATTCTGGTAGACCGTTATTGCGTCATTAATTCTTGTTATCCTTGTTATAAATAAATTCGCATGAATAACGACAGCTCAACCATGGTGTAGTGGTTTGCTTACTGCCTTGTGTTCATGAGGGCTACGGTTCGAAGCTCATTGTCGCCGATATGTTTCCTTTTAAATCCTGCTCTTTATCTCTTTTTTATTTTTGAATACCAATAATAAGCACATTTAAAATGTGTAATTGTATATACACTTTTTGGCATGGCATTGTTAAGTTGAATTAGCGTGTCTGTGATGGGTAGTTGAAGGCCTATATTAAAGAGTTTAACGTGCATTCCGATAATAGCATTTGAAATAGGGTAATGAGTTTGAAAGATCAATGATGAGACAAACATCATGATTCTGTTCTATTTATTTCTATATTTTCTTAATTTCTTATTTGGTTTGCTTTTATTATGTTTGTAAATTCTTCCAAAGGAGAATTTATATGTCCACTCTAATATAAGCAATCAATGTGTCAAATATTCCTTGAAAAATGCATGCATTGCAGGGTTTGATATTCAAAAAATGTTTATTTTAATAAAAAAAATTAAATTGGCTAATCATGTAATGCATAATGAAATTATCTTGACATCACTGAAAAATTATGAAAATCGAGCAACGCGTTCGAGAGTTATGGCGATTTTATTGATATTAATAGATTATTTTTCGCATCCCTATACAATCAAGTGCAAATTTGCTGGGACACTTTCATAGTTCAATGACCCTCCCTGCACCCCTTATTCAATGTTGTATACCAAACGCCTCATTTTTAAATGGCCTATATTTTTGCTCCAACATTGGTTGGTGGGGAGGAGGGATTCGAAATAGGTTGGAAACTATACAAATAAAATATCACATGGTGAACTTCATATGACCGGTTTTATTGAACAGAGGGCGCGAAATATGAACAAGTGTCCCAGGGAAATTTGCACTTGATTGTATTGAAGAAGACAAAAATAATCTATTACTTTCAGTAAAATTACCATAACTCGCAAAACGCGTTGCTCGATTGACATGATTTTTTCACTAATTTAAAACAAATAACATTGCGCATTTTTTGGTTACTTTAATTGGCATTTTTTGTCAAACTAAATATTTTTAGGTATCAAAACGCTGTAATATATGCATTATTTAAGGCATATTTGACACATGATTGCTATTATAAGCGCATTATCTCAAAATTCACTTTTAAAACAATTTAAAACTAATCAAAATTAAATCATATTGGAAATATAGAGTACAATCGGTTAAAAATACCTACTGAAATAACAAAAAAAATCATAAAACAAAACAAGTGTTTCCCTTTAGTTCATTGGTAAATGTAAATGTAAATTGGCAACATAAAGGGAAAAAAAAAGAAAGAAAGAAAGAAAGAAAGAAAGAAAGAAAAAAAAAGAAAGAAAAAAAGAAAGAAAGAAAGAAAGAAAGAAAGAAAGAAAGAAAGAAAGAAAGACAAAAAGAATAAACATTTAAGCCAAATGAGCACGGTCTACCATAATGTTAAATAAATATATATTACTTTTTAAGTTATATTATTCTGGTAGACCGTTATTGCGTCATTAATTCTTGTTATCCTTGTTATAAATAAATTCGCATGAATAACGACAGCTCAACCATGGTGTAGTGGTTTGCTTACTGCCTTGTGTTCATGAGGGCTACGGTTCGAAGCTCATTGTCGCCGATATGTTTCCTTTTAAATCCTGCTCTTTATCTCTTTTTTATTTTTGAATACCAATAATAAGCACATTTAAAATGTGTAATTGTATATACACTTTTTGGCATGGCATTGTTAAGTTGAATTAGCGTGTCTGTGATGGGTAGTTGAAGGCCTATATTAAAGAGTTTAACGTGCATTCCGATAATAGCATTTGAAATAGGGTAATGAGTTTGAAAGATCAATGATGAGACAAACATCATGATTCTGTTCTATTTATTTCTATATTTTCTTAATTTCTTATTTGGTTTGCTTTTATTATGTTTGTAAATTCTTCCAAAGGAGAATTTATATGTCCACTCTAATATAAGCAATCAATGTGTCAAATATTCCTTGAAAAATGCATGCATTGCAGGGTTTGATATTCAAAAAAATGTTTATTTTAATAAAAAAAAATTAAATTGGCTAATCATGTAATGCATAATGAAATTATCTTGACATCACTGAAAAAATTATGAAAATCGAGCAACGCGTTCGAGAGTTATGGCGATTTTATTGATATTAATAGATTATTTTTTCGCATCCCCTATACAATCAAGTGCAAATTTGCTGGGACACTTTCATAGTTCAATGACCCTCCCCGCACCCCTTATTCAATGTTGTATACCAAACGCCTCATTTTTAAATGGCCTATATTTTGCTCCAACATTGGTTGGTGGGGAGGAGGGATTCGAAATAGGTTGGAAACTATACAAATAAAATATCACATGGTGAACTTCATATGACCGGTTTTATTGAACAGAGGGCGCGAAATATGAACAAGTGTCCCAGGAAATTTGCACTTGATTGTATTGAAGAAGACAAAAATAATCTATTACTTTCAGTAAAATTACCATAACTCGCAAACGCGTTGCTCGATTGACATGATTTTTCACTAATTTAAAACAAATAACATTGCGCATTTTTGGTTACTTTAATTGGCATTTTTGTCAAACTAAATATTTTAGGTATCAAAACGCTGTAATATATGCATTATTTAAGGCATATTTGACACATGATTGCTATTATAAGCGCATTATCTCAAAATTCACTTTTAAAACAATTTAAAACTAATCAAAATTAAATCATATTGGAAATATAGAGTACAATCGGTTAAAAATACCTACTGAAATAACAAAAAATCATAAAACAAAACAAGTGTTTCCCTTTAGTTCATTGGTAAATGTAAATGTAAATTGGCAACATAAAGGGAAAAAAGAAAGAAAGAAAGAAAGAAAGAAAGAAAGAAAGAAAAGAAAAAAAAAAAAAAAAGAAAGAAAGAAAGAAAGAAAGAAAGAAAGAAAGAAAGAAAGACAAAAAGAATAAAAAACAAAGAAAGAAAAATAGCATTACATGGATTCGAACTCGAGATCTCGGGGCGAGAAGCAAAGCCAGTAACTATATGCCACCGGGAGACTGATGACAATTGCACTCGATTTCAGCGTATTTAATCCTATCATCGCAATGCTACTGTATTGTGTTATTGAGCTTCGATCTAATGAATTCATTCATTAAAACTCATGTTTTGGTCGTATTCAGCATTTATCTAACGTATATTTTGAATATACACGGTCACATTATACATACCTTCCTAACTTTGATATGTTTATTGGTAATTATTCCTCCATTTAAGCCAAATGAGCACGGTCTACCATAATGTTAAATAAATATATATTACTTTTTAAGTTATATTATTCTGGTAGACCGTTATTGCGTCATTAATTCTTGTTATCCTTGTTATAAATAAATTCGCATGAATAACGACAGCTCAACCATGGTGTAGTGGTTTGCTTACTGCCTTGTGTTCATGAGGGCTACGGTTCGAAGCTCATTGTCGCCGATATGTTTCCTTTTAAATCCTGCTCTTTATCTCTTTTTTATTTTTGAATACCAATAATAAGCACATTTAAAATGTGTAATTGTATATACACTTTTTGGCATGGCATTGTTAAGTTGAATTAGCGTGTCTGTGATGGGTAGTTGAAGGCCTATATTAAAGAGTTTAACGTGCATTCCGATAATAGCATTTGAAATAGGGTAATGAGTTTGAAAGATCAATGATGAGACAAACATCATGATTCTGTTCTATTTATTTCTATATTTTCTTAATTTCTTATTTGGTTTGCTTTTATTATGTTTGTAAATTCTTCCAAAGGAGAATTTATATGTCCACTCTAATATAAGCAATCAATGTGTCAAATATTCCTTGAAAAATGCATGCATTGCAGGGTTTGATATTCAAAAAAATGTTTATTTTAATAAAAAAAAAATTAAATTGGCTAATCATGTAATGCATAATGAAATTATCTTGACATCACTGAAAAAATTATGAAAATCGAGCAACGCGTTCGAGAGTTATGGCGATTTTATTGATATTAATAGATTATTTTTTCGCATCCCCTATACACTCAATTGCAAATTTGCTGGGACACTTTCATAGTTCAATGACCCTCCCGCACCCCTTATTCAATGTTGTATACCAAACGCCTCATTTTTAAATGGCCTATATTTTTGCTCCAACATTGGTTGGTGGGGAGGAGGGATTCGAAATAGGTTGGAAACTATACAAATAAAATATCACATGGTGAACTTCATATGACCGGTTTTATTGAACAGAGGGCGCGAAATATGAACAAGTGTCCCAGGGAAATTTGCACTTGATTGTAGGTCCAGGGACACTACAAAACCGAAAAAATAAAAACTTTAAAAAAAAATTATTTTTTTTTTTATTTTTTTTTTGTTGACAAAATTCCAAAAAAAAAAAAAATTCAAAAAAAAAAAAAAAACGGTCGGGACCAGGGTACACGGTCGGTCGGACGTGGACAAACAAACAATTTTTTTTTTTTGGGCCTTAACACGGATGGTGTACAGGCCAAAATGGGAGTGACCCCTCCCCCCGGGATACTGACGTATGAGTTTTCTATTAACTAGTTTAACCTATGAACTTGTAGACTTTCACTACAGTTCCACTGTTTATAGTAGGCTGTTCATTAAATACTATGGCCAAGTCATTTGTATCTGCAAAGGTCATGGCCAGTGGAGTCTCCCCAGTTTCAAATGTTGCAATCGATTCCAAAGGCATCACAGAGCATTGCTCAATTTTTCCACTACCTTTTTCTGTAATCAATCCACTCCCAATCATCAAGCAATGAGACATCTCATCATAACACACACATGTTACTCCTAGAATATAAGCACTAAGGACTTCTTTTTCTGAATCCACATCCAATACACACACTTTACGCCCAGTCACATCACAACATGCAACCTGTGAGCCTTTCATAGCGGTAAGACTACTTGGTGCAAAGCCAAGGTTTATTGTTCTCAATTTTTCTCCTTCATTATGTACAGTGAGAACTCTCTTGCCACGATCACCTACGACAATTCTGTTATCTTGTAGTATGGTAACGCAATTGAGATCCACGCCCGCACGCCAAGCCAATGAAGCAATCAATTGCCGAGTCTTGCCAAGTTCTTTTACTTTCTGACCAGCATTGTCATATATTTCAATATTTTTTTCCCTTACTACCAGATACTCTCCATTCGCTGCTATTTCCACCCCGGGGGGGCCACTATAGTGTCAAGAGGGGGTATCAGGCGCGTCCGAGGACTCTCAAAAAGCACCCTAAACAAGTATTTCCGAGACTGAAATTTTCCCCCTAAACAAGTATAAGTTGCACGATTTGCTACCCTAAACAAGTAGTTGTCTTTTCCCCAACCCTAAACAAGTAATTGATGCAATTATTACCCCTAAACAAGTAAACACACAGAACCCAGGCGGCGAGTGGCACGATAGGGCTAGCAATTTGTGGCAAGCCACCTGAATTTTGAGCCATACAAGTTTACGTGGTGCTAAAGCTTACCTCAAAGTTCATGCAGTATGTCCAATATTTTTGGGCCAATAATTTCGCCTTTTTGGATCACAGGTCCAACCCTTTTTAATGAAATATTGTAGAATTTATTCTTTGGGATTGGGATGTACCCATTTCTCCACATATCCAAGAGAATTTTGAACTGCAAGTCCAACGCAAATTACGACCATGGCGATTGCAAACCACACATTGAAGTTGGAAGAAGACGGCAAACACGGCCAGTTAATAGCTTGGTTTATTTCATAATTTCGTCTCGATTTAAAACATCCTAGAGCATTAATTATCATACTGGATTTAGTGGTAAACCCAACCACAATCCTGAAACTCATTGATTTATATTTTAAGAAAGCCAAAATAGCTCCAAATTATTCAATCGTTGTGTTTGTAAATACCCCGGTAAAATTTCACACATGTCAAAAGTTCATTGACACAGCTTGTTTACAAACCTAGAAGTTCGTGGTTGCTTTGTTGCTCCTTTAGACCATGTTCCGATCAACCAAATTTTCTGGGCTGGAAGCCACCAAGACTATGAATATTAATGAGTTTGAAGAGGTTCGGCCAATCGAAAATCCTCTTATATTTTATTTATTGACTCTACAGTTAAGAAAAACATGCTGATTGGTTGTATATTCTGGACAAGTTGTGACCTCGTCCGGGGACCTCGTGTTTAGTATGCTAGCTGGGCCAGTATAGGGATCTGTCATCTCTGACAGCTAAAAGATGGCTTTTAACTGCTTTTGGGGTGTAGGAAGAAGACACATTCCTTTCACTTTTCATGAATGAAGGAGAAAGCACAAAATCCCAAACTTGGCAAAACTACCCTAAGTACGTAAGAGCTCCAAAAACATACCCTTTTACACCAATTTTACATGAATTTGATACCCTATTCACGTTACGCACGTAACGTACCCTAGTCTGAAAAAATACCCTTTTTACGTGAATTTACGGACGCGCCTGATACCCCCCTTCACCATTACAGTGGCCCCCCCGGGATTTCCACATTGCGTCCTCTTTCTGAGCCTGGACTAAACTTGGATTCATGTTTGTACTGATCTGTTTGTTGCTGCTTTGAGTAAACTGATATACCTTCATCTCCACGGGATGCCAAAGTCCCTTTCCTTCCACCAACTTGACACCGTTTATAGGCATTTCTTTCCAGTATCTGAGTTTGATACATTTGTCTGACTGGTATAATTCTACCCAATTCTAACGTACATGGTTCAGGTGAAGGAATGAACTTACAAACTTCATCTCTTTGAGCAGCCGTATAAGTCCCAATATTCTCTTCTGTCTCAAGAATCGTTTTTACCTTCTTTTCAAGTACATCACAGTTAATTAAATAGTCATATTGGTTTGCATTCTCAATCATGTTTGTTGCTTCCGTCACAGCGTCTTTGGCAAGATTTATTTCTGCACTTAGTTTTTCTTTCTGAGCTTGGCAAGTTTCCAGGTGCAATTTGATTTCCCTTTTCATTGCTCTTTTCGATACTTCTTCAGATTCCTTTATCTTGGCGATGGCTTTGGCAGCAGCTTGCTCAATTTCATGTTCTAGTGTAGACTCAGAGTCTTTCAATTTTTCTTGTTGTTTACCCAGGTTATCCACTTTCTCTTCTTTGTTTTCAATTTTAACAGTGATTTCTTGCTTGAAGTCTAACATGACTTGTACTTTTTCCTGACGAGCTTCTCTTACATTTTTGATCTGGTGTACATTTTTATCATGTCCAAAATCCAGACATGCACGGCAAACCAGCTTATTGCATGTGACACAATAAAAGTGTCTCTTTTCACCATTATGGTCAGGGCAGATTGGAACCCTACTTTCTTTCTTCACCATTTGTCCTGACGATTGTTTTTTAATATGTTTGAGATGATTTTCTGCCAAGCTGCGCAACCGAATACTAGTCCTTAAAGCTGACACACCACCTTCGCTTCCTGGTGTTTTAAGAGGAACTCTAGTTTCCCTGCGACATTCTGGACATATGATTACATGCAGACCTCCTTCCACCATTTTTCTCAAACATTTCTGGCAATACACATGTGGGCAGTCCAACTGTTTTGGTGTATTTGGGTCCACAAACAGCTCCGCACAGAGCAGACATGACAAATCCTCTTCCGCACATGCAATATATGATGCTGCCATTATTATGTCCAAAACAAAAATCTCAGATGTATTCTAGAAACACTGATTACACGATTTCAACATCTCAGTTCACTTCACACAAAATATATGGTTGCAAATATCGCCAGACATAGAATGTTTTGCAAATTCTAAGTTTTCAATGTTCTAACTGGCACTGACCAAAACGATTTTTGATTAAAGTTTATCAATAACTTTTTTACATCATGAACTCACTATCAGATGAATCACTGTAGAAATCAAATACTGAGTAAGATGTACAAGCCTATTCAATCCCAATTGATATAGTTGTGCCGATATATGAAATACAAAACTAGCGCAGAGAGAAACAAGCGTTGCTATTTTTAAAATAACCCTATCAGCAATATCACCCACTTTTCCAATGTTTACTTCTGATAACATGTTGTACACAAACTTTTGATACAAAGTTTATACATGTATACATCTTACTTAAGTAACTTTGGTTCCTAGCAATTGTGTTATATTTACATTGAGAAATGAGACTTTGCCACATGAGGATGGGTAGATATGAAATTGTGTTTGCTTGTTCTGACTGCTTGATTTACTATTATAGTAGCACCATTAATAATTAATTTATATCATATGATATATGATCAAAGTCTGATGAAGGTCAACAAAGACCCATGAGGTACAAACATAAAGTCCACAAGTACAAATCAACAAATCTTGTGGGTTATTTACCACTACTTGGCATCAAAGACCTTTTACACTGGTCGACCGATCGTGTAAAAAACAACTAGGTCATGCTGCTTCACATAATGCTTTACAGATTCCCCTCTCAGAAGTGAGAGGGACATACACAAGCGCACGATACTTACCTCCCACGACCTGATCTATGCACAAAACGAAGTTTGGGACCACAAGAAACCCCTGTACCACAGAAAAGGTTTTGGCACCCCCGGAAGAACGGGGATGACAACGCCCAGGTGTTGGTGTCGCCCAACCCTAACGAGATATTGCCCTCACCAACACACGTTTCTTGCGACCCTCTACGTGTGAGAACGTATGACTTTCTCGAGGGGTGGAACGCATAAAACGCGGGAAGGGCTCAGGTCGTGGGAGGTAAGTATCGTGCGCTTGTGTATGTCCCTCTCACTTCTGAGAGGGGAATACACTGCGCACCCTCTACTTACCTCCCACGACCTGATCTATGCACAGAATACCACTGAGAGCAAGGAGGTGGAAGAAAGTCGTGAGAGGTAAGGAGGGCACACAGTGCAAACTCCGCTCAGCCACAACAAAAAACCACCCAACCAAAGACTCACCTAACGTCCTCGATCCGATCCCTGGCGGCCTGCAAGCAGTGCTGAAGTACCTACAGCTGAACGACTTGCGAGGACGTCCTTGAGGTAGGTCGACTGGAAGGTGGTGGGGCTCTTCCAGCCTGCTGCGTCGAGCACCTCCCTCAGGGACACCCCAGAGTGGAAAGCCCAAGATGCTGCTTGGGACCGAATGTCGTGACACCTGACCTGTGACTGTGACTGTGTCTGAGGACGCGTCATCCGTTCGTGATGTTTTTAGTGGTCGCAACGGATGACGGAGGCAACCCAGTGGCTGATAGTGCTTCTAGCGGCCGGCCTAAATGGCCTGGCCGATGTAATGAAAAGCTGTCTGATGTCCCCCCTGATCTTCTCGGTACGCTTTAAGTACGATCTAAGGGCCCTAACAGGGCATGACGGTTTCTCCGCCTGTCTCGCGACCAGGACCAGATCAGGGAGGAACACCGGGGAAGGAGTAAATGACATGGTCTGGTTCTTGGCCAAGAAACCGGTCCTAGGCAGGATGGAGACACCCCCGTTGGTAAAGCGTAGATGGTGCTCGTCGATCGACAGAGCATGAATATCAGAACAACGCCGACCGCAGGCCACTGCCACTAAGAACACTGTCTTTAGTGGCAGGTCCTGCAGCGAGAGGTCCTCCATGGGCTCGAAGGATTCGGCTAGATATCGCAACACCAACGGGAGGTCCCACTCCGGAACCAGGGAACGGACTGGGGCCTCTCCGAGAACATGCCCTTAATGAGGGCGGAGAGGGCTGGACTAGAGGAGACAGTCATGCCTCCCCCAAAGCCATGATGGACCGCTGCTATGGCCATCCTGTACGCTTGGGCGGTCCGAGGCATACAGCCGCCGTGGAAAACTTCTGTAAGGAAGTCCGCGACTTCGCCTACAGGGGCAAAATGGGGGTCGATTTCTCGACCGGCACACCACCTGTAGAACCGGCGAAGTCGCGAATCATAAGTCTGTCGAGTCGACTGTCGCCTTGCCTTTGCAGCGAGCGCGGCAGCCGACTCAGAAAATCCCGCCGCCTGGTAGGACTGGCGGAAATACGCCAAACAGTCAGATGGAGGTTGTTGATCACCCCCCATCTGAACCTGCTGGCGTGGCGGAACGGACAGAAGATCCCCACGGCGAGGAAGGCTGACTGGCTCCCCACTAGGAGGTCCAGGAGGCGGGGAACCACCACTGCTTGGGCCAGAGAGGAGCGACTAGAAGGAGAATACAGCCTGGAGAGCGGGCTACCTTCTCCAGCACCCGAGGGATCAGAGCAATGGGAGGAAGGCGTAACCGAATACGCCCTCCCAGCTCTCCCCCGCATGGCGTCTCTGCCTATCGCCTGGGGGTCTTGGCCCCAGGAGAAGTAGGTCGGAAGTTGGTGGTTCCGATGAGACGCGAACAGGTCGACATGCGGGCGATCTAACCTCTGGAAGATGGAACGGCAGACTGCTGGATGAAGAGATCACTCTACTGACGCTCCCCTCTGGGCCAGGCGCGTGGATGACTGAATCCCCCCTCGGGGCAGTGAATCGGCCAGGGTGTTGTCTACCCCGGCCAGATGCTCCGCACGGAGGAAATATCCTCTGTTGACACCACAGGAGGAGGGACACCGACTCCTTGCAAAACTGGGACTTCTGGTGCCCCCTCCCTGTTGATGTAGGACACAACTGTCATGCTGTCGCATCTGACCAGGATGAACAGGACGTGAATCCGTAGACCCAACTGGCGGAGGGCGAGGAAAATGGCCCACAGCTCGAGGAGATTGATGTGTCTCCGAGCTTGAGTCCTCGACCAACGCCCGGAGAGCCTGACGCCCTGAAATTGGGCTCCCCACCCTGATGCATCCGTGGTAAGGTGGGACCCAGATAACACACGGACGTCGGTCCGACGTCGGATATAAGGAGCTAGCAAAGTCGACCGGACGTCGGGATTCGTGTCGGGTGCTCATCGGGGTGCATCCTGCCGTCGACACGTAACAGACGTTGTTCCGACGCTGGGCCGTCGTGTTGCCTACGGTCATGCCGATTTTAGTCCGATGTTTAAAAGGGTTGTCCCGACGTGGGACCAACTTTTCATGTCGACTTGAAAAGGACGTCGTTCCGACTTAGGGGACAATGTTTTGCCGGCTACGGACCTTACTTATGCCGACGAGAAAAGTACGTTGGATTGTTTTAGGGCCAACTCTTTGCCTACGCTAGTGCCGATGGTAGGCCTATACCAACATAAAAAGTACGTTGGTTTTACTTACACTTTTTGCCAACGGTCCTGCTGATTGTATACGACATGATGGTCCGACTTCGTAAAGTACGGCAACGGAAGTTGTGAAGGCATCGTAGTGAGGAGAATCCTAGTTGTAAACACATAAAACCATGACGTAGTCATACACCGACCATGATAAAGTAAAGTACATCATGTAGTAAATGTATGACCCCGTGGTTAAACATGTTTCTGTTGACCGTTTTCTTTCACAAACATCAGTAAACGTCTGTGCCTACCTGTTTCGAGATTTAAAAAAAGATCTAATATAGCAATACATTAGGCCCTAACTGGTTATAAACATGAGTGAATTTGATGTAGTTTAATAGGTTTACACGTTAAAAATTCAAATTGGAAGAAAAATATTTAGAAAATACTTACTTGAACCTGCATAGGCCTAAGCTAGATCCTTCTACTTCTACGCAATTGTGCTTGTCAAAGCCTGCTCGGCAACTAGACAACACTTATCTCCTCATCACTCTTCAATGAATACGAGCAGCAATCATATAAACAGTATAATGTACAGCCAAAAAGATATAATATTATCCATAACTTCCAAAAAATATTAACGATATAGCGCTTGTCTCTTTGTGCCATTTGAATTTCAACTGCCACGCACTGATGTATAGTAATTCTACGTAGCATTGGCTGTACATGTTTACGGCAACGGAGGCCAAAAGTTCACTTCCAACACTGGGCAACAGGGGTAAAGATCAGTTCAAATGTTGTAACGGTTTTGTATAGTCTCATCACCCGTGAGCTGCCTACTCATTTCAAAACAAACATCGTCATGATAATAGCTAGCCTATGACTGGGTCATCATTTCAACTCTAAAATCGAGATTATAATATTGCTAGTAGGCCTAGGCATGTGCCTATTTATTTTGGGGAAATCTTTTTTGTTTTGCGTTAGTCATTTACACAGGTTATTATTATTATGACGTGAGTTTTAACATTGTTTAACACATTATTAGTATAGCACTTTCGACCAGGTAATGTACAGAACTATAAAGATGAGCCATTGCCGGGGGAGGGCTATGAATTAATTAATAGGCCTACCCCATTCCAGGCAAAGAAACTTTTAACCCAATTTTGCAATTTAAATTATGCAAATAAAGATCGTCCTATGACGTATATAGGCCTATACGGTTCACTGTCGTTGGACCAACGTTTTACCGACTACCCATAAAAGACGTCGTTACTCGAGCGTGGTTCCGACCTTTTTCCGACTATGCATGAAAGACACCGGCTGACTGTTGTTGGCCCGACGTCCTTCCAACTATCTGAAGAAGACGTCGTTACATTGCCGTAGGCCCGACGCCGTTCCGTAGAAGCAAGGGCGACTCCGACGTGTTCCCACCATGTCCAACCCATTGCCAACGTAGGCCCGACGTATCGGTGTTTACTGGGGAAGGACGGGGTTTCGGGAATGGAACGCCTATCTGAACACTCGGCTGACCTATCCACCAGGAGAGGCAGGGGAGGAGATGCCGAGTGACCGGAATCCTGAGGCTCAAAGGATGGCGCCACGCTCGATACCGTCCGAGGAAATACAACTGTATCTTCCTCGTGCGTAGCCGGCAGCCTGGAACCAGATCTATGAGGCTGGCCATCAGCCCTGGAGTAATGGCCTGTACGGAAGGCCCTGGGGAGAGGTCTGATGGCTCTCTTTGTTAGGAGAGCTTCGATCTCCCCCACCAAGGCCTCCCTCTGTAAGGGATCCAGCGGTGACGGAGTAACTCGAACCCCCCGGAACCGAGGAGGACGGGAGGTGAACTCGATCTGGTAGCCTAGAGACACTGTCTCTAGGACCCATCGGTCTGAGGTCACCCCCCGCCAAGCCCTGGCAAATGCCAGGAGACGACCACCCACTGGGAGCGGGCGGTCGGGTCCCGGAAGGAGTCAGAACCGGCGTCCCCGACCGCAAGGGCGAGGCACCGTCACTCTTGCCTCGCCCTCCCTTGCGACTGCGATTGCGGTTGTGATTCCGCCTGCCGCCTCTTGCACCTCGCACGGGTCCAGAGGGGGCATGGGTGGCTGGCGGAAATAACGGTTGCAAGAGGGAAGGATACTGCTGCTGCTGCTGCTGAAATTGCTGAGCAACCAGCTGCTGCTGCTGGGGCACCTGGATATAGGTCGGGTTGGCTGTCTGACCTTTGGACCGAAACCGCTTGGGCGCTGATGTGGCCGATGCCTTTGGTTGGCTGGCCTCCTTAGCCGCCTTCCGTCTGGTACGTTCATCTTCGGCCAGCCTGGGAAAGGCCCCGCCGAATAGATCAGTACCAAACGGAGCAGACCTCAACTCTCTTTTATCCGAGAAGTTGAGCGCCTGGGCGACCAAGGCTCGGCGGGCCAGGACCGACCGAGTTGAAATCCGAGCGAAATGCTCTGCCGAAAGATGATTGAGGTCAGCCAGCACATGAACCGCCCTCAGTGTCGCCTCAGGAGACAAGGACCTTTCCTTGTCCAGCAAGCTCCGTTCTAGATGAGCGCTGATGAGCTGTTGGACATTGGAAATGTGGAGCCCGTCTCTGGCGAGAGACTTCAGGGACCGTAGCTCCTCATCCCGGGCTTTATCCCAGGGAGGCACCTTGTGGGGCGCCTTTGGTCCAGCCTGCCTGGGGCTCCCTCAACTCCTGAGGGAGGGAGCTCTCCGGGCGACACTTGGTCCCCTTATCCCGCTCCATCTGGCGATAGGCCGCCTCCGGACAGAGGGGGGTTTCTAAGAACGCCACATCCTCTGTAACGTGGGGGAACGCCCGTGCCAGCCACGGGAGGCGGTCTACCTCACCCTTATCCTGTACGGCGGTGGTGAGTGCCTTGATGTCACGTGATAAGGGAATGAAGGGCATTGACTTGGGGGGCTTCGCTGGCTTTGCCGCATATCCTAAGTCAGAAGCCAGTTGCGGAGGCGTCTCGAACTCCAGTCGCATCTTAGCGGTCGAATGTAAGGAGAAACCTTGAGTTTCTGTAGCGAACGTCGAGCCAGCTAAGCACGGGGGAAGGTGTGGAATCTGAGCCTGTGAGCCTGACGGAAGGAAGGACTGGATCATACTCACAGGCGGAGGAAACGACGAGGGGCCTGGGACCAAACGCGAGAGAGAGTAGGATCGACCCTGTTGGTCGGCCACGGTGAACGTGTCTGGCCAAAGTGCTTGGCTCTGCAAGGGGATACCGACCGAAGAGGGTTGTTGGGAAGCTCCGAGGGAGACCGAGAAGGGCGCTGAATGACTGACGGGGTCGTGATGAACCCCAACAGGGATATCAGAACCCTCTCTGTCAGCCCTGGGGGGAGTCGAAAAATCCCGAAAAGACTCTACCTCCGTCTGACTCTGAGAGCCATCTGAAAGCTCATCATAGCTAGCCTCTATGCTAATCGCATCGGACTGCAGATCCGGACCCGTTGAAGGCAAACCTGGACCCACTGATCGGGTTACCGCCGAGGGCACCTGACCGGGATCTTTGCTTAACAAACCAATGAGTTGGTTCATGCGGTCTAACGCCGACGGGTCCGAAAGTGATGAGATGAGCGTTGACAGTGCCTCAGCCTGAGATGCCGAGCATTGACTGCTCTGGGATCTCGGATGCTCAACCATCGAGGGAGCAGCTAGGGCAGAGGAGGGATCCCGAAACACGCTCTAGCCAGGGGCCGAGCGTAAAGGATCCGAGCGGTTGACCGGTGGACCATGGCTGCCGCCGGGGGTCGCTCTACCGTCCTGGACGGACGGGAGGCCTTCCGACAGTCGAGCCGTGGAACCATTGAGGTCGACCGCACACGGGGAGGACGCCTGAGTAGCGCCTACGCCCAGGGCACTCAACCCGACCGCAACTGGTGCCGTCGAGTGGCCGCTCGGGCGCGAGCCAGCCCATTGCTCAGGGGATGCCGGGGCCGCATACCCACCTACGGCACTCGTCCCGGACGCCGTAGCGCTCAGGGAGCCGCCGTGAGGTACGAGCCTCCTAGCATAAGGGCGGGCGGAGCCAAAAAGGCTTGGGGGCTGCCCGACCAAGGGACAGATAGAGAGATTGACTCTCTCATACCTGGTCTCCTGGAGCTAGAGGACCCAGGGGACGGAGGACAAACTCCCTGGCTGGCGGGGGCAGGGACACTTTCTTCGCAGAGCCAGACAACTCCTGCGAAGAAGAACGGCGTTTGCGGTTCCTGTCCCTAAGCCCCTCCACCTTACGTTGGTGAGACTTCTGTAGTTTCACCTTATGGGCCAGGGACCTAGCCCAGGCCTCCTTGGACCAGTCACGGTCAATGGTGCACGGTTGGTCCGGTGAGCACGACCTACAAAGCAGGCATGCCTCATGCGCATCATCTTTCCCAAGGAATGCCTTGCACGCAACACACTGCCGAGGTTTGCTTCTGGTCCCCATCGCCTTGGAGGGAGTACTCTCTTTAGACATTTTGATAACTACCTGCAATGGAGAAAGGGTAAGAAAACATGTAAACTCCCTCTCGTCTCCGAAGGGACTGGAGGGAGGGACCCCCGGCGTAAGAGGAAGGGGATAAGCAAGAGTGTCAACCTGTAAGGGGCCACAGACTCCCCCAAGGGGAGAACCCCCTCCTCTACCGCCAGAGAACCCAAAACATAAAAAAGCGCACGGGATCCAAAAAAGTGAACACGAGATCCCCTACTACTGAGAGGTGCGCATGGGAACAGTTTTGACATAGGCCCCCGCACTATAAAGCGAAAAAACTGCGAATTTTAAGCTTACCACATGTGCGAGGGAAAAATGAAACAAAACACCGACTACGAAAGCCAAAGTAGCCGGGACAGAAGGGGAGATCGCCAAGAAAAAATCCCGGCGACCTCCCAGTGGAATTACCAGGGGGGAGCCGAGTGAAAACCTATGAATATTTTACTTGGGCGGTCTCACTTCGGCCACAGAGACTACGAGAAACTAGCAAGAAAAAACATCACAAATGGAAAAAAAATCTTGCTAAAGTTACAGAAAATATCACCGAAGTGATTACTGATACTTGCGTAACCGTTACTCGGGATGAGCCTCACGCTGCTTACGAAATTTCTCAACAGAAATTGGAGCCTTTTCGAAACACGTCCTTGTTGGTCGCAAGAAACGAATTGGTGAGGACGATATCTCGTTAGGGTTGGGCGACACCAACACCTGGGCGTTGTCATCCCCGTTCTTCCGGGGGTGCCAAAACCTTTTTCTGTGGTACAGGGGGTTTCTTGTGGTCCCAAACTTCGTTTTGTGCATAGATCAGGTCGTGGGAGGTAAGTAGAGGGTGCGCAGTGTATTGGTTGGCGAATAAGGTGCTGATGTGATTAAAAACTTCGGTCGAAGTTTTGCCACAAGTTTAAAAAAATAACGGTTAGTTCATGAAAAAGAAGAAGTGAAATTTAGCAAAACGCGATGAGGTTTATTTGCCCGTAAGAGAGCTCTATTGTTCCGCTATTGTATCCGCTATTGTATCCACTATTAGTTGGGTGATCTAGAGCAATTCCGTGACCGTGGAGAGCGAAGGTTCGTTTCTCAGTGGATTTGTCTTCTATGAAGGTTAATAAAATTTTTTAGCGGGGGTGCCCCTCGCGAAAGTGTGGGCGGAATCCGTGAGAGCCCGGAATCCAAAATGGCCGCCGTCGGCCATTAAAAAAATTATTCTTTCAATGGTTTGGCCTACAATGCTGTTCAGTATATGTTTTCTGAGGTTTTTTGGGTCGAGGAATTCATATCTGATGTCGATTTTATGATATGACCAACTTTTCATCATCAAATCCAAGATGGCCGCCGATTTACAGCTCAGAAAGGTTAAATTGTCACATTTATCGTATAGCCTTCATAATAGGCTCTAATTAAAGTTCTTATCATGTCAAGTTGAGTGATTATCTCTAAAAACTACCAGTAATAATGATTTGACCTATTTTTGACCTTCAAATCCAAGATGGCCGCCGATTTTGAGCTCAGAAAGGTCAAATTTTCACATTTGTCGTAGAGCCTTCATAATAGGCTCTAATTCAAGCTCTCAACATGCCGAGTTGACTGATGGACACTAAAACTACAAGTAATAATGATTTGACCTGTTTTTGACCTTCAAATCCAAGATGGCCGCCGATTTTCAGTTGAGAAAGGTAAAAATTTCAAATTCGTTGTATATAGCCTTCATAATATACTCTAATTAGAGCTCTGAGTAGTCGTAGAGTCTTCATAATAGCCTCTAATGAATACCCCATTCTGGCACACACACCCCCGCACATGCACATACATATATATTCACATTATTTGAATGAGTTTAGTCTATATTGGTTTCCGGTCTATGTGTGTTTTGCACTGCACCCTATCAATAATGAATGAATGCAGCATCAAAGATATTTATTAACATTTAGAAAGAAACATATTCTATGAGACTTGTGCATAGATCACATACAACACTTGCTTGTTACCTACAGCAAAATCATCCCCTAACAATGTCTACTGAAATGTGGCAAGCCGTGTAGGGCCTTAGTCGTCTGATACTATTGTCCAAGGTAAACATGGTAAATGGGAGAGTTTACAAACAAAAACGAAAAACTTGTCAGAACTTGACAAATATGGTGATTTTTACAACATTTCTTCAAGGTAATATGGGTCTAGAAGTCATTACATGCATCACATGTTACATTATATCTCAATATCATCTTCAGACACGCTTGTAAAGGCTCAGTGTTCAAGTAAACCACCAAGTTCTGAAAGTGGTGATGAGACAGGGACCATTGGCACCCAAGCGCCCCACGAAACTAAATGTGTATGGTGCATGCAGGGTGTGGATCTGAAGCACCCGAATAGACCACGGGGTAAGCTGTTCATAATCAACACACACTCAGCATGGCGCTCCTTTAAGAGCCACAAAGTCCTCGTAAAAGATGGGGAGCTGCGGAATCGTTTCGCAGAGGTAAAGAATTTGTTCTTTTGACACGTGGATTCGACCATCTTCACTGAGCACAGGATCCATTCACTGCAGCCCCCCCTTTAAAGCAGACTACAAACGCATGACTATGCTATGCATAGTGACTATGGCTATGCAGTGGGTGCTGTAAAATCGTCCAATCTCAAGGACCTACTCAATGCTTATTAATGAGTATCAAGAGACAAGAGAAGAACAAGAGTGACTGGGTCTATGATATTGGGGGAAGAGGTGATGACACCGAGGCTGCCATTTCGACACTTGGTATCAGCTTCTCCAGAAGAACCTGTCACGACGGCTGTCTCAGAAGATCAAAGACAGACCTACTGTCGCCTGGCCACCTCATATCGATCATCTTGAAGAAGACGAAGGGCTCTGTGAGTTGTGAATAAAGCTGTCGACTTGGCTAAAACAGCCTAATCATAGATCACCACCACTGTTAACAAACTGGGTATCAATGTCCCTTGTATGACGAGGAATAAAGATCTGGTGAACTCTACACAAGAGTCGTGTCTGCATCAACTATGCTGACTTCAAGATCATTGGACTCTAATGATCGTTGGAGCAGCAGCAACCTGCCGCAGGAGATTGCAGACAGCAAGCCAGCCATTGTTATCGTCTACACTGACGACGTCAAGATCGATACTATGACAGGCAATGTAACAGGAGTAACAGAGGGAATAAGAGGGCCTTGTGAACGGATCTCGTGCTCGGTGAAGGATCGAATCCATCCACATGTCTAAAGAACACATTTCTTGGCTCTGCGAGATACACATTCTGAAGATGCATTACACCATCTACAAAAACCAAATACTAGTCAGGACTTAACAACTTTGGTTATGTTTACAACACTACTTCATGGAAATGTGGGACTAGAAGTCATTGCATGCTTATCAGACATGTAATATCTTCAGACAAGCTTGAAAAGACCTGACAGTGCGCGCAAAATCAAAGAAAGTGATATTGCTCAGTGTCCAAGTCAACCACCAGGGGACAGAGGGACCATTGGCAACCTAGCACCTGCGTTCATCTGTGTGTGGGCCTCTCCACGACAAAACGAAATGTGTATGGCGAATTCAGGTCATGGTGTGGGCGCGAAGCAGGCATGGTAGTACATGATATCAATTTGCGAAAGGATCTGACATGCAGTGCTGACGTGGACTCAACAAGGTGTATGAGACGATCAGCTCGCCATCTTTTACGAGGACTGTGTGGCTCTTAAAAGAGCGCTATGCTGAGTGTGTGTTGATTATGAACAGCTTACTCCGTGGTCCACACCCTGCATGCGCCGTACATGCACATATAGTTTTTTTGGGCTTTTGACTAACACACGCGTCGCGTCACGTCACGTCACGTCACGTCGCGTCACGTCACGTCACGTCACGTTGATATCTTCATGAGCGAACGAACTTGCACCCGCTGGGCCTGTTGAAATCAAAACAAATCTTTGCCGGGGGTCCACTCTTGCAGTAATGTTCATGTCAAATCCGACCCCATTTAATGGGTTCTCTGGGTTCAAAAATCCCACTCAATCAGGCCCAGGAAACTCCACAAATTACCCTCACGGAGGCTCCCAATACCGTCTAAAAAGAACCCCAAGTGCCCCATCTACTGCAAGAGTGGTCCCCCCGGTAAAGATTTGTTTTGATTTCAACAGGCCCAGCGGGTGCAACTTCGTTCGCTGTCGATATCAGCATGTGTGTATCATATGCAATAGAGCAGGCCATGGAAAACACAGCTGTATGGAATTTTCCATTGAAAACTCTGAGGTCGTATTCTTGAAGACGGGTCAACCTTAGGCCTGGGAGGCTCTTTGGCCATGTCAAGTGGGGTGGGCTGGGTGGTTACGGTTCGCTATCTCTAAGGTTCGCTATCTCTAAGGTTCGGTATTTCTAAGGTTCAATATCACTAATTTTAAATAAGGTTCGCTATCTCTAATTTTAAATAAGGTCCGCTATCACTAATTTATTGAAGGTTCGCTATCTCTAAGGTTCGCTATCACTAATTTCAAATAAGGTTCGCTATCTCTAATTTTAAATAAGGTTCGCTATCTCTAATTTCAAATAAGGTTTGCTATAGCGGTCCTTATTTAAAATTAGAAATAGCGGACCTTATTTGAAATTAGAGATAGCGGACCTTATTTAAAATTAGAGATAGTGGACCTTATTTAAGATTAGTGATAACGAACCTTAGGCATAGCGAACCTTAATCGAAATTAGTGATAACGAACCTTAGAGATAGCGAACCTTAATTAATTAGGGATAGCGAACCTTAAACAAAATTAGTGATAGCGAACCTTAGGTATAGCGGACCTTTATTGGAATTAGTGATAACGAACCTTAGAGATAGCGAACCTTCAATAAATTAGTGATAGCGGACCTTATTCAAAATTAGTGATAGCGAACCTTATTTTAAATTAGTGATAGCGAACCTTATTTAAAATTAGTGATATCGAACCTTAGAACTAGCGAACCTTATTCTAAATTAGTGATATCGAACCTTAGAAGTAGCGGACCTTTTTTTAGGTATAGCGAACCTTTTTCTCTATTAGAGATAGCGGGATTCTGATCTCCATAGACTTTACACGTTAGTGATAGCGAACCTTAGAGATAGCGGACCTTAGAGATAGCGGGATGTCACCGGCTGGGTCATGTTATTGCGCGGTTGTGTTGTTCATTTTTTCGTGGCATCTGCGGGTTTTTCTGCGGGGCCGGGGTGTGTCCTGGGACGGGTGTTAGCTCCTTTGCGAGAATACGGCCCGGGGTATTTTCCACAGTTTAAAAATAGCCACGCGTATCCCATGCATTCATATCGGGTCTTTTCAATGGAAGTTCCTAGTGCATGTTCATGGTATGTGCTAAGCGAAACATTGATTGGGGTGCAAACAAGGGTCATGTTGAGTTCTGGCTTGTTTTGGGTGATTGGATCGGGTTGTCAAAAAGGCAGTAAATACAGGTGGTTGTCAAGCATTCTCAATTGGCAAAAGAAATACAAACTAAGTGGCGAAGGGAAAAAAGTTTCCGGGAAAGTTTTATCAAATAAAAATAAAATAGGAAAATAGGAGTTGAAAACAGAGAATTGAGGGACCCAACGGTACCCAGTTCGTTGGGCGGGTGTTATGTGGCCCACCTCGGGTGCATTCACCCAATGCCCCCAGCTTGATAGAGGTCAAGGTTTGTTTGTAACTTTTAAGAAGATATCAACGTGACGTGACGTGACGTGACGTGACGTGACGTGACGTGACGTGACGTGACGTGACGTGACGCGACGCGTGTGTTAGTCAAAAGCCTTTTTTGTGGAGAGGTCCACGCACAGATGAACGCGGGCGCTTGGGTGCCAATGGCCCCTCTGTCTCATCATCACTTTCAGAACTTGGTGGTTTACCAGTGAACATTGAGCCTTTTCAAGCTTGTCTGAAGATGAGATTGAGATATAATGTAACATGTGATGCATGTAATGACTTCTAGACCCATATTACCTTGAAGAAATGTTGTAAAAATCACCATATTTGTCAAGTCCTGACCAGTTTTTCGTTTTTGTTTGTAAACTCTCCTATTTACCATGTTTACCTTGGACGATAGTATCAGGCGACTTAGGCCCTGTAGACACGGCTTGCCACACATCTCAGGGGATGATTTTGATGTAAGTAACAAGCAAGCAGTGTTGTAGGTATTCTATGCACTACAGTGTGGGCCAAAAACAACTTTACCCAATTCAAAAGGTTCATATCTCAAAATTCAAAAGTCTGCTTCAAATTGTTTTCACATATTCGTAAAAAACATCTTCTTAAGAGTATTTGGTGAAAAAAACTATACAAAAATGCATTAAATTAAAAACGTGACGCTAGTTTTAAGTCAAAGGGTTAAAATTAACTTTGTCCACGCGAAGGCTCACTATAGCTGTCGCGTCGCATCACTTGCAATACCAAGATCGATAGAGAATGAGAACCACCCAGTATACGCACAAATTTGTTCAGCAATTTTATATAACACAACCAAGTAAATCAAACATAAACAATTTAAATTTCAAGCTACGATATTTCGTCATGATATGCAGCTTTCATGCTGCAAAGATATAAAAACAATTCTCTTCATATATGCGCAAAAGCAATAAATTATTGTCACCTCAGACCTCATTTTTTGTCAAAATTAATGTTATCTACAAGAAAGTTTGTACTTTTTGCGTTCGTAGTATGTTCGGTCGGCAAATTGTTGCGTCGACAACTGACTCTGGGGTTAGCTGCAAGTTCCTTTTGAACCGCTTCAATATTTGCAGCTGAACGGTCAGTTCTTGGACGTCCGCTCCGTGCTTTGCATCTATTCATCAAACTTCCGAGTGCATCTATTCATCAAACTTCCGCGGTTGTGAAAGTTGTTCATGTGTAGAGTTATGGTAGGTTTTGGCGGGATTCTTACGTTCGGGAAACTAATCCGAAATTGACGATGCACTTCCAAAAAGTTTTCTGTTCTTAAGTTTACCTCTACCATAAAAGTCCTCTCTTGTGTTGTGAATTGCCTTATCTTGACACCTTGCAAACATATTTAGAAGTAAGCCACGCAGTCTCAAAATGCACGAAGACCTATTTAAAATTCAAAACTTGCGCCAGTTGAAGCCTTTTTAATTATGTAATTTTGATGCTAATTGTTGGTCAACGACAGGAGTGAAGTTCGAGTACATGACAAGTAAATGGGGATTAAAATCGATTGTATTTCTTTCATGCATATAAAACAAGCATCACTTTTCAAAGACAAGCCAAACATTTTTTAATAATTACATGTATGCCTAACGCATATACTCTTAGCAATCGGACAAATCCCATTGAATTACGTGTGGACAAAGTGATTTTTGACCCTCGGACGTAAAACCAGCACCATTTTGTTAATTTAGCTTCTTTTGCTTTCATTTCTTCATCACATACTCTTAGAAAGATAGACATTTAGAATATGTAACAATATCATCAATAGCTCTTCTATAATTCGAGCAACCACCCTCTGAAATTGGGTAAAGTTGTTTTTGGCCCACACTGTAGTCTCATAGAATATGTTTCTTTCTAATATATATAAATATCTTTGATGCTGTATTCATTCATTGTTGATAGTGTGCAGAGCAAAACACACGTAGACCTGAAACCAATATAGACTAAACTCATTCAAATGTGAATATATATGTGTTCGGGGGTGTATGTGTGTGCCAGAATGGGTATTCATTAGAGGCTAATATGAAGACTCTACGACTACTCAGAGGTCTAATTAGAGTATAATTATTATGAAGGCTATACTACGAATTTGAAATTTTTACCTTTCTCAGCTGAAAATCGGCGGCCATCTTGGATTTGAAGGTCAAAAACAGGTCAAATCAGTATTACGTGTAGTTTTTAGTGTCCATCACTCAACTCGGCATGTTGAGAGCTTGAATTAGAGCCGATTATGAAGGCTCTACGACAAATGTGAAAATTTGACCTTTCTGAGCTCTAAATCGGCGGCCATCTTGGATTTGAAGGTCAAAAATAGGTCAAATTATTATTACTGGTAGGTTCTAGAATCAATCACTCAACTTGGCATGATGAGAACTTTAATTAGAGCCTATTATAAAGGCTATACTATAAATATGACAATTTAACCTTTCTGAGCTGTAAATCGGCGGCCATCTTGGATTTGATGATGAAAAGTTGGTCATATCATAAAATCGACATCAGATATGAATTCCTCGACCCAAAAAACCTCAGAAAACACATACTGAACAGCATTGTAGGCCAAACCATTGAAAAAAAAAAAAATTTTAATGGCCGACGGCGGCCATTTTGGATTTCGGGCTCTCACGGATTCCGCCCACACTTTCGCGAGGGGCATCCCCGCTAAATTTTTTTATTAACCTTCATAGAAGACAAATCCACTGAGAAACGAACCTTCGCTCTCCACGGTCACGGAATTGCTCTAGATCACCCAACTATATTGTATTCTATTCATAAAAGCTACTGCAAGAATCGCGGCAATCCCTGATATTGCTGATGTCTACCGCCGGCGTTTCGCATTTATTAACAATCAAAATTATCCCATACTCTTACATTTATAGTCTTATTCTCACCTTTTATATTATATTTAGAAATTGCAATTCGGAAAACTACTAACTTTTCAAGTGAAAATATATATTCCATCGAAAATATATCAGACTTAATTGTATTTGTATAGAAATCTATTATACCCAACCCATAAGTGCCCAATGCACCCAAATATCCCCGCAAATATCTCATACACGATTTTATTCATTCATTTTGGGCTTTAAACACTCAGAAACACTCGTCCAAAATGGCAACATCATCAGCATGATCAAACCCTCTATGACTTGTTCACAAGTTGATGCTTTACAAATTACCCTCACTTGACCAAACACGCATAATACATGATCGAAACACCCAGCAGAGTTTTACATAAGATTATGTGGGTTGTCTTAACGATTCAAATGATGCCACTTTCTTACCCACTGACACTAGCTAATTTGCATGGCAGAAATCTATAGTGCGGACACTCTTCAGTCGCAAACCAACAAAATTCGTGCTATTTTGGCGTTCTTGCAAAAGAAATTATGTGGCTTGTCTTAACGATTCAAAAGATGCCACTTTCTTACCCACTGACACTAGCTAATTTGCATGGCAGAAATCTATAGTGCGGACACTCTTCAGTCGCAAACCAACAAAATGTGTGCTATTTTGGCGTTCTTGCAAAAGAAATCTCGTGAATCGAGTGCCCTCTCAACAATATCCCTAGATGTTTGCCAATAATGACACACTCTAGAAACGCCAACATAAATCACCCAACAGCTTCATTTTAAGAATTATATCAGTATCCAAATCAATAGGAACAGAAAGAGTATGGTCTACACATTCCAGGAAAATGTTTTATTTGTTTCTTCCGCCATTCTATATTTCCCTAAAATTATCACATTTTTTCTCCAAAATCCTATGTAAATGATTCTCCACGCTACGCAGAAATTATGTGCGATAAATCATACAAATTTGCCACAATTTTACATCACTTTAGACAGTATTGTAATATCTTGATGATTTTTAGGCATTTTGAACGGCAACTTGAGTATTTTCAGAAATCAAATATCGCGCCAAGGGGATGACACTCTTATTCACGCATTCATTTACAACGCAAACTTGTATCGAATCCCGGTGGTTTGCGACCAATGAAATGTCCGCACCCCTGGATTTATTAATCCCTGGTATGAATTATGTATTAGAGTCAAGGCAATAACCACGATCCGTTTTGTAATAATATAAAAGCACTTGCAATAGAATCCCGCTGAGTTCAATGAACTGCGCCCTGAAACCGATGGAGAAGTGCCCCATAAAGAAGCTATCCCATTGACCTCTATTTTCAGTGAGCTCTCCATACACAAATGAACAAGTACAAATGCAATAGGACAAGGCCAGCACCCAGTACCTGCTTAGTAACATGTTATTTTGAAGTCTTGAAGATTAGTAATCGTCTGTGCATATGAACTGCGCATTTATGATGCAAAATATTAGTTCTATATAATATAAAATTACAAATACTGGTATTATGATATACAAAACGACTAATAAAATCATGTCATCATGGCGTCATGTCAAAGGTTCATTATATCCCGTATGTTTGTCTAAATTCATATATATATTTGAAAACAATTTCTACACCAATTTAATATGTACTCAGGTGGAACCTTGCTTTTTTAATTTTAATTTCTTTTTATGTAACAAATTCAGGTTTTTCCATTACGCGGGGCCGCCGGGCAATACAAATTTAATGCTAACATTGAATGAACGCAGAATCAAGAATGGGCGTTTCTAGTACATACAGCGTCTGACTCTACCTGAGGACCTAGCCTAAGTCCCATGGGCTCCAAGAGTGGCTCTCCATACACACATGAACAAATACAATGATGGGTCGCCATTGCTCTCCATACACAAATGATCAAATACAATGGCATAGTCCGACTGCCATGCAAATGAGCCAAATGAGCAGACCCTCTCAAGGGTCTGCTCTGTGATACCACACTGATCATAATGATCTTTATGTTATTACAGCGAGGCCCACATACAATGTTCAACACAAAGTGAACGATGTTATAACTTGGAGGGCTAACAAACCAACACCGCCAAATTCGACTGACGTGTGTACAATGTGGGATGCTATGAGGAAATTGAATACTCGTTGTCTGATCATGCATGTGTGTTTATGGTTCGGATAGCGGTTACTTAGCAACTCTCGTTCCGCCTTGGGTTTATTGAATACACTCTATATAAAGTCATCTATATGTCGTTTCCAGTCCTTGGCTGAACTATTGGGTTCAGCTATTTTTAAAAAAAATAATTCTGTTACCCCATAGCATTAAAAAACTAGTATTTTGATCATCAAAATAGCTGGATGCGGTATGCAGCTGACTGGGGTGGTTACGGGTCGTTAAAACCACTAGAACCACAAACCGCGAAATATGGATATCCAACTAGTTTGCCCGCAAATCCAAAGAACCGCTAACCGCGAAATATGGATATCCAACTAGTTTGCCCCGCAAATCTACAAAGAACCGCTAGCCGCGAAATATGGATATATCCAACTAGTTTGCCCCTTGGAGCTTCAAAAAACCACTCACCCCGAAATATGGATATCCAACTAGTTTGCCCCGCAGGGCTACAAAGCACCATTAACCGCGAAATATGGATATCCAACTAGTTCACCTCGCATGGCTACAAAGAACCACTTAGCGCGCAATATTTAATTAGAATTAGAATTAATATCTACCAAAAAACGTTTCAAAACGTAAAAAGCGGCCAAAGTTTACAAAATCTTTCCTGTGTGGCTTTTCACCCTTTTTTAAACTTGGTCCCATTTATGAAAGTTTTAAAGACCCATACGAAGTCATCTATAGGCTACTTGTTGGTTTTCTTAGTTGTCAATGTTTATTTTGTAGAGCAAATGAATTAATGTTCGTGCGTAATTGAATTTTTTCCGTATAGACGTTATAATGTATTTTGTAGCAAATACTCACTTTGTTAAATTCTTCATCGTCATGTGCGATTCTGCGCCTTATGTACAGATGTAGGGCCTATATGTAGCAGGTTGACACACAATTTGCTAAGTATATATAATACTCTACTACTCTTTATGATCACGCAATATAATAAAACATAAACCTTGAAATATTTTTGATAATACATACGGTAGCCTACGTTATATTGCACCGCTTTCGAACAGTCTTAAACCTATAAGAGTACATTGTTGCATGTAAAAATTAGGACTCGTTCTTCATGTTAATACTACTTTACTAAATGGGACCAAGTTTTAAAAAGGGTGAAAAGCCACACAGGAAAGATTTTTTAAACTTTGGCCGCTTTTCACGTTTTGAAACGTTTTTTGGTAGATACAATTAGCCAATCAGAATCAGACTGCATGTTCACTGTGAACTGTGCCATATTAGGCAGAACAAGTGGGCACTCTGTTTGGAGCACATCAAAATGGCCAAGCACTAAACTATCACTGAAAATCATAATATTGGGGGTGGAACCGTGGGTGGGTACTGGGTGGGTTAGGAGAACAAAGTATGAAATCTGAGAAATGACAAAGGGACATACATTGAAAAAAGTGTTTGCTACTGGATCCCTTGTTGTTGTCTTGGTTGTTATGTTGTACCAAATGTTTCCTACCACTCAGTGGCATGAGGCCACAATCATATAAACTTGGAAAAGTGAAGTGGTACACTGAAAAAGTACAGGCAGGTCTCGAAATAAGCCAGAATTGCTAAGGGCCATTTGATATTAAATGTTTGAGGGCCCTCACAAATTTTGTGGGCCAAAATTTGGGCCAATTGGTTTTAACCTGTGAACCCCACAAAAAATTGAGAAAAATTGCCACAAATTTTGCGGGCCATTTGGGCTCAACGGATGTGTCTTTTGCGGCCGGGCCTTAACTGATTTTCGGGGGCCGAGGGCCCTTGGGCTCTCCTTATTTCGAGCCCTGAGTACAGGCTTCATCATGTTTATGTGTGCGCCCTTTCTCATATTTGCTCACACACCTTTTAATGTGTTCAATATGGGGACTACCGTTTTTGATCAAAGTTTCCTGACATTGTCTATCCAGGACTAGTACAGACGACTCACAGTTGTTTGATGTGATCATTTATTACTTTTTCCAACAAAACATTATTATAATTATTATGTTTAATTCTAGACCTGAATAATACCAACAGCTATCACACTAATAAAATATGTATACACATATATTTTGGAGCAAGTTTTAACATAGATTTTCGTTTCTATATCAAATTATTAATCTTTTTCTGATTTTTTGTGGTAATTTTAATTCTATAAACTGTAGATTTGTGTGCAAATTGAGAGCGCTATTTACATATATTTTAAATTTAAATTAGCCAAATAATAAGACTTATACCTTACATTTCATGATAAAAAGTTTTTGAAAATTCCCTTGTCGCTTGTTAGTCTGTTTGCTGATCTTATAACATCATTTTACAAATGTCTATCCCTTGTAAAGACGCAAACAAGATTTTGCATAAATAGCGCCATCATTGTTCAACTTTTCTTTAAAATGACTCCATACATGCACAGTTCACTTTCCTATTGGAAATGCTGGGTGTTAATTTGGTTCATTTCTAGGCGACACTACATTGTACCACCTTTCCTAAGGCTACCCCGGTATACTGTCAGCAGTGCCCTGGTGGCATAAAAGAACATCCCCAACAGGAAAGGTAAAGAAACAAAATTACTGAAAATAATGATAATACAGGCTTCATGTGCCTTTCTCCATTTTGTTCTAGCTGGCATATGCCATGCCAATATGCATGTCTATGGAAAGGTTTGTATACAAAAACGATTCTCTTATAAACCATCTATGCACAGTTTCCACCTTAATACACCTGAGCACACATTTTCGTCCAAGAGTTTCCAAGCAAGCAGTGAATTATCTCTACACCATGTACACAGTCTTTGATTACACTACAGGATTGAGTGTATAGCATCGTAAGAGCTGTGTGAGCTTCTAGCTGGAAAATAGGCCTTTGTGATGGGTTTTGTCAAAACCTCAAGTGTTTCCGTCATCCAATCAGATTTTTTTCATGTATTGAACGAAAGCTAACACTTCCCCCTAAAAACACTTTCTCATTAGGTCAACAGATAACGAAATTCAATGTTTATAGCAAGGCAAATTTGGTAAATCTGTTGAAAATGACCTATCCCGGCACAATTTTTGACCAAAATGTAAGTTTTAAAAGTCAAAACCTCAAGTGTTTCTTCCAATATTTTTCAAAGGAAAATGCTTCATTGTGTCAATTTGGTTCACATTAGGTGACAATGGGCTATTCCATTCAAAATCCACACTACCCCTTTGGAAGATTTTGGAAATATTTTCCACAGGGGGAGTATATTTTTCAAATTAACTAGTCAGGGTTAATAAGTTTGAAACCCATACTCCCCCTGTATTATAGCTTTACCTATATCTTTCATAACTGGAGTTGGGATTTCAAATGGAAGTTACCCAGTTGTCTATTCAATTCAAAACTCATACTCCCTCTTTGGAAGACTTTAACTAAATCTTCCACAGGGGTAGTGTGGCATTTAAATGGAATAGCCCAATACATGCACTCTCTCTCCTGTACTGTTTCACATCCAAAGGTAAAGACACAAAATTAAAAAAAATACTACATACTTCATGTGCTTCTCTATTATTGAAAAACATGGCATGCCTTTCCTCATCACAGTAAACATATTTTAAATAACAAGTACCAGGCTTAAACAGCATAATGTCCACTTTGATGCTTGATGTTAAATTTATGCTTGATGTTAATTTGGTTCACTTGAGGTGACGATTATTGACACAGTTGCTATCCCAACACTTTCTACCTTTGTTTCTCTTGGTGATAGTTCTTGCAACTGCGGTCATCAACATCATCTCCTCAGTTTCTTGAACTCAGAACCCATAGTGTGTCATTCGCAGACAGATCTTTTTCATGCTTTGGACCAAAAGAGTGGAACAAACTTCCCATCCATATTAGGAATGCTCAGACTGTTGGTATTTTCAAAAGGCTGCTAAAATGCCATCTGTTCCAACAAGCCTATCAGACTTGAATTATTGTGTCTGCCTTTCAGCGCCTTTGAACAATTGACTTTTTGTATATTGGCGCTTTATAAATTTTTGTTGTTGTTGCTCATTTACGTCAAAAATACATAGGTGGGGCCCTCACACACCCACACCGGCACCAAGCACCCGATGTCCGTCACCCATGTACAACACACCCAATCTCAAGAGGGGAGTTAAGGAAGCCATACGTAATACACATCAGGGCCAACCAACCATCTCTGAACAAGGATGGAGGGCGCTTAAGTTGCCAAAGGTCTATGACCCGTTTATTACCTCACTCTTCAAGTGTTAAGTTAATACCATTATGAGCCAAGTTCAAACCTGGCTGTAACTTTTACACAAAGAGAGAGATTGGCATAAAAACACTTTAAGAGTTACATCAAAATTAATAACTTTATTAACCTATTATTCGCATACACTAGGTGCACTCAAAATCTTAACATAATTACCATAATTTATACATAATTTTTTTTATGTTTATGAACATAATGTATCTAAATAAATTGTACCAGTTTTATACAAATTTCACAATCTTTACTATATTTTGTGATTACGTTATTCACTTTTCTTCTTGTAAGCCTACAGATCTTTTTTGATAGTTTTCAGTATTCAGGTGTTGTATACCCATCAAAAATGTTCTTTAAACATTATAAACATGTTTATGACAGGTTTTGGTTTTATTCAAAATGTTTTAATAACTTAAAAATATCTGGTTATACAGAGGTCATGAAAACGTTTTTAAAATGTTTTATATGAAAAAAACACTACAACAACGCTATCAAAATGTTGTCAAAATGTTATTGTAAAATACTTTTGGCAAATATTTTGCTGAAAAATATTTTGTCAACATTATGTTAGAATGTTTTGCATCAGGTTCTCAAAATTGTTTTTGGAACATTATTAAAACGTTTTATACCCTTTATATAAACTGATGAAATGTTTTCTGTAAAACGAATTAGTGTTTGCTGGGTATACATCACACAACAATATCATTCATTCTATGAAGCACACTGTATACAAAAAGGCCTGTCGAGTGCAGATCCGTTGGAACACGCTTTTCAATATGGAATAAATGCTAACCTCATCCCGACATCATCTAAGCAGCAAAGTTCATTTCCCATTGAAAAAGCGTTATCCGACGGATCTGCAGTTGCCCATTCTGCAAAGTGTCTATTACCATACTTCTTGTGAGACATATAGCAAAATACCATACATTAGATACCAATTGTTTCTGTTCTTAATTAATCTTAGTTTAGTAACATGAAAGCTTTTAAAACACCCATGATTTTTGACATTTTTAATTTGATAATGATACAAACAAAATTTTTCAACCTGAATCTTGTGTTCTGTTTTTTATTTAAAATTGATTGAATTATATTAGAATAGATACTCATTATTTATAGGTTAATAAATGTGTATCACTTGTTGGGAGAGAACTTGTACAAAATAATGCACACCTACTGATATGTAAGCTAAAGAAAATAATAGCACTGAAAACATTTCTTATATATTGACAGTCTCGCAGGCCACACAAAAGGGGCCACATTCGGCTATAGGTTGGCCATCCCTGACTTAGATATTATGAAAGTTACTATAATTGAAGACAGAGATAAAAAGACTACTTTAGCAGTTTGCGTCTGACATCACTTGCAATCACTTGCAATCAAATTCCCTACGATCCTTGATTAGTTAATAGCACATAAAAGGAAGGTCAATTTATCTGGTGCCGAACGGAGAAAAGGAATAGCAGAAAATGGCGAAAAAAATACGTACTTTTAAAAGGCAAAATGCAACTTTTCTAGGCATTGTTGACATGGTGCCTTCGGGAAAGAAAGTTTCCTACTATAAAGACCTAACTTTTGAGATGGTTTGTATGTTTAAAGGTGCAAAATTAACAAAAAGGTGCCCGATTTTACCGCCATGTTCAGCAACTCATATCATCACGACACTTGTAAACAAACCGTGCTCGAGTTTGATTGACAGATGACGTCAGACGTAAACTATTTTTCTCTGTCTTCCATTATAATTCTTTCATTGCACACAAACTCAACAGGATTATATTATTTTCATAAGTTTATTATAAATTTAGTATAGTGTGTTGCATAGATGAATGCAACCACCGTGTGACCACTTCTAATACCTGCTATAGAAGCTACATAAATAGATAGAACAAAACACCTTTTTACTCAATATAAATAATATATGTGACCATCCATCACAAACCAGCCGTAAAGTCGGCAAATTGTATTCTGAAATGTGCATGAAGGTCATATTCATAGGTACCTCAAATTGGTGCTACATGTATTTCATTTTGCTAGTGCCAGTCAAACACCTTTTAAACCAATCAATAATCCTATTGTTGAAGAGGATAATAAGCTTCTACCTATGTCTATAGAATTCTTAGATAGCTCTAGTCTTTGTTTGCTTTGGCTAAATCCTGTTCAAGTGGTGGGTTACAAAGCATTGTATTTTGTCTAGGTATGTACATAAACCAACAATTAACAATGAGAGGACATTCCTGAACCTCATTGACTTAGGGATGATTTGAAATGACCACCAATTATGACTGTTTGATATTTATTACCAGCAATGTGGAAAAAGAGACACATGTAGAACCGAAATAAGGTACCATTTTGTTGAAGGAGCAAAGTTCAACAAACCATAACCCGGCTTCTGGATATGTTTTGAAGTCAAATGATATACCATTTTAAAGCTTATGATATATATTTTCTAAACACGAAATAAAAAAAATTGATGGGGGCCGACTTTACGGCTGGTTTGTGGTGGACAGTCACATAAAGTATGCATAAAAACAAGTCAAATATCATAATCAATCCCACCATAGGAACATAGTAATTAGTATTGGGGTCACACCTGTAAGGCACAAGAAAGACATTACACTAACATTGCCAATGTTGCACATAAATACATGATTAAAGCCATAATGTACGATTTCCATCAAATTATGATTTTTATTCTTTACTCAAAATGCGAATTAGTGATACCGTCAGAAAAGGTTTATGTCAATTTTATGCTGAAATAACAAGATAACGTGAAATAAATCCCACTGGCTATTCCGGCTGTTTAACATGGAATTTTATGGTGGACTTATAAAATGTCTGAAAACGACATCATGTCAAAATTGATCTATTGACCTGACAAAAACAACAAATTTAGGTTTAAGTTTGGATATGTGTACAAAAAAATGAGTCCTGCTTCTCCTGGACAATATTGTGCCACCCTGTGATATTCATTGGTCCCTAACATAAGTTTTGACAAGAGGTAGTGAGTGGTCTGACTGACATGATATGGGTCAGATTTCAGAAACAGGATGGGAACCCCTGACCTATGCTGAAGAAATATAGCTCTACCTTTTGACACAACTGGTTCAACTATATATGTTCTAACTATCAAATTATTTCCCGATAATATACACTTTTAAAATCTCTTAATATTTCACCTCATCACAGGAAAATAAAAATGCTTGATTTATTGCTGTTATTTACCAAAACCTGTTTTACATCTCACAAAAAAACCTTACAATAAAGCCTAACTGAAGTCAAGGAATTTAGAAAGGGAATGTATATTAATACTCCATGCTTGTTGCTCCTCAAGGAGTGTAATACTTAATTTTATGCTAGCCTGTATCATATTGCCTGCAGTAAGAAATAGTTTTGATTGTATTTTGCTAAAAATGTCACCATGCATTCTGTAAGATGCCATTTTTCACCCTGATGTGGCAGTGAAGTCAACATGCTGAGACAGCTGTTTTGCTTTCGAATCTATGCGGCATCTTTAAGCTAGGCTAGCTCACATCACACACTATAGGTGGCGCTGTTCATCCATAGGGAAGTGGAATGTGCATGTACAGTCAAAAAATGTCTTTACTGTGGGGCTCAATGGAGAAAATCACTTAAAAATTAATTTTGACAACCAAAACCTAAGTGATGTTGATTTAGCTCAAACGCAATTTGTGTGTAAATCAAGACCATCCAAAACAGCTTTCTTACAGTAAAGAATAGGAGGTCATCTGGGGTCACATACAGTAGTGTGCATTGTACATGTGCCTGCTGTCACAATTTCACACACACAATTTTGGGCAATTTGATGACACTATTTTTGTCTGTAACTTCAAAAGTATATGCACTAGAAACATGATTGACCCCTTATTGTTTAGGTAATTTAATTCTCTTTCAAATAAAGGAACTTTCAGCTAAAAATATTGAACTTCAAAATTTTTTATGAACATCCCTATTTAAGCGCATGTCTGTCAGTGCTTTGAGTGTAAGCTAGCGATTTGCAGCTACGCCTAAAAAAATAGGCACTGACGTCACTGCCACATCAGGGTGAAAAATGGTGTAGTATGATTTGGCCAGCTATGAGCATTTCCTTTTATTAGGTGATAATGCAAGATGTCCGATTACCAAGAGTAATAATGCATTCCCTTTTAAAATTCCTTGATAAGAATATAGATTTAGCTAATATTCAATGCCTCTTATATAAGGCTAAAAAATAGCTGACTTGGCGCTTTAGGTACCAACACCGAATCGGTCGGTCGATATTTAAAAAAATTTTATTATTTTTTTTTTTCGCAATTTCTGCAAAATACGACATGACGCCTAATACTTTGCAGAGAGAATTTTAGAGAAATAGAGACAGTATGCGCTTTACAAATGTAATGTACGCATCTTCAGGTGCTATTTTAGCGTATGTTTACCAAAATTACCAAAATTAATGCAAAACTTGAGTCAGAATTTGCGAGAAATTGATAATTTTATGCGTTTATACTGCAGTTTATTTTGAATATTATAAACCAAAATATGACATTTCCATATAGTCAAATTTAACGAAAAACAAAACAAACGCGACCATGTTTTTCAGGTTTTCGGGTCGGTCGATAAGGGCAAATCAACTTATTTTTTAGCCTAATCTAAATACTGATATCCACACATAAGTTATTGTTTACTTGTGACCAAGCTTCTCTCGTCCATGTGGTTGCATGAAATCAAGATCAGGCCCGATGGGTAGAATACCAAGAGGGTTCAGATGCGTGAACTTTGGGCCAATCTGAAAATATAAAAGAAAATCAACATAAGGAATGAACGTAAGAAAGAAGAATAGAAGAAAGGTTATAGCAGCAATTCCCAAGATCTTGAGTCAAGACTCATTTTGCAGGTATTAATTTCCTGAGGGCACTCACTAACAAGAGCACCAATGGCGCTGTGGCTCTGTGCTTTTTTGAATGTGAAAGTAATTGCAGTCGAATGTGCAACAGGTGAAATCATATACATTGTATGTGCCAGATCACATGCAATCATACATCTTGCTGGTTGGTAGCTATATCTTATTTGCAGAGCATAATACATCCATCAATAAGTTTCATATCCACATGAGGTTTTAGTAATTTGACCACAGATGACCCCTGAGTGACCTTGGATGACCCCAAAATGACATTCCAAAAATTTGGCTTGAATTGTTGACTGTACCCACCAAGTTTCATGCCCATGCGAGTTTTTGTAACTTAACCTTAGATGACCCCTGGGTGACCTCGGATGACCCGAAATGACCTTCCAAAATTTGACTCTAAATGTTGACTGTACCCAAAGTTTCATGCCCATACAACAGTTTTTAGTAATTTGACCTCAGATGACCCCTTGGTGACCTCAGATGACCCTGAAATAACCGTCTAAAAATTTGACTCTAAATGTTAAGTGTACCCACCAAGTTTCATGCCCATACAAGTTTTTAGTAATTTGACCTCAGGTGACCCCTTGGTGACCTCGGATGACCCCGAAATGACCGTCCGATAATTTGACTCTAAATGTTGACTGTACCCACCAAGTTTCATGCCCATACGAGTTTTTAGAAATTTGACCTCAGATGACCCCTTGTGAGCTCAGATGACCCCAAATAACCGTCCGAAAATTTGACTCATAATGTTAAGTGTATCCATCAAGTTTCATGCTCATACGACAGTTTTAGTAATTTGACCTCGGATGACCCCTAAGTGACCTCGGATGACCCCAAAATGACCGTCAGAAAATTTGACTCTAAATGTTAACTGTACCCACCAAGTTTCATGCCCATACGACAGTTTTTAGTAATTTGACCTTATATGACCCCTGGATGACCTCGAGTGACCTTCACCCACTAACCAATACAAACTTGTTCTGTCTGGGGTCAAGATGCACCCGCCCACCAAGTTTGAAGAACGTACGACCCTAGTCTCCGAGAAAAAGGTTTTTGCATATTATGCATAAATTATGCAAATTAGGTAGGTAATTACCATATTTTGCGCTGAAAATCGAATCAGGTCGAGATCCTCTGGTCATGCTACCCCCACCACGTTTCATCATCATAGGGCTTAGCATTCTTACGGATCCCCAGAAACAGCTTCACAAGGCGGATTTCTTCAGATTTCCAACCATTTTGTAGAAGCGTTCCCGCATAAATTATGCAACTTAACAACTAAATGCGCATACTTTTCGCCAAAAACTAATCAGGTGATCAGCAGCGTGTGTATCATTCCTGTCACAAGGTTTCGTACCATGCGCCGCTATCAACTTGCGCTGATATTCAAGCATAAATTATGCAAATTAGCTATGTTAATTTGCATATTTTCACCGAAAACATATGATTACGGAGCAAACTTGGATACCCTTCCTCCCACCAAGTAGCGTCCCCGTAGGTCTTACGGTTCCCCAGATACAGCTCCGGACGGACATTCGGACATCCCACCCCCACACACAGACGGAAATTACTAAGTCCCATCCTGAACAAAGTTCAGAAATGAAATTTTATCAATTTGCGCTGATTTTCGCATAAATTATGCAAATTAGCTATGTTAATTTGCATTATTTTTCACCGAAAACATACAATTACGGAGCAAACTTAGATAACCTTCCTCCCACCAAGTAGCGCCCCAGTAGGTCTTACAGTTCCCCAGATACAGCTCCGGACGGACACACGGACATCCACACCCCCGGACAGACAGAAATACTGAGGCGAGACAATAAATGAAATTTTATAACAAATTTTTGTGACTTGAGATCATTTGCATTTTTTTGTAAACACCAAAACTGTTCTGTCCTGACATGTCTGTTGTGTCATGTGTGTTGAACCCGGTCCAACCGAACAATCGTAAGTTCTGTTCGGATCTGGATCTGCCTGGATGCTGTACTCGAGCAGAACTAGCCTACATCACATCAGTGTTTATTTCTGATAGATTTCACTTCATGATTTTTTCTTCAATTTCATCACTTACGAAAGTACAAAAGTAGACAATCTAGTAGTCAGTATAACCTCGGAGCAGTTCGGTATGCGTGTGAGACCTACGTGCATGGAATAGTAGTACATGGCTTCCGAATTTGGAACTTCACATGTTCAACTTGTCATGCCGGTCGAGTCCCGCGTTTACAACTAAAATCAAACCACTTCTAGATTAAGTCCATCGCTGAATTTTACAAATAACTTAAATAAACATCTTTATATTTAATTAAAAAATATTATGGTATGCTCGTAAATGCTTCTGAATGACATTTACCAGAAGCTCATGAGCTCATGTAAACAAACTAGCGTATTTTCACCTCGATTATGCACCGTAGCTCTCTGTGGTTGAGTTTGCAAGGTCAGTGGGTCAGTGAACTTAGTCTCCTATGCAGCCAGTTTGGTTACGCTCCCTCCACAAAAATGTTTGTGTGGAAGGGGCGGAACCCCGGGGGGGCCACTCAAATATGAGAGTGTACGCATGCGTGACCAATTTTTTTTTCGAACACCCCCTAAACAAGTTTTCCTCTGTGAGCAAAATGACCCCCTAAACAAGTTTTTAGCGCTTTCCCCAAAAATTTGACCCCTAAACAGGTTTTTGTCTAATTTTGACCCCCTAAACAAGTTTTTGTCTAATTTTGCCCCTAAACAAGTTTTTGTCTAAATTTGACCCACGTTACAAGTTTTGATGGATTTTGACAAATTGAACAAATTTGTAGGCCTACTATTAAAGTTAGTAACTTAAAACTGCACCTCCCGGATATAGGCCTACCCCCCCTCCGGTATACCATACCGTAGGCCTACCACTTTAAAATATAAATAATTCAGATTCGTAGCTTGTTACATGAATCTGATTGGATTCTCGTAAAGTAGTTTTGTGAGAATATACCAATATTTAGCGTAATTTATCATCATAGTTTATCCAGACGCAACGTTAAAGCAGGCCCCGGCAGTATTCACATCGTATTTGGTTCTGAATTCGGCACCTAAAGTTGATTATCGTGTCCTGATATCAGCGGCCCTTTTCATGCTTTCTACTGCATATATAATTTCCTAAAGTAATCCAGAGAAGGGGAAACTCGCAAATCTACTAGCAGGAGTAGTAAATAATGTGAGGAATCTATAAAGGTCCTAAAAATCTTAAGTTGAAATAGGCTACATGATATTTTCATTCCGGATTTGCGACTCCCCGTTTTGTCCACTGAACTATATACCCATCATCATAATCATGACGTCATTAATTAATATGCACGTTTTTTAAAGATAAACGGTATTTTCACGAGGCCATGGTTAAATCACATGTAACACGTCATGAAATATATTTGCATAACATAGTGCTTTAAACATTTATACGACACTGGAATAAACTTTTTTCGGAATCGGAGTTTCAGCAGATTTGAAAAGCGGATTAAAATATGGTACCCTAAATGCGTTACAAACGATTTTAAAACAACCCCTTTTCATGAAAATCACCGTTTTTGCCCCTTAACGCGTCACGCTACAGAACGTGCCCAACCGAAAAAACACCCTTTTCACGTGTTTTTTTGGTCACGCATGCTTACATCATTATATTTGAGTGGCCCCCCCGGGGGCGGAACCAAACTGGCTGCTGTGGAGACTACTGCAAGAATCGATCAATCACACAAAACTGTTTGCTGATTGGTTCAGAAATGGTGATGTCATCAATCAAGAAAAACTAATCGATTTATTGGTTCAAAATAGCCTCATAGAAAAGTACGAAGTTTGTTGAGCATCGCAGAGCTTATCGGTAAAAACGTGACCTTTAACAAAAAAATCGGCACAGTGCTTTCGTACTGCACTTGCGCAAGCCAAATAGTCCCCAGAAAAGTCATTTGTTCAGATTTATTCGGGATTTATTCAAGATTCAGACATGCTCTTGACTATTTTTTGACATTCCTTACCTATCTCTTTATTGAAATTATAAAGAAATAGTGAAGAAAAGTTAAGAAGTAGTCAAATAATTTCTGATCTGAACTAAATCTTAAGAAATGTACCTCCATTGGTTTCCGTCTGTATTACGCATCTTAAATTATACAGACCAGAATAATCTCTAGCACACACAGGGAACCAAGATATAACTCGATTATCGTGACTATTTTGGTCTTTTTTACCCAAAAATAATACTTTTATCGCCTGAATTTTAATAAAATCTGGAGTGCAATCGATTCAAAAATAACTTAGCCAAACTTAGAAACGAAACTTAAGCCTTCATATCAGTCATTAAATGATCCTTAGCATAAAAACCAACAGCGTATTGTGGCCTGAAAATGAATGCTAGTTAGTTGCATGACAAAGGCACTGATAAGCTCCGCTCAGAGCCAAAAATGGGTGACGGGCAGGATGTGCCGCCACATTGACCCCCATTTTTCAACTTCCTCTCACCCACTGACCCCCTTATTAAACTGAACTCCCTCTCACTCAATGACTCCTTTATTGTTTTTCTGTCACCAAAAGACACATTTTTTTAAATTTTTGGGAAAATTTCTGATAATCTTTCACTGAATGACCCCATTTTTGTATTATTTTTCTTCAAATATTTTTTTCAATTTTTGAAAATTTTGTATCACATTTTATATATTGACCCCAAATTTTTCCCAGTCTTACTGAATGACCCAATTTGCTGAACAGATTTCCCCCCGTCTCACTGAAAGACCCCCATTTTTGGGACCTTCTCACTGAAAGACCCCCTTTTTCGGTGTCTAGGCTCTCACAGAAAGACCCCTAGTTTTGAACTGCTATTTAATTTAAAATATACTTGTGTGGGTGGTTACCATGGTTACAGGTTGATAGTCTGATGGGTCATTGGGCTATTCCAGTTAAAATCCATACACACCCTATGGAAGACATGATCTTAATCTCCCACACAGGGGGTGTAGATTTCAAATGGAGTCACTAAGTCAGGTAACCTGTGTGGGAGATTAAGATCATGTCTTCAATAAGGGGTGTATGGACTTCAACTGGAATAGTCCAGTAGTCCGAAAACCCAATAAGGGTCATTATAAAACCTAATCCTTACACGAGAGTTGAACCCAATACCCCTAAGTATGTTAGATTCTGGGTATGCCCAGTGGTGGTACCAGTTTTTTCCAAGGGGGCATTGACGAGTTGTTGGATTTATATGAGAAGCACAGACTCCCCCTGTATCTCATCCTTCCCCACTCCCCATCTTTCAAAGTTGGAGGGTCTCACTGACCTGCCGACAACATGGCATTGCCCAACATTGAATGAAGGGAGCGAGGGGAAGAGATATAGCAAAATAAAGGCAAAGTGTGGCAACATTTTTTCCCAGGATTATTAGGTTCATCCACAATAGGAGATACTGGATCCTTGACTCAACTCATAAGTTTGGGAATTGCTGCTTGCAAATATTTCACTTCGCACATCAACTAATTTCTATTGCTTATTGAATGTTTGTTTTAGGGGCTATCATTTTCTTTGGAAGGGGGGGGGTCCAATATAGGGGGTCATTTTTGGAAAAAAATAGGGGGGTCATAAAATATTTGATGACCAAAATATAGGGAGTCACAAGATGACCACAGATAGTGTGTTTATTTTATTCAAAAAAGACTGATTTCAATACAATTTTAACCTGTTTAGGAGGTAAGGTGTATTGGTGGTGGGGA